>NC_066579.1:270787035-271435924 GCF_024323335.1 Lathyrus oleraceus | reverse complement strand
ACAACACAATGATTTCTGTGGGTAAATGACCAGCCACGCAGTGTTCTAGAAATAACAAAATACCGAGACTCTGACTGGGGAGAGAATGACACTGAAAGCTTGCTGCTGAGGAAAGCGACAGTGGTTCTGGAAACCATAATCTGTGAGAGAGACGACTCAGTAGGGGAAGCAAACACCAATACGGTACCAAGATTCTGCTTCCAGGAAAGAGACCATGGATCTAGCGTCGAGATCATCGATCTGGCATCGAACTCTGAGGAGCAGCCGCTTCTGCTGGGAAGATACAGTCTGGCACTGTCAACTCCGTTGGGGATATACAGTCTGACACTGTCAACTCCGTTGGGGATATACAGTATGACACTGTCAACTCTACTGGTGAATGTATAATCTGAAATAAATGCTTGGGGAAATACATCAGTGAGAGCCTGTTGGGGATTGAAGAATCCAACGCTCAGACCAGCTCTACAAGGATAAGATACCAAATTCCCACTGTTGAGGACAAACATCCGCGATCATTTGATGGGGACCTTAAGGAAATACCCCGAGTGTACCTGTTCTAAATAGACGATCCAAAGCACTTAAAATTTACAGCAATTTTCAATGTTTATTAAGCACGTATCTGTAAAGCTCTTATGTTTCATGATGCAATGTTTATCAAAAATTCGGACGTCATTTTTGCAAACAAAACAGTAAAATGAAAATGAACAGAGAGATATACTGAATAACATGATTTTATTGATTGAGTGGCCTCTGAATAGACATTTACATCAGGAAGCAATCCCTGGAAAGAGGTAATTGCACAACAGACAAAAAAATTAATCTAATGGCAATGTGAAATGGATTTCTATCGGGTTCCAATTCTGCTATGATTCGCTCGTCTTCAAGATCCTCCAGATGATCAACTTTCCGAAAAAGGTGATTGGACTGTTTCCTATCCTTCGGAAGTTTCCGGTTATCGACACGAGATGATATTCAGAACTACTCAGAACGCAGCCATTCGCTTAATCCCTAACTTTTGCCTGGATCGCCCTTTCGGGTTTTTAATCCACCGGGATACCCATTTTTGCCTAAGTCGCCCTTTCAGGTTTTCAACTTACCGGGTGTACAATCTTTTCATTTTTTAATCCCTAACTTTTGCCCGAACCTTTTTCATTTTCTTGGTTCGCCGGGATGCCCATTTTTTTTCCTGGACTATTCTTTTTATCGTCCAGCGGGTCTATTTTATGCGAAGTATTTTTTAGCTGCGTCGGAGTTCACAGGGGAAGTGAAGTTTTCACCATCCATAGTTGCAAGCATTAAGGCTCCACCATCAAAAACCTTGGTGACAATATACAGTCCATCATAGTTAGGAGTCCACTTGCCCATGTGATCTGTCTGAGGAGGAAGGATCCTTTTCAACACCAAATCTCCGACTTGGAAGCATCGAGGATGCACTTTCTGATCAAAGGCTCTCTTCATCCGACTCTGATACAATTGCCCATGACAAATGGTTGCCATTCGCTTCTCTTCGATAAGACTCAAGTCATTGAACCTTGTCTGAATCCATTCAGCTTCGTCTAACTTGACATCCAACATGACTCTTAGAGAAGGAATCTCCGCTTCAACAGGTAGGACTGCTTCCATACCATACACAAGGGAATAAGGGGTTGCCCCGATCGATGTACGTATTGAAGTACGGTACCCATGCAAGGCGAAGGGTAGCATCTCATGCCAATCTCTGTACGTAACGACCATCTTCTGCACAATCTTCTTTATGTTCTTATTTGCTGCCTCAACAACACCGTTCATCTTAGGACGATAAGGGGAATAGTTGTGATGTTGAATGTTGAAGTTCTTGCACAACTCTTTCATCATTCTGTTATTGAGATTAGAACCATTATCAGTAATGATTCTTTCGGGAATCCCATAACGACAAATGATTTCTTTCTTGATGAATCGGGCAACCACATGTCTGGTGACCTTCGCAAATGACGCTGCTTGGACCCACTTGGTGAAATAGTCGATGGCAACAAGGATGAAGTGATGCCCATTGGAAGCAGTCGGCTCAATCTTTCCAATCATATCAATGCCCCACATAGCAAATGGCCACGGTGAAGAAATCACATTCAGAGGATTTGGTGGCACATGCACCTTATCAGCATAAATCTGGCATTTATAACACTTCCGAGCATATTTGAAACAATCATATTCCATGGTCATCCAGTAATAACCCGCTCTCAACAATTTCTTAGCCATTGCATGTCTGCCGGCATGAGTACCGAAGGAGCCTTCATGAACTTCTTGCATTAACATGTCAGCTTCGTGTCTATCCACGCATCTGAGCAAAACCATGTCGAAGTTCCTCTTATACAGCACATCGTCTTTGTTCAAAAAGAAACTGCCTGCCAATCTTCTCAAAGTCTTTCTATCATTGTTGGATGCCCCTGCAGGGTACTCTTCATTCTTCAGAAAGCACTTGATGTCATGGTACCAGGGCTTGTCATCAACTACCAGTTCAGTAGCAAACATATACGCGGCCCTATCAAGGCGCATAACATCGATCCTGGGAGCATAGTTCCACCGAATCACCTTGATCATGGAGGACAGAGTAGCAAGAGCATCTGCCATCTGGTTCTCATCACGAGGTATATGATACAACCTTACTGTTGTGAAGAAAGTCAACAGTCTTCTCGTGCAGTCTCTGTAGGGGACCAGATTAGGCTGGAGAGTATTCCAATCACCATTCACTTGATTGATCACTAGAGCTGAATCTCCGAAAATGTCTAGAGTCTTGATTCTCAAATCAATGGCTTGCTCAATACCCAAAATACATGCTTCATACTCAGCTTCCTTATTGGTGCACTCGAAAGTCAGACGAGCGGTGAAAGGCATGTGGGCACCTTTCGGAGTGGTAATGACAGCACCAATTCCACTTCCTTTGGCATTGACGGCCCCATCAAACACTAAAGTCCACTTTTCATCTGGATCAGGTCCCTCCTCAACAACTGGCTCTTCACAGTCTTTCATATTGAGGAACATGATGTCTTCATCCAGAAAATCAAACTTCATCGGCTCATAATCATCAATCGGCTGCTGAGCAAGGTAGTCTGACAGAATACTCCCTTTGATGGCTTTCTGGGATGTATACTAGATGTCGTACTTTGTCAGTACCATTTGCCAACGAGCAACCCTTCCGATGAGAGCTGGCTTCTCAAATATAGACTTGAATGGATCCATTTTGGAGATCAGTAAGGTCGTGTGAGTCAGCATGTATTGTCTCAATCGCTTAGCAGCCCATGCAAGTGCACAACATGTCTTTTCAAGCATTGAGTATCTCGACTCGCAATCTGTGAATTTTTTACTCAGGTAGTAGATGGCATGCTCTTTCCTACCTGTCTCGTCGTGTTGACCGAGCACACAACCCATGGAATTATCAAGTACTGTCAAATACATAATCATCGGTCTCCCCGGGACTGGTGGCATAAGGATTGGAGGATTCTGCAAATACTCTTTTATCTTCTCGAAAGCCCTTTGGCAATCATCATTCCACCTTATGGCCTGATCTTTTCTCAACAATTTGAATATTGGCTCATACGTGGCTGTTAGGTGAGAGATGAACCTTGCAATGTAGTTCAACCTTCCTAAGAAACCACAAACTTGTTTTTCTGTTCTTGGCTCAGGCATTTCTTGTATCGCTTTCACTTTGGCCGGATCCACCTCGATCCCTTTTTCACTAACAATAAAACCCAGTAGTTTTCCAGATCTCACCCCGAAAGTACACTTGTTCGGATTAAGCCTCAACTTGAATTTCCTCAAACGCTCAAACAGTTTCTGCAAATTTACCAAATGTTCTTCTTCTGTCTGAGATTTGGCAATCATATCATCAACATAAACCTCGATTTCATGATGAATCATATCATGGAAAAGAGTCACCATAGCTTGTTGATATGTTGCCCCAACATTTTTTCAAACCAAACGACATCACCTTGTAGCAGAACGTGCCCCATGGGGTTATGAAAGTTGTCTTCTCCATGTCTTCTGGTACCATCTTAATTTGATTATAGCCAGAAAAGCCATCCATGAAGGAGAATACCGAGAACTGAGTCGTGTTATCCACCAAAACGTCGATGTGAGGTAATGGGAAATCATCTTTAGGACTAGCTCTGTTCAGATCCCGGTAGTCAACATACATCTGTACCTTTCCATCCTTTTTAGGTACTGGAACGATATTTGCAACCCATGGCGGATAATTTGTAACCGCTAGAAACCCTGCATCCAACTGTTTTTGCACTTCTTCCTTTATCTTGACAACCATCTCTGGTCTTGTTCTTTTGAGCTTCTGCTTGACCGGAGGACAATCCTCCTTGAGAGGCAAATGGTGTACCACAATGTCTGTGTCAAGCCCTGGCATGTCCTGATAAGACCAAGCGAAGATGTCAACATACTCTTGCAGCAATTCAATCAACCCCTTCTTCACATTATCTTCCAAAGAAGCCCTTATCTTGATTTCTCTCTTGACGTCCTCGGTGCCGAGATTAATCACTTCAATAGACTCTTGATGCGGTTGACTGACCCTTTCCTCTTGTTTTAACAACCTGGCCAGTTCTTCAGGGAGTTTACAGTCTTCATCACCCTCTTCTTCAGCTTGAAAGATTGGATTTTCAAAGTCGAAGCGAGCCATAGCAGAACTGTTATCAATAGGATCCGGTGATGTGCATCTGCATGAGTGATAGTATGTGCTTATGAGTGTGAACAAGAAGTGGAAACTAAACAAAACATTGCCAAATGTATATATTTTTTTTATATTTTTGATTTTTGAAAACGGCAAAATTAGAAAGACAGTGAACAAAATATTTGAATGCAAAAAAGACGTCCTTTATTTATGATAAAAAATGCAGGTATTCACATAGATGAGCCCTACAATGATTCACTACGCCCTGTGCGGAACGTAAGACTTGGACATGCATGAATAAACAAAGAAAATTACTCTTTAAGAAGAGTGACTTGGATAATCTCTTCAGAAGACCAGTTGCGGAGAACTTCACCCGGGACCCTTGGACGCACACAGTTGTCAATGTCGCAATCATTATCCCCATCTTCTTTGTTGATTGCAGAGACCTGGTCGACATTCTCAAACGCCTCTTCAACAACCCCTTCAACAGACTCTTGGGCAGATAGGTCTTCAGCTTGGAGGATACCACCGTCAAGCAAGGCCTGGATACGCTACTGCAGCTTTACACAACCCCCACTTTGTGCAACACAACCCAAACAACTGCTCCCACAGCCGGGGAAAACATCTGCCTTTAGCAAGTATTCTTTGATTTCTAACAGCGGAGTCTTCAGCTTCAACACCTCCTTGACTAGTTTGGCTTCTCCTTCAACCATGTTAACATTTGCTCCACCATGTTGCGGCATGGGATTGTTGACAACATTAGGAGCCGACGCAAAGTTAATGACCTTTGAATCAATAAGGTCCTGAACAACGTACTTAAAAGCTTTGCAGTTCTCAATAGTGTGGCCAGGTGCCCCATAGTGGAAATTATACCTAACATTGGCGTCATAACCCACTGGAAGCCTGCCAACGGGAGGAGCCAAAGTGCGTAACTGCACAAGTTGCAAATGTTGAAGGTTGGGAAGCAACTGGGCATACGACATCGGAAGAGTGTCGAAACACCTATCCGTGATCCTCTGTCTCTGTTGATAAGCAGGTCTGTTACCCTATTATTGTTGGTATTGATTTTTTTGACGTTGAGGTTGTTGTTGTTGCACTGGTGCTGCAGCCGGAATGGTCACAGCTGCAACATAAGGTTGTTGATGGTAATTCTGAAAGTTATTCTTCCGGTTACCCTTATTCTGATAAGAAGATATGGCATTTGCATCCTCTTCTCTCCTCTTCTGTCCTCTTAAGAACGACTTCTTTGACCCCGAAGATGATCCAACCCCATTTTGGATCTTACATGTCTTCAAGTAGTTCTCCAACCTCTCACCAGTAGAGACCACATCAGCAAAATTCGAGGTGTTGCAACCCATCAAACGCTCCAAATAAGATCCAGGCAGTATGTTCATAAACATGTTGGCCATCTCTTTTTCCAACATCGGAGGCTGAACACGGGAAGCCATCTCTCTCCAGCGTTGAGCATACTCTTTAAAGCACTCGTTGCTCTTGAGAGACAGATTCTGGAGCTGAGTCCTGTCAGGTGCCATGTCCGTATTGTACTGATATTGCTTCACAAAGGCCTCAGCCAAGTCTCTCCAGCAGCGAATATGGGCTCTGTCCAGCCCCATATACCACTCCAAGGATGCCCCAACTAGGCTGTCCTAGAAGAAGTACATGAGCAACTTCTCATCATCCGAATACGCGATCATCTTGCGGAAGTAAGCATGTATATGAGTCTTCGAGCAAGAGTTGCCATTGTACTTATAAAACACGGGGACTTTGAATTTTGGCGGAACTCTCACGCCTGGGACCAGCCCCAAGTCAGCAACATCCACACCAAGAGCATTTTGCCCTTCCACAGCTTTCAACCTCTCTTCCAGTCTCCGAAACATAGGGTCCATACCATGGCCCATGCCAAAGTCCTCCTGAAGCAGGGGGAATTGATCCTCCTGATCATCATGGATGGGTTGTTGACCAAGGTTGCCATGTGGGATTGGGATAGGCCCCGGTCCATTGGGTCCATTAGCCTCTCCAGCGGGAGGATCAGCCACAACCTCCGGTTGAGTAGTAGGGGGATTCCCTTGTACCAACAATCTAATCTCTTGCTGTCCCTGAGCCACTCCTTGGACCACTTCCATGAACTGATTCGTGCGAATCCTCATCTCAGTGAGCTCTGCTTGTAAACCTTCCATTGCTCTCTGTTGATTCCTTCGGGTACCGTATCGGTGAATGCCTGAGTCAGCTATCCTAATAATGGAATACCAAACAAGATGAGAACACTGCGGCGGTACCTGTTATACCAGACATGCTAATGAATATGCAAATGCAATGACATGTTTATCAATTTCAAAGGGTATTCTACCCCTTGATTCCAGTCTCACATTAGATAAACAGTGTAAGAAAACCCCGACTAGAATCAAGAAGAAGATATAAACCCCTAGGAATAGATAAATATGATGCATGCAATGCTTATGATTTAATTTTTATATCATAGGAACTTTAGAGTCTTATTTGCAAATTTTGGAAATATTAAACGTTTATCACATACAGAAATATCACGTCAAATAATATTTGGAAATGTTTTTACGCCAAAGAAGTACAGTCTTGGTAACAAAATACAATACAAGAGAGAAGGAAAATGAACATCCTATGGATCCCTAGAAGCAATCGTCCAAAGCCCTCGAGACCGGAAGATAAGTTGCACGAAGCCTCTTCACCTCCCTGTCATAGGCTGCCTCCGTATATGCCTTCTCTTTGGCAAGTTGATCATACTTCCTCTTCCAAAACTTGGAAGACTGAGGAAGTAGAGAAGTCAACGCGTCATCAGGATCATCAATAACCTGGTGCTCAAGGAACTCTATCAAAGCATCCTTCTCTCTGATCTGCTGAAGCAACTCCTCTCGTTCACGAATCCAAGCACACGAACGGTCTTCGTCTCTCAACTCCTCTACTCCTTGGCTAGGGAGGGTTGAAGTCCCAGCTGTAAGACCCCAATTTTGGGCCCTAAGATTCCTCATGGCCCATATCATATCATATCATGGCCTCAAGGATCATTGCATGCCCTAGCTTCCCTCCTAGTGGGTGGTTGCCTTGTGAGTGTGGTTCTTGATCACCAAGCATGTCTTGCATTTGTATATCTTTGCTTTTCATATGTTTACTAACCAAAAAGTACAAAAATATTGTCAGTTTAACCTTGTTGCTTGCAGATGAAGCAATTAGGTCAAAGTCAGCCATTGCAGTGGATGGTGGCCATTCTTGCAGAATTTGGGCACCATGATCAATAATCAAGAGTTCATATGACTTGGGACATCATTTGGAATCAAGATATCAAGGAATTAGGGTTTGGAATTCATCAGAAGGTGCTTCAGTCAAGCAAAACCCTAGAAAGTCAAACTTGGTCAACTGTCCATTTAATCAGTGATTTGGTGATGGGATTTGGTCTGAGAGGTCTCATTCATGCTTATACAAGCTTCATATATCATGTCAAGCTTCCACAGTGAAGAAAATAAAGTCAGACAAGAAATTTCCCAAAATAGAAAGTTGACCTGTAATTTTAACTGCCAAAAATGGAAACTTCTTGATCTTAAACTTACATCATGATACAAGCTTCAAATGAATTTTTGCCCAACATGAAAGTTGAAGATCTTGTTCTCCCATTTTCAAAAAGTCCAAGAACTCTCAAATCCCATGTATGGTTGTCAAGATATGATCAATTCATTTTCACAATTTCATGAACTTCAAAGGGCCATATCTCATGAACCACAAGGCCAATTTTAGTGGGGTTTTTTCCTACAAGCTCCATTTGTTCCCTTCTTTCCAAAAATGCATTCATATTTCACCAAAACCTCACCATGCAAAATGCCATTTTTGGACTTGACTTCATTAAATTTCAAGTAGTGCAAAAAGTTGACTTTTTGAATTAATGATTTTTAAACCATTTGGCCATTTGGGAATTGTTTGGAAAGATATTTGAGGCATGTTCAAGGCCCAAACTCGGCCAGACCACACCTCCTTGTTGCAATTGGCTCAAAATTAGCAAAAATGCAAATTGGCTTCATTTAAGTTAACTTTGATTAGCACCTTCATTAACAATGTTAAACAGCAAATATAAGGAACATTTTCTGTCATTCTAAACCTAGCAGCAGCCATAATACAAACAGAATTCTCTCATTCTCCAAAATCACCATTTTCATATCTTTGCATTTTTGCTCAAACCCTTCAAAGCACTCGAGCCACTCTTCTTTCATTCATCACCTAGCCATCATTTGGAGCTCTTTTGAAGCAGCAAACCCCAGCTGGAAGCTCCTTTTCATGTTCTGTTTTCTCCATGGACCAACAATGGTGAAATTGGATTTGGACACTCCCAAGCCTTGCTGAGCTCGATTTCTTCAAGAATCCATCAATATCAAGCATAAGGAGGATCTGTTTGAGCCTGCATCATCCAAACAACCAATGTTTCTCGATTTTCTTCACAACCAAGTAAAGTTTCGAATCTCTCATTTCTCTAAATGTTGCCATGTTTTGTGTAGTTCTTGCCTTGCTGAGTATTGTGAACCTTGTATCATTCGAATTGGTTAACTATGCTGTGAGAAATCTGGATTTTCATTTTTGTGCTCAAACTTGTTTTAGTCGATTTGCTTTGATGATGATGATTTAATGAAAACCATGGCTAGATTATGACTGTGCTTGCTTCATTGGTTCGATTGGTATGCATATCCATGATTTCTAGGTGAATTAATCTTTTCATGTTTGAATGTTGAAGATGATTACTGCTGTTTTAAAACCCTAGAATCTGCCCAGAAATTTGCATGATTCGTGTTTGGTTTATTGTTGTTTGGATGTTGCATGAACATTGTTGTTCCATTGCCATGCTGCTTGTGCATTTCTGGATGAATTTCGCATGATGATGATGAACCATGAAGATGAAATGCTGTTGCTGCTGCATAAACCCTAAGGGCATTGAACCCAGAACTTGATTGGTTGTTGTTTGAATTTTTCTGCTTGCTTACTGTTCCATTGAGAATCAACCAATCACAACATTTCGTTGCCTGGCCTTAAACGATGCGTTTTGATAAATGATATGCATATTCACAAAAATGCCACTCGGTCAACCTTTGACTTATCAAACCATGTTCTTTTGCTCATTTTATTCCAAATTGATACAACATCTTACAGAAATCATTTCTCACTCATTTCAACTCCAAAATTCATGAAATTTTTTCCATCATATTCACATGAATGTCTATTATTTTATCATGATTTTTGCTGAATTTTTGGTCGGCTGGATTTTAAATGGTATTAGGTTTCTTGACATGTATGCACATTTTACACCTTTTGCCATTTCTTTTGTGAAATTGTGATGATGTATCCAATGCCCCTGAAATTTTTTGTGGTTAATCTACACTCATTCATGTTTCTTTTGATGTAGAGTTCTTGAATTTGTCATATGTGGTTTGTGAGATATGAATTTTTGAAGTAGGGTGTGACAATTTGTGTCACACCAATGATATGCAATTTCTTGATTTTTGTTGACATGCTTCCTGACCTCCAATTAATGTGAAATTTTGCATGAGCCCTCTCTCATATGTCTAGTTGATGTGTGAATTTTCCTGGAATTAATTATGCCATTTCTTAATTGTTTGAGATTTTTCTTCCCTGCCTAGTCAAATATTGACTTTGTGTGATACATCTTGCCATTTCATTTGGGAAATTCTCATACTTCATTGGATGATCATGAAATTTTACATGTGCATACTAGACATCTTAAGCTTTGCATTGGTGTTGATCCCATTCATTTCTCATCTGTTGGCATTGAGTTATGATTTTTTGAAGTTGATACATGTATGTTTGACTTCTTTGTGCATACTTGGAATTGTTTTGACTTCCTGATTTTAATTGACCATCTTCCCATGATCCAATTGAGCTGAAATTTTATATGCATGTCATTATGTGGATTGTGTTTGAGCATGAATTATTTTATGATTTTTGGAATTGATTATGTTTGAGTTTGAGCCAAGTATTTCTGTTGACTTCTATGTGCTCTTTTTTTGCCATGCTTTGCCTTCTTTTGTCTGTAAAATGATGATGATGCATGATATGAACTTGAAACCAATTGGGTTTGTTCCTTAAATGTTTGAATTTGATTGTGATTGGATATTGCTTGCTGTCTTGGCTTTTATCATTTATTTTGACCCTAGGCTTGCCCTAGTGGTCTCTTGGCTTATGTTTGAGTTCATTTGTTTCAGGATGAGCATTTGCCTCAAAGAAACCATTGCCAATTTGATTGAGTTTGTTTGTTTAGCATGAGCTAACTTTTGTTTTGTAGGTGGCTAGACTCATATGATTTGAGTCTTGTGCTTTGCACATTGGTCCCTCTGTGTTGACTGTTGACTCCTTTCCTTTTGCTTTAATTGTTGAACTGTGTACTGACTTGTTTGACTATTTCAGGTACCCTTAGTTGCTTAAGTTCTTTGAACTTGCTTTGCTTTGCTATTTAGCAATTTGCTTTTGAGGTATAATCCCTCTTTCTTCATGTTGTCTGGAGACCCGGCCTATTATTTGGCCGGGCAAACTGTCTGAAGTCCTCCTTAAGAGGCAATGCTTGTGTGTGTTTAATTTTGTCCCAAGCAGGAAAAGTCCTTCAAGAAAGGCAATTGGTAGATCAAAGGGATAAGTAACCTATCCCCTACTATTCAGTGAGTCTTCTCCTTGCTCCCATTACATGGTTGTAGCATTGAGATCAAAACCCAAGATCTATCGAGTCAATAATGTGGAGAGAGTTCCTACTTTCTGAACTCCCACACTTTCTGATATTTAAATGCTCTCCCTGATCAGGGAAAAGAGCAATGAGGCACACCCCTCATATCCTTTCATCTGCTTCACCTTAGCCTCTCAATGGCAAGGTTAAGAGCAATCTTTGACCCTATTCCAGTTGGCCTCAGTGCCTAATCCTCTTGTATGAGCCTCCTTGTTTGGTTATAGAGTGTGTTGTTTGTTTCTCATTGATTGATTTGATTATCTCATATGCACATATCTGCTTGTATGCTCTATGCATTTATCATCATTAATTGCTCATTAATGCATAATCATCTCATTTGTCTTTATGACTTGTCATTGTTGTTTACCCATTGAGGACAGTTGTAAGACCATTCCTTTGGCCATTGCTCCTATGATATGGAAGTGAGTATAAGACCATCACCTTGGCCACTCATCTTATCTTTGCTTGATGCATTTGATTGTATGTGAGGTTGCAATTATAAGTCCCTGTAAGTTGGCATTTGCTTTCCTACGATCACATGTTGCTTTGTTTGTTTGTATGTGAGGATACAACTGTAAGTCCCTGCAAGTTGGCATTTGTATTCCTAGGACCATACTGTGGAGGTTAGAGTAAGCCCAGACAGATTGGCATCTGACACCCATGTTTTGCTTTTGTTTGTTTATGTGAGGTTGCAATTGTAAGTCCCTGCAAGTTGGCATTTGCTTTCCTATGATCATATGTTGGATATTGGTATAAGTCCAGACAGATTGGCATCCGGTATCCAAGTTTCATTTTGTTTTAGGAGATTAGTATAAGTCCATTGAGTGGCCTCTGATATCCATTTCTGTTTTAGGAGACTGGTGTAAATCCATCTATTGGTATCCGGTATCCACCTTTTATTTCTTTGTTTGAGGAGATTAGTGTAAGACCATTGAGTGGCATCTGATATCCAGTTTTATTTTAGGAGATTGGTATAAGCCCAGTGATTGGCATCCGGTATCCGCTTTTATTGACTTTCTTCTTTGTTTGTTTGTTATTATTCATTGCTATTCCAAAGGACACACTTGAATCATCTCCCATATGATTTCAAGAAGTGAACCTTCTAAGAAGTTTTACAATCCATCCTCATCCATTCATCCTCATTATGTCCTAAACCTTTTCACACATCATTTTCAAACATGACATAGATATTGTGCAAACATCTTCATGTTTTCAAACTAAAAACCTGGACCCCAAGTCCTTGACTTTTTTCAAACTCATTTTTATAACACTTCTCTGAATCAATCTTAATCATACTTTGACCCCACTTTCACAATCATAATCAATTAACTTCACCCATTCACTTGTTTTGGCTTTGTCCATTGTTAACCTTTTCATGCATTAGCCATAGGTTTCAATTATCATTGTGGTTGATGTAAATCTTGCCTATCCTTAGTGAGTCGACTATAAGACTTCCGTACTGAAAACAGGGCTAACCCCTCTAGTACGTCGAAGCTATCCTCGCATGGTGGATGTTGGTTTTGGTCGAGTGTTCTCCCATTGATAATGAAAAGCCTCAGTGCTATTGTTTAAAATTGAATCCACCAACTTTTGGAAATCTTTTAGCCGAACTACGGCGTTTTGATCCTTACCTTTGATGGAAGGTACGTAGGCAGCGGGTTCATCCGTTCGAACACAAAAATAACTAACTTGTACATTCTTTTCTCATCATCCCAATCATGTTTGCACAATATTTATGTCATAACAAATAACAATCTTTTACAACAAGTGTGAAAAGGGCTCCCTAGGAGTACCTAGGACGTAGTGGGTGCCTAACACCTTCCCATTGCGTAATTTACCCCTTACCCAGACTTTCTGATCTTTTTATTAGTTTTCTACGTGTAAAACTTCTTAGGCTTTTGTTCGCTTTTTAGCCAGTCCTTTGGATAAATAAAAGTGCGGTGGCGACTCGAAAATTCATTGTATGCTTTGCTTATGGTTTAATCGATAAATCATATAGCGACGAATACACCGCTACAGAAAAGTGGCGACTCTGCTGGGGAAAACACGATCCTTGGTGGTATTGCCTACTTTTCACCCTTGTTGTGCTATATTGTTATCTGTTATATGACATATTTTTGTACAATTTGGGATCACTGTATTGATTGTAATGTGTGAATTGCTTGATATACAATTGCTGTTTGCTTTGGTGATCTGTGAGATGAGTTCTATACCCGAACTCGAGTGCACTCTAGGATAGGAGAATGGCATAGTCTTGTCGATTGGTGTGGAGTATTCCTTAGCCAGTTGACTTGCGAGCCCATTCACTTGGTGGAGGTCATGTTGGACTAATAATGTCACACAAGTTATTTGTGGTTAGGCATTATTCTTTCAATCATGTGCCGCAGAAGCCAAGGACCTTAGTTTACCAAACCCATCTTGGCCTATTTTTAGGACCGTAGTGCGGAGGTCGTTCAGATGTAAGTTCTGACACGATTGTCACGCGATACTACACTCATAAGAGTTTCTCTTGAGAATATTCTTGGAATACGAGTATTCGTTCCTCCGATAATATTCGAAAGATGGAACGATGATTATGGGAACCTCTGATAGAACATGTCTGGCAGGTTTAAACCCTAGTACACTCCCTTTGGGTGGTTCTTAACCGAGACTCCATGCTCGTGACTCTCAACAAACCCGTGATTCGTGGTTGAGTCGTTCAAACATCGTTAATATCAATGGATCCCGGATCAGGTGTAAAACCTAAAATCCACCAAAGCGGCTGGTTGATATTAAGGATGTTTGAACCGGTTCATGTACCGTTAATATCAATGGAACTTGGGTGTCGATAAGGTGAAAACCTAAATCCACCAAAATGGATGATTGATATTAGGGATACAATGAGCTTTCCCACGACCTTTGTCTGGTGTGCCTTGCTTGATCCTTGAGTGTGTTTGTTGCATTCATACATTCATGCATTCATCCGCATCCATATCATCAGAAAAAAGAAAATTTTCATGGAACTCAAAGGAGTTTATTTGCAAAAATTTTCAAAACATGAAAAAACCGGGAAAATTTTTTCACCTGATATATCTGATGAGATATTTTCAGGTACGATCAAAATGCTTAAATATTTCAAAGTTTGCAAATAAAACCCTCGAGTTCCTTTGAAATAAAAAACAAGCATATGCACAAACACTTCATGCATCATTTGCATAAGCGGGTGTTCTGTTCCGGGCTCCTGTCCTGTGGCCTGACCCTGCGATCTTCATTTATTTTGAAGACGCACTTCGCCGGTATTATACCAGGGCCGATTCTGCCAGATTGATGGATCATCCTGAGCTAGAGCTCTGAACTCAGAGAGATATTTTGCCAGACTAAGTGCTTTTAATGGATTTATTCCTGTTGATGGATTTATTCCTGGTTAATCGATCCCGGGCTGGCATTGGCTATGGTTCTGGGGCATGCAATGAGCAAGGTTTGTTCAAGAGTGGAGGATTCATCCATGCCAATCAACCTGAAGAGGAAGCTGCTGCTATCATTGAAGAAGATGCAGAGGATGTGAACAACTTCGTCATTCCTGGTGGTGTCTGCCACAATTGGGTCACTGTGGATGTTCCTACGGTCATTCATAAGTCAGCGTGATTTGTTCACTTTGTTCAAAACCCTTCTCCCATGCCAAAAGGAGAAGTGATGACATTGTTGGCAGCATTTAATACAATGATGTTTTCATTCAATTAATGCATTGTTTAACATTTGTTTTTCCATTTGTTTTCACTTTTTTCTTTTTGCATGAAATCAGTGATCACAAAAAACCCTGAAAAACAAAAACATTTTTCATCTGCATAAATGATTTTCTTGTTTAAAATTCAAAAAAAGCTTTTCATTATCCAGAATCATTATGCAGGGATTTCTAAACCCATTGAACATAATGATCCAACGCCATCTCCCAATCTTGAAGTCCTTGTATCTGAGGCAGAGGAAGATGATGGAAGGGGATTCCTGATGAGATTACCCGCCTTCTTGAGCACCAAAGAAGCTCATTCAGCTGTATCATGAGAATCGGCAAAACAGTCAAACTGGGGCATTGCAAATGCAATCAAAAATCAAAAAAAAAAAAAAAAAAAAAAAAAAAAAAGAAAGAGGGTGAAAAATAAGAAAAAAATCAAAAAAACCAGGAAAAATTTTTCAAAATTTTTCCAAAGGAAAAAGAAAATTATACCCTCAAGTCCCTAGTTGACTGATGTTGAATGGATTCAGAGTCGTTATGACCAACTGAATTTGATCGAAGAGAAGCGTTTAACTGCCATGTGCCATGGTCAGTTATATCAGCAGAGAATGAAGAAAGCATTCGATAAGAAGGTCAAGCCTCGTGTGTTCCGAGAAGGTGACCTCGTTCTCAAGAAAGTTTTGTCTTTCGCGCCCGATTCCAGAAGCAAGTGGACTCCAAACTACGAGGGTCCATATGTTGTTAAGAGAGCCTTTTCAGGCGGTGCTTTGATGCTTACAACAATGGATGGGGAGGATTTCACTCGTCCTGTGAATTCAGATGCAGTTAAGAGATACTTTGCCTAGAAAAAAAAAGTATATGCAAATGAAAAAAAAACAGAATAGCTCGCTAAGTTGAAAACCCGAAAGGGCGGCTTAGGCAAAAATGAGCGTCTCGGTGGAGAACCCGCAAGGGTAATTCAGGCAAAAATTAGAGACTTGAAAAAAAGAATATTTGCATCCCGCTAGATTGAGTACCTCACCCTGGGGCAATCTAGGCAAAAATTAGGGATTTGGCAAGTAACTGCATCCTGACAAGACTTTCTGGTTCATCAGTCGTCATTTCGTCAGAAGATTCTCGATTCGTCGTCAACTGAAGCTTCAGATACATCGAGATTCAAATTGGTAGAGAAAGGATCATTATGTTCAATGTAGCCCTATTCCAATATATATCACTGATTTCAAATTTGTACAGATCTTTGGAGTCTTGCCATTTGCAGACTACCATTCCATCAAATCAATTTGAGCTTTTTATCCAATTATTTGCACTCTTATTTGTTTCAATTCAACAAATGTTTTGCATGTTTTAAATTGATAAAATTTCATTGTTTTAAACAAATCAAATTTTTCAAAATTTTTGTTTTAAACAAAGTGAACATTCACAAGATTGAAAGGATACTCAAGAATATCTCAGTGCTCTCCCGAGGGTGGCATGATTTCCAACAGGTAAGACATTTGTTCATATTCCTGGTTTGGTGGTATCTTCTTTCTTCAGATCTTTGTTGGGGTTGTTCCTCAAACAAAGTCATTGTTGGGGTTGTTCCCCAGTATAGTCGCAAGCAGAGTGTTGTTGAAGACTTCGTTTTCTCCAGCAGCAGTTTTCCCCAGCATGGGTGTTTCCTTATAGAAGTTTCGGCGGTTGATGGTTTGTCATCTTGCTGCCCTGTCACTTTCTCCAGTGGGTCGCCTGCCCCAGACTTTATTTGTCTCCTCAGCACAGTCATGAGTAGAACTGTTATTTGATATCCCCATCGGATTTGCGAACAGAGTTGTTGTCACTCTTCCCAGTGCAGTTGCCAGCGGAATTGTCTGCTTCCTCAGCACGATCGCTTTCTTTTTGAAAGACTCAGTAGGTCAGCGGTTTGATACCCGGTACTTTACCTTTTCCCCGGCGAAGTCGTCTGCGGAATTGTTGCTATCTCTCCATCAGAGTTTCTCTCTTCAGCAGAGCAGGATTTATTTTCCTATTCAGTGGTTGACTTGGGTTGACATCCCCGTATTTCAACCATCTTTTCCTCAGCTTAGTCTGCAAAGTATTTGCTGTGGCAGTTTCGCCCGTTGATACTCCTTCAATCGCCAGTATAGTCGGATGATGGCTCTAGCCTCCAGAGAACGGATTAATTTCCTGACTGTGTGTGATCCCCACTAGAGTGGCTTATATTGCAGAATCTACTGTTGCGATCAGTTTGCTATGTATATTCTCCCCAAGTGGAGTGGTTCGTTGCAGAATCTACTTGTTTGATCTGTCCTCCCTCAGTGGGTTGTTCCCCAAGAGAGTAGCCGACAGTTTTCCCCAGTAGAGTTGCTTATGCAGTTAGATTCTACTTGGATGATATCATTCTCCCTCAGTGGGTTGTTCCCCAGCGGAGTTATGTGGAGTTGCTTCTACAACAGTTCGTGCTTGTGCAACGCACCCTTTGTTTCTCAGTTAACACTGGGATCCCCTGCATATACTTTGGGACTTCTCTTGTTCCCCTACAGATTCGTCTTGGTGGCCGTTTCGCCCGTTGTGACTTTCTGTACCCTGATTGGGTTGTTTCCTGATATCTCTGACCCTCTGCGTCTTCAGCAGTACCCGCAGATCTTTGCTTTACAGCATATAGATCTCCGCAGATTGGCTCTCCAGCTTGGTTTTTCCCCTGGAAGTATAATACCGGACGTTTTGTTCCTGAACCTGTTTGTGTTAGAATTGTCTGTTTTGTCAGCATTCATCAAACATAAATCACGCATATTCATGCATATTCATAAACATTCAAGTATTCATGTCGCATTTCTTGCTATATATCTTTTGTTTGTCGTGTCTCCTGCTAGGGTGATATAGATCTCTTTACAGATCTCCCCAAGCAGATGTCGGGTGTTTAAAATCTCTCCATATAGAGTCAGCCCATAAGCAGAAAATGTTGTCTTTCCTTCTGCAGTTCCCCACTGAGATATATCCTCGTGGATGACGGTTTCTTCCGTTCCCTCCCAACACATATATTGGGATGGATGTTCCTATTTGAGTTATATCCTCATTAGGACGTGTCTTGATTCAGTCTGTCTTTTCGGATCATTCCCGAATTGGCTATTTGTCAAATGTCTTGTGTTTCCCAGTGGGTTGTTCCCCAGCGGAATAGTTTTTTTGGCCTCTACCCTCATACCGGTAGTTATAAGTCCTATTTTCCTGGCTTTCTTGACAGAATTTGTGGTTATACACCTTTTATTCTCCAGCCAGAGTTTTTGGTTTTCTACCTACTACCCGGTAGTTGTAAATCCTATTTTTCCTGCTCTTCAGCAGTTTGTGGTTTGTTATAAACCCTATTTTGGTTTCCCGTGCGGATTTGTGATTTGTTCTATCCCCACGTGGAGTTGTTGGTCTTCTACCCCGTATTCGGTAGATGTAAACCCTAATTTTGTGGTCACCTCCACCCTTTTGGCCCTCTGCCTACAAACCAGCAGTCGTAAGTCCTATCGTTGCGGTTTTTCTACCTACAAACCGGTAGTCATAAACCCCGTTCTCTCCACTTGCAGAGTTAACTTTGTTGCTCATCCCAACCGATGACAATTTTTCCCTTGTGGTTATCTTCATCTAGTTCTTGATGATAAGTTGCTCAGATCAGCACTTATATCCCTAGCAAGTCTTTTGTGGATAATTGTCGTATGCTAGCAATTTTATCCCCAGCGGGTCCTTTCACCTTGTGTCAGTGATTGTGTTCCCCGGATCTTTGATTTTCATCAATGAATCCTCAGCGAGTCTTCTTTCATTTACCCTTTTGTCGGTAATGTCTGTTGCTCCTTTTGATTGGTCATCATTATATACCTATTCTGGTATCCCGATGCCTTTCTTTTCGGATTTTTATCCTATAAACAACCCAGTAACCGGTTCAGGATAATTTTCCTTGCGAGTATATTATTCACGGTCTGCCGGTAATGAATAATATGTCTCATGCGCTCTTTAGTTGGAATCCTTTGTTGATTTTTCCCAGCTGAGCAAGATTCGTATTCTTTATAGAATCGAATATCCATCCTTTAACCAGTTTGTGTTTTGGATGATGAATGTTTTGGAAGTGAAATCCAATTCACGTTTCGGTAGATCACCTATTATATACCCAGTAACCGGTATCTCTGGTGTTTCTTACCATGCGAGTTTATTATCTACGTTCTGACGGTAATAGATAATATGTCTCATGAGAGTATTCTATCCACGTTCTGACGGTAATGGATATTATATCTCGTTCACTCTTGGGTCAATCCTTTGTTGCTTTCCCCGCAGAGTAAGATTCATATTCCTTGTGGAATTGAATATCCATTCTATAAACAAGTTTGCTTTCGCTCTCTTCAGGATGATGAGTGTTTTGGAAGTGAAATCCAATTCACGTTTTCGGTAGATCACCTATTATATACCCAGTAACCGGTATCTCTGGTGTTTCTTACCATGCGAGTTTCTTATCCACGGTCTGCCGGTAATGGATATTATATCTCATGCACTCTTTGGGTTTGTGTCCCCAGTTGAGTAAGATTCGTTTTCCCGTTGTGGATTCGAATGCCCATCCTGTAAGTCGATTTGCTTTTTCAAGCCCTCCTTTCGGATGATGAGTGTTTTGGAAGTGAAATCCAATTCACGTTTTCGGTAGATCACCTATTATATACCCAGTAACCGGTATCCCTGGTGTTTCTTACCATGCGAGTATATTATTCACGGTCTGCCGGTAATGAATAATATGTCTCATGCGCTCTTTAGTTGGAATCCTTTGTTGATTTTCCCCAGCTGAGCAAGATTCGTATTCCTTGTGGAATCGAACATCCATCCTATAAACAAGTTTGCTTTTCTAGCTCTCTTCAGGATGATGAGTGTTTTGGAAGTGAAAACCAATTCACGTTTCGGTCGGTCACCTATTATATACCCAGTAACCGGTATCCCTGGTGCACCTTCCTTTCTGCTCCCTATTATGACCTCGGTCCCCTTGCGGAGTCAGATTTTTCCTGAGTTATGTACCTTTTCCAGGTCTTTCTCAGATGTTTGGTTGATTGATATCTCTCACCCTTATACCGGTCTTAGATATTCATTCTTCCTGAGTTTGTTACCCTTATACCAGGTAACACCTCGTTCTTGTGCTTCCCTAGTGGAACTTCTTTTTGCTTCTCCCCAGGAGTCAGCTTGTGTCTCTCCAATGGATTTATTTTCCTTTGGAATTCTTTTCCCCAGTGTGAGTCCTTCACTCCCCAGTGAGGTCTCCAGTTTGATTTTTGTTATTCCCTAATCAGAGTCGTGTTTTGTTCACGCTGTGTCAGTTTTGTTTATCCCCGACTAGAGTCTTGTCAGAGTCTCTGTTCCTGGTGAGTGTATTACTCCGATGGATCGTCTTTTCTTCTGTGTGAATCATATTCCCCACAGAATTTGTGTCTTTTGCATGCATACATTTGCATCATGAGGTCTCTTAGGGACCAAAATTTGTCTCATTATTGTTATTTAAGCCCATTCTACCGCGTCGAGATGAAGATTTCTAAACTTCACTTCTCCGGCTAGAATGACCTTAAATAGGGGCATCTGTAAGACCCCAATTTTGGGCCCTAAGATTCCTCATGGCCCATATCATATCATATCATGGCCTCAAGGATCATTGCATGCCCTAGCTTCCCTCCTAGTGGGTGGTTGCCTTGTGAGTGTGGTTCTTGATCACCAAGCATGTCTTGCATTTGTATATCTTTGCTTTTCATATGTTTACTAACCAAAAAGTACAAAAATATTGTCAGTTTAACCTTGTTGCTTGCAGATGAAGCAATTAGGTCAAAGTCAGCCATTGCAGTGGATGGTGGCCATTCTTGCAGAATTTGGGCACCATGATCAATAATCAAGAGTTCATATGACTTGGGACATCATTTGGAATCAAGATATCAAGGAATTAGGGTTTGGAATTCATCAGAAGGTGCTTCAGTCAAGCAAAACCCTAGAAAGTCAAACTTGGTCAACTGTCCATTTAATCAGTGATTTGGTGATGGGATTTGGTCTGAGAGGTCTCATTCATGCTTATACAAGCTTCATATATCATGTCAAGCTTCCACAGTGAAGAAAATAAAGTCAGACAAGAAATTTCCCAAAATAGAAAGTTGACCTGTAATTTTAACTGCCAAAAATGGAAACTTCTTGATCTTAAACTTACATCATGATACAAGCTTCAAATGAATTTTTGCCCAACATGAACGTTGAAGATCTTGTTCTCCCATTTTCAAAAAGTCCAAGAACTCTCAAATCCCATGTATGGTTGTCAAGATATGATCAATTCATTTTCACAATTTCATCAACTTCAAAGGGCCATATCTCATGAACCACAAGGCCAATTTTAGTGGGGTTTTTTCCTACAAGCTCCATTTGTTCCCCTCTTTCCAAAAATGCATTCATATTTCACCAAAACCTCACCATGCAAAATGCCATTTTTGGACTTGACTTCATTAAATTTCAAGTAGTGCAAAAAGTTGACTTTTTGAATTAATGATTTTTAAACCATTTGGCCATTTGGGAATTGTTTGGAAAGATATTTGAGGCATGTTCAAGGCCCAAACTCGGCCAGACCACACCTCCTTGTTGCAATTGGCTCAAAATTAGCAAAAATGCAAATTGGCTTCATTTAAGTTAACTTTGATTAGCACCTTCATTAACAATGTTAAACAGCAAATATAAGGAACATTTTCTGTCATTCTAAACCTAGCAGCAGCCATAATACAAACAGAATTCTCTCATTCTCCAAAATCACCATTTTCATATCTTTGCATTTTTGCTCAAACCCTTCAAAGCACTCGAGCCACTCTTCTTTCATTCATCACCTAGCCATCATTTGGAGCTCTTTTGAAGCAGCAAACCCCAGCTGGAAGCTCCTTTTCATGTTCTGTTTTCTCCATGGACCAACAATGGTGAAATTGGATTTGGACACTCCCAAGCCTTGCTGAGCTCGATTTCTTCAAGAATCCATCAATATCAAGCATAAGGAGGATCTGTTTGAGCCTGCATCATCCAAACAACCACTGTTTCTCGATTTTCTTCACAACCAAGTAAAGTTTCGAATCTCTCATTTCTCTAAATGTTGCCATGTTTTGTGTAGTTCTTGCCTTGCTGAGTATTGTGAACCTTGTATCATTCGAATTGGTTAACTATGCTGTGAGAAATCTGGATTTTCATTTTTGTGCTCAAACTTGTTTTAGTCGATTTGCTTTGATGATGATGATTTAATGAAAACCATGGCTAGATTATGACTGTGCTTGCTTCATTGGTTCGATTGGTATGCATATCCATGATTTCTGGGTGAATTAATCTTTTCATGTTTGAATGTTGAAGATGATTACTGCTGTTTTAAAACCCTAGAATCTGCCCAGAAATTTGCATGATTCGTGTTTGGTTTATTGTTGTTTGGATGTTGCATGAACATTGTTGTTCCATTGCCATGCTGCTTGTGCATTTCTGGATGAATTTCGCATGATGATGATGAACCATGAAGATGAAATGCTGTTGCTGCTGCATAAACCCTAAGGGCATTGAACCCAGAACTTGATTGGTTGTTGTTTGAATTTTTCTGCTTGCTTACTGTTCCATTGAGAATCAACCAATCACAACATTTCGTTGCCTGGCCTTAAACGATGCGTTTTGATAAATGATATGCATATTCACAAAAATGCCACTCGGTCAACCTTTGACTTATCAAACCATGTTCTTTTGCTCATTTTATTCCAAATTGATACAACATCTTACAGAAATCATTTCTCACTCATTTCAACTCCAAAATTCATGAAATTTTTTCCATCATATTCACATGAATGTCTATTATTTTATCATGATTTTTGCTGAATTTTTGGTCGGCTGGATTTTAAATGGTATTAGGTTTCTTGACATGTATGCACATTTTACACCTTTTGCCATTTCTTTTGTGAAATTGTGATGATGTATCCAATGCCCCTGAAATTTTTTGTGGTTAATCTACACTCATTCATGTTTGTTTTGATGTAGAGTTCTTGAATTTGTCATATGTGGTTTGTGAGATATGAATTTTTGAAGTAGGGTGTGACAATTTGTGTCACACCAATGATATGCAATTTCTTGATTTTTGTTGACATGCTTCCTGACCTCCAATTAATGTGAAATTTTGCATGAGCCCTCTCTCATATGTCTAGTTGATGTGTGAATTTTCCTGGAATTAATTATGCCATTTCTTAATTGTTTGAGATTTTTCTTCCCTGCCTAGTCAAATATTGACTTTGTGTGATACATCTTGCCATTTCATTTGGGAAATTCTCATACTTCATTGGATGATCATGAAATTTTACATGTGCATACTAGACATCTTAAGCTTTGCATTGGTGTTGATCCCATTCATTTCTCATCTGTTGGCATTGAGTTATGATTTTTTGAAGTTGATACATGTATGTTTGACTTCTTTGTGCATACTTGGAATTGTTTTGACTTCCTGATTTTAATTGACCATCTTCCCATGATCCAATTGAGCTGAAATTTTATATGCATGTCATTATGTGGATTGTGTTTGAGCATGAATTATTTTATGATTTTTGGAATTGATTATGTTTGAGTTTGAGCCAAGTATTTCTGTTGACTTCTATGTGCTCTTTTTTTGCCATGCTTTGCCTTCTTTTGTCTGTAAAATGATGATGATGCATGATATGAACTTGAAACCAATTGGGTTTGTTCCTTAAATGTTTGAATTTGATTTTGATTGGATATTGCTTTCTGTCTTGGCTTTTATCATTTATTTTGACCCTAGGCTTGCCCTAGTGGTCTCTTGGCTTATGTTTGAGTTCATTTGTTTCAGGATGAGCATTTGCCTCAAAGAAACCATTGCCAATTTGATTGAGTTTGTTTGTTTAGCATGAGCTAACTTTTGTTTTGTAGGTGGATAGACTCATATGATTTGAGTCTAGTGCTTTGCACATTGGTCCCTCTGTGTTGACTGTTGACTCCTTTCCTTTTGCTTTAATTGTTGAACTGTGTACTGACTTGTTTGACTATTTCAGGTACCCTTAGTTGCTTAAGTTCTTTGAACTTGCTTTGCTTTGCTATTTAGCAATTTGCTTTTGAGGTATAATCCCTCTTTCTTCATGTAGTCTGGAGACCCGGCCTGTTATTTGGCCGGGCAAACTGTCTGAAGTCCTCCTTAAGAGGCAATGCTTGTGTGTGTTTAATTTTGTCCCAAGCAGGAAAAGTCCTTCAAGAAAGGCAATTGGTAGATCAAAGGGATAAGTAACCTATCCCCTACTATTCAGTGAGTCTTCTCCTTGCTCCCATTACATGGTTGTAGCATTGAGATCAAAACCCAAGATCTATCGAGTCAATAATGTGGAGAGAGTTCCTACTTTCTGAACTCCCACACTTTCTGATATTTAAATGCTCTCCCTGATCAGGGAAAAGAGCAATGAGGCACACCCCTCATATCCTTTCATCTGCTTCACCTTAGCCTCTCAATGGCAAGGTTAAGAGCAATCTTTGACCCTATTCCAGTTGGCCTCAGTGCCTAATCCTCTTGTATGAGCCTCCTTGTTTGGTTATAGAGTGTGCTGTTTGTTTCTCATTGATTGATTTGATTATCTCATATGCACATATCTGCTTGTATGCTCTATGCATTTATCATCATTAATTGCTCATTAATGCATAATCATCTCATTTGTCTTTATGACTTGTCATTGTTGTTTACCCATTGAGGACAGTTGTAAGACCATTCCTTTGGCCATTGCTCCTATGATATGGAAGTGAGTATAAGACCATCACCTTGGCCACTCATCTTATCTTTGCTTGATGCATTTGATTGTATGTGAGGTTGCAATTATAAGTCCCTGTAAGTTGGCATTTGCTTTCCTACGATCACATGTTGCTTTGTTTGTTTGTATGTGAGGATACAACTGTAAGTCCCTGCAAGTTGGCATTTGTATTCCTAGGACCATACTGTGGAGGTTAGAGTAAGCCCAGACAGATTGGCATCTGACACCCATGTTTTGCTTTTGTTTGTTTATGTGAGGTTGCAATTGTAAGTCCCTGCAAGTTGGCATTTGCTTTCCTATGATCATATGTTGGATATTGGTATAAGTCCAGACAGATTGGCATCCGGTATCCAAGTTTCATTTTGTTTTAGGAGATTAGTATAAGTCCATTGAGTGGCCTCTGATATCCATTTCTGTTTTAGGAGACTGGTGTAAATCCATCTATTGGTATCCGGTATCCACCTTTTATTTCTTTGTTTGAGGAGATTAGTGTAAGACCATTGAGTGGCATCTGATATCCAGTTTTATTTTAGGAGATTGGTATAAGCCCAGTGATTGGCATCCGGTATCCGCTTTTATTGACTTTCTTCTTTGTTTGTTTGTTATTATTCATTGCTATTCCAAAGGACACACTTGAATCATCTCCCATATGATTTCAAGAAGTGAACCTTCTAAGAAGTTTTATAATCCATCCTCATCCATTCATCCTCATTATGTCCTAAACCTTTTCACACATCATTTTCAAACTTGACATAGATATTGTGCAAACATCTTCATGTTTTCAAACTAAAAACCTGGACCCCAAGTCCTTGACTTTTTTCAAACTTATTTTTATAACACTTCTCTGAATCAATCTTAATCATACTTTGACCCCACTTTCACAATCACAATCAATTAACTTCACCCATTCACTTGTTTTGGCTTTGTCCATTGTTAACCTTTTCATGCATTAGCCATAGGTTTCAATTATCATTGTGGTTGATGTAAATCTTGCCTATCCTTAGTGAGTCGACTATAAGACTTCCGTACTGAAAACAGGGCTAACCCCTCTAGTACGTCGAAGCTATCCTCGCATGGTGGATGTTGGTTTTGGTCGAGTGTTCTCCCATTGATAATGAAAAGCCTCAGTGCTATTGTTTAAAATTGAATCCACCAACTTTTGGAAATCTTTTAGCCGAACTACGGCATTTTGATCCTTACCTTTGATGGAAGGTACGTAGGCAGCGGGTTCATCCGTTCGAACACAAAAATAACTAACTTGTACATTCTTTTCTCATCATCCCAATCATGTTTGCACAATATTTATGTCATAACAAATAACAATCTTTTACAACAAGTGTGAAAAGGGCTCCCTAGGAGTACCTAGGACGTAGTGGGTGCCTAACACCTTCCCATTGCGTAATTTACCCCTTACCCAGACTCTCTGATCTTTTTATTAGTTTTCTACGTGTAAAACTTCTTAGGCTTTTGTTCGCTTTTTAGCCAGTCCTTTGGATAAATAAAAGTGCGGTGGCGACTCGAAAATTCATTGTATGCTTTGCTTATGGTTTAATCGATAAATCATATAGCGACGAATACACCGCTACACCAGCCATAACCAAAGGTGTGGGTCTTGGATACTCATAAGGCATGAGGTACTCGGAAGCTCTCCTCTTAACCCAATAGGTATAGGGTTCCAAAGCGATACAGTTCTTCGGACCTAGCTCCTTCCTTCCTTTCTTATGGATCTTGCGCCAAGCGCGGACCATCCTGCCCTTCAAGCCTTGGGGATCTTTACCCTCCTGAAAGAACACACACTCTAATAGAATGTTATTGGGTTTATCCTTTAGGGGGAACCCAAGATGACGACGTACCAAAATAGGGTTGTAGTTAATTCCACCGCATGTACCAAGAAGAGGTACATTGGAGAATTCACCACAAGAGTCGATAATCTGCACACCATCATATACACGATTGTACCAAAAGATATCATCATTAGTGAGAGACATAAGTCTCGTGGACCACCGTAGACATCATTTGTTCTCCTTGAAGGCGAGCGTCTGAGGCAAGTGCGAAATAAACCACTTGTACAATAGACGCAAACATCACACAATGGTATCACCTCCCTTTGCATTCCTCATATGCAAAGAGAAATAAGTGTAATCCAACAGAGTAGGAACGGGATTAAGAGTAGAGAAAATCCTAATGGCATTCACATCTACAAACTTGTCGATGTTGGGGAATAACACTAGCCCATAGATGAGAAGTACAAATATGGCCTCAAAGGTGTCCTCACTCATGGCCTTCCCAAACATAGTAGCTTGATCAATGAGGAAATCAGACGGGAGACCTTGAATTCCATCTTTGGTAGTCATATGAGCACCAATAATAGATTCATCTATACGCAACAGATCAACAATCTCTTGAGAAGAAGGAACTCTCTCCAAGCCATTGAACGGCAACTAGTCTAGGATAGGTATGCCCACAAGATAGGCATACTCCTCAAGCGTGGGCAAAAGTTGGAAATCCGGAAAAGTGAAGCAACGGTACAAGGGATCATAGAACTGCACCAACACACTCATTAGACCTTCATCCACTTGAGTATCCAGAATAGACAGAAGCTTCCCATGACGAGCCTTGAATTCCAAGGGATCTAATACATAGGATGTCAAACTCCTTAACTCTTTCAAGTCGGGTTGTCTGAAACTGTACTTCTTCGTATTCCTTCTTTGCTTATCCATGTCTGAAAATTTGCAAATAGACCTCTTAAGTTCCTTGAAAGTTTTCTCATTGTTGATGATATGGATGTGTATGAATGCATGAATGCATGGATGCAATAATCACACTCAAGGATCAAGCAAATCACACCATACAAAGGTCATGGAATGGATCAAGTCATCCTTAATATCAATCATCCATTTTGGTGGATTATGGTTTACACCTTATCAACACCCAATTTCCATTGATATTAAGGATACACAAGAACAAATCAACCACGAATCAAGGGTTTTTTGCGAGTCGCGAGCATGG
Source organism: Lathyrus oleraceus (assembly GCF_024323335.1). Classification (NCBI taxonomy): domain Eukaryota; kingdom Viridiplantae; phylum Streptophyta; class Magnoliopsida; order Fabales; family Fabaceae; genus Lathyrus; species Lathyrus oleraceus. Next base: position 271,408,040 of record NC_066579.1, on the reverse strand, counting down.
AGTCTTGGTTAAGAACCACCCAAAGGGAGTGTACTATGGTTAAACCTGACAATCATGTTCTACAAGAGGTTCCCATAGTCATAATCCCATCTTTCGGATATTATCGGATAAACGACTACTCGTATTCCAAAAATATTCTCAAGAGAGACTCTTATGAGTGTAGTATTGCGTAACAGTCGTATCAAATCTTACACTTGAACGATCTTCGCACTACGTCCTAAAAAGACGCCAAGATGGGCGTGGTAAACTAAGGTCCTTGGCTTCTAAGGCATATATTGGAAAGAGTAATGCCTAACCACGACTACTCGTGTGACATTATTGATCCCAACATAACCTCCACCAAGTGAATGGGCTTGCAAGTCAACTTGCTAAGGAATAACTCCACACAAGTCAACAAGACTATGACATTCTCCTATCCTAAGTGCACTCGAGTTCGGGTATAGAACTCATCTCACGAAGATCACCAAGCATACAAGGAATTAATATTCAAACAATTCAATCATTACATACAATATAGTAATCCCAATATGCACAAAAATATGTCACAAAGCAATATACCATACAATACAACAAATATGAAAAGTAGGCAAAACCCACTAGGCAAATGATAGTCCCCAGCAGAGTCACCACTTTTCTGTAGCGGGGTATTGGTTACCATTAGAGATATTGACTAAATCCAAGGTAAACCATACAAGTCGAGTCACCACCGCTCTTTTATTTATCCAAAAGAATGGTTAGAAAGTGAACAAAAACCTAAAAGTTTTATCGAATAAAAAACTAGTAAGAATGTCAGAGATCTGGGTAAGGGGGTTGGTTATGCAATGGGAAGGTTTTAAGCACCCAAAACATCCTAGGTACTCCTAGGGAGCCCTTTTCATAAGTGTTTTTCTAGTCTAAAGAGTGTAGGTACATCTAAAGTACTATTTACTAAAAGAAAGGTTAAAAGAAAATGACTCGCAAGGATGTCGCATCCACTGCCTACGTATCTCATCTGAGTATGAGAATCAGAGTCTTCGTAGCTCAGCTACCTATGGGTTAAAGAGAAGTGTGCTCGGTAAGACGTCCCGTCTTATGGCTACGTATCTCATCTGGAATGAGAATCAAAGCAAAACGTAGTTCGGCTAACTAGGGGTTAAGGATTGCCATCTGAACATGGACTTACAAAAGAGGACACCAGCTGTGTCAAAGGAGGGTGGGCAGTGTGTTCAACGTCCTAGCAGTAGGTGTCACAGCTCGCTGTATCGAGTCTTAGGCAGTCACCTCTTTGCAATAGAACGGACTGACATGTCACAAGATCGGAAACGCATAGAAGGTCTAAAAGTGGGGAAGCTCTGCTCTAGAGTTGTCATGCAATATGGACCTATGTGTTAGGATTTACAAAGGGTAACATTTACCTAATGTTAGCATGCAAAGAATAAGGGAATTCTACCTAGGTTATCATACAAAGGGTTCAACCTAATGGGTGCTACCTAAACGGAACAAGAGTTGACGGATGGAGCGCGGAAAGGAGTTACGGATAAGGGTAGATGGCGATGCTGGAGGTAATCGACTTACAGGTAGATGGCGATGCCTGAGGCAATCGACTTACAAGAGGATGGATGAATGCGTGTTGGTTTTGTTAAGTTTTGAAAATGATTACTCGACGTTGGATCGAGCTTTTGATCTTATTTTGAAATGGTTATCGGATGTTCGTTTTAATTCTTGTATTAACAGGTGACTAAATAAATAAAGAAATAAATATTATACACTTTATGGGAGAGGGGTACATTTGTTATGAATGGGGATTGTTCATGGCAAACCAACAATAAGAATATATGCCTCATACATCATACAAATAGGCAATAGTTATCAATCAGATCGAATAAATAAACAATATATAATCAAACCAAATAATCAAATAATGGAGCATTTAAACAATGCATGGGAGTATGAACATGTTAAATAATCCAGCAATAGAAAGCACGAATTAGAGAAACAAGTATAAAAGATAACAGATGAATCAAATAGATGAAAATATGCACACGAAGGGTCCACTGAATAATTTAATCAGGAGATGAGGTAAGGACCAAATAAAATCAAGGTAAAAGGCCTTTAGTACATGGCATATGAGATGAATGAGGGAGGATCAAAAGATCTTTTCAATTTCCATAAGCAATCCCTAAGTCAAACATCGATCATAAAGAAGTCAACTGAAAATTCAAGTCAACTTAAAAAATAACAAATAAATAGCAAATTAATCAAGAAAATTATGAAAAATTAAACTAAATAAGGTGGGGTCAGGACATCATCATCCCCCAAAAAGATTTTAAAAATAATGAAAATTGTCACGTGAATTAGTTAAAACAAAACATAGGTCAAACCAAAAGTCAATTAATAAGACTAGGTTAGAAATAAATCAAGAATAAATAGTAAATTAATCAAGAAAATTATGAAAAATTAAACTAAATAAAGTGGGGTCAGTACATCATTATCCCCCAAAAATATTTTAAAAACAATGAAAATTGGCGCGTGAATTAATTAAAACAAAACATAGGTCAAACCAAAAGTCAACCAACCAAACTAGGTCAAAAATAAATCCAAAATAAATTGAAAATGTGAAATAAAATTCGAAGAAAAGGTCAGGTTGACCATGAGACAGTGGTCAACCTCCATCCCAAAAATCAAATGCTAACAATAATTTTAAGTCATAAAACTAAAATCAATAAAAAATAGTGTGTTAAAATGGACCATTTAGAATAAATAATTAAAATAAAATATTAATATTAAAAAAATACGAAAATAAAAAATATATAAAATTAAATAAAACGTTAAGAAAAGTGAAAAATATTTTTGGGTAATTTTATGGACGAAGAAAATATTTTGCATAAGAAAAAGAAATATGAAAATGGAAGGATTAATGGTGATGAACATGGTAAGCAAGCGTAGATATATCAAAACATGGCCATGGAAGAGATGATTACCTAATGGAAAATAGAAGTGGAATGGAATCTGATATGTGATGAAGCTTTGCCTCCTTTCCACGAAATCCCAATGCTCCTTTAGGGTTAGGGTTTCAGCTTCTTAAATATGGTGGATTAGGTGTTCTCATGGGCTTTTTAATAAGTGATTTATCCATAAGAATAAAAGTGTGATGTGAGGTGTAAAATATTGTTATTTTGGGCCAAACTTAACTGAATGGATGTCCAATGCATGGCCAAAATAGGTAAAAAAAACGTGACTGGTTTATGCAGCATGCTTAGAAAATCTGATTGGGCCAGCCAGGCCGAAAATCTGCCTAGAAAATCAAGTCATGGTGCCCACTTTAAATGAATGTATCTTCAAACCATGGATCCAAATGAGATGATTCCAAAAGGATATGAAATAGGACATGGCAAGGTACAATTGTTGTGAAGAAAGTATTTTCAAATAATGTCTTGAAGTGCAAGAAAACTGGCCAAGAAGTCTTGACAAATTTTGAAGATTTTGGACTTAGAAATTTTTCAAAGTGTCCTAAAAAAATGTCTCACTTTGACTAAGCATAACTTTCTCAATTCTAATCCAAATGGAGAAAACTTTATATCTCTAGAAATCTTGGAACAAGAGGAACAATTTTGTTGTTGGAGAAATTTTCAAATGGCGCTTTTATCTTGATGAAAAATGGGCTTAAAGTGAGTGCAACGATCATGAAAACTTGCCCTAAATGTCAGGAGTTGACTTTTCTGGCCCCATAGTTGACTTTTCCCAAACTGTCTTATTCCCGATTCCATTGATCAATTGAAGCACTTCTAGCTCAAATAAAGAGCTGATTTTTTGTATGTAGACCCTTGTGGACATATCGAGGGCCATGGAAAAGAGTTTCATCCAAAGAATCAAAAACTAACTGATTTTATACCAAACCCTAGTTTTAGGGCAAAATGATCAAGAACTGATTGCACTGATTGCCAATGGATCTTTCTGAGATAATTGTGAATCCTCCTAGGCCAAGATTCCTCTCTAATCATGACATGGATGAGATCCTCTACTTCCAACCAAACATTTCATGTTGCAGGTAGCCATGAAACCCTAATTTCTGATTAAATCTAGATGAATACTCTGATAGCTTTGAATCCTTCACTGATGAACTGAGGACCATAATAAGATACTTGGACCCCCTGAGACCCTTGAGACTTGTATACTTAGAAAATGAAGTCCAATTCTCAATCTTGGTTTATGTGGGCTCCTTCTGTTAAGGAGTGATCGATCAAATCCTGATCTCCAGGTCACTGATGCAGTATGCAATGAGTATGACCTAATATGATGTTAATGAACTGTAAAACATAATCCGATGCTTCCAGGAAAAATGAAGGGTAAATTTTCGGGTATTACACCCTAGAACTCCACAAAAAAATGGAGTTGTAGAGAGTAAGAATGGGACACTCCAAGAGATGGCCAGAACCATGATCAATGAAACAAATGTGGCTAAACACTTTTCGGCTGAAGCAGTAAATACAACATGTTATATTCAGAATAGAATCTCGATAAGACCTATTCTGGAGAAGACTCCATATGAACTGTGTAAAGGAAGAAAACCCAACATTTCTTATTTTCATCCTTTTGGATGCTCTTGCTTTATTCTGAATACTAAAGATCATCTGAAAAAGTTTGATTCAAAAGCACAAAAAGGTATTATGTTAGGATACTCAGAACGCTCTAAAGGCTACAGAGTATACAATACAGAAACCAAAATTATGGAAGAATCAATTCACATCAGATTTGATGATAAGCTTGACCCTGAAAAGTCAAAGCTAGTTGAGAAACTTGCAGATCTGGAGATTACTCTTGCAGGTTCTGACGAGAAGATCAAAGCACCAGAAGTATCTTATCTACAAAGTTCAGAAGGAACAAAGGCCCCAGCGATCCAAAAGAAATCTAAAAGTCGCCCCAACATATCTGAAGAGTTGATTCTGGGAAACAAGGATGAACCTATCCGAACTAGGTCAACCTTCAAGGTACCTGAAGAACCTCCTCTGGGACTAGTATCTCTGATCGAGCCTACTTCTTGTGATGAGGCACTTCAAGATGAAGACTGGGTTCAAGCCATGCAAGAAGAGCTAGATCAATTCTCAAAGAATGATGTCTGGGATCTTGTTCCTAAACCCAAAGGCACTCACGTTATCGGAACCAGATGAGTATTCAGAAACAAGCTAAATGAGAAAGGCGAAGTCGTCAGAAACAAAGCTCGACTGGTGGCTCAAGGGTATAGTCAACAAGAAGGCATTGACTATAATGAAACCTTTGCCCCAGTCGCCAGGTTAGAATCTATTCGCTTACTTGTTTCATTTGGTGTAAATCATTCTATCAAACTGTATCAAATGGATGTCAAGAGCGGATTTCTTAATGGCTATATATCATAAGAAGTGTATGTCAATCAACCTCCAGGTTTTGAAAATTCAAATTGTCCATAACATGTTTTTAAACTTAAGAAATCTTTATACGGATTAAAACAAGCTCCTAGAGCATGGTATGAAAGATTAAGTAACTTTCTTTTGGAACATGACTTTATCAGAGGGAAAGTTGACTCTACACTCTTCTGTAAAAACATTAATAATGATCTCATGATATGCCAGATATATGTTGATGATATCATTTTTGGTTCAGCTAACTCCTCTGTGTGTCAAGAATTCTCTGAGCTAATGCAGGCAGAATTCGAAATGATCTTAATGCAAGAACTAAAGTTCTTTCTAGGAATTCAAATCCATCAAGCTTCAGAAGCCACCTATGTTCATCAAAGTAAATACATAAAAGATATTCTGAAGAAATTCGAAATGGCGAAATGCAAACCTGCTAAGACACCCATGCATCCAACTTGCATTCTGGAAAAAGAAGAAGTTAGTCAAAAGGTTTGTCAGAAGCTCTATCGTGGTATGATAGGCTCTCTTCTCTATCTGACTGCTACACGTCCTGATATTTTGTTTAGTGTTTGTCTTTGTGCCAGATTCCAATCAAATCCTAGAGAATCTCATTTAACAGCTGTTAAAAGAATACTCAGATATCTGAAAGGAACTTCTAACATGGGCCTGGTGTATGAGAAAACATCAGAGTATAGACTATCTGGCTATTGTGATGCAGATTACGCAGTGGATAGATTGGAACGAAAAAGTACATCTGGAAATTGTCAGCTCTTGGGAAAGAATCTGATATCCTGGGCCAGCAAAAGACAATCAACCATAGCCTTGTCCACTGCAGAAGCAGAATATATTTGAGCATCATTATGCACTATTCAGATGCTCTGGATAAAGAATCAACTAGAGGATCTTCAAATCTTTGAGAGTAACATTCATATCTTTTGTGAAAATATTGTTGCCATCTGTTTAAGTAAAAATCCTATTTTGCACTCCAGAGCTAAGCACATAGAAATAAAACATCATTTCATTAGAGACTATGTTCAGAAAAGGGTAGTAATGTTAAAATTTATTGATACAGACCATCAACGGGCTGATATCTTTACCAAACCCCTTGCTGAAGATAGATTCTCCTTTATCTTAAAGAATCTGAACATTCAAAATTGTCCTGAATAAAATGTGCCTCGGAGATAGCAAAATAAGATTCTGATGTAAACAATTGGATTCTGTATCTGACTCTGATACTACTACCAGTTAGAAGTCATCTGAGTTAGAGATCTCCAAGAACCAACCCTTTGGTATTCCTGAAGATCAGATAAAGTAACACGTGGATCATCATGCGTCTGACCTTGGAACTTCTGGACAGATGTCTAGCAGTAATCAAGAAACAGTCTCTTGAGATCTCCTCGAGCAGTGTGCTGATTTTGGGATTAGACATCATTTATGAGCTGTAATCATTCTCCCTCTAACATGCGTACTTGGTTTTTATGCTAAACTCATTTATGTGTGTCGTTTTGCATGCGCCCTAATTTGGGTATTTAAACGCTATTTTTCACAAATTCACATTTTTCACTCACAAACACTCTTAACCCTCTTGTAAGTGTTCCTCTCTCTCAAGGCATTTCTGTAGTGTGTACTCCAGTTCTTCAACCTTCAACCCAGTTCATCAACAATCTTCATGGATTCTCAACAACAGTTTGTGTACAACTTCTCTCAACAGATGAACTCGAATGAGCAAGCTCCAAGTTCAAGCAATCAAAACCCAGCAGTTACTAGCGTCGTCTCCACTCCTATTTACAAAGAACCTCACATTCTTGATCGTGAGCCTCATATCCATCTTGCAACACCGTTTGAAAAGTTGGAAGTGTTGTGTGAATCGTTGGTTGATTTTGACAATATGAGAAGGAATGGTGTCGATCTCACTGACGAACTGAAGAAGCAAGGGTGGGAAAACTACTTCTAACGTCTCTATGGCCCAGTCTACACTAATTTGGTAAAAGAATTCTGGAGATTTGCTGACGCTAATGATCACTACATCGTCTCCTACGTTCTAGGAGTCAAGATGGTGATCACAGAAAAATCCATTGCTGCTCTTCCAGGCATGGAAAAGGCTGGAGGAAGACGTATTTACAACATTAATCCTAGGGCAAAGTATTTGTCCCATTAGATAAACCCAACAATCTTTCAACAGAAAGTTGAAGGCAAGCATTCCAAGAATAAGGAACTGCATCAGAACCTCCGGGTATGGCTGAAGATCATCTTGGGCACCATCCATCATCGCCCAGCCTTCAACTCCTCAGATTACATCAACACATACCAGAAGTGGATTATGTACTGCATTCACAAGGGTTTGAAGCTCTGCCTTCCTGCACTACTCTTCAAATATCTCAGAGATTCCGTGAGAGATACCAGAAACAACATGAAGACCAGAAATTGCATTCCTCTAGGGAGGCTCATTTCTGATGTATTGATTGAAAGCGGTCTCGTGGACCATCTGATACAGTTCAGACTCATGAAAGACGTGATGATAGATACTGGAAGACCTTTAAACGCTCGCAATCTGAAGAGCATGGGAATTCTTAATCAAGTAAGGGTCAAACCAACTCTAGACACCTCCTGGGAAGCTCTTAAAGATCAGAGAAAGATCCCAAATGGATTTTATCTGTTCTCAAAGATCGACCCTCCAGAGGTAGTCATGTACTACTTAGATGATCTACGCAAACAAGGAGTAGAATTCTCAGATTTCTCCCTAGATTGGCTGCCCAATTTTCCTCTAGATTTCATGAAGAGGACACGAGAACCCTCTGAGAAGGCAAAGCAGGCGAAGAGAGAAAAGCTGGGAGAATCTTCTGGATCAAGACCTCCCGTACCTCTGGTTGGATCCCCTGGTAAGTCTGTACCTCTCTCTCCTTCTGTAACAATTAAACCAATTACTTCCTCAATCCCTCAACCTTCGCCCATTTACTCAAACTCTGAAACTCCTCCCTCAACCTCCAGACCATCTAACCAACCCTCTAAAAAATTCAACCTTTCCACCACATCTCTACCTATTTCGGAAGCAGAAATGCTAAACGAAACCACTTCACCCTCCTCATCATCATCTCCAGAATCCCCTCCTTACTACACCATTTCATCTGACACTGAACCCTCTGACTCTCACTCTCCAACTCTGGCTCAGCTCCAACACCGTGTTCTGGCCTCTCAACAGCCAACACAATCTATCCCTGAACCAGAAATTACCTCTCCATCCACAGAAAACACAAACACAACCACATCTGACCCTCCACCATCCGAACCAATTCACTCTGAATCACAACCACAAAACTCTGAAATACCCCAACCAACTACATTCGCTGACCCACAAACTCCCACACTTAACTTAAGCCCCCCCACTTCTCCACCCCAAGCCTCTGAACCTGAAAACACCTTTCTAACCCTTGAGGAAGCAATAAAGGTGTTGGCAGAAGTTTCAGTTGACAAGGTCAAGTCTCTGACCATCAACTCTGGCATCAGTGATGATCCCTCAGCTGTAAGGACTCACTGGAACAGAGTGATAAGTTGGATGACCTCTGAAGCCTTCAAGCTGAAAGGCCTCTCTAAACAAGTCCGCAACAACTTCATCAGAGATGCTGAGCTCAGACTCCAGGAGCGTCTAGACAGAGAAGCTGAGGAGCAGGCACGCAAAGAAGCCGAAGAGAAAGAAAGGCAAGAAGAACTTCAAAGGATCAAGGAAGCTGAAGCCAAAGCTCTAGCTGATGTCGCTGCTGCTGTTGAAGCTGAGGCAAAAGCCAAATCTTCCGCTAAAGAAGAAGCTCGTCTGGCTGAAGAGTCTGCCGCCAGGATAGAAAATGATGCACTGACTCAGGGGGAGTCCTCCACCTTTGTCCCTCTGGTCCTGAAGACCCTTGAAGAGTTGCAGAAAGAAAAACAGGAAGTTCGAGCCAGACTAGACCAACATGATTCTATTAATGTCAACATTCAGAACCTGCTGACCCAGCTGCTCCAGAGGATGCCTCCACCTTCCAACACTTAGGCACCTAGGATTTTTTTTTTGTGTTCTTATCTGATTTGATTGTTGTTTTTATCTGATTTTCTTGTTGCTCTTATCTGATTTGCTTGTTGTTTTTTGATTCTATGTTTTCTGTGTTTCTGGCCTCTGTAATTGCTCTCTGTTAATATATATCTTTTGCTCATATGTTTTACTAAGTCTTTTTTATTCTGACAAAAAGGGGGAGAACTAAAAACAACTCTGATGGAAACATATCTAATTCCTTTCAAACTCTGCAAACATTTTTTCTAAATATTGACTTAAATATTTGCAGGAAAGTATCTAGAAACACCAAATCATGGAAGGTCCGGTAAGAACTTCTGAACTTCCAGATCTAACTCAGGGGAAGCTCACTACAATCTGATCTAAGACTCTTACCTAAATATGTTTCATCTCTAAAATTAAATTATTTTGTCATCATCAAAAAGGGGGAGATTGTAAGAAAAAAATTGGTTCTACAATAGAATTCTAAGATTTTGATGATAACAAAGGATTAAACCAAAAATGGCACTCTAACGAGATTTTTTTCTAAGTATGCAGGACTCTGAACAAGTATGTTGGACTCTGAACTATAACGAAGCACTATGATCTCTTATCAGATACAAACACTTGTCAGATGCAAAGTGCTAGAAGATCAGACGCCGCTAAGGAAGAAGTGCGTTCAAGAAGTTCTGACTCTGATCAAAGAAAGACAATAAAAAGAACTAGAAGCTCTAACAACTACTGGTCTTAGAATCTGATGATCAAGAAGACTAGTACTCTGAGAAGCTCTGATACAACAAAACTCTGATGAAGGTTCACCAAGTCCAAAAAGAGTAACGGAAAGAATTCTCACTATGGAAAGTAAGTATTTTAAGAAAGAAGTTAATCAGGGAGACAAAATGGTTATAGCAAGAAACACAGAAGTAATGAAATTGAATGCTCATCAAATACCAAGATTCTGTCATCACTCCAACGGTCCTTCTCACTACTATATAAAGGACAATCTACCTCACTGAGAGAGACAACAACAATGCACAGAAAAGTCTTTCATATTCTCTCTCATTTTCACGAGTTGCTGCTCTTACGTGAAAAACACTTGTTCTAATACTTTGATGTAATACTTGCTTACTCTTAGAAGCACCTTACATTACAAATTTATTTTGCTAAATTGTTTTTGTTCCTCAAGTGACTATGTGCAGTCTGCATACTTGAGAGGGCTAAGAGATTATTCTCTTAGACGATTGGTTGTGTAATCTTTCAAGATTAGTGGATTAAGTCCTTTTTGAAGGCGAAATCACCTTGGCCGGGTGGACTGGAGTAGCTTTGTTTTCTAAGAGAACCAGTATAAAATTCTATGTGTTCTTATTACTTTAAAAAGCTTTTATTTTTCAAAACAATTCAAACCCCCCTTTCTTTTTTTTCTCACCTTCACATAAATCCAATTATGATTACTTAACATAGCGCTAAATTTGTGACACAAAAGGCATAGCATTATAGTTAGTGATATTGTAAGTCTCCCCTCTTTCATGGTATTGTGTGGAAACTTGGCCTTTTTCCTTCCTTTAGAATATGTCTTGGCTCAAGGATCCATGCTTGTGATAAGTGGGTTGAGTGTTCTCCAAAGAATGATTTAAAATGAAAAGCAAAAGCAAAACAATATTAACTTTTAACTCATTAACAACTAACTTTTAATTTCAAGTCATTTACTTTAATGTCATTTAATTTTAGTCTTTATTCATTTGCCATTATTCATACCATTCTAATTGTTTATGTTAATGCAATTTTCATTTTGTCCATTTGGACCATATTGTGTGATATATATTGTTTGTGTATACTTTGCTTGTTTGTGTGGTCTTTGACCATTAATGTACATAATAACAATAAAAACCCTAAAAAACTTTTGTGTGGACTGTTTGCTTGATCTTGGACAAATGGACTTAGAATTTAGGCAACATTCCTATGCTAAAGGACTTCGACAATGCCAACTTTTGTGTAACCAAGTGCTTGCAATTTGAAACTTCATCTGATACATCATTCAAGATCCCTCTGAGCTCATCTGTAACATGATAATTGTGAAGCTGTTATTTTGAACCTGTGACTTGTGGAATTCATCTGTTGCATGGGCTAATCTGAAGAAGATTATGGAATGGATAAATCTTGGATGTGGCTATCTTTATTTGATGCCTTGCTCTTCATGATAATATAATTGTGCATTTGTGTGTTGCTTGATTCTAAATGTCCAAGGGAATCAGGGTTTCTATTGACATTCTTGTCTATTGGATTGCTACCCATTGGTCAGATCTTTTCAACTCTTAACTTTTAATTTTGTGCATAGGATTAGTCTCTTCATCTTCTCCCCATTTCTTAAATTTCAAAATCTTTCTCCCTCCGTTTTAAAAATCTTCTTTGTCTGAACTTGTTTTGTTCTAAACTTTGACCACTTTGTAAAAAGATAGAAACTTTGGCCTTATGCCATTGAATTTTTAAACTTCTTTTCTTAAATCAAATTTGTGAATAAACATAACTATATTTGACTTAAACTTCCAGAAAAACCAAAAAAATAACTAACTCATTCAAATCATTTTTAGGCCATTGTGCCTTTCAAACTTAATTTTGTTAAAAGTAATGCATCCACTTTGAAATATGTATCACGAAGTACGAGGTTTTGATCCCTTATTTTTATGTTGGTAAGTCGGCACAAGTCCGAAGGTCTTGTCAAACACAAAGATATAATTAATGAATTCTCTTCTCATCCCCCCATTCTATTTGTTTGTAAACAATCATTTTTGTACCAAATACATATGTACACAAAAAGGGCTCCCTATGAGTACCTAGGACACTTTGGGTGCTAACACCTTCCCTCTGTGTAACCAACCCCCTTACCTGTAATCTCTGACATTTTATTAGTTTTGATTTGAAAACTTATTACTTTTGGATTTTGTTCGTACTTTTTTCCTTTTCCCTTGGAAACAATAAAAGCGCGGTGGCGACTCTGGTTTTATTGATCTCTAGCTTATCCATAGCCTGATGATCATGAATTTACCGCTACAGTAAGCTTGTTAATGGTTTGGAAATTTTGGAAAAGCATCTTATGAACCTGCGGTAAAAACCCGCATGTCCCAAGAAGCTTCTGATGCCTTTTTCATTTACCGGTGATGGTAAATTAGCTATTACCTCCACTTTTGCTTTGTCAACTTCTACGCCTAGGTTGGAAATTTTGTGTCCCAACACAATCCTTTCACGTACCATAAAGTGGAACTTCTCGCAATTTATGATCAAATTTTTTTGTTGGCATCTTTCTAGCACAAGGGACAAGTTAGTCATACATTTATCAAAAGAAGAACTAAAAACAGAAAAGTCATCCATAAATACTTCCATATGCTTTTCAAGCATGTCTATGAATATGGATGCCATACACCTATGAAATGTGGCAGGTGCGTTACACAACCCAAATGGTATTCTCTTGTATACAAAAATACCATAGGGGCATGTGAAGGCGGTCTTCTCTTGATATTCAGGAGCCACAACAATCTGATTGTACCCCGAGTACCCATCAAGGAAACAATATTAATTGTAGCGGTAAATTCATGACCATCAAGCTATGGATAAGCTAGACGTCAATTAAACCAGAGTCGCCACCGTACTTTTACTATTTCCAAGGGAAAAGGGAAAAGTACGAACAAAACCCAAAGATAAGAAGTTTTAAAATCAAAAATAATAAAATGCCAGAGATTACAGGTAAGAGGGTTGGTTACACAGAGGGAAGGTGTTAGCCACCCAAAGTGTCCTAGGTACTCCTAGAGCGCCCTTTCTTGTGTGCATATGTGTTTTTGTATAAAATGATATTTGAAATAAATAGAATGGAGGTATGAGAAAAGAATTCATTAATTTTATTTTTGTGTTTGACAAGACCTTCGGACTTGTGCCTACGTACCAACATAAAATGAGGGATCAACACCTCATAGTTCGTGGTAACAATTTCAAAATGAGTGCATTGCTTTTAACAAAAAAATTAAGTTTAACAAAGGCACAAGAGGCCTAAAAGAGTTTGAATGAGTGTTAGTTCTTTTTCGATTTTGAAATTTTAAGTCAAGTATAGTTAAGTCCATTTACAAGTTTGATTAAGAAAAATGAGTTTAAAAATACAATGGCATAAGGCCAAAATTTCTAATTTGCAAAATGGTCTAAGTTTAGAAAAGAAACACAAGAAAATAAGATTTTGTAAAAGGAGGGAGAGATTTAAAATTAAAGAAATGGGGAGGAGATGAAGAGACTAATCCTAAGCACAAATTTAAAAGCTAAGAGTTGAAAAGATCTGACCAATGGGTTGTAATCCAATAGACAAGAGTGTCATATAGAAACTCAAATTCCCTTGGACTTTAGAATCAAGCAAAATCAATACACCAATAGCAAGATGAAGAGCAAGGTATCAAATAAAGATAGCCACATCCAAGCTTAGCAACTTCATGATCTTCTTCATAATTTCCCATGCATCAGATGAACTCAAAGATAGGCACTAGGCACATGTTCAAAGTAACAGCTCCAAAAGATGATGTAGCAGATGAACTCAAATGGGATCACAATATTGGCTTCAGATGAAGTTCAAATCACAAGCACTTAGTTCCATGAAATTTGGCATTGGCCAAGTCCTTTTGCATAGGGAATGTTGCCTAATTCTAAGTCCAAAGTCTCAGAGCAAACCAATAGTCCACACAAAATGTCTTTTAGGGTGTTTTGTGGTTATTATGTACATTAAGGTCAAGAGACCATAAACACAAACAAGTATATACAAACACAATATAATCACAAGATATGGCTTAAATGAGCAAATTGAAAATTACAGTAAAGTAAATAAGTTAAATGGTATGCATAATGGAAAATGAATAAAGGCTCAAAATTAAAGTGCATAAAAGTAAATGACTTGAAATTAAATGTTAGTTGTTAGTTGATTAGAAGTTAGTATTGCTTTTGCTTTTGTTTTGTTTAAGTAATTCTTTGGAAAACACTCAACCCACTTGTGACAAGCATGTATCCTTGAACCAATACATCTTCCAAAGTAAGGAAAAAAGGCCAAGTTTCCACACAATACCATGAAAGAGGGGAGACTTACAATCTCATTTACTAGAATGATATGCCTTTTGTGTCAATAATTTAGCACTATGTTAATTAATCAAAATTGGACTTATGTAGAAGTCACAACTATTTGAGGTCGGGCAATAGAAATTTTAGTGTTAATGCATGTTAGAGACATGGCATTATGAACCATGCTCCTAAAACATACCACACTTAAAAAGAATATGCAAAAGGGTGGACCTAATCTCATCCACACTCATGTTGATTTTACAATCAACTAGCCTTGGGATGTAGATATATCATAGGTCTATAACATGAACGAAGAGAGACTGGGATCAAGATGAAGAGGGAGGGGAAATGGAATCAACATAAATTGGTCAAAGGAGGACTTTTATCAAATTACAATCATTCATTCATTTTGGGAGATGAAATGTACATTTCATTAATCCCCTAAATCCAATGATTTTAACTCAACAAAGCCAAATCAACCTTGACCAAGGCCCAACAACATAAGTCAAACTCAACAAGTCAATATCAAATGCTCAACATAATTTATTTTGCAATTAAACAATTAAAATCAATTAAATAATGCATTAAATTAAACTATGGTTTGTCAAATTCCTAAAACCTCATCAAAACACCAAAGTAATGACCATGAGATTTATCATAGGTCAAACAAGGTCAAAGGACCTTAGAGAAAAAAAATTCATAATTTTTGGAAACTTAAAAGTATTTTTAAACAGTTAACAATATTCACAAAATCAATTAAATCATGAAAAACATTAATAATGTCCAAAAAATTATTTTAATTCAGAAAATGAAAGAGGAATTTATTTTTAAAAAATTAGTGAAACTCTCATATTTTTTGGATCAATATTAAAATTAATATGAATTAATGAAAATAAACCAAATAAAAGGAAAAATTAGAAAATAGAAAAACGTGGACCACTTGATCTCCCTCATTAATTGAGGTGGCAGATCAAGTGGCTGCTAGCACGCATTCAACCATGGTCTTGAGTCAGCGTGCAACACAAATGGTAATCAGTTTCAACGCGCGTGATTAAAACATTTCAAATGGATCATGTGGTTCTGATGAGTGACAACACGTCACCGGAGCCAAAGCTCCAATCTCCTTCTCCGGTGAGCTTCATCGGACTGGTTCACTCATAACCATCACCAAAATTAAAAGTAAGGACATGAATTTAAAGTAAAAATGCCTCTGAGCTCGAATCTGGCCTCAATTTAACCTAACTCCAAGTATATTGAGAGATACAAGGAGTTGATATTTGAGGTGCACGATCTGAGTTGCTTCAATTTGACCTCAAAGAAACTCAATCTTGTTGCCTACCTTGGTAGGACTTCAGATAACCAAGGATCCAAGAGAATTATGGAGAATTGAGTGAGAATCAAAGAGATGAAAATTTCGAGAAAATACCTTCAATGCAGGTTTGGGCTTGATTGATCTTGATCTTGCTTGCTTTTGATATATTTCAGGACACTTGAAGGAGTAGAATTGAATGGATGAAAAGCTCAGGACTCTTGGAGTTTCGATTCTCAAAACAGTGAGATTCAAACTCAATTTCCAATGTAAATTATCAAGGTTACCCTTTGAAATGAGAGGGTTTGAAGGTGTGGATTCAAAGCTGGCACGCAGGGTTGCAATTCTGATGTACAGAGCCTCTATTTATAGCCAAATTGTTTGATATTTACACACTTGAAATGGAATTCCAAAAATAGCAATGTGCAATGCATGAGTGCATGGGTGTGTACAGACCCATGAAATCACTTCTTCTGATCCATAATTAAGTACAAGCAATGCTGAGATCATGTTGGAATGTAAGGTAAAGGTGTATGGAAGTTTCAAGTTCAATCTTTCCAAATGATGATTCAATGTTCAAGCCATGTGCAGTCCATTCAAATCTTCTCCAAAATGGATGAAATTGGACTTTTTGGAAATGTTAGATCAAGAGGAACAACTTTCATATTGGACACGTTTTCATTTGAATCTTGCATCATGAAGAATTTTGAGGTGGAAGTTGGGAAAATCAAACATGTCAAAAAAAATTCTAAGTGTCAAGCCATATGTTCACTTATTCCACCTTAGCTAAATTTTTGTGTGAGCTTCAAATAAGAAAAGTTCCTTCATCAAAGTTGTAGATCTCTCAAATTCCTTAAAAATGGTCACAAATTAGACCTTATTTGGATTTAATATGAAGGAGTTGTGCATTTTTGAAGTTGAGGAAAATCATTTGTTCAATGGTATTGGTCGAAAATGACCTATAATGTATCCTTATATCACATGCACATAAAAGTTAAATTAGATCTTCCTCCAAACATAAAAGTTAAATTATACATCTTGAATTGATTTTGCGACTTGGAAATATTTCATCTAATAAAAATTGAGCAAGTTATGATCTTGGGAAGTTGACCTCCAAATTAGGGTTTAGACAAAATGACCTATAATCTTTCACCATAAAAAATTACTTTCCAAGAAAACCTAGCTCTAAATATCAACATGAAAGTTGTTTGTAATGTAATTTAGAGTAACTTTTATCTTTTAATCATTTTCATATGACAAACATTGTAGGAGATAGGGTCAGGGAACCCAGTTTTGATCAGATGAATTCCTCTGGTCAACTACCATCAACCAACTTGCTAACTTGCAATTATCTTGACTTTTGGGACATATGGAAGATAATATATGCATAATATAATGAAATTTGAAGTATCCCTTGAATTATTTGATCAATTGTTGAATAAGCTTGTTGAAGAAGTTACACAAGATACCTAGATGAACTAGGGTTTCCAAGGCAAACCAATTCCAAACTCTTGATGAATTCTTGATCAAAATAACATGTGAAGCTCATGGGGATCAATATATGATGTCTAGAGCCATAATAAACCACTTCTTAATTGAGCTTCTTGCAATGAGGGTCTTAAACCCTAAATGTGAGCTTGATGAATCAATGGTGAGCACATGCCCTACCTACAAAAGAGTTAGTGCATACAGAGACATATTTTTGGTATTTTGGTTAGTAAATATGATAAAATACAAACTATGATATAATCAAATGGTGCTTGGTGATATCTCCCAATGAAAACCCAATGAATAAGGGGTAAGGAGGATGCCAATATGTGATCCCAATGCCAATGCATATGATGAGATAGCATGAGGGATCTTAGGGTCAAAATTGGAGTCTTACAGCTGCCCCTATTTAAGGACGTTCTAACTGAGGAGATGAAATCTTTGCATCGACTCAGTAGAATGGGCTTAAATAACAACATATAAAAACAAATTTTGGTCCCTAAGAGACCTCATGATGCATATCTTTCGAAATGTTAAAATAAATCTATGTGGGGAAATTTTGCCACAAAGGAAAAGAATCCGGAGAGACTAAGAGTCCGCAGGAGCGTAATGCATTCCGTAAGGAAAACTCACTAGGGAGACAGAGACTTTGGGAGGGATAAAATGGTTGTGCGTAGGCCAGGCTACAACTTAAAACTGCTGGGGGACTAGAGGGATTCCATGAAAATAAATCAATGGAAAGACTCGGCCCCGGAATGAAGAAAATATGCGGGGGAAGTGAGTAGATAAGAACAAAGCTGAAATACTCGAGCCAAGCAGGAAAACGGCGATTTCACTAAGGAAATACGCACTCACACTCAACTGGGGAAGAAATGATCTTCAACACAAGAGTAACAGAAGTATATTATCCACTACCAGTTACTGGGTACGAAGATAACAAGATCTGACAGAGAAGACATCCGTTACCAGTTAGGGTAAACATATCAAGGATGACTCGCTGAAGGCAACCAGGAGGCGTATTCATTCCTGGTTACTAGGTAAGAATAAACTGTTAGGAAAAGCCAAAAATAGGATTTACAACTACCGGTTACTGGGCAGAAGACCAAAGAGAGAGAATATCTGTCACTGGTTAAAGTGAACATATCAAGGATTGACTCAAAGGGAAGAAAATTCTTCATCGGTTAAGATGAGCATATGAAGGATAGACTTGCCTGGAGAAATCAAGGAGGATACCCGTCATCGATTAGGATTAACATATCAAGGATATACTACCTGAAAAAGTAGGAATTACATCTATCGAATGCTGGATAGAATACCAGAAAGAGAATATTTGTCACCGGTTATGATGAACATATCAAGGATAGACTCCAAGGGGATGAATAGGAATTATATCTATCAGTTACTGGATAGAAAACCACGAAGAGAATATCCGTCATCATTTAAGATGAACATATCAAGGATAAACTTTACAAAGGGGAGAAAAGCAGGATTTACAACTATCGGCTACTGGGCAGAAGATCGCAAAGAGAAGGAAACCCGTCATCGGTTACGATGAACATATCAAGGATTAACTTTCTAGGGAAAGAGAAAAGGGATTACAACTACCTTTTTACTGGGTAGAACACCAAAAAAAGAGAATATATGTCACCGGTTAGGGTGAACATATCAAGGATAGACTTAAAGGAAACGTGAAAACAAATCCACTGGGAGAAAAGAGGGGTTACTCTTTTCGGGTATTGGACAGAAGTAACAAACTGAAAACCAAAAAGAATATTACCAGTTACTGGGTAATAGAGTCCTAGAGGACCAAGGGCATCTATCTAGGTAAGATCTAGAAAGAAACGGTCAATCCAGACTCAACCCAATGAGGATATAACTCAAGGGGAGTGGTTCCATCCAGATAATCAACTAGAGAGGAAACTGAAATAATAATCATCCACGAGGAAATAACTCAGTGGGGAATAGGAGAAAGGTTAAAGTCTTTCTACTTAAGGGGCTGACACTCTACAATTGAAGGACGACAGACACACCAAACCTGTATGGGGATAAAGTACCTCCATAGCAGAGAGTTAAAATAACAATGAATCATAAAGTGTAATGATGCAATAATGAAATTTCTGAATGTATATGTATATGTGATGATTATCCTGACAAAATGATTGCAAAAGATACAATTGTCGCTGATTTGAATCATCGATACAATTCTCGGCCAATCCACACAAGAGGGAAACAATTGTTGGAGAAGAGATCACACATCTCAAAGACTCAATCCTGGCTGGGGAAAGCACAAGGATCTTCTTAGGAAACTATTATAAAGCCTGCGGGG
Source organism: Lathyrus oleraceus (assembly GCF_024323335.1). Lineage (NCBI taxonomy): Eukaryota > Viridiplantae > Streptophyta > Magnoliopsida > Fabales > Fabaceae > Lathyrus > Lathyrus oleraceus. Next base: position 271,388,445 of record NC_066579.1, on the reverse strand, counting down.
AATTTTCGATTAACACCATATCAAATGGGAAACAACCTTGTAGGGGAATAACACAAATAGATACTCAGAGTCAGAGAAAAACTCTGACTGGGAAAGAATTTGAGGGTGATTTACGGAGAAGCCAAAATTCTGCCAAAACCAATCAAATTGCTGAAATAGCGCGCCTACAACTCAAAGGAGGCCAACAAACTCGGCTAGGAATGTCAACAAAACTCGGTTGGGGAAACCAACAAACATCAGATGCTGATATGTTGTCGGGTATGAAAGACAGGGGTCACGCCGACTGCTTGGGGAGAACCAACATGCTCCACACTTAGGGCTTACCGCTTTTCAAACCACTGTTGATATTCCTTTTGATGAAATCAATTGCTTTTAAAATAAATTCTTTTATATATTTAAGAAAACATGATTTTGTTTTAAAATTTATTTTCAAAAATGATCACAATAAAATTTAAATATATTTCGCTGAATAATAAATAAGAGTAGAAACAATTGGATAAAAGCTCAACTTTATTTAATAGAATGGTAGTCTGTAAATGACAAGACTCCATGGATCTTTAAAAAAGTTGAAAAGTGGTAATTTACATGGAAAGGGCTACATTGAATACAATGATCACAATCCTTCTACCAACTTTTGATTTCCACTGTGCTCTTGGCGACGACGGGAGATGATGAATCAGAATTGACCGATTTTCTCAAGAATGTCTTCAAAACTGAAGATCAACAGGATGTAGTTACTTGCCATAATCCCTAAATTTTGCATAAATTTCCCCAAGGTAGGGTACTCAATTTATCGGGATAATTCTTTTTCTGTTTTATGTCTCTAACTTTTGCCTGGATAGCCCTTTCGGGTTCAATCCACCGAGACGCTCATTTTTGCCTAAGCCGCCTTTTCAGGTTTTCAACTTAGCGAGTTATTCTTTTCTTTTTAGGCGAAGTATTTCTTGATTGCATTTGCATTGACAGGATGTGTGAACTCTTCACCATCCATAGTTATAAGAATCAAAGTGCCGCCTGAAAAGGCGCTCTTAACAACATATGGGTCTTCATAATTAGGAGTCCACTTGCCCCTATGTAGCGGTGTATTCGTCACTTTATGATTTATTGACTAAATCAAAAGCAAAGCATACAAAGATAGAGTCGCCACCGCACTTTTATTTATCCAAAGTAATGGCTAAAAAGCGAACAAAAGCCTAAGAATTTTTACACATAGAAAACTAATGAAAAGGTCAGAGATATGGGTAAGGGGTTAATTACGCAATGGGAAGGTGTTAGGCACCCAAAACGTCCTAGGTACTCCTAGGGAGCCCTTTTCACAACTTGTTGAATGAAATGTTATTTGTTTATGAAATATTTATTGTGCAAACATGGATTGAAGGGATGAGAAAAGAATATACAAGTTATTATTGTTTTTGTGTTTGAACGAATGAACCCGCTGCCTACGTACCTTTCCATGGAAGGTAAGGATCAAAACGCCGTAGTTCGGCTAAAAGATTTCCAAAAGTAAGTGAATGGATTGATTTTAAACAAAAGCCCTAAGGTCTTTCATTATCCACGGGAGAAAACTCAACCTTATACAAACAACAAGTCCACCATGTGAGAATAGCTTCGACATACTAGAGGGGTTAACCCTGTTTTCAGTATGGAAGTCTTACGGTTCGATCACTAAGGACAAAAGGCGAGATTCACATCAACCACTAAGATAATTGAGATCTATGGCTAATGTATGAAAACTTGATTAAGAAGTGGACTTGGGCCACCAAAGCAATTGAGTGAGTGAAATTAACCAATTTGGAGTATTCACAAAAATGAAGTCAAAGTATGATTAGAATTCAATTCAAAAGAAGTATTGTGAAAATGAAGTTTGAAAATCAGAGGCTTAGGGCCTAGGTTTCTAATTTGAAAAACAGATGAAAATGTTTGCACAATAGTTTTTGAGTTTTGGGTTAACATGCAAATGGAAGTTTAAAGAAACAAAAGGTGGGAGGGTGATGAGGTAAAACTTCTTAGGTGTTCACCTCTTGAGATCATATGTAGATGATTCAAGTGATTCCTTTGGAAAAGGCAACACGCAAATAACAGATGAACAAAGTAAATGGATACCGGATGCCAATCAATGGACTTATTCCAATCTCACAAAACCAAAAGTGGATACCATATGCAAATCAATGGACTTACACCAATCTCCTAAAACAAAATGGATACCGGACGCCAATCAATGGACTTATACCAATCTCCTAAAACAAAAAGAAACATGGATATCAGATGCCAAACAATGGACTTATACTAGTCTCCTAAAACAAAGAAACAAGGATACCAGCTGCCAATCTATGGACTTATACTAGTCTCCTACCATATCACAGGAAACAACTGCCAATCAATGGACTTATGCTTGCCTCCTCCATGGACAAAACAAAATGTTACAAAGTGATGAACAATGTTTATGAAATGGTATACAAGTAATGATGATAAATGCACAAAGGCACACATAAGCAAACATGTACAGATGAATCAAGTAAGCAAACACACAAGTCAATTAGCACACACTATACACAATCAATTAGGCTCAAGCAAGGTTAGGCTTTACAGCCAGCTGGAATGGGGTGTTTTGAGCTCTTAACCCTAACATTGAGAGTTAGGGTGAAGCAGATGAAATGGAGATGAAGGGTGTGCCTCGTAGCTCTTATCCCTGGTCAGGGAGAGCTTTGATCAATGGAAAGTGTGGGAGTTCAGAAAGTAGGAACTCTTCTCCACAAATGATTGACTCTATAAGATCTTGGGTTCTTATTCACAATGCATCAACACATGGTGTGAGCAAGGTGAATGACACACTGAGTAGCAGGAGATGGATTACACATCTTTTTTATCTGCCAATTGCCTCTTAAGAGGACTTTACCTGCTTGGTACAAAATTAAACAAGCACAAACATTGCCTCTTAAGGAGGTCTTCAGACAGGTGCCTGCCAAAGTAACATGGCAGGTCTTCCAGACTACATGAAGATTAGGGATTATACCTAAGTGGTTAAGCAACCAAGCAAAGCAAAGTTCAAATGAACTTAAAGAAACTTAGGTACCTGTGGAAACACTAAACAAATCAATAAGCAACAGACAATCCCAATGTACAAAATGTGTAAGCCATAAGGCAAACTCAAATGAGTTAGCATCAACCTACAAAACAAACAAGTGTTAGCAATCAAAAGCAAACATCAACATTCACATTATGAAGCATCATCAACTATGGCATTTGGATGCTTAAACCTGAAATCAAAGCTCACATGTAAGCAACAAACCACTAGGTCAAAGCCTAGGGTCAAAGATGAAGAAAAAATTCAAAACAGGAGCTGAAATTCAACATATTGCAACTTCAAACACATATTGACATATCCTAAAAAGGCTCACATCAAAAGCAATCATCAAAAGCATTTCATGATCAAAAGAAGTCAAAGGCAATTTCAAAGCTCATATGTGATCATCATGAATGAAAAATTCAAATCAAAACAGAAATGATTCAAATAAATCTGGAAATATTCATGAACATTCAAGACATCCAAAACATCCATCATACAAAATATCAGAGGAATCAGAGATCATTTGGCATAGAAATCACATTGTACAAGTTGAACAATCAAACGTGTGACACAAATTGTCACACTAAGTTAGCACATGCATAAAACAGAAATGGTAATTGAGAAAAATATCAAACCAAAACCAAAATGTCCAGCAATGTGTCTTGAATCAGCATGCAAAATTTCACATTCATTGGATTAGAAACAAGCATTTCACAACAAGATAAGCACATCAAGGTCAAAAATGGATGCATGCTCACATAACCTAGCACCAAATAAAATCCAGCCGTGCACAATTTTCCAATTTATGATCATAAAAAACTAGATAGAATAAGGAGCATTTTGCAAAAAATTGGGATGAAATTGGATGAGTTTTCAATTTGTTATAATTTTTTGAAGATCATGGAAAAAATTAAAAATGAAAATGGACATGTAGTATGAAATAAGGAGGGAAAGTACAAAACAAGAAAACCATTTGAAAAAATCCCTCGCTGGGAATCGAATCCTGTAAGGATTCAAATGAAGCGCGCCAGCATAATGAAACGCACTGTTTCATTAATGCGTTGGCAAGTCAGCGCTGATGTGGCTTCGGTCAATGCAATGTGAACCAACCAAAATGCAAACCAAGCAATTACATGGACCAATCATCAACAAAGCCTAGCACAGCGTGGATGAAACTAGGAAAAGCGTTGCCAATGAAAGAAACCGTGGCCTATAGCATGATCTTCATCTTCTTCATGAGGAAGAAGATGAACAGTACACGAAACTCATGCGTTTCCAGAAAAAATCTCCAGAAATCCACAAATCATACATAATTACTTTGCATTTTTCATGTAGATGATAGATCAAACAAGAGCTAAGCATGAATCAACAAAATCAAGGAGAATCAAGCAATGGAAATTTCATGCACGAAACTTGAATCTATCCTAACTCAGTCAATAGTGCATCAAATTACATGATTCTTTCACCAGATTCATCAGGAGAACAAGATCTACACTAATATATCAATGGATTTCAAAATTAAAAGGTTCGAATTATGACCTCTTGAAGTGCAGAACTGTTGAAATGCCATGATCCACAGCTTTGAAGTGTCCAAATCCACTCTACAATGCTTGAAATGAAGTTTGATGAAGCAATTGAAGCTTGAAAGGTGCTGGATCTAGCTCAAAATAGAAATGCCATTTTCAACTTCATGAACTTGAACAACACAATTCTTGCACGAATTCAACAAAACAGCAATATATCTATACTAAATCCAAGCTCAGGAACAAGAATATGAAGTCAAAATGCAATGCTATTTGAAAAAAAATGGAATTATGAATGAGAGAAAAATTTGAAGTGAGAGAGAAATTGGATCTTGAAATGTGAAAAAATGATTAATCCCCTTCAATTCTGTTAGGATTAGAGTATATATATGCCTTCTTAATCAACTTGCTAATCCATAATTAATTTGGTTAAGTGAAATAATGTGTTTTGCAAATCTTTGAAAATGCATGGTACATGTAGCATTTACACGTGAACAGTACCAATTTCTTCATCATTTTCACTTAAAATCAATTTTTAAACTTAATGGCAATGGTAGAAAGTCCATACAATGCACCATTTTTGAATTTTGCAATTTCCCTCCAAAAAAGGCATGGATTAACAAATGATTATGTGATGATAATTCATGTAATGTGATGCATGATTTGGAAATTAGAGGTCAAAAGGAGAATATTGCAAAAATAACCACTCATTTTGGAGCTTTGAATTAAAAGATATGGCCATTTGAAGTCCCATGCATACTTGGCAATGATTGGATCATATCTCCTCAACCACACATCATAAATACATGATCTTGGACTTTTTGGAAATGGGAGAGAAAGATCTACAACTTTAATGTTCAACAAAATTTCATTTAAAGCTTTTTGATGATGTAAAATTGAGTTGAAGTTGGTCCAAAACCTTTCCATTTTTGGAATTTTCAAATTATGGGTCACTTTCTATTTTGGGAAATTTTTGACTGGACCTCAAATTCTTCAATGTGAGTGTTTGAAATGTCAAATTAGACTTGTTTGAACATGAGTGAAGTATTTCCAATCACTTCCCACCTCCAAATCCTTAGTTGACTTTGCAGTTGACTTTCCAGGTCTTCAGATGTCTTGGAGATGTTCTGGTGAAGTTCAAGCCTCTACCACTTGGGATTTTGTTTCAACATGTCATCATAGCTCATATGAACTCTTGTGACTGATTGTGGGGTCCAAATCTCAAGAATGACCACCATCTATGGCTTAATGAATGCCTTTAATTGCCTTGACCTGTTATTGCTTCATCTGCAAGACAAAGGTTAGATGACATATTTTTGTACTTTTGGTTAGTGATCAAAAGAAAAGCAATGACATATAAATGCAAGGAATGCTTGGTGATCAAGAACCACTCAAAAGAGGATCCCACCCACAGGGAAGGAAGCAAGGTGTCCAATGATCGTTGAGGCAATGCAATGATATGATATGATATGATGTCATGAGGGATCTTAGGGACAAAATTGGGGTCTTAAAGATGCCCCTATTTAAGGTCATTTTAGCCGGAGAAGTGAAGGTTAAAGTCTTCATCTCGATGCGGTAGAATGGGCTTAAATAACAATAATGAGACGAATTTTGGTCCCTGAGAGACCTCATGATGCAAATGTATGAATGCAAAACAAACTATCTCTGTGGGGAATATGAGTCCACAAAGGAGAAACGACGATCCATCGGAGTAATACACTCACCAGGAACAGAGACTTTAACAGGACTCTCATGGGGATAAGAAAAAAAATGCGTGAGCAGGACACGACTCCGAATTAGGGAAAACTGACGCTGCGTGAGCAGGACACGACTGGACTGGAGACCTTACTGGGGAGTAAAGGACTCAAACTGGGGAGGAAAGAGTTCCAAAGGAAGACACATCCATTGGAAAGACTCAAGCTGACTCAAACTATCCACAAAAGACACTTCGGATGAAAATCCGGCTACAGAATGGGGAAAAGAGCTGACAAGACAACTCTGCCTGTACAACAAAACGAAATATAACCACAACTCCACTGGGGAAAGCTAACAAAGACTTTCCAGGGGAAGCCAAAGGATGAGATGTTACCAGTTAGTGAGAAACATGCTCGGGAAGAATGAATATCTAAGACCTGTGTACGGGTGAGAGATATCAATCAACCAAATCATCTGAGGAAAACCTGAAAAAGGTATACTTCAACTAAAGGAAATCTGACTCCACAGGGGACCGAGGTCATAATAGGGAGCAGACAGGAAGGAACACCAAGGATACCGGGTTGTGGGTATGTAACAGGTGACCGACCAAGGCGTGAATTGCTGTGTGTTCCAAAACACTCATCATCCTGAAGAAAGCTAGAAAAGCAGACTTGTTTATAGGATGGATATTCGATTCTATGAAGAATGCGAATCTTACTCAGTTGGGGAAACAAACAAAGGATTCAACCAAAGAGTGCATGAGATATATTATCTATAGCCGTCAAAACATAGATAATATACTCGCATAGAAGATTATCCATAACCGGGTTGTAGGTTGTTAAAGGATAAAATCAACCGAAATCGTGAATTGGTTTGTGTTCCAAAACACTCATCATCCTGAAGAAAGCTAGAAAAGCAGACTTGTTTGTAGGATGGACATTCGATTCCACAAGGAATACGAATCTTACTCTGCTGGAGAAAACAATCAAAAGATTGACCAAAGAGTGCATGACATATATTATATATAGCCGTCAAAACGTAGATAATAACCTCGCATGGAAGATTATCCATAACCGGGTTGTAGGTTGTTAAAGGATAAATCATCCGAAAAGAGAAACAATCGTTACCAACAACAACAAGGTAGACGAAAGATGACTCACTGAGGATAAATTGCAAGCGTACAAGGCAATTATCCAAACAGCTGGGGTAGAATGAATATTCGATTCCGCAAAGGGACAACGAATCTTACTCGACTGGGGAAACACGAAAGGCTTCGACCGAAGAGCGCATGAGATATATTATCTATAGCCGTCAAAACGTAGATAATATACTCGCATGGAAGATTATCCATAACCGGGTTGTAGGTTGTTAAAGGATAAATCATCCGAAACGAAAGGCATCGGGATACCAAACTAGGTATATAATGATGACTGATCAAAGGGAGCAACAAACATTACCAACAAAAAGGTAAATGAAAGAAGACTCGTCGGGAATACATTGATGAAAATCAATGATCCAAGGAACACAATCACTGGCAAACGGTGAAAGGACCCGCTGAGGATAAAATTGCTAGCAAAACGGCAATTACCCAGAAGAGAGAGGGAAAATCAACATCGAATACTGGATAAAGATAACCACAAAGAGGGGATTACATCTACCAAATATTGGGTAGAAAACCACAGAAGAGTAATTGTCATCGGTTGGGATGAACAACAAAGTTAACTCTGCTAGGGGAGAAAATAGGGTTTATAACTACCGGTTAGTAGGTAATAAACCACACAGATAGGACTTACGACTACCGGTTTGTAGGCAGAAAGCCAAGAGTTCCGCTGAGGATAAGATGAATGAGCGCCGGTTAGTAAGCAACTATTCATTTATACCACAGGGAAGCACGAGAAACAGTTGAAAAAAGGGGGCCAATTTAGGATCAAACCAAAAAGGCAAACTGAATCAAGACTCGTCCTAATGAGGATAGAACTCAAAAGGGAAAACCCGTCCCATTATGTGTGTTGGGAGGGAACGGAAACAACCGTCATCCACGAGGATGTATCTCAGTGGGGAAATGGCAGGAAAGGATAGACACTTTCTGCTTAAGGGCTGACTCTATATTGAGAGATTAGACACCCGACATCTGCATGGGAAGATCTACTGGGGAGATCTATATCACCATTTGCAGGAGACAACAAACAAAAGATATATGGCAAAATGCAACATGAATATCTGTATGTTAATGATTATGTATGAATATGCGTGATTTATGTTTGATGAATGCTGACAAAACAGACATTTCTAACACAAACAGGCCCAGGGAACAAACGCCCGATACTACACTTCCAGAGGAAAATATAAGAAATCCAACTGGAAAGCCAATCTGCTGGAGATCTGAATGCTAAAAAGCCAAGATCTGCGGGGAAGCAAGAGATCAGAGATATCAAAGGAATCACCAAATCTCTGAGAGATGCATCAACAATCAACCCAACTGGGGAACAGAAGTTCACAGCAAGCAGAAATTGCCATGGAAGCAACTCTGTTGGAGATGTAGAGAAATCATGAGACTTCTGCAAGAGATTATCATTCTCATATGAGAAAAAGGTGCTCGCTGCACAGGCAAGAACTGCTGAAGAGAACAGAACACACAAGTAGAATCTAGCCGCACAAGCAACTCTACTAGGGATACTGTCAGCGACTCCATTGGGGAACAACCCACTGAGGGAGAAAAGATCACACAAGTAGATTCTGCCATACAAGCCACTCTACTGGGGATCAAAACATCAGGAAATCACCCACTATCTGCAGGGGAGAAATCAACAGATACAATCCGCCATGCAACCAATCTACTGGAGATTTACCTGAGAAATAGAAGGAGAACCGGGGATCGACCACCAAGTACTGAACCTTCACAAAATACCACAACTGCTGAGGAGGAAAGAACCACTGCCCTGCTGAAGGGAGGGGAGGTGAAAACCTCAACAAGCACTCTGATGGGGAGATATCATAGATGAAATATCATATCAACAACTCCTCTGGCGACTTCACCGGGGAAAACGACAAAGTAACGGGGTGTCAACCCACCATCTACTGAATCTTCCAAAAGGAAATCGACCGTGCTGGGGAGAGAATGCTACAAGAGAGGAAAACTGAAGTTTCCAATAAGCACTCTGCTCTGGGAACACAAACAAACTCGACAGAAGCTCTGCTTGGGGAACAACCCCAACAACAATCTGGAGAAAGAGGATACAAACAAGCCAGGAATAAGAACAAATGTCTTACCCTGTTGGAAATCATGCCACCCTTGGGAGAGCACTGAGATATTCTTAGGTATCCTTTCATCATTGTGAATGTTCACTTTGTTTAAAACAACAATTTGAAAAAATTTGTTTGTTTAAACAATGACATTTTATCAATTAAAACATGCAAAACATTTGTTGAATTGAAACAAATAAGAGTGCAAATAATTGGATAAAAGCTCAAATTGATTTGATGGAATGGTAGCCTGCAAATGGCAAGACTCCATAGATCTATACAAGTTTGAAATCAGTGATATATATTGGAAGAAGGCTACATTGAACATAATGATCCTTTCTCTACCAATTTGAATCCGATGTATTCGAAGCTTCGGTCAGCAACGAATCGAGAATCTCTGACGAAAAGACAGTTGTGAAACAGAAAGTCTTGTCAGGATGCAGTTACTTGCCAAATCCCTAATTTTTGCCTAGATTTCCCCGGGGTGAGGTACTCAATCTAGCGGGATGCAAATTCATTTTTTCTTTTATGTCTCTAATTTTTGCCTGGATCTCCCTTTCAGGTTTTCCACCGAGACGCTCATTTTTTCCTAAGCCGCCCTTTCGGGTTTTCAACTTAGCAAGCTATTCTGTTTTTTCTTTATACTTTTTTTAGGCAAAGTATTTCTTGACTGCATCTGAATTCACAGGACGAGTGAAATCCTCCCCATCCATAGTTGTGAGCATCAAAGCTCCGCCTGAAAAGGCTCTCTTGACAACATATGGACCCTCGTAGTTTGGAGTCCACTTGCCCCTGGAATCGGGCGCGAAAGACAAAACTTTCTTGAGCACAAGGTCACCTTCTCGGAACACACGAGGCTTGACCTTCTTATCGAATGTTTTCTTCATTCTCTGCTGATATAACTAACCATGGCACATGGCAGTCAATCACTTCTCTTCAATCAGATTCAACTGGTCGTAATGACTTTGAATCCATTCAGCATCAGTCAAATTGGCTTCCATCAAGACTCTCATTGATGGGATCTCCACCTCTACTGGGAGAACGGCCTCCATGCCGTAAACAAGAGAGAAAGGGGTTGCCCTTGTTGAAGTGCGGACAGATGTGCGGTATCCATGCAAAGTAAATGGCAGCATCTCATGCCAATCTTTGTACGTAACAACCATCCTCTGGATAATCTTCTTGATGTTCTTGTTAGCAGCTTCAACATCCCCATTCATCTTGGGCCTGTAGGGAGAGGAATTATGGTGTGCAATCTTGAACTCAGCGCACAATTCTTCCATCATCTTGTTATTCAGATTAGATCCATTATCAGTAATGATCTTATCTGGCACACCATAACGGCAAATAAGCTGATTCTTGATAAACTTCACAACCACCTGTCTGGTCACATTCGCATAAAATGATGCGGCTTCAACCCATTTGGTGAAGTAATCAATTGCTACGAGAATAAACCTGTGTCCGTTGGACGCTTTTGATTCAATCATGCCAATCATGTCGATTCCCCACATAGAGAAAGGCCATGGTGATGAAATCACATTCAGAAGTGTCGGAGGAATATAAATCTTATTCGCGTAAATCTGACACTTGTGGCATCTCTTCACACATTTGCAGCAGTCAGACTCCATTGTCAACCAATAATAGCCTGCTCTTAACATCTTTCTAGCCATGGCATGTCCATTGGAATGAGTACCAAATGAACCCTCATGGACCTCAGTCATCAACAGGTCTGCTTCGTGTCTACCCACGCATCTGAGCAGAACCATGTCAAAATTTCTCTTGTAAAGCACTTCACCACTGAGGTAGAAACTGTCTGACAACCTTCTCAAAGTTTTCCTATCTTTCGCAGATGCCCCAGGCAGGTAGACCTGGTTCTAGAGGAAATTCTTGATATCAAAATACCAAGGCTTGTCATCATTCACTTCTTCAACTGCAAACACGTGAGCTGGTCTATCCAAGCGCATCACAGTGATATTGGGAACTTCATTCCAATACTTGACCACAATCATGGAAGCAAGCGTAGCAAGCGCATCTGCCATCCGATTATCCTCTCGAGGAATATGATGAAAATCAACTTCTGTAAAGAACGTTGAAATCCTCCTCGCATAGTCTCTATACGGAATGAGACCAGGCTGATTCGTCTCCCATTCACCCTTAATCTGATTGACAACCAAGGCCGAATCACCATATACATCAAGATACTTGATCCTCAAATCAATGCATTCTTCTAATCCCATAATGCAGGCCTCGTACTCAGCCATATTATTCGTGCATTTGAAAGTTAGCCTTGCTGTAAAAGGAATATGTGTGTGTCGCATTACGCGAAAAACCGGCGGGAAAAGAAAGAAACAACAGAGCCGCCACCGTGCGTTATTTATCCCAAAAGAGGGAAAGGAAACGCTCAGAGTAAACCTGGGAAAGAACATGGTCTCGCGACCAAAGAGAATGGGTTCGGGAGTCGGTTATGCGAAGGGAAGGTATTAGCACCCCTACGCATCCGTCGTACTCGACGGGATCCACGCACAAAAGGAAGGAAAAATGGTTGCTAAACACTGCTCAAACTCACACACACAACTGGCTGAAAGAGACACAAGAAAATTGACTGAAACTGACTCGGCAGGATATCGTATCCTGGGCCTACTTAGTCTATCAGACATAGACATCAGAGTCGAAGTAGTTCGGACTGGGGAAACGACACATGCTCGCTAGGATGTCGCATCCTATGCATACGTATCTCCTTGAACGAAGGAGAATCAGAGCATTCGTAGCTCGGCTGACACGCACACAACCAAACACAGGCAAAGGCAAACGTGGAGCCTGAATGCCAATCACTGGGCTTACATCAGCATCCGAACCGAAAACACTCACACTGGAACCCAAATGCCACTCGATGGACTTACATCGGCTTCCAAGCACACAACAACACAACAGGTTAATAGGGAGTCGGGGACTCGAGCCTATAACTGTCAAGCACACACAAAAAGAAAAAAGGCGCCCGGAGAGATCAGCTCAATCTCCTGCCTACATACTTCATCTGGTGTGAAGATCAGGGCGATGTAGTTCCCCTACGCAGGGACAAAGGATCTAGCCTAACCAGATAACAGAGGGAGACACAACACTAGGGAGACTACGACTCGAGCCTAGATGTTGTCATGCAAAATCAACCCTAAGTTAAGGTTTCTAGCTAAATGGCACAAGGGCCAACCTATCCTGAGCATGGCTTGCACAGGAAGCAAGCCACACACACACCTAACTTGCACAGGAAGCAAGGGTCTTGATTGCAACTAGGGCAAGAGAAAGGGGAGGTCTCAATCACAACAGGGGTGAGAGAAAAGAATTAGTGTTAGTGGTTAGTCAAACTCGACAAGACGTCGCATCTCGTGCCTACGTATCTCATCTGAACATGAGAATCAGAGTTGCCGTAGTTCGGCCACGGAGGGACAAAGGACTCGATTGCAACTAGGGCAAGAGAAAGGGAAAGTCTCGATCGCAACGAGGGCGAGAGAAAGGAAAAGTCTCGATCGCAACGAGGGCGAGAGAAAGGAAAAGTCTCGATCGCAACGAGGGCGAGAGAAAGGAAAAGTCTCGATCGCAACGAGGGCGAGAGAAAGGAAAAGTCTCGATCGCAACGAGGGCGAGAGAAAGGATCGCAACGAGGGCGAAAGCAAACAAGGATTAGTCTAAACTAAACCTAACTTGCACAGGAAGCAAGTCAAACAAACATGCAAGCACAGGTAGCACACACTATACACAAGCAAGGGGCTCAAACAAGGCTAGGTTTTAGTCGAGGGGTCATATCAACCTCAACAAACAAACCTCTGGAACTGGGTGAATGTGCTCTTAACCTTGACATTGAGAGCCAAGGTGAAGCAGATGAAAGGAGATGAGGGGTGTGCCTCATTGCTCTTATCCCTGGCCAGGGAGAGCATCTGACAAGAATGTGTGGGTTCAGAAAGTGGGAACCCTTCTACACATTTGATACTGACTCAACTGTGCAATTGCACAAGATCTTGGGTTTTTATCTGTAATGCATCAACACAGTGGTGTGAGCAAAGCAGAAGACACACTGAATAGCAGGGGATAGGTTGCTTATCCCTTGGTTCTGCCAATTGCCTCTTCACTTAGAAGGTCTTTGACTCTGTACAAGGACAAATTAAACATACACAAGCATTGCCTCTTAAAGAGGACTTCAGACAGTTGCCTGGCCAAGTAACAGGCCAGGTCTTCCAGACTACATGAAGAAAAAGGAATTATACCTCAAGCAAGTTGCTAAATAGCAAAGCAAAGCAAGTTCAAAGAACTTAAGCAACTAATGGTACCTGAAGTGGTCAAACAGATCAGTACACAGTTCAACAGTCAAAGCAAAAGGAATTGGGAAACAACAGTCAACACAAAGGGACAAATGTGCAAAGCACAGGACTCAAGTCATATGAGTCATATCACCTACAAAACAAAGAGGTTAACACATGATATATAATCAAGCTCAATCAAATTTGTATGATCTCTTTGAGGCATTTGGTGTTCAACCTGAAAACATAAGCTCAACAGTAAGTAACTGGACCACTAGGACAAGCCTAGGGTCAAAAAGGAATGAGAAAGTCAAAACAGCAAATGAAAGTCAACCAAAATCAAGTTCAAACATTTAAGAAGCAAGCTCAATTGGTCTCAAGTTTATATCATGCATCATCATCAACTCACAAGCAAAAGAAGTCAAAGCATGGCAAGGGAGGGCTCAAAGAAGTCAACAGAATGACTTGCATCAAAAGTCAACTCAAACATTTTCAAAAATCACCAAATAAATAATGATCAGTCCTAACACCAAGCATGGTAAGCATGTAAAATTTCTTCACATTTGGACAAGTGGAAGGCAGTAAATGAAAATCATAAAGTCAAAGCAATTTTGAACATGCTCAATGAAGTCAACAGCAAGACTTAGCTCAAAACCAAACATATTCAATTCCAAAAATCACCAAATAATTCATGCTCAATCAAAGTCCATAACATGACATGCATATAAAATTTCAGCTCAATTGGATCATGGGAAGGTGGTCAATTAAAATCAGAAAGTCAAAACCAATTCAAGCAAGCACAAAGAAGTCAAACAAACATGTATCAACTTCAAAAAATCATAACTAAATGAAAACAGATGAGAAATGAATGGGATTAACACCAATGCAAAGCTTAAGATGTCTAGTATGCACATGTGAAATTTCATGATCATTCAATAAGATATGAGAATTTCCAAAATGGAATGGCAAGATGTATCACACAAAGTCAACATTTGACTAGGCAGGGAAGAAAAATCTCAAACAAATAGGAAATGGCATAATTAAATCCAAGAAAATTCACACATAAACTAGACATATGAGAGAAGGTTCATGCAAAATTTCACATCAATTGGAGGCCAGGAAGCATGTCATAAAAAATCATGAAATTGCATATCATTGGTGTGACACAAATTGTCACACCCTACTTCAAAAATTCATATCTTAATAACCAGATAGGATAAAATCAAGAACTCTACATCAAAACAAACATGAATGAGTGTAGATTAAGCACAAAAAATTTCAGGGTCATTGGATACATCCTCACAATTTCACAATGGTTTTGGCAAAAGGTATAAAATATGCATACATGTCAAGAACCCTAATGCCATTAAAAATCCAGCCATCCAAAAAATCATAAAAAATCATGATAAAATAGTAGACATCAAACAGGACATGATGCAAAAACTTTCATGAAATTTGGAGGTGAAATGCATGAGTTATGAATTTTATAAGATGAGGTATCAATTTGGAATAAATGAACAAAATAACATGGTTTAGTAAGTCAACAAGTTGACCGAGTGGCATTTTTGTGAATATGACCCTCATTAACCAAAACGCTGCGCTTAGGGAGGGCAGAACGAAATGTTCTGATTGGTTGAGGGCAATGAACAGTAAACAGCATCATGCAAAACACGTGAAATGGCAAAAATCTGGAAAATTAGGGTTTGTAAATGGAACAGTGTAGCTTCATCACTTCCAATCAATCGAAAATTTCGAAATGCCCAGAAACAACAATTAAGCATATCAATCGAAACATTAAACAAACCCTATCAACATTCTAACATCAAAAATCATGAAATCGAGCTGGCAATGGAAGAACTAAGCAAAACATTATTCACATGTGAATCTTTAAAACAACATAACTTGCTAAATACTTGGCCATTTTCGACCATTCAAAGCTCATAATGATCAGGGTAAATAGACCAACACATTGCATACCATGATTTAGGAAAAGAAGGAACTCGAAATCTTACCAAAACTGATGCACAATGATGATTTGGATGTTGTATGCTTGCAAATCCTCAAAACAGATGTACATGAAGCTTCTAAAAGATGGATAGAGGATGGACTTTGGCTCAGCAGCGTGGATCCTAGCTCGAATCACGATCTGCCATGGAAATTGCTTTGGAATAACAGTGCACGAAAATGAACTTCCAGATGTGGGAATGTGGTGAAAACAAGCTCACAAGGTTGCTTGGGTGATGGAACAATGCTAGCCAGGTCGTGGTCTTTGAAGGTTTTGGAGGAATTTTGAAAGATGATGAAAAATGAAATTGAGAGAGAGTGAGTAATTCTCAGTATGTGATGGCTGCTAGGTCTTCACCAAATGCTCAGACAAATGATTATATACTTCTGTTTAGGCTTTGCTAATCATGTGCTAATCAAATTTGCTCATTTGAACCAAATTGCTAAACATGCCAAAATTGTCTAAATGGAGGTGTGATGATAGTATGCTGCACGGTTTGGGCCTTGGCAAGTCAGAAACATCACTCTAAACCAATTCCAATTAGTCAATGTGATAAAAAATGTTTAAATCAAAAAGTCCATTTTGCACCTCTCTTGAAATTCAAACATACTAGGTCCAAAAGTGCCATTTTGATTGGCAATTTTTTAGCACATGAAATTTACATTTTTGGAAAGAGGAGGTAAAATGTGGTTTGTAGGAAAAAACCCCACCAAAATTGGCCAAATGGTTTGAGAGATATGGCCTTTTGAAGTTCAAGATTTTGTGAAAATGATTTGATCATATCTTGACAACCATGCATGGGAATTGAGAGTTCTTGGACTTTTTGGAAATGGGAGAACAAGATATTCAACTTTCATGTTGGGCAAAAATTCATTTGAAGCTTGTATCATGATGTAAGTTTGGGATCAAGAAGTTTCCATTTTTGGCAGTTAAAATTACAAGTCCAGTTTCTATTTTCGGAAATTTTCTGATTGGCTTCAAATTCTTCAATGATATTGTTTGCCATGATATATGAGGCCTATTGGGACATGAATAAGCTCTCTCAAACCAAATCCATCCATCAAAACCAAAGAATCAGCCACAGTTGACCAAGTTTGACTTTCTAGGATTTCTGACTGATTGTGCATGAACTGATGACCTCTGAGCCTCCAATCTTTGACCTAAACACTTCAAATGGACCTCCAAGTCATGTGAACATGTTGGACCAACCCTAGGGCCTTGGCTCCTTGAGAAACACCTTTGCTTGCTTGGTTGACTGATCTCCTGATCAGTTTGACCTAATTCCTTGACTTGCTTGCTCTTGAGGCAACTGGGGGCAATGCAATGCTATGCAATGGACCATGATATGCTATGACCTAATATGAAAATGTATGTACAATGATAGGTGCAAATTTGAGGTGCTACAGCTGCCCCTATTCAATCAGCTGGGAACCCGAACGGATGATAGCAACGGCTGTCAGACTTTCAGGGTAAACAGGGATTGAATACAAAAGAACCGTAGAAATTTGCACCGACTGGATATAATACAAGAATGCCTGTCAGGATCGGCAAAGAAACAGTCTTGAAAGAAAAATCCGTCTGGAACGGAAAAAAGAAATCGACCTGAATACCGAAACAGAAACGTCGACCTGGATACCAAAATAAATGGTAACACAGGGATAACCATGGCCTGAGCGCCGCTCGTCAGTCTGAATACTGAGCATCGGTGTATGAGAGATTTGATGTCGATCTGAAACATCGGAAATTGGCCTGGACGCCACTTCAGTCTGAATACCGGAAAATTGGCCTGAATGCCATAAGTACATCGACCTGATCGTCGGAAACTTCTTCGGTCTGAATACCGGAAAAACATAAGTACATCGACCTGATCGTCGGAAACTTCTTCGGTCTGAATACCGGAAAAAACATAAGTACATCGACCTGATCGTCGGAAACTTCTTCGGTCTGAATACCGGAAAAAACATAAGTACATCGACCTGATCGTCGGAAACTTCTTCGGTCTGAATACCGGAAAAAATTGGCCTGAGTGCCAAAGCGTGAATTGGTTTGTGTTCCAAAACACTCAACATCCTGAAGAGGGCTAGAAAAGCAGTCTTGTTAAAGGATGGACATTCGATTCCACAAGAAATACGAATCTTACTCGACTGGGGAGGACGACTTCGACCCAAGAGCGCACGAAATATATCATCTATAGCCGTCAAAACGTAGATAATACATTCGCATGGAAGATTATCCATAACCGGGTTATAGGTTGTTAAATGAATAATCGACCGAAAAACATCCTGAAGAGAGCGAAGGCAAACTTGTTAAAGGATGAACATTCGATTCCACAAGAAATACGAATCTTACTCTGCTGGAGATAACAATCGAAAGATTGACCAAAGAGTGCATGAGATATATTATCTATAGCCGTCAGAACGTAGATAATAACCTCGCATGGAAGATTATCCATAACCGGGTTGTAGGTTGTTAAATGAATAATCGACCGAAAACATCCTGAAGAGAGCGAAGGCAAACTTGTTAAAGGATGGACATTCGATTCCACAAGGAATACGAATCTTACTCGACTGGGGAGGACGACTTCGACCCAAGAGCGCATGAAATATATCATCTATAGCCGTCAAAACGTAGATAATACATTCGCATGGAAGATTATCCATAACCGGGTTGTAGGTTGTTAAATGAATAATCGATCGAAAAGAAAGGCATCAGGGTACCAGGACTAGGTATGCAAAAGATGACCAATCAAAAGAGGATAAAGTTGCTAACTCGGAGCAAATATCCAAAAAAGAAGGGGAAGACCCAATGGGGACAATACTGCTTGATCAAGGCAAGTATCCAAAGGGGAAAAGAATACCAATACCGCAAACCGGATACTGATAACTGCAAAGAGGGGATTACATCTACCGGTTAGTAGGTAGAAAACCACGGAAAAGTAACCAGTCATCGATAGGATGAGCACAAAGGGTTAGCTCCACCAAGGGGAGAATGTGGGATTTTACAACTACCAGCTAGTAGGTAGAAAACCACAAAGATAGGACTTACAGCTACCGGTTTGTAGGTAGAAGCCAACAAACCATATCCGCCAGGGGATGAAAGTGGGATTTTACAACTACCGGTTTGTAGGTAGAAAACCACAAAGATAGGACTTACAACTACCGGTTTGTAGGTAGAAGCCCCAAAAGATTCCGCTGAGTACCAGATGAAAGAGCGCCGGTTAGTGAGCAACTATTCATTTATGCCCCAGGGAAGCACAAGAGACAGTCAACAAGAAGCCAATTTAGGATCGATCCAAAAAGGCAGACTGAAACAAGACTCATCCTAGTGAGGAAGGAACTCAATAGGGAAAACCCATCCCAGTGTGTGTTGGGAGGGAACGGAAACAACCGTCATCCACGAGGATGTATCTCAGTGGGGAAATGGCAGGAAAGGATAGACACTTTCTGCTTAAGGGGTTGGCTCTACATGGAGAGATCAGACACACCCATATCTGCTAGAGGAAAATCTACTGGAGAGATTCTTATCACCAAACAGCAGGAGGCAACAATCAACAGATACATGGCAACAGCTGCAACATGAGTATCCGAATGCTATGATTATGCATGTATGCTTTATACCTAAAATGTATGATGAATGTTGACAAACAGACATGCTCAAACCACAGGTCCGGGAATCGATCATCCGGAGAGAAAACCAAAGCCACCAGAGAGCAAAGAAAATCCACTGGGGACTGGGATATCAGGGAACATTTATCCTGCAGGGGAGGAAGGCCACCAGAGGCTTCCGGAGGGATCGTCGGTCACAACCGGAGAACAGAGTTCAACATACTGGCGGACGCGCCACAACAACTCGTGCTGGAAATCAGAGATGCCAAGGAGCAACCAGATCTCTGATGAGGATAGATAGGCATTGAGAAAGCTCATCATGCCAACAACTCCGCTCGGGGATCTATCTGAGGGCATGATGGAGCACTGGGATGTCAATCCATAAAATACCGAATCTTCCAAAGAAAGGCACCCATGCTGGTGGAGAGGAGAAGAATGCTCTGCTGGAGAGGCGAAAGTTGAAGTCTTCGGTAAACGCTCTGCTAGGGGAACTGCCCCACAATAGTATTTCAACAGCAACCTTGTTGGGAATGCCCCTCGGTAGGGCTCAAACAAACCTCTACTGGAAATGCCCCACGATAGGGCCAATAGGGACTTGGAGGAAGAATGTTGTACTGCCGGGAACATGAAGATAAACAACTTCGACCAACACTGCACTGAGCAACCTTGCTGAAGAGAAACCAAAAGAGGTTCGACAGGAGAAAGATAAAGTTATGCTCGAGATACGAACAAAATGTCTTACCTGTTGGTAATCATACCACCCTCGAGAGAGCACTTGCGGATCTCCTAAGTGTCCTTCCATCATCGTGAATGTTCACTTTGTTTAAGAACAATTTTTGAAAAATTTGTTTACTTTGAAAACAATGATACTTTATCAATGAAAACATGCAAAACATTTGTTGAGTTGAAACAAATAAGAGTGCAAACAATTTGGATAAAAGCTCAAATTAATGTGATGGAATGGTAGTCTGCAAAGGGCGAGACTCCATAGATCTGTACAAGTTTGAAATCGGTGATATATATTGGAGAGGGCTACATTGAACATAATGACCTTTCCTCTACCATTCTGAATTTTCGATGTATTCAAAGCTTCAGTCGACGATGAATCGAGAATCCCTGACGGATGACAGATATAGAGCATAGTCTTGTCAAGATGCAGTTACTTGCCAAATCCCTAATTTTTGCCTAGATTGCCCCAGTGTGAGGTGATCAATCTAGCGGGATGCAAATTCCTTTTTTCAATGTCTCTAACTTTTGCCTGGATCGCCCTTTCGGGTTTTCAATCCACCGAGACGCTCCTTTTTTGCCTAAGTCGCCCTTTGGGGTGTTCGACTTATCGAGCTTTTGCTCTTTTTTTTTTTTTTAGGCGAAGTATTTCTTGACTGCATCTGGAATTCACAGGACGAGTGAACTTCTCCATCCATTGTTGTAAGTGTCGAGACATTGCCTGAAGAGGCTCTCTTGTCAACACATGGACTTTCATAGCTTGGAGTTCACTTGCCCCTGGAATCGGGCACGAAAGACAAGACTTTCTTGAGCACAAGGTCCCTCGGAACACACGAGGCTTGATCTTCTTATCGAATGCTTTCTTCACTCTCTGCTGATATAACTTGACCATGACACATGGTAGTTGATCTTTTCGTTCTTTCCGTCGAATTCAGCATTAGTCAACTTGGGACTTTGAGGGTGCTATCTTTCTTTTTTTTTTTTTTCTTTTGATTTTGCTTTTGATTTTGCTTTCTTTTGATTTCTTTTGATTTTGCACCCTCCTCTTTCTTTTTTCTTTTTTTCTTTTTTTTTTCTTTTTTTTTTGATAATGCCCCAGTTGGCTGTTCTGCTGATTCTCGAGATGCAGCTGAGTGTGATCTTCTTTTCTCGCTCAAGAAGTCGGGAAATCTCGTCAGGAATCCCTTCAACATCATCTTCTTCCGCTTCGAATACAGGGAATTCAAAATTGGGAGATGGCGTCCGATCATTATGTTCAATGGGTTTGAGAAACAACCTGCATAATGATTTTGATATGAAAAGCACTTTGAAAATCAAACAAGACAATCGTTATGCAGATGAAAAGATTGCTTTTATTCTTGTTTTTTTTTTAGGGTTTTTTTGGGATCACCAATTTCATGCAAAAAGCGAAAAGGGAAAACAAATTGAAAAACAAATGTTTAACATGAATTTATTTGAATGAAAATATCATTGCACAAAATGTTGCCAACAATGTCATCACTTCTCCTTTTGGCATGGGAGAAGGGTTTTTAAACAAAGTGATTGTTACTCTGACTTATGAACAACTGTAGGAATGCCCACAATGACCCAATTGTGACAGACACCACCAGGAATGATGAAATTGTTCAAGTCCTCTGCGTCCTCTTCCAAGATAGCAGCATCCTCTTCTTCAGGTTGATCGTCATGGATGAATCCTCCACTTGCAAACAAACCTTGCTCCTTAAGTGCCCCAGAACAGTGGCCAATGCCAGCCCGGGATTGGTTAACCAGGAATAAATCCATCAACAGCACTAAGTCTGGCAAAATCTCCCTCGAGTTCACAATTCTCTTGCTCAGGATGATCCACCAATCTGGCAGAGTCGGCTCTGGTATAATACCGGCAAAGTGCGTCTTCAAAATAAATGAAGATCGCAGGGTCAGACCACAGGACGGGAGACCGGAACAAAACACCCGCTGATGCAAATGATGCATGAAGTGTTTATGCATATGCTTGTTTTTATTTCAAAGGAACTCGAGGGTTTTATTTGCAAACTTTGAAATATTTAGCATTTTGATCATATATGAGAATATCTCATCAGATATATCAGGTGAAAAATTTTTCCCGGTTTTTTCATGTTTTGAAAATTTTTGCAGATAAACTCCTTTGAGTTCCTTGAAAATTTTCTTTTTTTCTGATGATATGGATGCAGATGAATGCATGAATGCATGAATGCAACAAACACACTCAAGGATCAAGCAAAGCACGCCAAACAAAGGTCGTGGGAAAGCTCATTGTATCCCTAATATCAATCATCCATTTTGGTGGATTTAGGTTTTCACCTTATCGACACCCAAGTTCCATTGATATTAACGGTACATGAACCAGCTCAAACATCCTTAATATCAACCAGCCGCTTTGGTGGATTTTAGGTTTTACCCCTGATCCGGGATCCATTGATATTAACAATGTTTGAACGACTCAACCACGAATCATGGGTTTGTTGAGAGTCACGAGCATGGAGTCTCGGTTAAGAACCACCCAAAGGGAGTGTACTAGGGTTTAAACCTGCCAGACATGTTCTATCAGAGGTTCCCATAATCATCGTTCCATCTCTCGAATATTATCGGAGGAACGAATACTCGTATTCCAAGAATATTCTCAAGAGAAACTCTTATGAGTGTAGTATCGCGTAACAATCGTATCAGAACTGACATCTGAACGACCTCCGCACTACGGTCCTAAAAAATAGGCCAAGATGGGTTTGGTAAACTAAGGTCCTTGGCTTCTGCGGCACATGATTGAAAGAATAATGCCTAACCACAAATAACTTGTGTGACATTATTAGTTCAACATGACCTCCACCAAGTGAATGGTCTCGCAAGTCAACTGGCTAAGGAATACTCCACACCAGTCAACAAGACTATGCCATTCTCCTATCCTAGAGTGCACTCGAGTTCGGGTATTGGACCTTTCACCTCAACTGACTCCCACCCCACAAAGAAAAACAGACAACCAGCCAGGCAGAATGAATAATGAATATGAATGCAAACATTAATGCACACAATCAATGCAATCAATAAATGAAATGAACAAATAATGAATGCAATAAATAAACACAACACAAAGCAACTAAAACCCTAACCTAGAGAGCGCTAGGAGAGACTCGCTCAGGGAAGATGGACCAGCATAGGTCAACTTCTCTATATCCCCAGCAGAGTCGCCAGCTGTCGCATTACGCGAAAAACCGGCGGGAAAAGAAAGAAACAACAGAGCCGCCACCGTGCGTTATTTATCCCAAAAGAGGGAAAGGAAACGCTCAGAGTAAACCTGGGAAAGAACATGGTCTCGCGACCAAAGAGAATGGGTTCGGGAGTCGGTTATGCGAAGGGAAGGTATTAGTACCCCTACGCATCCGTCGTACTCGACGGGATCCACGCACAAAAGGAAGGAAAAATGGTTGCTAAACACTGCTCAAACTCACACACACAACTGGCTGAAAGAGACACAAGAAAACTGACTGAAACTGACTCGGCAGGATATCGTATCCTGGGCCTACTTAGTCTATCAGACATAGACATCAGAGTCGAAGTAGTTCGGACTGGGGAAACGACACATGCTCGCTAGGATGTCGCATCCTATGCATACGTATCTCCTTGGACGAAGGAGAATCAGAGCATTCGTAGCTCGGCTGACACGCACACAACCAAACACAGGCAAAGGCAAACGTGGAGCCTGAATGCCAATCACTGGGCTTACATCAGCATCCGAACCGAAAACACTCACACTGGAACCCAAATGCCACTCGATGGACTTACATCGGCTTCCAAGCACACAACAACACAACAGGTTAATAGGGAGTCGGGGACTCGAGCCTATAACTGTCAAGCACACACAAAAAGAAAAAAGGCGCCCGGAGAGATCAGCTCAATCTCCTGCCTACATACTTCATCTGGTGTGAAGATCAGGGCGATGTAGTTCCCCTACGCAGGGACAAAGGATCTAGCCTAACCAGATAACAGAGGGAGACACAACACTAGGGAGACTACGACTCGAGCCTAGATGTTGTCATGCAAAATCAACCCTAAGTTAAGGTTTCTAGCTAAATGGCACAAGGGCCAACCTATCCTGAGCATGGCTTGCACAGGAAGCAAGCCACACACACACCTAACTTGCACAGGAAGCAAGGGTCTCGATTGCAACTAGGGCAAGAGAAAGGGGAGGTCTCAATCACAACAGGGGTGAGAGAAAAGAATTAGTGTTAGTGGTTAGTCAAACTCGACAAGACGTCGCATCTCGTGCCTACGTATCTCATCTGAACATGAGAATCAGAGTTGCCGTAGTTCGGCCACGGAGGGACAAAGGACTCGATTGCAACTAGGGCAAGAGAAAGGGAAAGTCTCGATCGCAACGAGGGCGAGAGAAAGGAAAAGTCTCGATCGCAACGAGGGCGAGAGAAAGGAAAAGTCTCGATCGCAACGAGGGCGAGAGAAAGGATCGCAACGAGGGCGAAAGCAAACAAGGATTAGTCTAAACTAAACCTAACTTTCACAGGAAGCAAGTCAAACAAACATGCAAGCACAGGTAGCACACACTATACACAAGCAAGGGGCTCAAACAAGGCTAGGTTTTAGTCGAGGGGTCATATCAACCTCAACAAACAAACCTCTGGAACTGGGTGAATGTGCTCTTAACCTTGACATTGAGAGCCAAGGTGAAGCAGATGAAAGGAGATGAGGGGTGTGCCTCATTGCTCTTATCCCTGGCCAGGGAGAGCATCTGACAAGAATGTGTGGGTTCAGAAAGTGGGAACCCTTCTACACATTTGATACTGACTCAACTGTGCAATTGCACAAGATCTTGGGTTTTTATCTGTAATGCATCAACACAGTGGTGTGAGCAAAGCAGAAGACACACTGAATAGCAGGGGATAGGTTGCTTATCCCTTGGTTCTGCCAATTGCCTCTTCACTTAGAAGGTCTTTGACTCTGTACAAGGACAAATTAAACATACACAAGCATTGCCTCTTAAGGAGGACTTCAGACAGTTGCCTGGCCAAGTAACAGGCCAGGTCTTCCAGACTACATGAAGAAAAAGGAATTATACCTCAAGCAAGTTGCTAAATAGCAAAGCAAAGCAAGTTCAAAGAACTTAAGCAACTAATGGTACCTGAAATGGTCAAACAGATCAGTACACAGTTCAACAGTCAAAGCAAAAGGAATTGGGAAACAACAGTCAACACAGAGGGACAAATGTGCAAAGCACAGGACTCAAGTCATATGAGTCATATCACCTACAAAACAAAGAGGTTAACACATGATATATAATCAAGCTCAATCAAATTTGTATGATCTCTTTGAGGCATTTGGTGTTCAACCTGAAAACATAAGCTCAACAGTAAGTAACTGGACCACTAGGACAAGCCTAGGGTCAAAAAGGAATGAGAAAGTCAAAACAGCAAATGAAAGTCAACCAAAATCAAGTTCAAACATTTAAGAAGCAAGCTCAATTGGTCTCAAGTTTATATCATGCATCATCATCAACTCACAAGCAAAAGAAGTCAAAGCATGGCAAGGGAGGGCTCAAAGAAGTCAACAGAATGACTTGCATCAAAAGTCAACTCAAACATTTTCAAAAATCACCAAATAAATCATGATCCGTCCTAACACCTAGCATGGTAAGCATGTAAAATTTCATCACATTTGGACAAGTGGAAGGCAGTCAATGAAAATCATAAAGTCAAAGCAATTTTGAACATGCTCAATGAAGTCAACAGCAAGACTTAGCTCAAAACCAAACATATTCAATTCCAAAAATCACCAAATAATTCATGCTCAATCAAAGTCCATAACATGACATGCATATAAAATTTCAGCTCAATTGGATCATGGGAAGGTGGTCAATTAAAATCAGAAAGTCAAAACCAATTCAAGCAAGCACAAAGAAGTCAAACAAACATGTATCAACTTCAAAACATCATAACTAAATGAAAACAGATGAGAAATGAATGGGATTAACACCAATGCAAAGCTTAAGATGTCTAGTATGCACATGTAAAATTTCATGATCATTCAATAAGATATGAGAATTTCCAAAATGGAATGGCAAGATGTATCACACAAAGTCAACATTTGACTAGGCAGGGAAGAAAAATCTCAAACAAATAGGAAATGGCATAATTAAATCCAAGAAAATTCACACATAAACTAGACATATGAGAGAAGGTTCATGCAAAATTTCACATCAATTGGAGGCCAGGAAGCATGTCATAAAAAATCATGAAATTGCATATCATTGGTGTGACACAAATTGTCACACCCTTCTTCAAAAATTCATATCTTAATAACCAGATAAGATAAAATCAAGAACTCTACATCAAAACAAACATGAATGAGTGTAGATTAAGCACAAAAAAATTCAGGGTCATTGGATACATCCTCACAATTTCACAATGGTTTTGGCAAAAGGTATAAAATATGCATACATGTCAAGAACCCTAATGCCATTAAAAATCCAGCCATCCAAAAAATCATAAAAAATCATGATAAAATAGTAGACATCAAACAGGACATGATGCAAAAACTTTCATGAAATTTGGAGGTGAAATGCATGAGTTATGAATTTTATAAGATGAGGTATCAATTTGGAATAAATGAACAAAATAACATGGTTTAGTAAGTCAACAAGTTGACCGAGTGGCATTTTTGTGAATATGACCCTCATTAACCAAAACGCTGCGCTTAGGGAGGGCAGAACGAAATGTTCTGATTGGTTGAGGGCAATGAACAGTAAACAGCATCATGCAAAACACGTGAAATGGCAAAAATCTGGAAAATTAGGGTTTGTAAATGGAACAGTGTAGCTTCATCACTTCCAATCAATCGAAAATTTCGAAATGCCCAGAAACAACAATTAAGCATATCAATCGAAACATTAAACAAACCCTATCAACATTCTAACATCAAAAATCATGAAATCGAGCTGGCAATGGAAGAACTAAGCAAAACATTATTCACATGTGAATCTTTAAAACAACATAACTTGCTAAATACTTGGCCATTTTCGACCATTCAAAGCTCATAATGATCAGGGTAAATAGACCAACACATTGCATACCATGATTTAGGAAAAGAAGGAACTCGAAATCTTACCAAAACTGATGCACAATGATGATTTGGATATTGTATGCTTGCAAATCCTCAAAACAGATGTACATGAAGCTTCTAAAAGATGGATAGAGGATGGACTTTGGCTCAGCAGCGTGGATCCTAGCTCGAATCACGATCTGCCATGGAAATTGCTTTGGAATAACAGTGCACGAAAATGAACTTCCAGATGTGGGAATGTGGTGAAAACAAGCTCACAAGGTTGCTTGGGTGATGGAACAATGCTAGCCAGGTCGTGGTCTTTGAAGGTTTTGGAGGAATTTTGAAAGATGATGAAAAATGAAATTGAGAGAGAGTGAGTAATTCTCAGTATGTGATGGCTGCTAGGTCTTCACCAAATGCTCAGACAAATGATTATATACTTCTGTTTAGGCTTTGCTAATCATGTGCTAATCAAATTTGCTCATTTGAACCAAATTGCTAAACTTGCCAAAATTGTCTAAATGGAGGTGTGATGATAGTATGCTGCACGGTTTGGGCCTTGGCAAGTCAGAAACATCACTCTAAACCAATTCCAATTAGTCAATGTGATAAAAAATGTTTAAATCAAAAAGTCCATTTTGCACCTCTCTTGAAATTCAAACATACTAGGTCCAAAAGTGCCATTTTGATTGGCAATGTTTTAGCACATGAAATTTACATTTTTGGAAAGAGGAGGTAAAATGTGGTTTGTAGGAAAAAACCCCACCAAAATTGGCCAAATGGTTTGAGAGATATGGCCTTTTGAAGTTCAAGATTTTGTGAAAATGATTTGATCATATCTTGACAACCATGCATGGGAATTGAGAGTTCTTGGACTTTTTGGAAATGGGAGAACAAGATATTCAACTTTCATGTTGGGCAAAAATTCATTTGAAGCTTGTATCATGATGTAAGTTTGGGATCAAGAAGTTTCCATTTTTGGCAGTTAAAATTACAGGTCCAGTTTCTATTTTCGGAAATTTTCTGATTGGCTTCAAATTCTTCAATGATATTGTTTGCCATGATATATGAGGCCTATTGGGACATGAATAAGCTCTCTCAAACCAAATCCATCCATCAAAACCAAAGAATCAGCCACAGTTGACCAAGTTTGACTTTCTAGGATTTCTGACTGATTGTGCATGAACTGATGACCTCTGAGCCTCCAATCTTTGACCTAAACACTTCAAATGGACCTCCAAGTCATGTGAACATGTTGGACCAACCCTAGGGCCTTGGCTCCTTGAGAAACACCTTTGCTTGCTTGGTTGACTGATCTCCTGATCAGTTTGACCTAATTCCTTGACTTGCTTGCTCTTGAGGCAACTGGGGGCAATGCAATGCTATGCAATGGACCATGATATGCTATGACCTAATATGAAAATGTATGTACAATGATAGGTGCAAATTTGAGGTGCTACAGTGTGCCATGAGGGGTTATGATTACTGCCCCAATTCCATTTCCGTACTGATTTACAGCGCCATCAAACACCATCGTCCATCTGGAACCAGGTTCCGGACCTTCATCAAGTGTAGGCTCATCACAATCTTTCATTTTCAAATACAGAATCTCCTCATCTGGGAAGTCGTACTGAACAGACTGATAATCTTCAATCGGCTGATGTGCTAAATGGTCAGCCAGGATACTACCTTTGATAGCTTTCTGAGCTCGATACTCGATATCATACTCAGACAACAACATCTGCCAACGGGCAATCCTCCTAGTTAAAGTAGGCTTCTCGAAGATGTACTTGATTGGATCCATTCGGGATATCAACCAAGTTGTATGATTTAACATGTATTGGCGTAGACACTTAGCAGCCCAAGCCAAAGCACAACACGTCTTCTCAAGCATAGAGTATCGAGACTCACAATCAGTGAATTTCTTACTGAGGTAGTAGATAGCAGATTCTTTCTTTCCCGATTCGTCTTGTTGACCGAGTACACAACCCATCGAGTCTTCAAGCATAGTCAGATACATGATCAGAGGTCTTCCTTCTACAAGCGGAGACAAGATCGAAGGTTCAGACAGATACTCTTTGATACTATCGAAAGCTTTCTGGCAATCCTCGGTCCAATCAAGAGACTGATCTTTCCGAAGAAGCTTGAATATCGGCGCACATGTGGCAGTCATGTGGGATATAAATCTGGAAATATAGTTCAAGCGGCCAAGAAAACCTCGGACTTGCTTTTCAGTTTTGGGCGCAGGCATCTCTTGTATTGCTTTGACCTTTGCAGGATCAACTTCAATACCTCTCTCGCTGACAACAAAACCCAACAACTTGCCAGAACGGACTCCAAATGTACATTTGTTCGGATTCAGACGAAGCTTGTACTTCCTCAAATGCTGAAAAAGCTTCAACAAATGTTCAACATGTTCAACTTCCGTTCTAGACTTAGCAATCATGTCATCGACATACCTCTATCTCCTTGTGCATCATATCATGAAACAAGGTAGTCATAGCACGTTGATACGTGGCTCCGGCGTTCTTCAAACCGAAGGGCATCACTCGATAACAGAATGTTCCCCAAGGTGTGATGAATGTTGTCTTCTCCGTATCCTCGGGTGCCATTTTGATTTGATTATAACCGTAAAGTCCGTCCATAAACGAGAAGACTTTGAATTTAGTTGTATTGTCTACCAACATATCAATGTGTGGTAGAGGGAAATCATCTTTCGGACTAGCTTTATTCAAATCTCGGTAGTCCACACACATTCAGACTTTTCCATCTTTCTTAGGCACAGGCACAATATTGGCCACCCATAGAGGATCTGTAGAAGTCACCAGAAACCCCGCATCGATTTCCTTCTGAACTTCCTCTTTGATCTTCACTGCCATATCTGGATGAGTTCTTCTGAGCTTTTGCTTCACTGGCACGCACTCAGGCTTCAAAGGCAGGAAATGTTGCACAATATCTGTATCTAGACCTGGCATGTCTTCATACGACCAAGCGAAGATATCGGAATATTCTCGTAGCAAACTGATCAACCCCTTCTTGACAGACTCTTCAAGTAGTGCCCCAATCTTCACCATACGAACACAATCTTCAGACCCCAAGTTGACTGTTTCCAGATTCTCGAGATGCGGCTAAATGATCTTCTTCTCGTGCTCAAGGAGACGGGAAATCTCGTCAGGAATCCCTTAAACATCATCTTCCTCTGCTTCGAATACAGGGAATTCAAAATTGGGAGATGGCGTTGGATCATTATGTTCAATGGGTTTTAGAATCAACCTACATAATGATTTTGGATAATAAAAAGCTTTAGAATTTAAACAAGCAAATCATTATGCAGATGAAAAGATTGCTTTTATTCTTGTTTTTAGGGTTTTTTGTGATCACCGATTTCATGCCAAAGCAAAAAGTGAAAACAAAGGGAAAAACAAATGTTTAACAATGCATTAATTGAATGAAAATATCATTGTATATATGATGCCAACAATGTCCTCACTTCTCCTTTTGGCATGGGAGAAGGGTTTTCGAACAAAGTGAACAAATTACGCTGACTTATGAATGACCGTAGGAACATCCACAGCGACCCAATTGTGGCAGGCACCACCAGGGATGACGAAGTTGCTCAGATCCTTTGCATCCTCTTCCAGAATAGCAGCAGCTTCTTCAGTCTGATCGGCGTGGATGAAACCTCCACTCTTGAACAGCCCTTGCTCGTTGAATGCCCTAGAAGAATAGCCAATGCCAGCCCGGGACTTGTTGTCTTCAAGCTCAATCATCTTCCCTAAACCAGCAACTGCACCACATTCAATGGCCAGTTTCGCATCTCGATAGGAAGCAAATGAAGGAGACTTCTTCTCAATCGACTCAGCAATAGACAAAGCATGGAAAGGCATTCCAACTTCATCCTCAGCATCAATATATGAGAAAGAAGACAAGTGGCTAACTAGGAGAGCTTTTTCTCCCCCTACCACGACCAGTTTCTTATTCTTGACGAATTTCAGCTTCTGGTGTAGGGTGGATGTCACGGCGCCAGCCTCGTGAATCCATGGTCTACCAAGGAGACAGCTATAAGATGGGTGGATATCCATAACCTGAAAGGTGATTTGGAAATCACTTGGTCCAATCTTGATTGGGATATCAACTTCCCCAATCACGGTCTTACGCGACCCATCGAAAGCTTTCACAACAACACCACTCTGCCTCATGGGAGGCCCCTGATATGACAATCTCGAGAGAGTAGTCTTCGGCAATACATTTAGAGATGACCCAGTGTCCACCAGCACGTTGGACATGGCGTCGTTCTTGCAGTTTATAGAAATATGTAAAGCCATGTTGTGGTCTCTTCCCTCCTCAGGGAGATCAGCATCACAAAAACTCAAAGTGTTGCAAGCAGAAATGTTTGCAACAATACTGTCAAACTGTTCAATCGTGACATCATGATCAACATAAGCCAGATCCAACACTTTCTGTAGAGCCTCCCTATGAGGTTCTAAATTCAGAAGCAAAGATAATACGGAGATCTTGGACGGAGTTTGTAGAAGCTGATCTACAACATTGTACTCACTTTTCTTGATGAGCTTCAGCATCTCATCACACTCTTCATTCACAATGCCACTCGGGCCAATAGAAGAAGCAGGAGTCTTTTGTACAGAGGAGGGTTTGGCAACAGGTGCCGGATTCGGAACATTCGCTGCAGTCCCCACCGGACGCTCAGCGGAATCAGAAACAACATGAGTCTTCGGGGGTGCAGAAAACACACGACCACTACGGGTCAATCCGCTCACATCAGCAATGTTTACCACAGAGGTTGAAGGCAACGATACTTCTTTCCCATCTTCAACAGCAACAACACTGTAACGAAAGGGAATCGCTTTCTCAGAAGAATAAGGCACAGGGCCTACAGGCTTGATGACCAGAGAAGGAGAAGACTTCTGTTTGCTGCCATCATATTGGATGACAATAGGCTCTAGGATCTTGAACACAGGAGAAATCACATTCACCTCAGGTTCATCTTCATCAACGTTTCTGTTCTGCAGAATCTCAATAGTCCCATCATCTAACAACTCTTGAAGATCCTTTCGCACTTGGCGACAACCCAATCTGTTGACAGAGCAGATACGACATTTGTCATGGTCGTGCTCCAGATGACTATAATCACACAGCAACCGATGCAACTCGACCAATGACTGTCGAATATGGTTTACATCACTACGCCAAATAAGGGAAAATAGGGCGCTTTTTTTGGCCTATAACAGCGCTTTAAAGCGCCCTCTAATGTGGCGCTGGCATAGGTAAAGACAGCGCTTTTTTTCCTGGTGAAAGCGCTCTCTAAAGTGGCTCTTTAAGCCCTTTAAGGGCCACTTTAGAGGGTGCTTTTTAAAGAAAGCGCCCTCTAAAGTGGAAACTTTTAAGGGTTTAGAGGGCGCTTTTACTGGAAAGCGCCCTCTAAAGTGGAAACTTTTAAGGGTTTAGAGGGCGTTTTTACTGGAAAGCGCCCTCTAAAGTGGAAATTTAAAGGGTTTAGAGGGCGCTTGTTTTGGAAAGCGCCCTCTAAAGTGGGTGGTTATTTAATTTTTTTTTTTTAAAAAGCGCTATATTTTTTTATTTATTTTAGACAACCTGTATATTGAAGCAGTACACCTAAAACTGTATAATTTGAAGCCCTTTTTCACACATTGCATTCAACAAGCCTTATATACAACAATCCATACATATACAACAATCCACTGATATATAATCGTTTAACTTCTAAAGATTCTAAATATACAACCAATTCATAACTTAAAAAGAAATAAAACTACGTAGCAAAAGCATCTCTGAGATGTACGTTTTTTTTGCTAGCCGCAGTCTTCTTAGCAACAACCTCTTTTTGTTCAATATCAATAGCATGAACCTAAAATATCATAAAATTAGTTAGGTGAAGTATAAGATCAAGAATTAACATTTTCTATGCATAAATATCATATAATTGTGTTTATACCTTTTTTTTGATGCAACTGACTCGATTTGCTGTAATAAAAGCCATTTTACCTGTAATAAAGAAAACAATTAAAATCATTTGACCTGTACCTTTTTCACTAAGTTCTCTTTCTTTTCTTGGTTGGAATATGTTCTACATGTCTCTTAACAACACGGACGGTTGGACTGATCCAAATACCCTCATTATGATCATTTCTAATATATGAATCATTTGATATAATATTCTCATCTTGATCATTTCTGGTAAACGATTCAATCTCAACATCAATATCACCTTGATCTCCAGTGTTTTCATCAATTACTTTGTTGGAAAAAAGAACTATAGATCATTTCGTACTTTTCGGATCATTGACATAGAACACTTGTCTAGCTTGAGAGGCTAGAATAAAAGACTCAGCTTTGTATCCCACCCTATTAAGATCCACTTGCAAAAATCCTGACTTATCCATTCGAATGCCGTTATTATTTTCAACCCACTTGCAACCAAATATAGGAATCTGAAACTTCTCATAATCAAACACCCAAATGCGCTCGATAACACCAAAATACGACAGATTTGGAAATTTGGGGTTTAAGTCCTTCACACTTGATATGTGCATTGCTTCAGCTACCACGGTGACACCACTATTCTGCATAGTACTTTTATCATCTTGTTCTTTGGTATAAAATGTGTATCCATTAATCGTGTATGCGCTATAAGAAAAAACATGGAAACTTGGACCATATGCTAAGCATCTCAACCTTTCTGTTATTGAAGCGGGATCTGAATAATACTTTGAATAAATATGATCCTTAAACCAAGGTATAAAACATCGATTGTGCTCTCGTACTATCCAATTTTCATTTCTATTGGGATTTAAACCTCGGAGAACATCCTTGTGAATTTCAACATACGGCTCAACCTCATTCTCATTGTGCAGAACATACAAATGCACTTGATCCCGTTCGACCCTTGATACTGCCACGATTTTATTTCCAATTAGATTTTTTCCTTCTTTCTTTTCGACAAGCTGAGACTTGGGGAGTCCGATTGACTGAACATTAGACAAATATTCAGTACAAAACTCAATCGCTTCTTCAACAATGTATCTTTCAACCATACCACCTTCTGGTCGACTTCGGTTCTTCACGTACCCTTTTAATATTTTCATATAACGTTCAACAGGGTACATCCATCTCATATAAGCTGGTCCACACAATTATGTCTCTTTCACAAGATGAACAACTAGATGTACCATTATGTCAAAAAATGATGGAGGAAAAAACATTTCAAGCTCACACAAAGTAATAACGATTTCTTTTTGCAACATTGGTAAGATCGCAGGATCGATCACCTTACTGCAAATTGACTTGAAGAAAGAACACAACTTAGTTATAGAGCTTCTTACTTTTTCTGGAAGAATAGAACGTATACCTATTGGGAGAAAATGTTCCATTATAACATGGCAATCATGGGTCTTTAAACTCTTTAACTTGAGGTCTTTCATAGACACAAGTCTTCTAATATCTGAAGAGTACCCTTCTGGAACTTTAACTTCACTTAGAAACTTACACAATGTTTTTTTCTCCTTTCTATATAGAGTATAAGCAGCAGGCGGTAGATATGTTCGTTTTCCTTTCTTCAAGGGTCCTAATTCAGTTCTTATTCCCATCTCTATCAAGTCCTTTCTTGCCTTAAGGCCATCCTTAGACTTTCCTTGTATATTGAGTAACGTGTCAATAACACTTTCAAATACATTTTTTTTAATATGCATAACATCAAGAAAATGTCTCACATACAAGGAATTCCAATACGGCAATTCAAAAAAAACTGACCTCTTCTTCCACCCACTTTTGACAAGTGTGTGGGCAAAAGGCTTGCCAAACTGAGTATCCAAATCTTTCACCTTTTCAAAAATTTGATCACCCGTTAATATAGGTGGAGCTCTGCCTTGTTCTGTCTCTCCATTGAACGCCTTTCTCCATCCACGGTAGTGATGATTTGAATTTAAGAATCTCCAATGACCGAGAAAGACATTCTTCTGACCAAACTCCAAGCGCTTCCAATCTGTTTTATCTTTACAAATAGGACACGCACATTGACCTTTTATGCTATACCCTGATAGATTTCCGTATGCTGGAAAATCATTAATTGTGCCAAACAACATCGCCCTCAAGTTGAAACTTTCTTTCCTATATCCATCATAAACCTCCACAAAATCTTTAAATCTTCGATTAAGGGCTTCAAGTACACGTCTATGTCATTCCCTGGTTGTTTAGGTCCAGAAATCAACATAGACAACATCATGTACTTACGCTTCATACATAGCCATGGAGGTAGGTTATAAATCATAATAATCACATGCCACGTACTGTGTGAGATACTCTGGATACCGTGTGGGTTCATTCCATCAGTAGATATTGCCAAGCGAAGGTTTCTTGATTCTTCTCCAAATTCAGGATAATCATTATCAATTTTCAACCACTGTGGTGAATCTGCCGGATGTCGATACTTTCCATCTATAATTATTTCATTTGCATGCCAGGTCAAGTGTCTTGAATCGGTTTCACTATGAAACATGCGTCTAAATCTCGGAATAACAGGAAAATACCACAAGACTTTTGCTGGAGACAACTTGTTCTTATATCGCGAGACACCGCATTTAGGACACTCATTTAACGATGCATACTCATTTCGAAACAAAACGCAATCGTTTGGACATGCATGTATCTTATCATAGCTCATGCCAATAGATCACAACATCTTTTTGGTCTCATATGTTCGATTGGGAAGAACATTATCCTCAAGAAGCATATCTTTCAAAAGGGCTAATAACTCTGTGAAACTTTTATCCGACCATCCATTGCCCGCCTTTAAGTTGTACAACTTTAATACCGCAGACAATCTTGTGAATTTAGTGCAACCATCATACAAAGGTTTCTCTGCATCACTTACCAACCTCTCAAACATTTCAGGACAATCCTTAAGATCTCCTTCAAGTGCTTCTGCAATCTCTTCAACTCGATCACAATCGTATGTATCTGCGCCACTATAGTTTGAGGCATAGGTTGTACTATCCCCCGGTTCAACATTCTCGTTACTTTTCTCACCATGCAAATTCCAACATGTATAACTTCGATCAATTCCATGCCTCATTAGATGCGATGTCAACTGAACTGCGTCAACCCGTTTCCCATAACAACAACCCAAGCAAGGACATATCATTCTACTGGGATCTTCGGCGTGCGCAACGGCAAACTGAACGAATTCTGATACCCCATTCTCGTACTCTCTCGACAATCGATTGGAAGACATCCATGTATTATCCATTACTAATTAGAATAAACAAAAAACAATTTCAGAAGAGAAACCAAAAATGGGATGAGACAAAACAATTTCACTTTATTGAGTTAGTCTCTGTGCAGGGCATTCATGTCTCCAACAACAACCCAAAACCAAAACAATTTTGGTTTATTGAGTTAGTTTCTCAACATTTTCAGATATCTCTGACTTCAATAGCATGAGAATGTATGAACCATGCATTAAGCATTAGTGGTATGCACTAATTTGTAGCATAGTTATATATCATCATATAGTTTTTACAAAAGATAAACATTAACTAGAAAATATATATGTAGAATTGTATAATGGTCTAACTGAAAGCTAACAGAAGAATAGTCGACTCTAATTTACTCTATCAAATAACATCCATACCTAAACTTCTTAAGTTACTAGCTACGCTATGTATGCTAGAATAAATACACTCATAAGCTGCATAGTGTACCTTTGATTGGTAGAAGGTGTTTTAGATATTGCTGCCTCCTTTTTCTACATCGAGAAACAAATGGAACAGTTGGTGAAATTTAACCCATAATGCCTAGTCTCCATTGCTAGCATTGCAACACAATAATTATTGTTGAGAATACTCAATAAATGTATGAACCAAGAAAAATGAAACCAAAAATGAACAATAGCGAATGTCAGAAGAGAAACCAAGTAATATGAAGATTAGAAAAATACCTATGGTGTCAAAATCGAACAGCTAACAACGAATTAATAGAAGGAGGAAACGTCGTAGATCTAACAGAGGTGGAAGGAGAACGCCTTAGAAGTAGCGAAAATCGTAGCAGTGAGAACCCTAACGTGAAAAAGAACAAAAATAACAGAGAGTGAAATAACAAAACGCACAGTATGTTATAATTTTAATGTTTACTAAAGGGGACCTTAGAGGGCGCTTGTGGAAAAAAAGCACCCTCTAAAGGGGGCCTAAGAGGGCGCTTATGAAAGCGCTCTCTAAGGCTTTCCAAAAGCGCTTTATAAACTGGAAATGCACATGGACTTATAGAGCGCTTTTTTAAAAGCGCCCTCTAAGGGTAACCTTAGAGGGCGCTTTCTAAAAAGCGCCCTGTATTGTTGTCCCTCTATCTCCTCATTATTTTTTCGTTTCACCTTAGAGGGCGCTTTATTACAAAAGCGCCCTCTAAAGTGCGTTGTCAATTCCAGTTGTTCGCTCCTTATTTTTTCGCTTCACTTTAGAGTGCGCTTTTGTAATAAAGCGCCCTCTAAGGTGCGCTGTCTATTCCAGTTTTTGGCGTAGTGCATATTTGACTTTGTATTTGCCAGGGAAACCCT
Source organism: Lathyrus oleraceus (assembly GCF_024323335.1). Classification (NCBI taxonomy): domain Eukaryota; kingdom Viridiplantae; phylum Streptophyta; class Magnoliopsida; order Fabales; family Fabaceae; genus Lathyrus; species Lathyrus oleraceus. The sequence goes on along the minus strand of NC_066579.1, from coordinate 271,350,645 downwards.
GGACCATGTTAACAGACTTCCCATGCTCGGGCAATGGGTTCTTCTTAACATTGGGGCCTGAGTCCTCAAAGCTCAGAATGCCGGATCTCATAAGGTCCTGAACCTTAGTCTTCAACTGAAAGCAATTCTCTACATCGTGGCCCGGAGCTCCAGAATGATAGACACAGTGCAAATCAGGCTTATACCACCATTGCGGGTTAACTGGTATAGCCGGAGGATCCCTTGGAGTAATCAATTTCCGCTCTATTAATGAGGGATACAGCTCTGCATACGATACAGGAATCGGATCGAAAGTGATCTTCTTCCTCTCATAACTCTGACCAGCTGGATTACTACTGCGAGGCTGGTAGGCCTGTTGCTGAGGGCGATGCTGTTGTTGATGATAAGGTTGAGAAGATTGTTGTTGATTGTGTTGCTGATGTTGATAATTATCCCTGAAGACAGGTGCTACACTAGCCACCTAGTGCTGATGACGCATAGGCTTCCTCTTATTAGAGGATCTCCTGGGTTTAACATGGGATTGCACAGCATGTGCCTCCCCATCTTTCTTCTTAAACGCCCCATATCATTTAGAAGAGCCTTCATCTTTAGACAAACGTCCTTCCCGAACTCCTTCCTCCAAACGCATCCCCATGTTCACCATTTCAGTGAAATCAGAGGGAGCACTTGCAATCATCCGCTCATAATAGAATGAACTAAGAGTCTTCAGAAAGATCTTAGTCATTTCCTTCTCTTCCAGCGGAGGAGTAATCTGCGCTGCCAGCTCTCGCCACCTCTGGGCGTACTCTTTGAATGTCTCTTTGTCCTTCTGAGACATGGCTCTGAGTTGATCACGGTCAGGAGCCATATTAACATTATACTTGTATGGCTTGACGAAGGCTTCGCCAAGATCGTTGAAGGAACGGATGTTTGCACTATCAAGGCTCATGTACCAACGAAGAGTTGCACCGGACAAACTATCTTGAAAATAATGAATCAGCAACTGATCATTATCTGTTTGAGTAGACATTTTCCTGGCATACATAACCAGGTGACTGAGTGGGCAGGTGTTCCCCTTATACTTCTCAAAGTCAGGGACTTTGAATTTGACGGGTATTTTCACACCGGGAACCAAACATAACTCAGCAGCAGACTTGCCGAACAAATCTTTCCCTCGAAGGCTCTTCAATTCCTTGCGGAGTTCAAGGAATTGGTCATTCATCGCATCCATCTTTTCATTAACATCTGGGCCCTCAGACGGCTCAGAATGATAGATGGTGTCGTCTACCCTGGGAATGGTATGCACGACAGGAGGAGGCATCGCAAGGACCGGGCTAGATGCCGGTATAGAAGCAAAGGTAGGAGCTGGCAGATCAGGCATAAAACTTGGAGGCATACCCCAAGGAAACCCGGGCGGCATGGCATTCGGCACAAAATGAGCACTAGCAGCTGGCATTGTTGACGAAGCAACCTCAGAAATAACAGTCCTCTAGGGAGGAGTTGCAGGAGTCGGAGATGGTTGATTCTGAGCAGCCAAGAATTGCTCCATCAGAGCACTCAGTCTGGCGACCTCTTCCTTCAGCTCACGGTTCTCTTTTTTGAGTTGATCCATCACTCTTGCAGAATTAGCTCGGGTGTAGTACCGATGAGTCACCTTGTCTTCAAAATAAATGAAGATCACAGAGTTAGGCCACAGACAAGAAGACCGGAACAACACCTGCTTATGCAAAATGATGCATGCAATGCTCGTGCATATGTTTTGTTTTTATTTCAAGGAACTTTTAAGGTTCTATTTGCAATTTTGAAATTTAAAACATTTAATCGCATATGGAAAATATCTCATCAAATATATTCGAGACAAAGAAGTACAGCATTGTTAATCATATTACAAGGGAAAAGGAAAATGAACATCCTATGGATCCCTAGAAGCTCGAGATGCCGGAAGACAAGATGCACAAAGCCTCTTGATCTCTCTCTCATATGTTGTTTCCATATCCGCTTTCTCCTTAGCAAGTCGATCATACTTCCTCTTCCAGAATTTGGAAGACTGAGGAAGCAGAGAAGTCCAGGTATCATTCTGATCATCTATCACCTGATGCTCGAGGAATTCGATCAGAGCGTCCTTCTCTTTAAGCTGTTGAAGCAACTCTTCTCTTTCACGGATCCAGGCACGTGAAAGGTCTTCTTCTCTCAACTCCTCTACGCCTTGGTTAGGGAGGGTTGAAGGCCTAGCCACAACCAAAGGTGTAGGTCTCGGATAATCATAAGGCATGAGATACTCTGAAGCTCTCTGCCTGACCCAAGTCGTATATGGCTCCAAAGCTATGCAGTTCTTCGGACCCAACTCACTTCTACCCTTCTTGTGAATCTTGCGCCAAGCGCGGACCATCCTGGCTTTCAGGCCTTGGGGATCTTTACCCTCCTGAAAGAACACACCTTCTAACAGAATGTTATGAGGTTTATCCTTTAGGGGGAACCCAAGCTGACGACGTGCTAAGATAGGGTTGTAGTTGATCCCACCACATGTACCAAGAAGAGGCACATTAGGAATTCACCACAATAATCAATGATCTGAACTGTGTCATACACGCGATCATACCAAGAGATATCGTCATTAGTGAGAGACATAAGTCTCGTAGACCACCGTAGACATCCCTTGTTCCCCTTTAAAGCGACCGTCTGCGGTAAGTGAGAAATAAACATCTTATACAACAGAGGCAAACAGCACACAATAGCTCCACCACCCTTTGCACTCCTCAGATGCAAAGAGAAATAGGTATCACCCAACAGAGTAGGAACGGGATTAAGAACATAAAAGATCCTAATGGCGTTCACATCCACAACTTTGTCGATGTTGGGGAACAATACCAATCCATAGATGAGAAGCACAAATATGGCCTCAAAGGCATCCTCACTCATGGCCTTCCCATAAACGATAGCTTGAGCGATGAGGAAATCAGAAGGAAGACACTGAATTCCACCTTTGGTGGTCATATGCGCTTCAATAAGGGATTCATCTATGTGCAACAAGTCTGCAATCTCTCGAGAAGTCGGAATACTCTCTAAGCCACTGAACGGCACCTAATCCAGAATAGGAATACCCACAAGATGAGCATACTCCTCGAGCGTAGGCAACAGCTGAAAGTCTGGAAAAGAGAAGCAGTGATACAGAGGATCATAGAACTGCGCCAAAGTACTCATCAACCCTTCGTCAACCTGAGTAGTCAACAGAGGCAGAAGCTTCCCATAGCGAGCTTTGAAACCCAAGGGATCTAATACATAAGATGTCAGATTCCTTAACTCTTTCAGATCGGGTTGTCGAAAACTGTACTTCTTTGTATGCCTTTTTGGTCTTTCCATGTCTGAAAATTTTGCAAATAAACCCTTTAAGTTCCTTGAAAATTTTCTGATTTTTCTGATGACATGAATGCAGATGAATGCATGAATGCATGAATGCAACAATCACACTCAAGGATCAAGCAAAGCACACCAGACAAAGGTCATGGGAAAGCTCATAGCATCCTTAATATCAATCATCCATTTTGGTGGATTATGGTTTTCACCTTATCAACACCCAAGTTCCATTGATATTAACGATGCATGAACCGGCTCAATCATACTTAATATCAATCATCCATTTTGGTGGATTATGGTTTTCACCTTATCAACACCCAAGTTCCATTGATATTAAGGATGTCTGAACGACTCAACCATGAATCACGGGTTTGTTGAGAGTCACGAGCATGGAGTCTCGGTTAAGAACCACCCAAAGGGAGTGTACTAGGGTTTAAACCTGCCGAACATGTTCTACAAGAGGTTCCCATAGTCATCATCCCATCTTTCGAATATTATCGGAGGAATGAATATTCGTATTCCAAAAATATTCTCAAGAGAGACTCTTATGAGTGTAGTATCGTGTAACAATCGCATCAGATCTTACATCTGAACGACCTCCGCACTACGTCCTATAAATAGGCCAAGATGGGCTTGGTAAACTAAGGTCCTTGGCTTCTAAGGCACATGTTAAAAGAATAATGCCTAACCTCAAATAACTTGTGTGACATTATTAATCCAACATGACCTCCACCAAGTGAATGGACTCGCAAGTCAACTTGCTAAGGAATACTCCACACAAGTCGACGAGACTACGCCATTCTCCTATCCTAAAGTGCACTCGAGTTCGGGTATAGAACTCATCTCACAGAGATCACCAAGCAAACAAGCAATTGTATATCAAGCAATTCAATCATTACAATCAATACAGTAATCCCAAATTGTACAAAAATATGTCATATAACAAATAAACAAATATCATACAACAAGGTGAAAAGTAGGCAAAACCACCAAGGAGATGTATCCCCAGCAGAGTCGCCACTTTTCTGTAGCGGTGTATTCGTCACTTTATGATTTATTGACTAAATCAAAAGCAAAGCATACAAAGATAGAGTTGCCACCGCACTTTTATTTATCCAAAGGAATGGCTAAAAAGCGAACAAAAGCCTAAGAAGTTTTACACATAGAAAACTAATAAAAAGGTCAGAGATCTGGGTAAGGGGTTAATTACGCAATGGGAAGGTGTTAGGCACCCAAAACGTCCTAGGTACTCCTAGGGAGCCCTTTTCACAAATTGTTGTATGAAATGTTATTTGTTTATGAAATATTTATTGTGCAAACATGGATTGAAGGGATGAGAAAAGAATATACAAGTTATTATTGTTTTTGTGTTTGAACGGATGAACCCGTTGCCTACGTACCTTTCCATGGAAGGTAAGGATCAAAACGCCGTAGTTCGGCTAAAAGATTTCCAAAAGTAAGTGGATGGATTGATTTTAAACAAAAGCCCTAAGGTCTTTCATTATCCACGGGATAAAACTCAACCTTATACAAACAACAAGTCCACCATGTGAGAATAGCTTCGACATACTAGAGGGGTAAACCCTGTTTTCAGTATGGAAGTCTTACGGTTCGATCACTAAGGACAAAAGGCGAGATTCACATGAACCACTAAGATAATTGAGATCTATGGCTAATGTATGAAAACTTGATTAAGAAGTGACTTGGGCCACCAAAGCAATTGAGTGAGTGAAATTAACCAATTTGGAGTATTCATAAAAATGAAGTCAAAGTATGATTATAATTCAATTCAAAAGAAGTATTGTGAAAATGAAGTTTGAAAATCAGAGGCTTAGGGCCTAGGTTTCTAATTTGAAAAACAGATGAAAATGTTTGCACAATAGTTTTTGAGTTTTGGGTTAACATGCAAATGGAAGTTTAAAGAAACAAAAGGTGGGAGGGTGAGGAGGTAAAACTTCTTAGGTGTTCACCTCTTGAGATCATATGTAGATGATTCCAGTGATTCCTTTGGAAAAGGCAACAAGCAAATAACAGATGAACAAAGTAAATGGATAACGGATGCCAATCAATGGACTTATTCCAATCTCATAAAACAAAAAATGGATACCAGATGCCAATCAATGGACTTACACCAATCTCCTAAAACAAAATGGATACCGAACGCCAATCAATGGACTTATACCAATCTCCTAAAACAAAAAGAAACATGGATACCAGATGCCAGTCAATGGACTTATACTAGTCTCCTAAAACAAAGAAACAAGGATACCAAATGCCAATCTATGGACTTATACTAGTCTCCTACCATATCACAGGAAACAACTGCCAATCAATGGACTTGTGCTTGCCTCCTCCATGGACAAAAAAAATGTTACAAAGTGATATACAATGTTTATGAAATGGTATACAAGTAATGATGATAAATGCACAAAGGCACACATAAGCAAACATGTACAGATGAATCAAGTAAGCAAACACACAAGTCAATTAGCACACACTATACACAATCAATTAGGCTCAAGCAAGGTTAGGCTTTACAGCCAACTGGAATGGGGTGTTTTGAGCTCTTAACCCTAACATTGAGAGTTAGGGTGAAGCAGATGAAATGCAGATGAGGGGTGTGCCACATAGCTCTTATCCCTGGTCAGGGAGAGCTTTGATCAATGGAAAGTGTGGGAGTTCAGAAAGTAGAAACTTTTCTCCACAAATGATTGACTCTATAAGATCTTGGGTTCTTATTCACAATGCATCAACACATGGTGTGAGCAAGGTGAATGACACACTGAGTAGCAGGAGATGGATTACACATCTCTTTTATCTGCCAATTGCCTCTTAAGAGGACTTTACCTGCTTGGTACAAAATTAAACAAGCACAAACATTGCCTCTTAAGGAGGTCTTCAGACAGGTGCCTACCAAAGTAACATGGCAGGTCTTCCAGACTACATGAAGATTAGGGATTATACCTAAGTGGTTAAGCAACCAAGCAAAGCAAAGTTCAAATGAACTTAAAGCAACTTAGGTACCTGTGGAAACACTAAACAAATCAATTTAATGCTCAGACAAACAGACAACAGTCAATAAGCAACAGACAATCCCAATGTACAAAATGTGTAAGCCATAAGTCAAACTCAAATGAGTTAGCATCAACCTACAAAACACACAAGTGTTAGCAATCAAAAGCAAACATCAACATTCACATTATGAAGCATCATCAACTATGGCATTTGGATGCTTAAACCTGAAATCAAAGCTCACATGTAAGCAACAAACCACTAGGTCAAAGCCTAGGGTCAAAGATGAAGAAAAAATTCAAAACAGGAGCTGAAATTCAACATATTGCAACTTCAAACACATATTGACATATCCTAAAAAGGCTCACATCAAAAGCAATCATCAAAAGCATTTCATAATCAAAAGAAGTCAAAGGCAATTCCAAAGCTCATATGTGATCATCATGAATGAAAAATTCAAATCAAAACAGAAATGATTAAAATAAATCTGGAAAAATTCATTAACATTCAAGACATCCAAAACATCTATCATACAAAAAATCAGAGGAATCAGAGATCATTTGGCATAGAAATCACATTGTACAAGTTGAACAATCAAAGGTGTGACACAAATTGTCACACTAAGTTAGCACATGCATAAAACAGAAATGGTAATTGAGAAAAATATCAAACCAAAACCAAAATGTCTAGCAATGTGTCTAGAATCAGCATGCAAAATTTCACATTCATTGGATTAGAAACAAGCATTTCACAACAAGATAAGCAAGGCAAGGTCAAAAATGGATGCATGCTCACATAACCTAGCACCAAATAAAATCCAGTCGTGCACAATTTTCCAATTTATGATCATAAAAAACTAGACAGAATAAGGAGCATTTTGCAAAAAATTGGGATGAAATTGGATGAGTTTTTAATTTGTTATGATTTTTTGAAGATCATGGAAAAAATTAAAAATGAAAATGGACATGTAGTATGAAATAACGAGGGAAAGTACAAAACAAGAAAACCATTTGAAAAAATCCCTCGCTGGGAATCGAATCCTGTAAGGATTCAAATGAAGCGCGCCAGCATAATGAAACGCACTGTTTCATTAATGCGTTGGCAAGTCAGCGCTGATGTGGCTTCGGTCAATGCAATGTGAACCAACCAAAATGCAAACCAAGCAATTACATGGACCAATCATCAACAAACCCTAGCACAGCATGGATGAAACCAGGAAAAGCGTTGCCAATGAAAGAAACCGTGGCCTATAGCATGATCTTCATCTTCTTCATGAGGAAGAAGATGAACAGTACACGAAACTCATGCGTTTCCAGAAAAAATCTCCAGAAATCCACAAATCATACATCATTAAGTTGCATTTTTCATGTAGATGATAGATCAAACAAGAGCTAAGCATGAATCAACAAAATCAAGGAGAATCGAGCAATGGAAATTTCATGCATGAAACTTGAATCTATCCTAACTCAGTCAATAGTGCATCAAATTACATGATTCTTTCACCAGATTCATCAGGAGAACAAGATCTACACTAATATAGCAATGGATTTCAAAATTAAAAGGTTCGAATTATGACCCTTTGAAGTGCAGAACCGTTGAAATGCCACGATCCACAGCTTTGAAGTGTCCAAATCCACTCTACAATGCTTGAAATGAAGTTTGATGAAGCAATTGAAGCTTGAAAGGTGCTGGATCTAGCTCAAAATAGAAATGCCATTTTCAACTTCATGAACTTGAACTGCACTATTCTTGCACGAATTCAACAAAACAGCAATTGATCTATACTAAATCCAAGCTCAGGAACAAGAATATGAAGTCAAAATGGAATGCTATTTGAAAAAAATGGAATTATGAATGAGATAAAAATTTGAAGTGAGAGAGAAATTGGATCTTGAAATGTGAAAAAATGATTAATCCCCTTCAATTCTGTTAGGATTAGAGTATATATATGCCTTCTTAATCAACTTGCTAATCCATAATTAATTTGGTTAAGTGAAATAAGGTGTTTTGCAAATTTTTGAAAATGCATGGTGCATGTAGCATTTACACGTGAACAATACCAATTGCTTCATCATTTTCACTTAAAATCATTTTTTAAACTTAATGGCAATGGTAGAAAATCCATACAATGCACCATTTTTGAATTTTGCAATTTCCCTCCAAAAAAGGCATGGATTAACAAATGATTATGTGAAGATAATTCATGTAATGTGATGCATGATTTGGAAATTAGAGGTCAAGAGGAGAATATTGCAAAAAGAACCACTCATTTTGGAGCTTTGAATCAAAAGATATGGCCATTTGAAGTCCCATGCATACTTGGCAATGATTGGATCATATCTCCTCAACCACACATCATAAATCCATGATCTTTGACTTTTTGGAAATGGGAGAGAAATATATACAACTTTCATGTTAAACAAAATTTCATTTAAAGCTTTTTAGATGATGTAAAATTGAGTTGAAGTTGGTCCAAAACCTTTCCATTTTTGGAATTTTCAAATTATGGGTCACTTTCTATTTTGGGAAATTTTTGACTGGACCTCAAATTCTTCAATGTGAGTGTTTGAAATGTCAAATGAGACTTGTTTGAACATGAATGAAGTATTTCCAATCACTTCCCACCTCCAAATCCACAGTTGACTTTGCAGTTGACTTTCCAGGTCTTCAGATGTCTTGGAGATGTTATGATGAAGTTCAAGCCTCTACCACTTGGGATTTTGCTTCAACATGTCATCATAGCTCATATGAACTCTTGTGACTGATTGTGGGGTCCAAATCTCAAGAATGACCACCATCTATGGCTCAATGAATGCCTTTAATTGCCTTGACCTGTTATTGCTTCATCTGCAAGACAAAGGTTAGATGACATATTTTTGTACTTTTGGTTAGTGATCAAAAGAAAAGCAATGACATATAAATGCAAGGAATGCTTGGTGATCAAGAACCACTCAAAAAAGGATCCCACCCACAGGGAAGGAAGCAAGGTGTCGAATGATCCTTGAGGCAATGCAATGATATGATATTATGTCATGAGGGATCTTAGGGACAAAATTGGGGTCTTACACCCTAGAATCTGGCTTGAAAGATAAAATCTTCTTGAGCACATGGTCACCTTCTCTGAATACATGAGGTCAAACCTTCTTATCGAATGCTTTCTTCATTCTCTGTTGGTACAACTGACCATGACACATGGCAGTCAACCTCTTCTCTTCAATCAAATTCAATTGATCAAACCTGGTATGACACCATTCAGCCTCAGTCAACTTGGCTTCTATCAAGACACGCAATGATGGGATCTCAACCTCGACTGGGAGCATAACTTCCATGCCATAAACAAGTGAGAAAGGGGTTTCCCCTGTTGAAGTGCGGATGGATGTATGATACCCATGCAGAGAAAATGGGAGCATCTCATGCCAATATTTGTACGTCACAATCATTTTCTGAATGATCCTCTTGATGTTCTTATTTGTAGCTTCAACAACCCCATTCATCTTAGGCCTGTAGGGAGAAGAATTATGATGTGCAATCTTGAAGTCTTTGCAAAGAGCTTCCACCATATTGTTCGATCCATTATCAGTAATGATCTTACTTGGCACACCATAACAGCATATGATCTTATTCTTAATGAACCTCACAACAAATTTCTTGGTTACATTCGCGTACGATGCCGCTTCGACCCACTTTGTGAAGTAGTCAATTGTCAGCAAAATGAAACGTTGTCTGTTTGAAGCTTTGGGCTCAATCATGCCAATCATATCAATTCCCCACATGGAGAAGGGCCATGGGGAGGAAATGACGTTCAACAGTGTCGGAGGAACATGAATCTTATCTGCATAAATTTGACACTTGTCGCATTTCATCACAAACTTGCAACAGTCAGATTCTATTGTCAACCAATAGTAACCTGCTCGCAACATCTTCTTTGTCATAGCATGTCCATTGGAATGAGTACCAAAGGAACCTTCATGGACTTCAGTCATCAACAGGTCTGCTTCGTGTCTATTCATGCGTCTGAGCAGAACCATATTAAAGTTTCTCTTATACAATACATCACCATTTAGGTAGAAATTGCTGGCTAATCTTCTCAAAGTCTACTTATCTTTCAAAGATGCCCCGGGAAGGTAAATCTGACTTTGGAGGAAACATTTAATATCAAAATACCACGGCTTTTCGTCTTTGACTTCTTCAACAGCAAACACATAAGCTGATCTATCAAGATGCAACATAGTTAAATTGGGAACCTCATTCCAATACTTCACTACAATCATCAAAGCTAAAGTTGCAAGAGCATCTGCCATCCGGTTTTCATCTCGAGGGATATGATGAAACTCAACCTTTGTAAAGAAAGTTGACATTCTCCTCGCATAGTCTCTATATGGTATCATACCGGGTTGATTTGTCTCCCATTCACCTTTGATCTGATTCACAACCAAAGCTGAATCTCCATAGACGTCCAAATACTTGATTCTGAGATCAATGGCCTCTTCAAGCCCCATAATGCAAACTTCATACTCATCCATATTGTTCATACACTTGAAATTCAATCTAGATGTAAATGGAAAATTTATGCCTTGAGGAGTAATGATTACTGCCCCAATGCCATTACCATATTGATTAACAACTGCATCAAATACCATGCCCCAACAGGAACCAGGTTCTGGCCCTTCTTCAAGCAATGGTTCATCACAATCTTTCATTTTCAAGTACAAAATCTCTTCATCAGGAAAATCATATTGCACTGACTAGTAATCTTCAATTGGTTGGTGAGCCAAATGGTCAGCCAAGACACTACCCTTGGTTGCTTTTTGAAATCGGTATTCAATATCATACTTTGATAACAACATTTGCCAATAGGCAATCCTCCCAGTTAAAGCAGGCTTCTCAAAAACATACTTGATTGGATCCATTCTGGATATCAACCAAGTGGTATGATTCAGCATATACTAACACAGACGCTTAGCAGCCCAAGCCAATGCCAACAAGTCTTCTCAAGCATAGAATACCGAGTCTCACAATCGGTGAACTTCTTACTGAGGTAGTAAATAGCAAATTCTTTCTTTCCAGTCTCATCTTGCTGACCAAGAACACAACCCATACTCTCTTCAAGCCTAGTCAAATACATGATTAATGGCCGTCCTTCAATGACAAGACTTATCTTTTTGAAGAAGCTTGAATATAGGCGCACATGTGGCATTCATGTGTGAAATAAATCTCGAGATATAATTCAAGTGGCCCAAAAAACCTCTGACTTGCTTCTCTGTTTTGGGCGTATGCATCTCTTGTATTGCTTTGACCTTGGCAGGATCAACTTCAATACCCTTCTTGCTAACAATAAAACCCAACAACTTACAAGAATGAACACCAAATGTACACTTATTGGGATTCAAGCGGAGTTTGTACTTCCTCAAACGCTGGAATAACTTCAACAAATGCTCAACATGTTCCTCTTTATCAATATATTTAGCAATCATATCATCAACATAGACTTCGATCTCTTTATGCATCATATCATGAAAAAGTGAAGTCATTGCTCTCTGGTAAGTTGCACCAGCATTCTTCAAACCGAAAGGAATCACTCTATAATAGAATGTTCCCCAGGGTGTAATGAATATGGTCTTCTCCGTATCCTCGGGTGCCATCTTGATCTAATTATATCTGGAAAATCCTTCCATAAACGAAAAGACTTTGAATTTAGATGTATTGTCTACCAACATATCAATGTGTGGCAGAGGAAAATCATTTTTCGGACTGGCTTTATTCAAATCTCTATAATCAACACACATACGGACTTTTTCATCCTTCTTCGGAACAGGCACAATATTGGCCACCCACTGCGGATACTCAGCAGTAATAAGGAAATTGACATCAATTTTCATCTACACTTCCTCTTTGATCTTCACTGCTATATCAGGATGAGTTCTCCTCAATTTCTGCATGACTGGTGGGCATTCTGGCTTCAACGGCAATCTATGCTCACAATCTCAGAATCCAAAGCAGGCATGTCTTGATAAGACCAAGCAAACACATCTGAATACTCTCTAAGAAGATCAATCAACCCCTTCATCACTTCTGTACATAGTTGAGACCCAATCTTGACTTCCTTCACATCATCTTCGGAACCCAAGTTGACTAACTCAATCTGCACTTCGAACGACTGAATGGCTTTTTCCTCGTGCTCAAGTAGACGAGACAATTCATCAGATATTTCTTCATCACTTCCTTCCTCAACTTCAAACACAGGGAATTCAAAATTTTGTGAAGGAGTAGTATCATTGTATTCAATGGGTTTAGAAACCAACCTGCATAATGATTTGATATTTTGATTTTAGAGAAGTGAATAATGACCAAATATTATGCAGATGGACAACTATTATTTATTGATTTATGTTTTTTGTGATTATCATTTTCCAAAAAAAGCGAAAAGTAAAAATAAAACATAATAGATGTGGATGAATAGAATTGAATTTTATTGATGATCAAATTTGAAATGCCAAACAATGTTCACTTCTCCCTTAGGCATAGGAGAAGGATTTTCAAAAACAAATAAAAGAAATTACTTAGATCGATGCACAATAATGGGAATATCAATAGCAGTCCAATTGTTGCAAGTTTTTCCATGCGTCACAAAATTGGTGCAGTCTTCATCTTCATCACCCTCGATTATGGCAGCTAATTGTTGTTCATTACCATGAATGTATCCTCCGCTACAGAAACTGGGTTGCACATCTTCATCTCTAATCACAGATGAACCTCGTTGGAATCCCAAACCAACTCTGCTCTTGTTGTTAGCGACCTCTACCATCTGGCCCCACTGATCAGAACTACCATCTTCGACAATCCTCTGCGCATATTTGAATAAGGACATAAGTGCCCTAAATCATCAATAGATAAGGCTTGGAACGAAGTTCCAATCTCATCCTCAGCTTCTACGTAAGAGAAAGACGACAGGTGGCTTACCAATAAAGCCTTCTCCCCACCGACAATAACCAGCTTACCATTCTTGACAAACTTCAATTTCTGATGCAACGTTGAAGTAACTGCTCCTGCCTCATATATCCATGGTCTTCCAACAAACAAATATAGGCCAGGTGGATATCCATTACCTGGAAAGTAATTTGGAAATCACTCGGACCTATCTTCAATGGAAGGTCCACTTCACCAATCACAGTTTTGTGAGAACCATCAAAAGCCTTGACGATCACGCCACTATATCTCATTAGAGCACCTTGATACGACAATCTTGACAAGGTTGATTTGGAAAGTACATTCAATGAAGAGCCAGTGTAGACTAACACATTCGACAGAGCATCCTCCTTGCAATTCATTGAAATGTGCAACGCTAGATTGTGATTTCTACCTTCCTCAGGAAGTTCCTCAACACAGAAGCTCAAATTGTTGCAGGAAGTGATGTTAGCCACAATATAATCAAACTAATCCACTTTAACATCATGCTTAACATACGCTTGCTCCAATACCTTTTGCAATGCTTCTCTATGCGCTTCAGAGTTCATAAGCAGAGACAGTACTGAAATCTTGGAAGGAGTTTGGAGCAACTGCTCCACCACATTGAATTCATTTTTCTTAATCAATCGGAGTACCTCATCATCATTACTAGGCTTCAAACCATTGTATTCACCCGACTGACACTTTAGTGCGCTAGTTGGATCTACTGTAGGCACATCCATCTTCTTACCAACTGAACAATCTTCTACATTCTTCAAGAACACTGGCCCAAAAACTCGACCACTACGGGTCACCTTTATAACATCAGCTATGCTCACAACAGAACTAGTCGTAGGTAAAGGAACCTCTTGACCATTTTCTAACATGGTTACATTGTACTAATACGGAACAACTTTATCGGATGCATACGAGACTGGACCCGCTAACCGTATTACCAACGACGATACTGATATGTTGTTGATACTATTACTGCTGCTACTGTCAAATTGAATCACCACTCTCTCTGGTGTCTTAAACACGGGAACTATTACATTCACATCGTCATCCACGTGACGGGACTGGAGAATTTGGATCGTGCCTTCGTCCATCAACCTCTTGATGTCTCTCTTCACAACCACACAACCTCGGGGGTTGACACTGCAGATTGCACAACCATCATGATCATGCTCACAATCGCTTACCAAACAGATATCCTTGTGCATCGTCACGAAGGACTTTCTAATAAAGCGGACATCAAATACCTTGAACTCCCCAGGACAACCATCCACCATATTGACAAAAGGGTTACCATGAGGAGGTAGTGGATTAGCTTTAACATTTGTCGCACGGTCCTCAAAGGACATCATCCCACTTTTTACCATCTTTTAGACTTCATACTTCAGGGGGTAATAGTTCTCAATGTCATGACCGAGAGCTCCTTGGTGAAATGCACATCGAAGTTCCGATTTATACCACCATGGAAGTGGTTCAGGAACCTGTGGAGGATTTCTTGGTTGCAAAAGGCTCTTGAGAACCAGAGATGGATACAGTTTAGCATAAGTCATAAGAATTGGGTCAAAAGAGACCTTCCTCTCAAAATTTTATGGTTGTTGGTGATTGTTGGTATTGTTGTTTTTGTAGGTGTTTGTTCTTTGCGGTGGTTGTTATTGACATTGTTGTAGAACTAGTGTTAACTGATTGTTAGAAAATACTGAAATTACAGATGATACTTAATGATGGTGTTGATGGGGTTGTGGATTCCTTCTGGCATGAGGCCTTCTCTGCCTCCCAAAAGATAATGCATTGGTCTCGTTCTCTTTTTTTCTGGTAAACCCACTGCCATACTTCTTACTAGACGAAACCTCATCTTTAGACAATCGTCCCTCTCTGACACCTTCTTCTAACCTCATCCCCATGTTTACCGTTTTGGTAAAATCATTGTGGGTACTTGCAATCATGTGCTCATAGTAAAATGAGCTCAGGGTCTTGAGAAAAATCTTGGTCATCTCCTTTTCTTCCAAAGGAGGGGTAATCTGAGCGGTTATCTCTCTCCATCGCTGAGCATATTCTTTAAACTTCTCTGTATCCTTCTAAGACAATGATCTTAACTAATTTATATCCTACGCCATATCCACATTATACTTGTACTACTTTACAAATGCTTTCACCCAAATCACTAAACGTGCGGAAACTCGCACTATCCATACCCATGTACCACCTCAGAGCGGCAGCAGTCAGATTGTCTTAAAAATAATGAATTAGTAACTGATCATTATCAGTTTATGTCGACATCTTTCTAGCATACATGACGAGATGACTGAGCGGACAAGTATTCCCCTTATACTTTTCAAAGTTAGGGATTTTGAACTTCATCGGGATTTTCACATTAGGAACCAAGCAAAGTTCCACAACACTCATACCGAGCAAATCCTTTCCCCTTAAGGTCTTCAACTCCTTTCGCACATCAAGGAATTGGTCTTTCATTTCGTCCATCTTTTCATAAACATCAGGGCCTTCAGACGGCTCGGAATGATAGATGGTGTCCTCAACACGAGGTTGAGTGTGAACAACCGGTGGTGGCACAAACATGACCAGGCTAGATGCTGGCATGGAAGCGAAAGTAGGCGCAAAACCTTCAGGCATGAAATTGGGCGGCATTCCCCACGGGAATCCGGCAGGCATGACAGTCGCGAAGTGAGCAGCAGTAGCAAGAATGGTAGAGGTAGGAACCTCTGAAATGACTGTCCTCTGAGGAGGAGGAGTTGCAGGTGGTGGAGACGATTGACTCTGAGCAGCTAACACTGACTCCATCATGGAAGTCAGGTGGGCGATCTCGTCCTTCAAGTCTTTGTTCTCTTGCTCTAGATGTTCCATAATTCTTGAGTGATTGGCATGGGTATTGTATCGATGAGTCAGCTTGGCTGAATCACAAAAGAAATATCAATAAGACATCTGGTGAAAGAGAAACCTGTATGAAAATGATGCATGAAATGCAATGCTTGATTGTTTTTATTTTCAAGGAACTTACTATTTTATTTGCAAATATATATATTTATAACAACAATTGCAACAATTTGATTGACCATAAAAATCTCTTTTATTTATATAATTGGAAAGATTACACTGAGTACAATTTCAGAAACCAAAGTACAAAAAGTACAAGAGAAAAGGAGACTAGTCATCCTAAGGATCCCTAACAACAATATTAGAAGATCTAGTTGCAGGTGCGTACCTCCTTTGGATGCGTCGAATCTCGGACTCAAAAGAAGTTTTCATCTGAGTCTTCTCAAGGACAAGCTGATCAATAATCTTCTTCCAAGCAACGGAAGGTTAAGGAATACTAGAGGAAGATGAAACATTTGGATCTCTCTGTCTCTTCATTACTCGATCTTCAAGAAGCTCAAAAGTGCATCTTTGTCCTTAGACTCAAGCTGTACCTCCTCATGCTTTCTGCTCAAAGCATGGAAACGCTCTTCCCACATGTTTTTCTCTTTCTTCATCTTGTAGAGTGCGTCTTCCAACTCCTCTACATCTTGGTTAGGGAGAGTTAATGGCCCAACCACAACCATAGACATAGGTATCTCACAAGCATAAGGCATCTTCAACTCCAAAGCTCTCTTCTTCACCCAAGAAGTGTAAGCTTCCAAAGCTACACAGTTGCACGGACCAAGCTCGAATCTTCCTTTCCTATGCACATTATTCCAAGCATGCACCATCTTCTACTTCAAATGTTGGGGATATTTACCCTCTTGATAGAAAAGACATTTTAACAAAGTGTTATTAGGTTTGCCTCTCAAGGGGAACCCAAGTTGACGACGAGCCAAAGCAGGGTTGTAGTTGATTCCTCCTTGTGTACCAATGAGAGGCACATTAGAGAATTCACCACAACAATCAATAATCTCCAAACTACTTAATGAAGAATCATACCAAACTATATCATCATTAGTGAGAGACATAAGTCTCTGAGACCACCTTAGACATTGTTTGTTCTCCACAAAAGTAGCCGTGTGAGGCAAGTGCGAAATAAACCACTTGTACAGAAGAGGAATGCAACAGACAATAGTTCCACCACCTTTAGAATTCCTCAAATGCAAAGAGAAATACATATCACCTAATAGAGTAGGCATATGATTCCCAATCAAGAAGATTCTAATGGCGTTAACATCAAAAAAATCGTCAACGTTAGGGAACAAAGCTAATCCATAGATGACCAACATAAAGAGAGCTACAAAACCATCCACACTACCGGCCTAAGAAAAGGCAATAGCTTCCTTGATGAGGAACTCAGAAGTCAACCCAAACAATTCTCCTTTCTTCACCCAATTAGCCTCTATCTCATACTTCTTCAAGTGAAGAGCTTCAGCTATAATATGAGATCTTAGAATCTCTTCCAATCCACTAAAAGGCACTCTGTTAGAAACAGGTATTCCCAAGAGATGGGCATACTCCTCCAATGTAGGCATCAGCTGATAATCAGGAAAAGTGAAGCAATGGTAGAGAGGATCTTAAAACTGAACCAACACACTTAAGAGTCCTTCAACCACATTAGTAGACAGGATAGAGAGAAGCTTCACATGACATTGCTTGAAGTCCAAGGGATCTAATACAAAAGATGATAACTTCCTTAACTCTTTCAAGTCCGAACATATGAAACTGTACTTCTTAGTGTTCCTTCGTCTACAATCCATGGTATGAAAATATTTGCAAATAAGACCTCAGTCTCATGAAATTTTTCTGGTGTGATGAATGTTATGATGCGCATGAATGCATGAATGCAACAATCATAAATAAGGGATCACACACAAGGCAAACACACAAAGGTCAAGGGATGAATCAAGTCATTGTCAAGATCAATCATCCATTTTGGTGGATTATGGCTTTCACCTTATCAACACCCAACTTCCATTGATATTGATAAGACTTAATTGGATCAACCAAGAATCAAGGGTTTGTTGTGAGTCACGAGCATGGAGTCTGGGTAAGAACCATCCCAAAGGAATGAACTAAGGATAAAAACCTGTACATCATGTTCTAAAAAAGTTCTCAGAGTCTTAATTCCATCTATCGGATATTACAGGTTAGGATGACTGACTCATCAACCTATAATATTCTCAAGAGAAACTCGTCTGAGTGTAGTAACGCGTGACAACTGTAATCAAGTCTACACCTGAACAGTCTCCGCACTAAGTCCTAAATAGGCCAAGAGGGGTTAAATGTTCTACGGTCCTCAACTTCTCGGACCCCAAATCAGAGATAGTAATGCCTAACCACAAATAACTTGTGTGACATTCATAACTCCAAAAGGGTCTCCATTGAGTAGATGGGTCTCAAGCCAACTTGTTAAGAACTACTCCACACAAGTTGAACATGACTATACCATCCTCCTATCTTAATTGCACTCAAGTTCGGGTTAGAACGTATCTCACCACTCAGAGATCACCAATCACAACAAGAAAATCATATCATACAAACAAATATACATACATCAAATATACAATTATATACACACATAAAAGTAGGCTAAACCCACTAGAGACTACTCCCCAGCAGAGTCGCCATTTAATTTCTGTAGCGGTAAATTCATGCCCATCAAGCTATGGATAAGCTAGACGTCAATTAAACTAAAGTCGCCACCGCGCTTTTATTATTTCTAAGGGAAAAGAGAAAAGTACGAAAAAACCCCAAAGATAAGAAGTTTTTAATCAAAAATAATAAAATGCCAGAGATTACAGGTAAGGGGGTTGGTTACACAGAGGGAAGGTGTTAGGCACCCAAAGTGTCCTAGGTACTCCTAGGGAGCCCTTTCTTGTGTGCATATGTGTTTTTGTACAAAATGATATTTGCAATAAATAGAATGGAGGGATGAGAAAAGAATTTATTAATTATATTTTTGTGTTTGACAAGACCTTCGGACTCGTGCCTACCTACCAACATAAAATGAGGGATCAAAACCTCGTAGTTCATGGTAACAATTTCAAAATGAGTCCATTGCTTTTAACAAAAAAATTAAGTTTAACAAAGGCACAAGAGGCTTAAAAGAGTTTGAATGAGTGTTAGTTCTTTTTGTGTTTTAAAATTTTAAGTCAAGTATAGTTAAGTCTATTTACAAGTTTGATTAAGAAAATTGAGTTTAAAAATGCAATGGCATAACGCCAAAGTTTCTAATTTGCAAAATGGTCTAAGTTTAGAAAACAAACACAAGCAAAGAAGATTCTTTAAAAGGAGGGAGAGATTTGAAATTAAAGAAATGAGTAGGAGATGAAGAGACTAATCCTAAGCACAAATTTAAAAGTTAAGAGTTGAAAAGATCTGACCAATGGGTTGCAATTCAATAGACAAGAGTGTCATATTGAAACCCAAATTCCCTTGGACTTTAGAATCAAGCAAAATCAATACACCAATAGCAAGATGAAGAGCAAGGTATCAAATAAAGATAGCCACATCCAAGCTTAGAAACTTCATGATCTTCTTCATAATTTCCCATGCATCAGATGAACTCAAAGATAGGCACTAGGCACAGGTTCAAAGTAACAACTCCAAAATACTATCTAGCAGATGAACTCAAATGGGATCATAATACTTGCTTCAGATGAAGTTCAAATCAAAAGCACTTGGTTCCATGAAAGTTGGCATTCGCCAAGTCCTTTTTCATAGGGAATGTTGCCTAATTCTAAGTCCAAAGTCTCGGAGCAAACCAACAGTCCACACAAAATGTCTTTTAGGGTTTTTTGTGGATATTATGTACATTAAGGTCAAAAGACCACAAACACAAACAAGTATATACAAACACAATTAAATCACAAGATATCGCTCAAATGAGCAAAGTAAAAATGACATTAAAGTAAACAAGTTAAATGGTATGCATAATGGCAAATGAATAAAGGCTCAAAATTAAAATGCATAAAAGTAAATGGCTTGAAATTAAATGTTATTTGTTAGTTGATTAGAAGTTAGTATTTCTTTTGCTTTTGTTTTCTTTAAGTCATTCTTTGGAGAACACTCAACCCACTTGTCACAAACATGGACCCTTAAACCAAGAAATCATCCAAAGGAAGGTAAAAATGTCGGGCAATAGAAATTTTAGTGTTAATGCATGTTAGAGACATGGTATTATGAACCATGCTCCTAAAACATACCACACTTAAAAAGAATATGCAAAAGGGTGGACCTAATCTCATCCACACTCATGTTGATTTTACAATCAACTAGCCTTAGGATGTAGAGATATCATAGGTCTATGACATGAATGAAGAGAGAATGGGATCAAGATGAAGAGGGAAGGGAAATGGAATCAACACAAATTGGTCAAAGTAGGACTTTTATCAAATTAAAATCATTTATTCATTTTGGAAGATGAAATGTACATTTCATCAATCCCCTAAATCCAATGATTTTAACTCAACAAAGTTAAATCAACCTTGACCAATACCCAATAACATAAGTCAAACTCAACAAGTAAATATCAAATGCTCAATTTTGCGCAGACAAGAATTATGCAGAACTTAAAATGTAAGTGCAGTAAATAACACAAGTAATTGTTTACCCAGTTCGGTCCAACATGACCTACGTCTGGAGGCTACCAAGCCAGGGAGGAAATCCACTACTAGTAGTATTAATCTGATTAACAACAAGGGTCAAATCACCATAAACATCAAGATGTTTGATCCTAAGATCAATACACTCTTCCAAACCCATAATACAAGCCTCATGCTCCGCCATATTATTCGTGTATTTGAAAGTTAGCCTTGCTATAAAAGGAAAATGTGTGCCTTGAGGAGTAATAATCACTGCCCCAATACCATTTCCATACTGATTGACAGCACCGTCAAACACCATACTCCATCGGGAACCAGGCTCTGGCCCTTCATCAAGTGTAGGCTCATCACAATCTTTCATCTTCAAATATAGAATCTCTTCATCAGGAAATTCGTATTGCACAAACTGATAATCTTCAATTGGTTGATATGCCAAATGTTCAGCCAAGATACTACCTTTAATAGCTTTTTGAGCTCGATACTCAATATCATACTCAGATAAAAACATCTGCCAACGGGAAATCCTCCCAGTTAAAGCAGGCTTCTCAAAGATATACTTGATTGGATCCATTTTGGATATTAACCAAGTTGTATGATTCAACATATATTGGGGTAAACGCTTAGCGGCCCAAGCCAAAGCATAACATGTCTTCTCGAGCATTGAGTACCGAGACTCACAATCAGTAAACTTCTTACTCAAGTAGTATATTGCATACTATTTCTTCCCTGATTCATCTTGCTGGCCCAATACACAACCCATGGAATCATCAAGCACGGTCAAGTACATAATTAAAGGTCTTCCTTCAACAGGTGGAGACAGAATCGGAGGCTCAGACAAATACTCTTTAATATTGTCAAAAGATTTTTGGCAATCCTCGGTCCAATCATGACGTTGATCTTTCCGGAGGAGCTTGAATATAGGCGCACATGTGGCAGTCATGTGGGATATGAATCTTGAAGTATAATTCAAGCGGCCAAGAAAACCTCGGACTTTCTTCTCAGTTTTGGGCGCAGGCATCTCTTGTATTGCTTTGACCTTGGCAGGATCAACTTCAATACCTCTTTCACTGACAATAAAGCCCAATAACTTGCCAGAACGGACTCCAAAGGTACACTTGTTCGGATTCAGGCGGAGTTTATACTTCCTCAGATGCTGGAAAAGCTTCAACAAGTGTTCTACATGTTCAACTTCCGTTTTCGACTTTGCAATCATATCATCAACATACACCTCGATCTCTTTGTGCATCATATCATGAAACAAGGTAGTCATAGCTCGTTGATATGTGGCTCTGGCGTTCTTCAAACCGAAGGGCATCACTCGATAACAGAATGTTCCCTAAGGTGTGATGAATGTTGTCTTCTCCATATCCTCGGGTGCCATCTTAATCTGATTATAACCGGAAAATCCGTCCATAAATGAAAAGTCATTGAATTTAGCTGTATTGTCTACCGACATATCAATGTGTGGTAGAGGAAAATCAACTTTTGGACTAGCTTTATTCAAGTCACGGTAATCCACACACATTCAGACTTTTCCGTCTTTCTTAGGTACAGGCACAATATTGGCCATCCATTGAGGATATGTAGAAGTCACCAGAAACCCCGCATCAATTTGCTTCTGAACTTCTTCTTTAATTTTCATTGCCATATCAGGATGAGTTCTTTTGAGCTTCTGCTTCACTGGTACACACTCAGGCTTCAACGACAAGAAATGTTGCACAATATCAGTATCTAGGCCAGGCATGTCTTCATACGACCAGGCAAAGACGTCGACATATTCTCGTAGCAACTCAATCAACCCCTTCTTAACAGACTCTTCAAGGAGTGCCCCAATCTTCACTTCACCAATGCAGTCTTCAGACCCCAAGTTGATTGTTTCCAGATTCTCAAGATGCGGCTGAATGATCTTCTCCTCGTGCTCAAGCAGACGGGTAATCTCATCAGGAATCTCTTCAACAACATCTTCTTCTGCTTCAAATACAGGGAACTCAAAGTTGGGAGATGGTGTTGGATCATTATGTTCAATGGGTTTAAATAACCTGCATAATGATTTTGAGTATAAAAGAGATTTCAGAATTCAAACAAGGCAAATCATTATGCAGATGAAAAGATTGATTTTATTCTCTTTTTTAGGGTTTTATGGTGATCACCAATTTCATGCAAAAAGCAAAAAGGAAAAATAATTTGAAAAAAACAAACATTTAACATGTGATTATTGAATGAATATCATTGTATTAATCAAATTATGCCAACAATGTCTTCACTTCTCATTTTGGCATGGGAGAATGGTTTTTAAACAAAACGAACATATTATGTTGACTTATGGATAACTGTTGGAACATCAATAGCGACCCAATTATTGCAGATTCCACCGGGTATGACAAAGTTGCTGAGGTCTTCCTCTTCGCCATCTTCAACAATGGCAGCAACTTCCTGATCTTCAACCGTGTGGATAAATCCTCCACTCTGGAACAACCCACGCTCATTGGAAACAACAGAAGAAAACCATATGCCAGCCTGGGACTTATTATCTTCCAACTTGATCATTTCCCCCAAACCAGTAGTTGCACCATGCTCAATGGCCAACTTTGCATCATTGTAGGAGACAAATGAAGAAAGTCCTTTCCTTGAAAGCTCAGCAATAAATAAGGCTTGGAACAGAGTCCCAACCTCATCCTCAACGTCAATATAGGAAAAGGAAGATAAATGACTGACCAATAGAGGCTTCTCTCCCCCTATCACCACCAACTTTTTGTTCTTCACGAACTTCAACTTTTGGTGTAAGGTGGATGTCACGGTGCCTTCCTCGTGAATCCATGGTCGGCCCAGTAAACAATTGTAAGACAAATGAATATCCATGACCTGAAAAGTGATCTGGAAATCACTAGGTCCAATCTTTATCGGGAGTTCTAATTCTCCGATCACAGTTTTGCGCGATCCATCAAACGCCTTCACAACCACTCCACTCTGCCTCATGGGAGGCCCCTGGTACAAAAGTTTAGCAAGAGTGGATTTTGGTAACACATTAAGCGATGATCCTGTGTCCACCAACACATTGGACAAGGCATCATCCTTACAGTTCATTGATATGTGTAAAGCCAAATTGTGGTCTTTTTCCTCCTCGGGAAGATCAGCATCACATAAGCTCAAATTATTGCAAGCGGTTATATTTGCAACAATTTTATCAAACTGCTCTATTGTGACATCGTGGTCCACGTATGCCACGTCCAACACCCTCTGCAAAGCTTCGCGGTATGACTCAGAATTCATCAACAAAGATAAGACAGATATCTTTGATGGAGTTTGTAGCAGCTGATCAACAACATTATATTCACTCCTTTTGATGAGCCTCAGCATCTCATCACTATCCTCTCTCAAAATGCCAGACTGGCCAACCGGGATAGGAGTGTTATCATGTTTGATAGCAACAGGGTCAACAACAGGAAAAAAATTATTTTGAGAAGAAGCCCCCACGGGACCGGCAGGATTAACAACAGTTCTCTTCATGACATCTTCATGGGATTTCGGTTGCACCGAGAAAACACGACCACTACGGGTCACACCATTGACATTTGAAATTCTCACTACAGAAGTTAAGGGCAATGGCACCTCCTTTCCATCCTCCAGCATAACAGTGTTATATCGGTAGGGAACAACTTTGTCTTATACATACGGGACGGGACCCGCTGGCTTAATCACAAGAGCTGGTGATACCTTCTTCTTGCTGCCATCGTACTTGACAATAACAGCCTCAGGAATTTTAAACACTGAGGTGATAACATCGACTTCGTCCTCATTACGATTCTGAAGTATTTCAATCATTCCCTGATCAATCATCTCCTGGATATCCTTTCTCACCTGACGGCATCCTCTCTCATTGATAGTGCACACCTGGCACCTATCATGGTCATGCTCGTAATGGTTGTGTGCACATAACAGCTTATGCATCTCGACCAAAGATTGCCTTATGTCATTCACATATAGGACTTTATACTTTCCAGGGCATCCCTGGACCATGTTAACAACTACTTTCCCATGCTCGGGCAATGGGTTC
The DNA here is from genome assembly GCF_024323335.1 of Lathyrus oleraceus. Lineage (NCBI taxonomy): Eukaryota > Viridiplantae > Streptophyta > Magnoliopsida > Fabales > Fabaceae > Lathyrus > Lathyrus oleraceus. The sequence continues at coordinate 271,325,766 of NC_066579.1, read as the reverse complement.
TTCTTCACATTTGGACCTACGTCCTCAAAAAACAATATCCCACATCTCACAAGGTCTTGCACCTTGGTCTTCAACGGGTAACAGTTTCTACATCATGTACGGGAGTACCAGAATGATACACCCAATGAAGCTCAGGCTTATACCACCACTGGGGATTAGTTGGTACAGCAGGAGGATCTCGTGGAGTTATCAACTTCCTATCAATTAAGGAAGGATAAAGCTCAGTATATGTCATCGGAATTGGGTCAAAAGTTACCCTCTTCCTCTCGTAGTTGTTGGTACTGGTGTTACTATTGTTGCGAGGCTGGTAGGCTTGTTGTTGTTGACGAGGTTGTTGTTGTTCTTGATGATGAACTTCTCTAAAAGCAGGTGCTATATGAGCCACCTGGTGTTGGTTGACGACAGGACACACGTCCTTCCTCCTTACAGAGGGCCTTCTTTTGATATGGGAGGCTACAGCATGAGTCTCTCCCTCTTTCTTCCTAGAAAAGCCTCCATACTTCTTTGTTGAGGAACCATCATCTTTGGATAACCATCCTTCACGGACCCCTTCCTCTAATCTCATCCTCATATTCACCATTTAGGTGAAGTATGAGGGAGCACTGGAAATCATTCTTTCATAATAGAAAGAGCTCAAAGTCTTCAAGAAGATCTTTGTCATCTCCTTCTCTTCCAAGGGTGGCACTATCTGAGCTGCCAACTCTCGCCATCTCTGGGCGTACTCCTTGAAGGTCTCTTTCTCTTTCTGGGACATCGCCCTTAACTAGTCCCTGTCTAGAGCCATATCCATATTATATTTATACTGCTTGACAAAAGCCTCGCCTAAATCATTGAAAGTGTGGATGCTTGCACTTTCCAGCCCCATATACCACCGGAGCGCAGCACCTGTCAGGCTATCCTAAAAGTAGTGGATCAGGAGTTGGTCATTATCAGTTTGTGTTGACATCTTACGAGCATACATCACAAGATGGCTGAGTGGGCATGTATTTCCCTTATACTTCTCAAAGTCGGGAACTTTGAATTTAATAGGGATCTTCACATTGGGCACCAGGCACAACTCAGCAGCACTTTTCCTAAAGAGGTCCTTCCCTCTCAAAGTCTTCAGTTTCTTGCACGGCTCAAGGAATTGGTCTTTCATCTCATCCATTTTCTCATATACGTCCGGGCCCTCAGATGGCTCGGAATGATAGATGGTGTCTTCAACATGGGGAAGGGTGTGCATAACGGGAGGTGGCACAGACAGGACCGGGCTAGATGCCGGCATAGAAGCGAGAGTGGGAGAAAATCCCTATGGCACAAAGTTATCAAGCATTCCCCAAGGGAACCCGACTGGCATAGTCGGAGCAAAGTGGGTTGTTGCAGCAGGCACCGTTGAAGTCGCTATCTCAGATATGACAGTCCTCGCGGGAGGAGTTGCAGGAGTTGGTGAAGCTTGGCTTTGGGCGGCCAGGACTGACTCCATCATGGCAGTCAACCTAGCAACCTCTTCCTTCAGATCCCTGTTCTCTTGCTCTAGATGCTCAATTATCCTTGGATGATAAACTCTGGTATTATACCGGTGCGTCAGCTTGTCTTCAAAATAAATGAAGAGCAAATAGTTAGACCACTGATCAAGAGCTCAGAACAAAACCTGCTTATGCACATGATGCATGCAATGTTTGTGCATATGGGTTGTTTTTATTAGAGGAACTTTGTAGAGATCTATTTGCAAATATTTGAAAATATTAATCTTTTAAGACATATATGGAATACTCATAGCAATAATATTTGGAAACTTTTTACACCAATGAAGTAGTATAGTTTTGGTAACCGAATACAATACAAGAGAAAAGGAAAATGAACATCCTATGGAGCCCTAGAAACAATCGTCCAAAGCTCTTGAGATCGGAAGATAAGATGCACGAAGCCTCTTCACCTCTCTCTCATAAGCTGCTTCCATATCGGCCTTCTCCTTAGCAAGCTAATCATACTTCCTCTTCCAAAACCTAGATGAGTGAGGAAGAAGAGAAGTAACTACATCATCAGGCTCATCAATAACTTGATGCTCCAGAAATTATATCACTGCATCCTTATCTTTGAGCTGCTGAAGAAGTTCCTCACACTCACGAACCCATGCACGTGACCGGTCTTCCTCTCTCAACTCCTCTACTCCTTGGTTAGGGAGGGTTGAAGGCCCAACCATAACCATAGGGGTAGGTCTCGGATAATCATATGGCATGCGGTACTAAGAGCTCTCTTCCTCACCCAAGAGGTGTAAGGTTCCAAGGCAATACAATTCTTCGGACCAAGCTCCTTCCTCCCTTTCCTATGAACTTTGAGCCAGGCGCAGACCATCCTAACCTTCAAGTTCTAGGGATCTTTACCCTCTTGAAAGAACAAGCCTTCCAACAAAATGTTGTTAGGTTTATCCTTTAAGGAGAACCTAAGCTGACGGCGAGCCAAAACAGGGTTGTAGTTAATTCCACCACATGTACCAAGAAGAGGCACATTGGAGAATTCACCACAAGAGTCAATAATCTGAACGCCATCATAGACATGGTTATACCAAGAGATATCATCATTAGTGAGAGACATAAGTCTCACAGACCACCGTAGACATCCCTTATTCTCCTTGAAGGCAAGCGTTTGAGGCAAGTGCGAAATAAACCACTTGTACAACAGAGGAAGACAACACACAATGGAACCACCACCCTTTGCATTCCTCACATGCAAAGAGAAATAAGTGTCACCCAACAGAGTCGGAACGGGATTAAGATAAGAGAAAATCCTAATAGCGTTCACATCCACAAAATTGTCGATGTTGGGAAATAACACTAGCCCATAGATGAGTAGTACAAATATGGCTTTAAAGGCGTCCTCACTCATGGCCTTCCCAAACAAAGTAGCTTGAGCAATAAGAAAATTAGATGGGAGATCTTGAATTCCACCTTTGGTAGTCATATGAGCAACAATATCAGATACTTCTATATGAAGCATATCAGCAATCTCTTGAGAAGACGGAACCTTCTCCAAACCACTGAATGGCAACTGATCAAGAATAGGTATACCCACATGATAGGCATACTCCTCAAGCGTAGGCAAAAGTTGGAAATCCGGAAAAGTGAAGCACCGATACAGAGGATCGTAGAACTGCACCAACACACTCATCAGACCTTCATCTACCTTGGTAGAAAAAATAGACAGGAGCTTCCCATGGCGAGCTTTGAACTCTAAAGGCTCTAATACATAAGATGTCAAACTCCTTAACTCTTTCAAGTCGGGTTGTCTGAAACTGTACTTCTTCGTATTCCTTCTTTGCTTATCCATGTCTGAAAATTTGCAAATAGACCTCTTAAGTTCCTTGAAAACTCTTTATTGTTGATGATATGGATGAAAATGAATTCATGAATGCATGGATGCAACAATCACACTCAAGGATCAAGCAAGTCACACCACACAAAGGTCACGGGATGGCTGAAGTCATTGTCAATATCAATCAATCATTTTGGTGTGAAATTCTGGTATCAGATATGAGATGTCGAAGGTAATGTCACGACACTAATATCTGAGTAATGCAAACAGGATAAAGATAAAGAATAGTAATGCAAGAGACACAAGCAATTGTTAACCCAGTTCGGTCCAACTCACCTACATCTGGGGGCTACCAAGTGTAGCGGTGTATTCGTCGCTATATGATTTATTGATTAAACCATAAGCAAAGCATACAATGAATTCGAGTCGCCACCGCACTTTTATTTATCCAAAGGACTGGCTAAAAAGCGAACAAAAGCCTAAGAAGTTTTACGCGTAGAAAACTAATAAAAAGATCAGAGAGTCTGGGTAAGGTGTAAATTACGCAATGGGAAGGTGTTAGGCACCCACTACGTCCTAGGTACTCCTAGGGAGCCCTTTTCACACTTGTTGTATAAAATTGTTATTTGTTATGACATATGTATTGTGAAAACATGATTGGGATGATGAGAAAAGAATGTGCAAGTTAATTATTTTTGTGTTCGAACGGATGAACCCGTTGCCTACGTACCTTCCATCAAAGGTAAGGATCAAAACGCCGTAGTTCGGCTAAAAGATTTCCAAAAGTTAGTGGATTCAATTTTAAACAATAGCACTTGAGGCTCTTCATTATCAATGGGAGAAAACTCGACCAAGACCAACATCCACCATGCGAGGATAACTTCGACGTACTAGAGGGGTTAACCCTGTTTTCAGTACGGAAGTCTTATAGTCGACTCACTAAGGATAAGGTGAGGTTTACATCAACCACAATGATAATTGAAACCTATGGCTAATGTGTGAAAAGATTAACAATGGACAAAGCCAAAACAAATTAATGTTTGAAGTTAATTGATTGTGATTGTGAAAGTAGGGTCAAAGTATGATTAAGATTGATTCAAAGAAGTATTATGAAATGGAGTTTGAAAAAGGTCAAGGACTTGGGGTCCAGGTTTTTGATTTGAAAAACATGAAGATGTTTGCACAATATTTAGCTCAAGTTTTGAAAGTAATGTGTGAAAAGGTTTAGGACCTAATGGGATGAATGGATGAAGATGGAGTGTAAAACTTCCTAAGAGGTTCACCTCTTGAGATCATATAGAAGATGATTCAAGTGTGTCCTTTGGAATAGGCAATGAGCAATAGCAAAAATAAGCAAACAAATGATACCGGATGCCACTCAATGGTCTTACTCCAATCTCACAAACAAAAGCGGATACCGGATACCAATAGATAGATTTACACCAATCTCCTAAACAAAGAAACAAGGATGTCGGAAGCCAATAGATGGACTTATTCCAATCTCCTAAAACAAAACGAAACTTGGATACCGGATGCCAATCTGTCTGGGCTTATACCATTATCCAACATATGATCATAGGAAAGCAAAGGCCAACTTGCAGGGACTTACAATTGCATCCTCACATAAACAAAAGCAAAACATGGATGTCAGATGCCAATCTATCTGGGCTTACTCTAACCTCCACAGTATGGTCCTAGGAATACAAATGCCAACTTGCAGGGACTTACAATTGCATCCTCACATACAACAAACAAATGCATCAAGCAAAGAGAAGATGAGTGGCCAATAAGATGGTCTTATACTCACTTCCATATCACAGGAACAATGGCCAATGGATGGTCTTACAATTGTCCTCAATGGGCAAACAACAAAGACATGTCATAAAGACAAATGAGATGATCATGCATTAATGAGCAATTAATTATGATGATAAATGCATAAAGCATACAAGCAAACATGTGCATATGAGGTAAGCAATCAATCAATGAAGTCATTCAGCACACACTATAACCAAACAATGAGGCTCATGCAAAGGGTTAGGCATTGAAGCCAACTGGAATAGGGTTAATGGTGCTCTTAACCTTGCCATTGAGGGGCTAAGGTGAAGCAGATGAAAGGATATGAGGGGTGTGCCTCATTGCTCTTATCCCTGGCCAGGGAGAGCTTTTGAATATCAGAAGGTGTGGGAGTTCAGAAAGTAGGAACTCTCTCCACAGATTATTGACTCTATAGATCTTGGGTTTGGATCTCAATGCTACAACCATGTAATGGGAGCAAGGAGAAGACTCACAGAATAGTAGGAGATAGGTTACATATCTCTTTGATCTACCAATTGCCTTATTAAAAGGACTTTTCCTGCTTGGGACAAATGTAAACACACACAAGCATTGCCTCTTAAGGAGGACTTCAGACAGTTGCCTGGCCAAGTAACAGGCCAGGTCTTCCAGACTACATGAAGAAAAGGGATTATACCTCAATGCAAATTTCTATAAAGCAAAGCAAAGCAAGTTCTTAAAGAACTAAGCAACTAATGGTACCTGAAACCAGTCAAAAAGAATCAGTACACAACTCAAAGTTAAAGCAAAATGAGATAATGATCAACAGTCAACACAATCAGTTAAATGTGCAATGCACAAGGCTCAAGGCATGTGAACCAAGCAACCTACAAAACAAATGAGTTAGTTCATGATAATCAATCAAGCTCAATCAATTTGTATTGATCTCTTTGGGTATTTGTTGCTTAACCTGAAACATGAACTCAAACATGAGCAACAGGACCACTAGGACAAGCCTAGGGTCAAAAGGGGATGAGAAAGTCAAAACAGCAAGTGAAGTCCAATCAAAATCATATTCAAACAATCAAGAAGTAAACTCAATTGGTTCCATGTTCATATCATTCATCATCATGATTTCATAAACAAATTAGGTCAAAGCATGGCATATGAAAGCTCATAGAAGTCAACAGCAAGACTTAACTCAAAACCAATCATAAACGTTTCAATAAATCATCCAATAATTCATGATCAAACATAATCCATAACATGATAAGCATATCAAATTTCAGCTCATTTGGATCAAGGGAAGTTGGTCAATGAAAATCAGAAAGGCAAGGCAAGTTCAAGCATACTCAAAGAAGTCAACCAAACATGTACCAACTTGAATAAATCATAAAACAGTGATAGCATATGAGAAATGAATGGGATCAAAACCATGACAAACTTTAAGATGTCTACTAATCACATGTCAAATTTCAAGTTCATCCAATAATGCATGAGAATTTCACAAAGCATATGGCATCAAGTGTCACGAAAGTCAACATTTTGGTCAAACAGGGGAGAAATTATCAATCAAATAGAAAATGCATTCCAAAATTCCATAAAAATTCATACATATTCTCGACATCTAGAAGCATGTTCATGCAAAAAATCAGACCAAATTGAGTTCATTAGGCAAGGTAAATAAAATCATGAAGTTGGACACCAATGGTGTGACACAAATTGTCACACCCTAATTCAAAAAATCATAACTCACAAACCAGCAATGATAAATTCACAAACTCTACACCAAAATCACCATGAATGTGTCTAGTTTGAGCACAAAAAATTTGGAAGCTATTGGATAAAGCATCATCATTTCACAATTGATTTGGCAAAGTGTACAAAAAATGAGCACATGAACAAAACCCTAGCACAATTAAAAATCCATCCATGCCAAAAATCTGGAAAATATATGATAAAAAACTAGAGACTAAGATGAACAATTTGCAAAAAGTCCCATGAATTTTGGATCAAAAATGAAGGTGCTATGATTTTTGGAAGTTTGTGTATCAAAATGAAATAATTATTAAAAGGATAAAATGATTTAATGGATTTATTTAAATAATAAAACACGGAGTGGCAATTTGATAAATAGGAGAGTCACTAAGTGAAACTCTGCGTTTCACTTAGTGACGTGTTGGCCGGTCATTTGCTCATGGCTATGAAACAGTGCAACAACATGCAAACAAAACCTTCAACAGCCAAACACGAAATTCTGGACATGCCCTTAGGGTTTTGGAGATACAGTAGCAACATCCATCTTGTTCATCATTCGTGAAAAATTTTCTTGCCCAAAAATGGAAAACAGACATATCACTCGACTCATCTAACAACACACATCCATAATCCAACAATCATTTATCCTATATCGAGCTAGCATGGAAGAACTAAGAACAAACATATTCACATATGAAACTTTGAATCCATGTATCTCTCTCAATATGCCACCATTTTTAATGACTCAAAGCTCAAAACAATCAGCATGGCAAGATCTACATAAGGCATAGCATGATTTTGAAAAATGAGAGATTCGAAATCTTACCAAAGTTGGAGAACAGTTGTGATTCAATGGTTGTTTGGCTGTTTTGTGATGAAACAAATGTACTACAAGGTTGGTATTGATGAATGGTCGAAGACTTTAAGCTCAGCAATGTGGATTCGAGCTCCAAATAAAATCTTCCATGGAAGGAAGCTTGATGAAACAGTGCCTTTCTTTGCCTTTCAGTTGAGAAATCATACTTGCAACAACTTCCAAATGGTTGGAATATGATGAAACAATCGACCAAGGTTTGTGCTCTTTGAAGGTTTTCAGCAAAAAATGCAAAATGAAGAAAATGAGTGTTTGAGAGAAATTGAGTTTTTTCTGTTTGTGAATAGTGGCTGCTAGGGCTTTTTCAGAGTGAGAATGAAGTATATATGTGCTGTTTAGTGTTGGTATTAGCTGGTTAATGGAAATGTTAATCCAAATTGCTAATGAAGTGTGTTTTTGCTAATTTATGCATTTCAACTTCAAGTTGCATGTGCATGAGCCAAAAGCTGCGAATTGGGCCTCAAACATATTCCAAATGAGTTTTCTGAACCATTTCAATTGGTGGAATGTGTTGGAATTGTTTAATTTGCAAAGTCACTTTTTCACCTTACTTGAAATAATTCAAGTCACTTCAAAAAGTGCCATTTTGATTGGTGAGTTTTTGGTAAATTGTGATGGAAGATTTGGAAAGAGGGCATCAAATGTGACTTGTAGCAAAAAAACCCCACCCAATTTGGCCAAATGGTTTGGAAGATATGGCCTTTTGAAGTTCAAAAATTTTTGAGAATGATTTGATCATAACTTGCCAACCATACATGGGAATTGAGTGTTCTTGGACTTTTTGGAAATGGGAGAACAAGATATTAAACTTTCATGTTGGGCAAAAATTCATTTGAAGCTTGTATGATGATGTAATGTTGAGGACCAAGACTTTCCATTTTTGGCAAATTCCAATTACAGGTCAACTTTCTATTTTTGGAAATTTCTTGTCTGACTTTATTTTCTTCACTGTGGATGCTTGACATGTTGTATGAGGCTTATAGGGACATGAATGAGACCTCTCAAACCAATTCCCATCATCAAATCACTGATTAAATGCACAGTTGACCAAGGTTGACTTCAGTTGACTTTTCTAGGGTTTGGTTGACTGAACCATGTTCTGATGAATTCCAAACCCTAATCACTTGATATCTTGATCCAAAATGATGTCACAACTCATATGAACTCTTGATGAATGATCATGGTGCCCAAATTCTGCAAGAATGGCCACCATCTATCTCAATGACTGACTTTGACTGATTTTGACCTAAATTGGCTTCATCTGCAAGTAACATGGTTAGATGACAATATTTTTGTACTTTTGGTTAATAGACAAATGAAAAGCAATGATATACAAATGCAAAACATGCTTGGTGATCAAGAACCACACTCACAAGATACCCACCCACTAGGAGGGAAGCAAAGGTATGCAATGATCCTTGAGGCAATGATATGGTATGATATGGGCCATGAGGGATCTTAGGGCCAAAATTGGGGTCTTACACCAAGCTAGGAAGGAAATCCACTAAATAGAATCAGTTCAAAGACTCTCCATACACTTCAACAAGTTACAGTCTTTCTCACCTAATCTCTACCTGTGTGACTTCTACCTAAGCACTCTTAGATATGAGAACCCACTCACTCCCCCTCAATCACACCTGTGATTTTAAACAACAATTACTCTGAAAAGAAAACACTCTTCAATTACACACACTTGATTTTACTTAGCAGTTTCAATCAAGTAGACACACACTTGATCTTGCTTAATAGCTTTGATCAAGTAGACACACACTCTTGCTTACAAGCTTAGAGTGACAATTTACAACCCACAAATCAGACTAATTCAATCATCTATGGATGAATTGAATGGCTTACAAGTCTCACGACTAAATAAGACACAAACCCTTATATTCTCTCAATATTTCGCTCAGTATTGGTTATGTATCAAATCAGGTTTTCCATGTCCTTTTTATAGAAGCATTCAGTTGGGCTTGGACATCTTGAAAACCCTAAAACTATTTTCCAATTAAATCTTCTCATGACAATTGGTTAGATCTCCTTGGAAAATAAGTAAATCAGGTTGTAATTAATGATTGAATGTCCTTGCAAATCAGATCTTCAATCATACATAGATCTTCAATCAGGTTGTAATACATGATGTCATGACATCGGGTCTGACATCCTAGAACAATCCTGCATAATTTCATTTATAATTTCCAGCAGGTACATAATATCAGATGCCATGACATTGTGTATGACATCCTGAAACAATCCTGCATAATTATGTTTTTAAACTCTAGCAGGTACATAGATATCTTATGTTAAGACATCACATGCAACATCTTGTGAACTGATGCGTGCTTTTCGCAAGTATACGAACGCGTTAGAGTAATATAAAAGATTTTCGAATCCACAGAGACCAAGTGTCGATCTATCGTTATCTATTGTTATGGTGTTTATCTAAGGTAAACAAAATAGGGGTTTTGAGAGTGTACAATGAAAAATAAAGTATTAAATAAAATTCAATTAATAAAGACAGGTTCGAATGTAATTCACATAATCAATTAATAATCCAAGTACTTGCTAATAGAATTACTTATGGCCAGTGTTTCCTACTTTGAAAAGAACTAATTTAACGGGAACTGTCGCTTTCGCGTATTCAAAACCAAGTTGTACTCCCTAATCAAACCCTCTTATTGTCACTTATAGGAAGGCACACATTGCGTTAGAGTAGTAAACCTATTTTTAAGAAATATAGTATCTTGACTAAGTTGAAAAGTATTTTGACCTGGATTTTCTTAACCAAAAGAGGTTCTCACGAACCAGACTCTAAACTTATAAACGCGTCCAAAAATAGTTTTAAAATCACTTTTCTTTTTAAGTTAAAAACTCCTAATGAACTAAACAAAGCGCTTTCATTGTATTTGAAATATTTAAAAACAACTAAGTTTAAAAGGACGTTCGACGGCTTTCGATCTTACCCAACGGAAATTAAGTGCAGGAAAACTTAAGTTGAAAGTCAAAATAGCCCTTAAGTGTTTCTACGAACAATTGTACGGATTATCGGTTCAATTACAATCCTTACATTCTAACCTTTATAGGTTTAGTTAGACATGGTAAAGTAAAGGTGCATTTTAATTTAAATAAAAGTAGTGCGAGTGCGGAAATTAAATAAAAGTAGTGCGAGTGCGGAAAGTAAATAAAAGTAGTGCGAGTGCGAAAAATAAATGAAAGTAGTGCGAGTGCGGAAAGTAAATAAAAGTAGTGCGAGTGCGAGAAATAAATGAAAGTAGTGCGAGTGCGAGAAATAAATAAAAGTAGTGCGAGTGCGGGAAATAAATAAAGTAAAGACAGTGCAGGAAATAAATGAAAGTAGTGTGAGTGTGAGAAATAAATAAAAGTAGTGCGAGTGCGGGAAATAAATAAAGTAAAGACAATGCGGGAAATAAATAAAGTAGTGCGAGTGCGAGAAATAAGTAAAGTAAAGGCAGTGCGGAAAATAAAGTAGACAAAGGTAAAGTAATAAAAACCTGCTCCAATCGGAGGGTTGAATAAAGTGCGAAACGGAAATGAAAATGGCTGCATGATTAACGTCCTTCCAAAGTGCTCCAAACTCGATTACACAATTGTGGCAACACCCCAATGTGAAGCGACTACCACTTTTACAATACTGAATATATGCCTAAATATAACTAAGTTTGCTCTAAGTTTGGATGCTGAAACAAATGAAATCGAGTCTCTATTTATAGGCAAGGAATATAATGGAAATGACAAGGATGCCCTTCAGTTTGAAATTGGGAGGGAAAAACTTTCTTCTTGGGGCGCCCGCCACAACACCATGGCGCCCGCCATAAGGACAAATTATGGCGCCCAAGTGGAGATAGTGGGAGACGTGGCAGTTGAGGGAAGTTGACCTATGACACATCATGGTTTGACCCATGACGCCAGCCACAGTGGGAGCCACAGGTGCAAAATGCTGATTTTTAGTCTTTTTAGCTCATTTTCACTCCTTTTCGCGATCGGGGCTCCGATTAGACTAAAAACCTGAAAACAAAGAGAAACATAGTAATAACATGACAAAATAATAATAAAACAACTAAAATGCATGCGAAATCGGAGTCGAAAATACGGTGAATTTCAGTGTCATCAAATTCTCCCACACTTAAACCCTTGCTTGTCCTCAAGCAAAACACTTAAAAGCTCAAAGAAGAAAAACTGGTGTCAACGAGTGATTCGGGCTAGAAAGGCTTCTAAGTTCAAGTCAGGATCCAGTGATAGGTACTAACTGAGTGAACTAAGGGTATCATGATGACACTTATCCGCAAACACGGACATAAACTTCATTCCTTTATTAACCAACCCATATTATCCCACAATACCTAGGTCTACCTCTTCATCTCTTTTTGGGTCCTTTTCATTCAGGCGCAATCACATTAATCCCGTTATTCGTACATGCTTCATAGCAGAGTGACCTGTTAGTGATTATGATCCAAACATGGGGTTCCTGGCACATAAGTTTGTGTAAACCCTTTTATTTGACCCAACTGCAGTTGTGGGGGATCGGATCGTAATCCTCCCTACCGAATTCAGTGCCAGATACCTCTGAACCAACTAGCAGTGGGTGAGTTTTTCTTTTTCTTTTTCTTTTGCAGCAAATTTTTACAACTTTTTGGTTTAAATGACTTTGTGAGGGTCACCTATACCGGAGTTGCCTTTTCTTTTATTTTATTTATTTCACTGGATCATTCACTTATGTTCATCGGTCCCCTACGTAGAGGCTGCTTCGACCGGAGTTGACTGCTGGAATAAACTACTGAGGACTATACTGAAATGATGATTAAGGTTATGGTATAGGGGGTTTCGGAAGTGATTCCTATATATATGAAGTCTATGGTGTTAAAGTGATACTGATGTTTCAAGAAGTTCTCCCAAGTCACCACATCCCAACTCAAACATGTCTTAAAGCCCAAAAACTTTCAGAATAATAGTGTTTTCTTTTGCAAAAAAAATTTGGTAGGGCTAAAGGAATGGGGAGATTAGGATGTACTAAAGATACATTATACTGGTGACTCGTCAGACTCATGCATTATCTAAAACGCTCAAACTAAAAGCAAAATGAAACAAAGTGAACAACTAAAAAGCAATAAAAATAAACAATTTAACTTAAAACAGCAAAGAAAAATATAAAGCGATAAAATCTACTCCCACACTTAAATCGAACATTGTCCCTAATGTTTCAAAATAAGATAAGGGGAGAGTAACCTGTCATCCTACTGCTGACCACTGGTACCTTCGCCATCCTGAGGTAGACGACGGGATCGGCTGCGACGATGGTCTCTCTGATCTATCCTGGCCTGTAAGGCATCCTGAGCAGTCCTCACCTCTCGAAGGTTGCCAAAAATGGAACCCTGAGTGGCCTCCATCAGTGCAGAACGCTGACGGAGGTAGTTCTGCTGACGGGATTGCTCGTTTGTGATCGCAAGCAGAGTCTGTGCCATAGTCGTATAGGATGGATCTGTCCTCCGTTGCGATTCTTGCATGAAGCTCATGTTGTCTACCAGTTATTGTTGAATGGTAGAGAGTAGGTCATCACACCTCTATTCTCTAGCCATGTAGTCACGCACATCTCTTCAGTGATATAGAAGCCAGGAGCAGAACCTGCAAAAGAAGAAGATGGTGCGGTGTGTGGTGGTGAAGAGTGATGGGGGGACACATGAGGTACGGGAGATTGCTCTCTCCGATCAAACTCTTCATCAGTGTCGTGTCCCTCCTAATCAGGAACATTAGGAGGAAGTGAACCCAAAACAGGTGGAGCATCTAAAACATAGGTCCAATTCCTTTCATTACGTACATCAGTACGTCTAGTGCATGGTAAGACAACAGATGGGATAGCTACACCATGAATCATAAGAACATAACCTCCCTCTCTCCTCAATCGGCACAATTTCATATCTCTCAGAAATTTTAGGTTGATTGTGCGAGGAGCTAAGGAATCTAAATTAGCTATCTCATTGTTCAGGTTAAGAGCCCGAGCAATAGATGTAATGAGTCCTCCAAAAACAATAGGTCCCGCTTTATTAGGAGTTAAAGCCATATGAGCAATCATAAACGGGACCGAACTAATTCTTCTATTTGTGAGGCTTCCTTGCAAAAATAGAAGCTCTCGAGCATTGACCTTGTTTGGATTCTCCCAGCCAAAAATAGTACATGCCAACAGATATCTAAAAACTCTGATGGCCGGGTTATGGATGGTCGAGGCAAGAATTCCTTCAAAAGAATTTATTGAAGTGTTAGACAATCTCTGCCAGAAGGAAAACACCTCGATCGACCAATCTGAATCCAAAGGGGCCTCACAAATAGCACCTTCCTCATGAGAAATTCCTAACAGGCCTGCTAGTTCGTCGGTACTGAATTCATACTCAACAACAAACATTCTAAATCAGACAGTACCAACTGTACTAGCAGTGTTAGGATTGACAATATAAATTAAAGAACTTGAAAACTCGATTTTCAATCACTCAAAGGTAGGCTCTTTGTTTGAAAAGATAGTGTACAAGCCTAAATTATCTAATAAATGAAAAATGTTATGGCAGATACCCAAAGTGTAAATACAATTATCATCCACGTACCTTGTCGGGAGAATTTCCCGATTTTGCAACCTTTCGATAATCTTCCTCTGCCTATCTCCCGGTTTCCCTTCACGAAGGATAAATCCATTGAACTCCATTTTTTATCTCTTGGAATGTGATGAAGAAGATGAAGATGGGTTTGTATAAAGGTGGGGTTTTTATGAATATTGAGAGATGAAAATGGAAGTTGGGAAAATGATTTGTATGGTGGGAAGATGAGAAATGTGGAAGCTTTTATGGGGTTCAAGGGAATTTTTGGAAGGTGAAAAAAATGGGTTTTGGAGGTTTGAAGGTTTGAAAATGGTGAAAATTGTGAGTCTGCCCCGAGCTTATACAGACGATGTGGCGGGCGCCACAAGGCTAAATTTTGTTGGGCCGGATTTTTGCTTTTTTGGCATGGGCTTCTCATTCTCTTTTCGGTTGGGGGGTCCGAATAGCGTTTGCATTGTATTTTCCTAGTGACATAAGGCTTGCACAATTTTATAAAAAAAAATTTAAACATTAGACTAATAAATAAATAAATAATTAATATAATTAGACTATAATAAAAATATAAATATAACAAACACACATAAAATATAGATATATAGATGTGGAAATATCAATGTGCTAACATAGTTACGAAAATATACCAAATGCAATGATATAAAATAAGTTAGGAAAATGCGAAAAATATAAGCATAAATGAGACAAAATAAAACGAGATGGTAGAATCAAATAGTATGGGGTTCGTCTGCCTGACTGGATCCACAAAGCATGGCTATCTCCTGACAAAGCTCTGTGATCTCCTGGTACAAACAATCAGCCTCGGTAGCATGTGCAAGATCGGATACCGCCATCTGTAAGGTAAGGTCAGCCACCTCTTGCCTAAGCCCGGCAATCTCTCTGCGACACTCTGCAATCTGGGTGCAGATGTCTGGGGTCTGGAAAGATAAATTATTAGAGAGCACAGTAATCCTGGGTGAAGGCGATGTAGGGGTATACTCAGCAACAGGTGGGGATCTAGGCTCCTCGATATTCTCTCCTTGACCCTCCAAAGCATAACTCCAGTTAGTTGGGTCATGAACACTGGTCATCATCAGATCTGACAGTGTGAAGTAGTGTATCGTCTCGCTATCAATCAACAATCTGAACTGTCTAGGATTGAAGGAGGATCTCCTTATCAATCCTTTGGTCAAGCAAAAATCGATATCCATAGTAGTGTACCCACAGAAGGTCCTGAGATGTAGCAGCTTGCGGGATAGACCTAAGGCGATGGCAATTTGTGTGATGATCCCTTCTACATGAATAACTCCTTCGGACGATCTTACAACACTGCTGGGGCCACACAACAGAAAGTTCCCGCATGCCACAGGGCGAGACTGGGATGCACAAAATAATAAGAATATCTCCTCCTCACTCAGCAACGTCTCAGCATCTGGTCTTCCAAGGAAGGAGTGTGCCAGTATCATCTGGAAGTACCTCATAGCAGGGTTGTGTATAGCCTGAGACAACTGAGTAGAAGGATCCTGACTCCCTCCACCAGAGATATCGCTCCAGAATTTTTCCACTTCCTTACCCAGAAAGTATCCCATCGGCGTCTCAGGGATAGCGCGGGGGTGGTCTGAAAACATAATAGGTCACCAAACTCCTTCTGGCTAAAAGAGTACTCAATCCTAAATAGTCTGAAAGCAGCATACCCATCTGGTCCAGAGTAAGGATCATAATCAAACAAACTGAGGAACTCCAATGTCAAGTTCTTGTAGGTGTTGCTCAGGTCGTCAGCGAATTCATCCCAATGGAGCTGGTGGCTCAGAAATCGGATGCTCGACTCAATGCCCAGGGCTTCCATGCAGTGCTGGTCTGGATAGCGGGTAGGGGCCATAGGGTGCTGGTGGAGAGCTATGTAACGCTCTCTCTGGGCATCATCCCTGAAAGCTACGTGTATGTCGTCGAAGTTCTGCATCCTGCAAAAGTTAGGAAAAAGGATCCTGAAAACACAAACATTGCAAATATTTAGTCCTGGTGAAAATATGATTAAAAATAAAATAAAATAAAGTAAATAAATGCAAAAAGTAAAACAAGATAAGAAAACCGTGGGTTGCCTCCCAACCGACGCTTGTTTAACGTCATTAGCTTGACGATCGAAATTTATACACCTGTAGTAGGAATCGGTGAATCTATCAGAGTGTGACTTGAGTAGTTTGTTGGAATGTCTCCTCCTTCGTAGAGCTTCAGTCTTTGTCCATTTACAATGAATGGACTACAGGTTTCGTTCTTGATTTCTACAGCTCCGGATCTCAGAATCTTATATACTTTGAAAGGGCCAGTCCATCTTGAGCGCAACTTCCCAGGGAAAAGTCGTAACCTAGAGTTGAACAGGAGAACAGGGTCGCCTATATTGAAATCTTTCTTCACTATTCTTTTGTCGTGCCAAGCTTTTGTTCTCTCTTTGTATATTTTGGCATTCTCGTAGGCAGATTGCCTGAGTTCTTCTAGTTTGTGAATGTCAAGGATACGTTTTTCACCAGCGGTCACGTAATCCAAATTCAAAGTTTTAATGGCCCAATAGGACTTATGCTCTAATTCAAAAGGTAAATGATAGGATTTTCCATAGACTAGTTGGTAGGGAGTAGTTCCTATAGGGGTTTTGAAAGCGGTTTTATAGGCCCATAATGCTTCTTGAAGCTTCTGAGACCAGTCTCTTCTAGATATTGAAACAGTTTTTTCTAGAATTTCTTTTATCTCCCTATTGGATACTTCTACTTGGCCACTAGTCTATGGGTGGTATGGTGTCTCTATTCTATACCTAACTCCATATTTTCTTAAAAGTTTATCAAATATTCTCGATATGAAGTGTGATCCTCCATCGCTTATGACTAAACGGGGTGTTCCAAATCAAGGGAATATATAGTTTTTAAATAACTTGATCACCACCCTAGTGTCGTTCGTGGGTGCAGCTATAGCTTCAATCCACTTAGACACGTAGTCCACAGCTACTAAGATATACTTTATTTCCTAAGGATGGTGGGAAAGGTCCCATGAAATCTACACCCCAAACGTCGAAGAGTTCTACTTCCTGAATGTTTCTTAGAGGCATTTCGTCACGCCTTGAAATATTTCCCGTGCATTGGCATCTATCACATTTGACAATACAAGCATGGACACCGTGCCACATGGTAGGCCAGAATAGGCCAGCTTGAAGAATCTTGGCGTATGTCTTAGAGGTGCTCGCATGTCCACCATAGGGTTCAGAGTGACAATGCTCAATTATACTTTCTACCTCCTTTTTTGGAACGCAATGGCGAACAATGCCATCTTTACCCCTTTTGAAAAGGAGCGGTTCGTCCCAATAAAAGTTTCTCACGTCGTTAAAGAACTTCTTCTTGATGTGGTAGTCAAGATCAGGGGGTACGATATCAGCAGCTAGGTAATTAACAAAGTCTGCATACCATGGCACGTTACTTACTGCTAAGGATTTTTGGAAGTGCTCATGAGGTCCTAGGCTATCATCTTCAATGGTTTCTAGTCTAGCTATCAGTCGATCATATGCAAAATTATCATTTATGGGTACTAAGTCTAGTTTCAGATGTTCTAGCCTAGAGAGGTGATCAGCTACTACATTTTCAGTGCCTTTTTTATCTCTGATATATAAATCAAACTCTTGTAGTAACAGAATCCATCGGAGTAACCTGGGCTTGGCATTCTTTTTACTTAATAGGTAACGAATGGCAGCATGATCGGTGTAAACTATAATTTTGGCTCCTACTAGATAAGATCTAAATTTGTCTATAGAAAAAACTACAGCTAGTAATTCCTTTTCAGTAGTTGCGTAGTTGAGTTGGGCAACGTCTAGGGTTCTACTGGCATAATAAATCGCATGTAATTTTTTATCTTTCCTTTGTCCTAGAATGGCTCCAACGGCATAATCACTAGCGTCGCACATTATCTCAAAAGGTTCTGACCAATCAAGGGGTTTCATAATAGGTGCTGATATTAACGCTTGCTTTAAAAGATTAAATGCTTCATTATATTTTTCATTGAAAATGAATTCAGCATCTTTCATTAAAAGGCCAGTTAAAGGTTTAGTTATTTTGGAGAAGTCCTTGATAAAATGCCGGTAGAATCCAGCGTGTCCAAGAAAACTTTGGACTTCTCTAATAGTTTTGGGTGGTTTTAGATTTTCTATGACTTCTATCTTAGCTCTATCTACCTCAATACCTTTTTCGGAAACTATATGTCCTAAAACAATCCCTTCGGTGACCATGAAATGACACTTTTCCCAGTTCAGCACAAGGTTCACCTCCACGCATCTCTCCAGGATTTTCTCAAGGTTAGCAAGACAATTGTGGAAATCAAATCCGCAAACCGAGAAATCATCCATAAATACTTCCATGATACCATCTAGGTAATCTGCAAAGATTGACATCATGCAGCGTTGGAAAGTAGCTGGGCGTTACAGAGGCCGAATGGCATTCGTCTGTAGGCAAAAGTTCCATAAGGGCATGTAAAGGTAGTTTTCTCTTGATCTTCGGGGTGGATAGGTATTTAGAAGAATCCTGAGTATCCATCTAGATAGCAGAAGTAAGAGTGTCTGGCTAGACCCTCCAACATCTGGTCTATAAATGGTAAAGGGAAATGATCCTTCCTGGTTGCTTTATTTAATTTTCTATAGTCTATGCACATCCTCCATCCTCCTTCTCTCCGTTTTGCTACATGTTCGCCTTTATCGTTTTGCACGACTGTGATGCCTCCTTTTTTAGGTACTACATGCACAGGGCTCACCCACTTACTATCCGAGATCTGATAGATTATACCTGCCTCAAGTAACTTAAGAACTTCTTTTTTAACAACATCACTCATTATAAGGTTTATTCTTCTCTGATGTTCTCTAGAGAGCGTTGAATCTTCTTCGAGCGAAATTCGATACATGCATACGGATGGGCTTATACCTTTCAGGTCAGAGATATTATATCCTAAGGCTAAGGGATATCTTCGTAAAACATCTAAAAGTTGGTATGTTTCCTCTTGGCTCAAGGTAGCACTGACTATAACTGGACGGTTCATCTCTTCATCGAGGAACTCATATCTCAGGTTCTTAGGCAGTTCCTTAAGTTCTAAGGTTGGTTTCTTAGGGCATGGCATAGGATCTGGGGTAAGGGATAAACATTCGTAAAGGTTATCATTGATGTAGGGTTTCCTAAAGTCATCATCTTCTAGTATGAGAGTTGATGGCAACTTAATTTTTTTTATGATTTATTCTTGTTCTAATTCCCTAACGCACTCATCAATGATATCTATGGCATAACATGCGTCTCCCATCACAGGTGCCATAAGAAATTTTGAAAGTATAAATTCTATTTTCTCGTCACCTACCTCAAAGGTCAACTTTCCTCTCTTGACATCTATTATGGCTCCTGCAGTTGATAAGAACGGTCTACCTAGAAGGATTGGTATATCATTGTCCTCTTTAATGTCCATGACAACAAAACCAGTAGGGATAAATAACTGCCCTATCCTAACAGGGACATCTCCTAATATGCCTATCGGATACTTAACAAATCTATCAGCTAACTGAAGTGACATCTTAGTAGGCTGTAATTCTCCCAAGTTTAACCTCTCACAAACCGCTAAAGGCATTAAGCTCACACTAGCTCCTAAGTCTAGAAAAGCTTTTTCGATCACATGACTTTCCAAAAGACAAGGGATGGAGAAATTTCCAGGATCTTTATCCTTTTTAGCTAACTTATTCTCGGAAATAGAATTGCATTCCTAGGGCTTCGGATCGTCGAGTCTACGTTTGTTGGTAAGGATGTCTTTGAGAAACTTTGCATAAGAAGGTATTTGGGTGATGGCTTATGTGAAAGGGATTTCTACGTGAAGTTTTTCTATAACCTTAATAAATTTCTGATACTGGTTATTGATCTGGGTTTGTTTGACTCTTTTCGGATATGGTATCGGTGGTTTATATGGCGGGGGTGGTACATAAGTTTTATCTTTAGGTTCTTCTCATTGGTCATTCACAATTATGAAAGCGCCTTCTAAGGTGTCCCTTTAGGTTGCATAGGTTGATTTGGTCTTGGGGCTTGGTAACCTGGTTGTCTCGGAGGTGCATTATTTTGGATAGGGTTATTGTTCTTATAGGAGAAGTTCGGATGATTCCTCCATCCAGGGTTATTGTTTCGTTTAATAGATTGCATTCTGTAGATTGGTGTCCTTTGGTTCCACATATCTCACGATCCGACGAAATTACAGTTGCAGTATTTGGGTTTATGCACATATGCTCGACCTTGAGGGCTAATGCATCCATTTTAGCTTGCATCATGTCTATAGAGCTTAACTCATATACTCTTCCTTGGGCTTCCTTCTTATTAATTGTCGCTCGTTCAACTCCCCATGATTGATGGTTTTGAGCCATATCTTCGATGAGGGCACTAGCTTCAGGGTAAGCTTTGTTCATCAGTGCACCACCTACGGCAGCGTCGATGGTCATCTTAGTGTTATAGTGAAGTCCATTGTAAAAGGTCTAAATGATTAACCAATTTTCTAAGCCATGATGTGGGCATGCTCTTAACAGCTCTTTATATCTCTCCCAAGCTTCGAACAACGATTCTCCTTGGTTCTGGGTAAATCTTGTTATAGGGTTTCGAAGAACGGCGGTCTTACTTGGGGGAAAGTATCGAGCAAGGAATACTTTTCTAAGGTTATCCCAAGTCGTAACGGAATTGGGTGGAAGGGAATCTAACCATGATAGGGCTTTATCTCTGAGGGAAAAAGGGAATAATCTTAAACGGATTGCCTCAGGAGAAGCTCCATTGGTTTTAAAAGTGTCTGCTAATTGGAGAAAGATTTTTAAATGTTGGTTTGGGTTCTCAGTAGCAAGACCTGCAAATTGTCTTTGTTGCACTAGTTGCAACAAGGAAGGTTTAAGTTCGAAATTATTGGCTGGGATGGTTGGGTTTACTATACTAGAACTAGGTTCTTCTTTGGATCCGACGAAATTGCAGTTGCAGTATTTGGGTTTATGCACATATGCTCGACCTTGAGGGCTAATGCGTCCATTTTAGCTTGCATCATGTCTATAGAGCTTAACTCATATACTCTTCCTTGGGCTTCCTTCTTCTCAATTGTCGCTCGTTCAACTCCCCATGATTGATGGTTTTGAGACATATCTTCGATGAGGGCACTAGCTTCAGGGTAAGCTTTGTTCATCAGTGCACCACCTACGGCAGCGTCGATGGTCATCTTAGTGTTATAGTGAAGTCCATTGTAGAAGGTCTAAATGATTAACCAATTTTCTAAGCCATGATGTGGGCATGCTCTTAACAGCTCTTTATATCTCTCCCAAGCTTCGAACAACGATTCTCCTTGGTTCTGGGTAAATCTTGTTATAGGGTTTCGAAGAACGGCGGTCTTACTTGGGGGAAAGTATCGAGCAAGGAATACTTTTCTAAGGTTATCCCAAGTCGTAACGGAATTGGGTGGAAGGGAATCTAACCATGATAGGGCTTTATCTCTGAGGGAAAAAGGGAATAATCTTAAACGGATTGCCTCAGGAGAAGCTCCATTGGTTTTAAAAGTGTCTGCTAATTGGAGAAAGATTTTTAAATGTTGGTTTGGGTTCTCAGTAGCAAGACCTGCGAATTGTCTTTGTTGCACTAGTTGCAACAAGGAAGGTTTAAGTTCGAAATTATTGGCTGGGATGGTTGGGTTTACTATACTAGAACTAGGTTCTTCTTTGGATGGTTGGGCGAAGTCCTTAAGAGGTCTTTGGTTTTGATCTTCGGCCATAGCTCTCCTAATTCTATGGCAGAATAAACATGCGCGAGCGTAACGTTCAGGTTCCTCCAGAGGATATACTAAGCTTCCGGTGCTGCGAGTTCTTCGCATTGACCGGCGGGTAATAACCTAAGTCTAAACGATGTAACAACAGTGTACGAAATTTGACGAAATTGGTCCCCGGCAACGGCGCCAAAAACTTGATGCGAGCTTTTCGCAAGTATACGAACGCGTTAGAGTAATATAAAAGATTGTCGAATCCATAGAGACCAAGTGTCAATCTATCGTTATCTATTGTTATGGTGTTTATCTAAGGTAAACAAAATAAGGGTTTTGAGAGTGTACAATGAAAAATAAAGTATTAAATCACTACGCCAAATAAGGGAAAAGAGGGCACTTATTTTGGCCTATAACAGCGCTTTTAAGCGCCCTCTAAAGTGGCGCTGGCATAGGTAAAGAAGGCGCTTTGTTTTCCTGGAGAAAGCGCTGTCTAAAGTGGCCCTTTAAGGGCCACATTATAGTGCGCTTTTAGAAAAAAGCGCCCTCTGGAGTGGTCCATAAAGGGACACCTTAGAAGGCGCTTTCTGGAAAAAGCGCCCTCTAAAGTTGTCAATGTAAAGTGTTTAGAGGGCGCTTCCTACAGAAAGCGCCCTCTAAAGTGTTAGTTATTTTAAAAAAATTTGTTTGAAAAATAGTGGATATTTAATTGGTAACCTGTTCGCATGCTGCAAAAGTGTAAAATTCATATTGATTTCATCCTTTAATCCAATGTTATACACCATTAATCCATTGATATATACAACATGAATCCATTTATATACAACATTAATCCTCCATATATACAACATTAATATATGATTCTTTGATCAACAATATACAACAACATATTCATGATTTAGTAAAAGTACAACAACAATATACAACATATATACAACAACAGCATACAACAACAACATTCCATACATATATGTACAACAATATACAACCTAGCTATATGATTCTTTGATCAACAATGAATTGACACAATTCATCCTTCATTTCATCCAAATGAGCTCTTGAGTAAGATTTGTATTCCTCAAAGTACTACAATTAAGAGAATAAAACATATTCATGATTTAGTAACAAATTAGATGAAATATCTGATAATATTAAAATAAACCCTAAGTTATTATTCCATACCATTTTTGGGATGTCTATACGATTCAACGCAATGATATCTCTCATAAATCTCAATACAAAAAATCCGCAATCGACCGAATTGTTTTGCTGAGGACACTACACAGAAAAACAAACAATATATATATAGTTAATTTCTTACAAACACTATTATAAGCAAAAAAACAAACACTATTATAAGCAAAAATAAGATACTTAATATATACCTGAACTCTGATCCAGGTAATGTCCTTCCTATTACGGTAATTCTTTTTCGATCTAAATTTTAGTATTGCCCTAACAAAATAAAAACATATATTGAGATCAATCTGACAGACATAATTAAATATACAAATACACACGAATATTTAGGGGAATTTCACTTACGCGTCAACCGTCTTCTTCATACTCGGATATTTACTCCAATCACCTGATAACGAATCGAGATAATACACCATTAGTCTCGAAAGATCCATAGCAACCAACACCCAGTGACCACTGTAAAATAAAACAAAAATTTAGATGCATGAAAATTTTCTACGTAAAAGATATACATAGATTAGAATGAAATTATTAGAAAGAAAATCTAACCCGTTGCCAGAATTAAACGGTAAAAAATACAAACTGGGTGTAGTATTATCGCCGGCCGCCATGAATCTATCGACTAGTTCATTCTTTACGGATGTTGGATTTTTCGTTATAAACGTTGTGTTGATACGGGAAGCAGCAATAAAATTGAATCGGTTACACAATTCAGTTCCCCTCATCAATGTTACATACATATACCTTAAATAGAAACATAATAAACATTAGACTACTCATTGAAATGTGTAAATAAATTGTTCAACTAAGTAAATAATAGATTGATCGGAGTAACATATGTATGTATGAATGACAGCGATGCCTAATCCTTCGTGTTCAAAAAGTTGTTGCATGTCCTCCTTTACAATTATTTCGGAATGAGCAATTCCGAAAACCCCTTCATCAAAATCTACACTACGGATGGCGCCGTGCATAATATCGGACTCTTCCACCATTTTCTCAAGACGCATCATAATTTGAGATTTTGTCCCGGACGTCGTTGGAATATCGTTACCAGCTTTTTTCAACTTTCGACCGAGAACCTAAAAATTCATATAAATTAAATCATGACTTTTTTTGATGCAACAAAATCGTTGCGTATATAATTCAATGGGTATATATATTTGTACCTCTTTTTGAGATGCAACCGACTTGATGCATCTTGAAATCCCTTTACCAGCTTTATGTGTGGGTCTTGTAGGAGTCTAACATTACCATGTAATAAGGATTGATTAAATATCATAATTGTAGCTGAATTGAAATGTGAATACTAAATATTCATAATCATTTAGAACATATATACCTCGGCATCTGGGAAAATTAGATCTGACGGCCATCCAACAAAGGAAACGACTGCATCTCGCATCAACGTTGTCTCTGAAACAACGTCAGGTAATGGTAGAAGCGCGTCGGTATCTAATACAAGGTCAACCGAAACTTTCATATATCCCACCGGGAGGGGATTATGGTGAAGTAATTCACCCGAAGTGTTGTGCACTTTTCCCTTGCCAACCATGCGATAAGTTAGTGACGATAGATACAGCTGACAAGGTGTAATGCCCTAAACCAAAAATAAATGTTATTGTTAACGTGTATATGTGTCAAGTAAGAAAGTGCTATTTTAATTTCATAATAACATATATAATTACCTCGGGAAATTTCGGTTGACAATTGATACTAGCTCGGTCACTAGTATCTTTTGCCTCGGAACCGCACCTTTCCTCTCTATACCTTGCATTCTCCTTTTGCAGTTCGAGTACTTGTGCCCTTAACTCCGCCAAGGTGTCTATCATCTCTTTGTTGGTAGGATTTTTTGTTTTTGGTTGTTTATAAAATGACGACGGAGTCACACCAAAACCCTTACCCCTCACACGATCGGAATACTCAGGAACATTTAGTACTCGACTAAGTACGCTCCTACAATCCTGGACCTCGGTTGAAGGTAGGGTTTGGGATAAAGTCTCCTGAAATATTATTAGAGGAGATTAAAAATGAATTATATGTCTAACAAAATTTTTGATATAATTAAAGAAATAATGTTTCATATACTTACACATTCGTCATAAACATTTTGAACCGCTTCAACGACAGCCCCATCCTTCCTAACCCGAGCAGCCTTCCACAATACGTGCTCCGGAAGAGATGTTGCGTCACTTTTCTCCTCGGCTAACTACAAATTGAATCAGATTATAAGATCATCAATTATAACATATTGTGACAATGTATAAGCTCATAGCATTTGAATATACTCACAATTCTTTGTTGTAACCGTGCATATCCCGTACGCCCTTTTTTGTACGGATACGCGGGTTTTGATGCCCTTTTCCGATTTTTGTCGCTTACTTCCTGGATAAAAAAGTTTAAGGCATATTAGAACCAAGTAACTTAACAATTGTATAATACCATAATTAATAGACATTACATGGAATTTTTTGTTTCTTCGTTTGGCGACAAAGTTATCCCATTCTTCGGCTGAAATAATCTCCGCATACTTCATTGGCCGTTCTGCTTCAACAAAGTTTCCTTCCTCATCCTTGAGAAATTTGTTGGACAAAAAGGATCGAAATCCTCGGAGTCTTTTTCCGGCCAATTGAATACAATATTTTTGTCGGCTTTCATCGATGTGAAAGGATCTCTAAAAAACATACAAATGGAGTGTGTTATTATAAGTAATATTATAACAATATATGGTCAACAAATAGTCAACAAAAAAAACATATAATAATATATGGTAAGTACCTGTATCTCGGACCATATTTTTTCTTTGCCAACCTTCAATTCCGGACTTCTCCAATTATCACATGTAATCGAAATATGTTGTCGAACAAGGGAACCAATGTAACTTGCCAACATTGAACCGTTAGGCTCAATTAGTTGGTCTTCAGCACTCCAATGTACTTCGAATTTTTCACCCTTGTCTCTTGCACGAATGATTGACTTCATAACAGTCAATCCTCGTTTGATTTCTTTTTCAACATTGTTACGTGATCCACTCGCGTCATGGGTATCGTCTTGGTTAGCCATTTTATCTGTAATATAGAAATGATTCAATAAGACTCAAGTAAGACAATGACCATATTCGTGAAGCTACACAAAAAACACATTCATATACCTTCCATTTCTCTCATGTTACAACAATCTAAACTCTCTCTTTTTTTCATCATTATTGAATACAAACTCACACACACCTACTGCATACAAAAGACCAATGCAAACTTATGGTGTTTGGAACATGAACAAACTTGCAACCATAATCATCAAACTTCCAAGCACAAGCTCAAACACACTCCAAATGACATCAGTTTTCAATCAGAAATAAAAAACCTTACAACAAGGTGCTCATGAACACCATATAGTGCTCGTTTGCCCTAAACAACATTAATCAACATAATGCACAAAATGTAAAACTCAGTTTAGAAAATGCCCTAATCAAACACCTGAAGAAAGTGAACGGTAACGATGGAGAAGAGAAATACCTTCAAGGTGACGGTAATGATGGAGAAGAAAGTGAACAGCGACGGTGGACGCAGATAACTCAGTGAACATGAACGCAGCAGCAGAAAAAGGCGACGGCGACGACGACGGTGAGGGAGGGAGAACGAACGGAGGACGAGAGTAATCGCAGTAGAGAGTAATCGCAGTAGAGAGAAAACCCAGTTACGTAAACGAAATAGCATATAGAGAGGGAAAATAAAGAGACATGCAGTATATATGTTATAATTTTAATGTTTAATAAAGGGGACCTTAGAGGGCGCTTGTGTAAAAAAAGCTCCCTCTAAAGGGGGCCTAAGAGGGCGCTTCTAAAAGCGCTCTCTAAGGCTTTCCAAAAGCGCTTTATAAACTGGAAATGTACATGGACTTAGAGAGCGCTTTTTTAAAAGCGCCCTCTAAGGGTACCCTTAGAGGACGCTTTCATAAACGAGCTCTCTATTGGTGTCCCTCCATTTCCTCATTATTTTTTCGCTTCACTATAGAGGGCGCTTTGTTACAAAAGCGCCCTCTAAAGTGCGCTGTCTATTCCTCCTTATTTTTCTCTTCACTTTAGAGTGCGCTTCTTTAAAAGAGCGCTCTCTAAGGCTTTCCAAAAGCGCTTTATAAACTGGAAATGTACATGGACTTAGAGAGCGCTTTTTTAAAAGCGCCCTCTAAGGGTACCCTTAGAGGGCGCTTTCATAAACGCGCCCTCTATTGGTGTCCCTCCATTTCCTCATTATTTTTTCGCTTCACTTTAGAGGGCGCTTTGTTACAAAAGCGCCCTCTAAAGTGCGCTGTCTATTCCTCCTTATTTTTCTCTTCACTTTAGAGTGCGCTTCTTTAAGAAAGCGCCCTCTAAGGTGCGCTGTCTATTCCAGTTTTTGGCGTAGTGAATAAAATTCAATTAATAAAGACAGGTTCGAATGTAATTCACATAATCAATTAATAATCCAAGTACTTGCTAATAGAATTACTAATGGGAAGTGTTTCCTACTTTGAAAAGAACTAATTTAACGGGAACTGTCGCTTACGCGTATTCAGAACCGAGTTGAACTCCCTAATCAAACCCTCATATTGTCACTTATAGGAAGGCACGCATTG
Organism: Lathyrus oleraceus; assembly: GCF_024323335.1. Lineage (NCBI taxonomy): Eukaryota > Viridiplantae > Streptophyta > Magnoliopsida > Fabales > Fabaceae > Lathyrus > Lathyrus oleraceus. The sequence goes on along the minus strand of NC_066579.1, from coordinate 271,297,890 downwards.
CGTTAGAGTAGTAAACCTATTTTTAAGAAATATAGTATCTTGACTAAGTTGAAAAGTATTTTGACCTAGATTTTCTTAACCAAAAGAGGTTCTCACGAACCAGACTCTAAACTTATAAACCCGTCCGAAAATAGTTTTAAAATCACTTTTCTTTTTAAGTTAAAAACTCCTAATGAACTAAACAATACGCTTTCGTTGTATTTGAAATAGTTAAAAACAACTAAGTTTAAAAGGACGTTGGACGACTTTCGATCTTACCCAACGGAAATTAAGTGCAGGAAAACTTAAGCTGAAAGTCAAAATAACCCTTAAGTGTTTCTACGAACAATTGTACGGATTATCGGTTAAATTACAATCCTTACATTCTAACCTTTATAAGTTTAGTTAGACATGGTAAAGTAAAGGTGCATTTTAATTTAAATAAAAGTAGTGTGAGTGCGGAATGTAAATAAAAGTAGTGCAAGTGCGGAAAGTAAATAAAAGTAGTGCGAGTGCGGAAAATAAATGAAAGTAGTGCGAGTGCGGAAAATAAATAAAAGTAGTGCGAGTGCGAGAAATAAATGAAAGTAGTGCGAGTGCGAGAAATAAATAAGAGTAGTGCGAGTGCGGGAAATAAATAAAGTAAAGACAGTGCGGGAAATAAATGAAACTAGTGCGAGTGCGAGAAATAAATAAAAGTAGTGCGAGTGCGGGAAATAAATAAAGTAAAGACAGTGCGGGAAATAAATAAAGTAGTGCGAGTGCGAGAAATAAATAAATTAAAGGCAGTGCGGAAAATAAAGTAGACAAAGGTAAAGTAATAAAAACCTGCTCCAATCGGAGGGTTGAATAAAGTGCGAAACGGAAATGAAAATGGTTGCAGGATTAACTTCCTTTCAAAGTGCTCCAAACTCAATTACAGACTCGATTACACAATTGTGGCAACACCCCAATGTGAAGCGACTACCACTTTTACAATACTGAAGCGACTACCACAAAATCACCTCTCCCCCTTTTTAGTCAAAATTGACCAAAGGTGACCAATTAGACAAAATAAATGTCAATCAGCCTAGCAGAGAATGTCACAACAGATGTCATAACATATAAAATGTTAAAACATAATTGTTAGGAGATACAAACCATGATTATACACATCTGTGATAGCTGAGATAATTAGAAATCCATGGAACTCATTAAGAGCCCAAATATTACATAAAGGTATCAGTAAGGACTGCCACAAATTACACACATTTCAACAGAAAAAAAAAAACAAATTCTTCAGCATCAAAACAGCAGGGGGACCAGGTTTCATAACAGCACACCCACCAACCCAGTGTTCATCACAGCACACACAGTCTTCATTTCAGGGGGAACCATTACCACTTTAGTCTGAGGAAGTAGCATCTTCGTCTTATAAACACCTTGCTAAAATCCTTGCTATTTTTGTCAAAAATATCCTCTGGGATATTAACCACAAACTCCTTTGATTTCTATAGATTCTCATGAATACAAATCCCCAATTTCCCTCTTAAACATTCAAATTGATTAGCATCCAAAGCTTTTGTGAATATGTCAGCTAATTGCTCTTTAGTAGAAACATGTTCCAGTGCTATGATCTTCTCTTCCACAAGTTCTCTAATAAAGTGATGACGAATATCAATGTGCTTTGTCCTGCTGTGCTGAATAAGATTTTTGGAAATATTTATAGCACTCAGGTTGTCACAGTACAATGTCATGACTTCTTGTGTGACATTGTATTCAGTCAACATTTGTTTCATCCAAACCAGTTCTCCCAGTTGCTATGTATTCAGCTTCAGCAGTGGATAGAGATACACAATTTTGTTTCTTGCTAAACCATGATATCAGATTGTTTCCTAAGAAGAAACATCCTCCTGGTGTGCTTTTCCTATCATCAGCACTTCCAACCCAGTCAGCATCACAGTAACCAGTCAGCATAGATCCAGATCCATGAGTATATAACATCCCATAGTCACTGATGCCATTGACATATTTAAGTATTCTCTTTAATTGGTTTATGTGACTGACTTTTGGTTCAGCTTAATATCTAGCACAAACACCTACAGCAAATGCAATGTCAAGTCTGCTTGTTGTGAGATATAACAGACTACCTATCATGCTTCTGTATAGACTTTGATCTACATTGACACCATTTTCATCTTTGGAGATTTTCACATGAGTAGGAGCAGGTGTCCTTTTATGACTTGCATTCTCCATGCCAAACTTCTTAACGATTTTCACATGAGTAGGAGCAGGTGTCCTTTTATTACTTGCATTCTCCATAGAATCTTCCATCTGCTTGACTTGTAGCCCAAGGAAGTAGGTCAGTTCTCCAACAGGGCTCATCTCAAACTCAGACTGCATTTGTCTAACAAAATGTTCAACCATCTGATCCGACATCCCACCAAACACAATGTCATCTATATATATTTGTGCAACCATGAGCTTCCCTTCTTGATTCTTCACAAATAGAGTTTTTTCAATACCTCCTTTCCTGTATCCATTGTTAGTGAGGAACACTGTGAGTCTCTCATACCAAGCCCTGGGAGCTTGCTTCAACCCATAGAGAGCTTTCTCTAATCTGTACACATGCTTTGGAAGATTTGGATATGTGAATCCTTTAGGCTGTTCAACATATACTTCCTCATTTAAATAGCCATTCAAGAAGGCACTTTTTACATCCATTTGGAACAGTTTGAATTTCAGAATGCATGCCACTCCAAGCAATAATCTAATGGACTCAAGGCGAGCTACAAGAGCAAATGTTTCATCAAAGTCCACTCCTTCAACTCGAGTATACCCTTGTGCTACTAATCTTTCTTTGTTTTTAGTAACAACCCCTTGTTCATCAGATTTATTCTTATATACCCACTTTGTACCTATGACATTTACTCCTTCAGGTCTAGGAACCAGTTCCCATACTTCATTCCTCTTGAATTGACCTAACTCCTCCTGCATAGCATTGATCCATAACTCATCAGTCAAGGCTTCCTTGACATTCCTAGGTTCAATCTTTGACACAAAGCAGTCATGTGAGATCACTTCCCTTGCTCTAGTGGTGACCCCTTTATTTGGATCTCCTATAATGAGATCTTTGGAATGGTCCTTCTGAACTCTGATGGAGGGTCCCTTGTTAATTTTGTCATCTTCGGGTTCAGCTTGAGGAGGTTCACTTCCCTCATTTTTGTCTCAGAAGTCAGCTGGGGAATCATTCAAAGATGTCTCGACATCGTCTGTGACATCAGTCTGTTGGTCATCAACCACAACATTAATAGATTCCATCAATACATTAGTTCTGGAATTAAAGACCTTGTAAGCTGTGTTGTTTGTTGAGTAGCCCAGAAATATTCCCTTATTACTTTTTGGATCCAACTTCCTTCTTTGTTCATGATCAGTCAAGATATAGCATTTACTACAAAATACATGGAAGTATTTGACTGTAGGTCTTCTTCCTTTCCAGACTTCATATAGGGTTGTAGGAGTTCCTTTCTTCAATGTCACTCTATTGTGAACATAGCAGGCTGTGTTCATGGCTTCAGCCCAAAAATGGTAGGGCAATTTCTTAGCATGAATCATAGCTCTGGCTGTGTAGCGGTGTATTCGTTACCATTGGAGATATTGACTAAATCCAAGGTAAATCATACAAAGTCGAGTCGCCACCGCACTTCTATTTATCCAAAGGAATGGTTAGAAAGCGAACAAAAACCTAAAAGTTTTACAAACGAAACTAGTAAAAGAAACAGAGATCTGGGTAAGGGGGTTGGTTATGCAATGGGAAGGTGTTAGGCACCCAAAACATCCTAGGTACTCCTAGGGAGCCCTTTTCACACTTGTTGCAAAGGTTATTGTTTTGTGAAATTTTATTTGTGCAAACATGATTGAAGAGATGAGAAGAGAATATACAAGTTTATTTACATTTTGTGTTTGGATGGATAAACCCATTGCCTACGTACCCTCTTATGAAAAGATTAGGATCAAAACCTCGTAGTTCGGGTAAAAAATTTCAAAACAAATGAGTGGATTGATTGGTCCAAAAGCCTTAAGGTCTTTTGTTATCAAAGGGAGAAAACTCAACCTGAAAAAACCACAAGTCCACCATGTGAGGATAGCTTCAACATGCTAGTGAGGGGTTAACCCTATAATAAGCATGGAAGACTTATTGTCCATCACTAAGGACAAAAGGTGAGTATTAGATCTACCACAAAGATAACTCAAACCTAATAGCTAAAGGTTATGAAAATTTTGATTAAGAAGTGGACATGGAACCACAAAAACATTTGAATGGGTTATATTTGCCAATTAGAAGTATATACAAAAATGGTCAAAGTTGACATAAAGATTCAATTCAAAATGAGTATTATGAAAAGAAAGTTTGAAAACCAAAAGCATAAGGCTTAGGTTTCTAATGTTGAAAACAAATGAAATGTTTGCACAAAAATGTTTTTGGTTTGGGTTAGGGTGGAAAGATGAAGAAAACAACAAGGTGAGGGATAAGGAATGCAACCACACTAGGAGTTCCTCTCTTGAGATCATATAGATGATCCAAGTAAGTTCCCATCCTTTGGAATAAGCAAGCACAAAGCATAAGCAATCACACAAGTCTCATAAGAGATCCTCAATAAAAGGAAACAGAATGCCAACACATGGACTTACACCCGACTCCTAACAACAAAACGGAAACAGAATGCCAATACATGGACTTATATCCGACTCCCAACCATAAAAAGGAAACAGAATGCCAATACATGGACTTATATCCGACTCCCAACCATAAAAAGGAAACAGAATGCCAACACATGGACTTATATCTGACTCCCAACCATAACAAACAAACATCAAAGCAAACACATCAAAAGCAAATATCACAATCTATATACATACAAGAGGCTCAAACAAATGGGTGGGCTTTAGTCAAGAGGGGTCATGTCAGCCTCGATAAACAAGCCAAACTGTAAAAGGGTAAGCTGTAGCTCTTAACCACTAACATTGAGAGTTAGGGTGAAGCTGATCAAAAATGGAAATGAGGATGAGACCTCATGCTCTTAACCCTGGCATGGGTGAGCTCATGACAAGGAAAGCGTGGGGATCCAGAAAGTGGGACCCTATTCCACTTGACAGACACTGGACAAAGATCTTGGGTACTTATTCGGAAGCATCAGCACATAATGCGAGCATAAAGAACGACTCACTGAATAACGGGGGATTGGCTACTAATCCCTTTTATCCGTCAATTGCCTCAACTATTGGAGGTCTTAACATGTAACACATGCCTCATCTTGGAGGTCTTTGACACAGTTGTAAACAAACACAAACAAAGCCTCTTAAGGAGGACTTGCCAGCAAAATGCCTGCCAAAAAGGTGACAGGACTTCCAGACTACATGGAGTGAGAAGATAACTACCTAAGTGGTGTATCAACCACAATCCAAAGCTCAAGCAAGAGCAAAAAGCAAGCAACTAAGGTACCTGTACAAAGACTACACAGTTAGTATTTCAGTCAGAAAACCAACAGACAAACAGTGAAACCATTCACAGTTACACAACTCAATGAACAATGCCCAAGCATTCAAATGAACTCATGAGCTCAAGCACATCACTTAAAATCCTACAAAACAAACACAAGTTAGAACTCAAATCATTTGCATCTCACAAAGTGAGAACAAATCAACCATCAATGCTAAATGTCCAAACCTGAAACACAAAGCACAATTAGTTTATGCACAAAACACTAGTACAAAGACTAAGTTCAAAACCAAACCAAATGATCAAAACAGAACTCAATCTTCCACATAATGCACATTCAAACCTGTCACAAAATGTCCTCAAAAGGACCAGCATCAATTCAATAAGCAAATATCTCAAATGGCATATGCTATGCAATGATCACAAAATGTGCACAAAGTGAACTCTCAATTTAGAAAATTCAAATCAAAACAGAAATGCATGCAATGACTTTGAAATTTTTTATGCAAGTTTCTCATGTCATGAATAAGCAATATGCAAAAGATCAAATCCAGAAAAGTTCAAATGATCTATGAACAAAAATGCACAAATTCAATGCCAAAAATGTGACACAAGTTGTCACATTCATCTTCATGTGTCAAAAACAATGATAGCATATGAAAAAAAATCCAAACCAGTGCTCAAAAATTCACAACATGTGTGATCATTATGCACACAAAAAAGGGGATCAAATGGCTCAAAGATGAAGATTTCACAATGCATTGAACACAACATGTCAATATAGCACAATGTTCATTCAAAAATTCACAAATCACAAACCAGACATCAACAATTCACAAAATTAATGCCATAAAAAGTTAGAGATTCATACAAAACTAGGAAAAAAATTGGAGTTAATTTGGAGCATTTTTCTATTTTTTATGAATTTTTCAAGGTGACTAAAATAAATGGAAATAAGGAGGGAAATTCAAATATTTGAATCAATTCAGAAATATTCATAGCCACATGATGAGGCGCGAAAAGCAAATCAACGGATCACATTCAAATGCCAAAACGCACAGCTTCATTAATTGAGTCAGCAAGACACATCATCAGTCCAAGGCACGCGTGGAGCAGTCAACGGATTCCTCACCAATCAAACAAACACGCAAGCGCTCGCATGGCAAACACATGGAAAAAACCCTAAGACAACTCAGACGTCGGAGCTGTAGCTCCGGTCGTCTTCCCCGGTGTTAGATGCCCAAAAGTGCTTATTTGAGCTATCATATGTGGGCATCTTTCACTCTTTTTCCTTGCTAAAATTGTCAAAACCACATTTGTTTTACATGGAATGCATTACATTGATAAACAAGCTTGGTGCCTTTGATTTGTGTGTTATTGTGCAGGAAAGACATGAACTAATTGAAAATGAAGACACAAGAAAATTGGCAAAGGAACCAAAGAATACAAGCATTTCATCAGCCTGCTCGCTAGGCGAGGCTGTGGCGAAGAACTGCTTCGCTAGGCGAGCTCCTGGCGAAAAGCTCCAGTAAATTGTCAAATTAATTCGCTAGGCGAGCTGAAGGCGAAGGTGGTAGCGAGTTCATTCTGTTTTGGTGAAATGCGCAGCCAGCACTCACTCGCTAGGCGAAGCTCTAGCGAGTCCCCAGTGAGCATTCCAGTAGCTAAACCTCTCAACCTCGTTGGGGCGAAGGTTGAAGCGTATGTTCGCTAGGCGAAGGTATGTTCGCTAGGCGAACATGACAGTTCAGCAGGCCCTGTTTTCTCTGGGCGCAGGGGCCTTATGTGCCCATTTTAGACCCTCGCTAGGCGAGCCATTCTGCTCGCCTAGCGAACATGACAGCCCAGCAGTGGTCTATAAGTAGCAGGTGCCACTTTTGGGCACCATACCTCTTTTTACCAACTTTTTCCACTTTTGTACTTTCTTCTAGATATTTTTGCAGCATTGTTCTTGGGATTTTTATGCCCTAGTTTTCATTTCTCTTCATCTTAGAACCATCTTCTACAAAAAGAAGGTGGATTCCCATCCAACTTCGATTATCCGACTTGGATGTTGATCAACCTTCTTTCCTTACTTGCCGACCAAGCTACCATGAAAATGAGTAGCTAAGTCATCCATTTGTCAAGGTTAGATGTAGGTGATTACTAGCTTTGTGTGTAAATGTAAGGATCCTCATATGTAAACTCTTTAATGGTAAATATATGATGAAAACTTTGTTTCTATTTAAAACTCTTTGTGTTGGTTTATGATCGAGAGATGTTTATCGACTCTTGACCTAGGTTTTCATCCAAACTTGTTTGTTAGCTAGAGATAGTAACGAATGATTTTGTTCACCATAAGGTTGAACCAAAAAGTTGTCATTTTGATAGATTGTGTTCGAGAGAAACAATGGATCAAAATGGCAAAACTCACAATATGTGTTCGAGAGAAACATATTGAGAGGACTTTGTGAAATGATTTATCATCTAAAGGAGTTTATAAGATTGTTGACCGAGCAAATACATGCAAAGTGATCATTGAAACCTAACTTTGACAATATTTCTCATTTAATCAAACCATAACTTTTACCGCAATTTATTACTTTTTATGCAAGATAACTTGATTAAAACCAAAACCATATTGTTACATTGAGCTAAGATTAATACAACCATCGAACGGCGGTGATATCTTACAATCCCTGTGGATACGATAACAAAAACCCGACACGAAATATACTTTCAACAAAATGGCGCCGTTGCCGGGGATTGTAAATTGATATTGCGAGCATCGCAATGGTTGTTTAAGTTTTAGCTTGTGAATTTTTGACTTGTGCTTGTAATTTGTTTGGTTTAGTGTGCAGCTTACGTTTTATGCGAGGGCAAATCCCTGTGGACGAACTTCTTTTTGATCCTGAGATCGAGAGAACCGCAAGGAGGCTCAATAGCAAAACGAGACGTAGGAGGCAACAGGCTAGACAACGCCAAGAGCAAGGAGAAAGTTCTTCAACCACAAATCCACCACCATTCATACCAAACATGGAGCCACAACCACCACCACCTATTTCTACTCCATGTATCAATAGTCCAAGGAACACCGCTCAGTTTGCCAACCACACAGGAAGGCAAGCTGAGATGAAGACGGGAACTCTGAATTTATTATATGGGAGTCCATTCACCGGAATGGACCATGAAGACCCATTTGCTTTTCTCACAAAATTTTATGAGATAGCATTGGCTGCCGGAGTGGATCAGGCTCAGGAGCTTCCGTTGTTCAGACGTTTATTTCCCCACGCTTTGCTCGGTAAAGCAAAGGATTGGTATCTCGATCAAACACCAGCCGTAATGACAGACTGGAACGTGTTAGAAGAGAAATTCATTGAAAGATTTTTCTCCCATAACCGATTCATGGAATCAAAGACGGCCATCTCGGTGTTTTCTCAAGGAACCAGTGAATCTTTGAATGAAGCGTGGGAGAGATTCAAGTCCATGCTTAGGAAATGTAAAGGGCATGGATTTGATGAATTAACTCAAATCCATATCTTCAGAAATGGACTTCAACCAAACTGCAAGACGTTGTTGGATGCCACCTCGGGTGGCTCGTTGATGTCAAAAAGTGCCGAAGAAGCCACAAACATTATCAATCGTATGGCTCTAAATGATCTTCAGAGTCAAAGTCGTGGAAATTCATTGAAGAAGGCGGGAGTGCTTGAGTTAGGGACGAATGATGCCATCCTAGCCCAAAACAAGCTCATCTCACAACAAGTGGAACTCTTAACGCAACAAATCAAAGAGTTAAGAGAACCGTCAAAAGCTAAACAAATAGCTTGTTGTGAACTTCGTAAAGGTGAACATGACACCGGATTTTGTCCACCTCCCGTTTTTGACGAAGTAAACTACATGGCCAATCAACGGGACTATCAACCGAGACAACAACAACCTTATCAACCGCACCCTCAACAACAACAACAACAACAACAACAATTCCAAGGGAACCAAGGGTTCCAACCTAGAAGCAACTATTATCATAACCAAGGTTATGGAGGTGGTTCTTCTAGCCGTCAAAACCCTCCCCAAAATCCGTATCAATCTCAACAACCGTCGGTCGTCAATTCTAAATTGGAAGAGACATTGACGCAATTCATGCAAATGTCAATGGCCAATCAAAAGAGTAATGACGCGGCCATAAAAAATCTCGAGACTCAGGTTGGGCAACTTGCCAAGCAACTCGCTGAACAACAAACCGGTCCTTCTTTTTCGGCTAATACGCAAACAAATCCTAAGGAGCATTGTAAGGCGATTATGACGAGAAGTGGGAGGGAGTTGGGTAGTGAGAATGAAAAAAAAGTTGAGAGTGAACAAAGAGAGAAAGAGAAAGAAATTGAGGAGGAAATAGTGGAGGAAAATGTTGATGGTGAAATAGGAGTGTGGAGTGATGAGGAAGAAGTTGAAAAGAATAGAAATAATGGTGAAGTTGAAAAAGAAAAAGGTGTGGAGATTGAGGAAAATAACAGTGATGAGGTAATAAGGGAGGTAGTGAAGAAGCCTAGATGGAAAAGTGCTAGAGTTGCAAAGGGAAAGGAGGTAGTGAGCGCTACTCCTATCCAAAACCTTCCTTACCCTCATGCTCCTTCCAAAAGGGAAAATGAACGGCATTACGCCTGGTTCATGGATATTTTTAAACAGTTGCAAATCAACATTCCGTTTGCTGAAGCCTTGGAACAAATGCCAAAGTATGCCAAATTCATGAAGGACATACTAACCAAAAAGCGGAGGTATACGGAACCGGAGACCATCGTCCTTGATGCGAGCTGTAGTGCCATTATTCAAAGGACGCTTCCTAAGAAAGAGGTTGATCCGGGAAGAGTTACATTGCCGGTCAAAATTGGTGACGTGTATGTCGGGAAGGGACTTATTGACTTGGGGTCGAGCATTAATCTTATACCTTTGTCAATTATCAAGAGGCTTGGCAACATTGAGATTAAGTCCATCCGAATGACGTTGCAATTGGCGGATAAGTCGACGACCCATCCTCATGGCGTAGCCCAAGATGTTTTGGTGAAGGTCGACAAATTCTTTTTCCCGGTGGATTTTATTGTAATTGATATGGAGGAAGATGATGATGCTCCGCTCATCTTGGGCCGACCATTCATGAAGACCGCAAGAATGATGATAGATGTTGATGACGGTTTAATGAAGGTGCGAGTTCAAAATGAGGAAGTCACATTTGATCTATTCGAGGCGATGAAGCATTCCAAGGATAGAAATGATAGCTTTCGCATCGATGTGATCGAAGACGCTATTATGGAGGTTTTAAAGCATATTCATGAGATATCTCCTATGGAGTTAGCTCTTGACGACTCATTGGAGGTTTTCACTGTTGAAGAAGAGCTGGCTCTTGAGGAATGCTTAAAGGAACTCGATAGTTTAGATGACCTACAACCATGGGAAGTAGAGGAAGAAAACTTGAAGAAGGAGGTAATTGACGAAAAAGCGCCAATTGAATTAAAAGTGTTACCTTCGACTTTAAAGTATGTGTTTCTAGATGAGACCGAGGCAAAGTCGGTCATCATAAGCAACCTTTTGACAAAAGAAGAAGAAGCCCGTCTAATCATTATGCTAAACACCAATCAAGAAGCTATGGGTTGGACTCTTTCCGATCTAAAAGGAATTAGTCCATCCTATTGTATGCACAAGATTTTGATGGAGGAGGATTTCAAGCCGGTAGCTCAACCACAACGCCGCTTAAATCCTACCATGAAAGAGGTTGTTCGAAAGGAAGTTGTGAAGCTATTGGATGCGGGAATGATTTACCCGATCTCGGATAGTCCGTGGGTTAGTCCCGTGCACGTGGTTCCAAAGAAGGGTGGAATGACCGTAATCCGAAATGACAAAGACGAATTGATCCCGACCAAAGTTGCAACGGGGTGGAGAATGTGTATAGATTATAGACGGTTGAATACCGCGACTCGTAAGGACCATTTCCCACTCCCATTTATGGATCAAATGCTTGAAAGACTATCGGGCCAACAATACTATTGTTTTTTGGACGGCTACTCCGGGTATAACCAAATTGCGGTTGACCCGGTTGATCATGAGAAGACGGCTTTCACGTGTCCGTTTGGAGTGTTCGCATACAGAAAAATGCCCTTTGGGCTGTGCAATGCACCGGCGACCTTCCAACGATGTGTCCAAGCCATTTTTGCCGATCTGATAGAGAAAACAATGGAAGTCTTCATGGATGACTTCTCGGTATTTGGTGGGACGTTTAGTCTATGCTTGGCAAATTTGAAGACGGTGTTGGAAAGGTGTGTGAAGACCAATTTGGTGCTGAATTGGGAAAAGTGTCACTTCATGGTGACCGAGGGGATCGTGCTAGGCCACAAAGTCTCTAGAAGGGGGCTTGAAGTGGATAGAGCTAAGGTTGAAGTAATTGAAAAATTACCCCCTCCGGTGAATGTGAAGGGCATCCGTAGCTTTTTGGGGCACGCGGGGTTCTACCGGCGCTTCATCAAGGACTTCTCAAAGGTGGCTAAGCCTTTGAGCAATTTGCTCGCCAAGGACCAGGTATTTCTCTTCACCGAAGATTGTTTGCAAGCTTTTGAGGTTTTAAAAGAAAAATTGGTTACCGCTCCAATAATAGTCGCTCCCGATTGGAATGAAAATTTTGAACTAATGTGTGACGCGAGTGACTATGCTGTTGGAACGGTACTTGGCCAAAGAAAAGACAAAACTTTTCATGCGATACATTATGCGATTAAGGTTCTTAACGAGGCTCAAATAAATTATGCCACAACGGAAAAAGAACTACTCGCAATAGTGTATGCGCTAGAAAAGTTTAGGTCTTATCTTATAGGGTCTAAAGTCGTTGTGTACACCGACCACGCGGCGATTAAATATCTGCTAACCAAGCCGGATTCGAAGCAAAGGCTCATCCGTTGGATCCTCTTGTTACAAGAATTCGATGTAGAAATCAAAGCCAAGAAGGGGTCGGAAAACTTGGTAGCGGATCATTTATCCCGATTAGTGAACGTGGAGGTTACCGCGTCGGAAAAAGAAATCCGGGAAGAATTTCCTGATGAAAAATTGTTTAAGGTTCAAGTTAGGCCGTGGTTTGCAGACTTTGCAAACCACAAGGCTAGTGGTTTTGTGCCTGCCGACCTAACTTCGAACCAAAAGAGGAAGTTCCTTTCGGATGCGAAGTATTATGTTTGGGATGACCCATACTTGTTTAAGTTGGGTAGCGATAACCTGTTAAGGAGATGCGTAACTGGTGAGGAAGCCCAGAGCATCCTTTGGCATTGTCACAACTCGCCTTATGGCGGACATTATAATGGGGTTAGAACGGCCACTAAAATTCTTCAATCGGGATTTTATTGGCCAACTATTTTCAAAGACGCACATACCCATGCGCAAAGTTGTGACAGCTGCCAAAGAAGCGGTGGGATAGGTAAGAAAGATGAGATGCCTCTCCAAAATATCCAAGAAGTGGAAGTGTTTGATTGTTGGGGCATAGATTTCGTAGGACCTTTCCCACCCTCTTATGGGAATGAGTACATGCTTGTTGCTGTCGATTATGTCTCTAAGTGGGTTGAGGCGATTGCCTCACCTCGGGCGGATGCCAAAACGGTGATAAAATTTTTAAAGAAAAACATATTTTCCCGTTTTGGAACCCCCCGAGTGTTGATAAGTGACGGAGGGTCACACTTTTGCAATGCACCTTTGGAAACAATTCTAAAACATTATGGTGTATCGCATAGGGTGACAACTCCGTACCACCCTCAGGCTAACGGGCAAGCGGAGGTCTCTAATCGAGAGATTAAGAGAATCCTAGAAAAAACCGTGTCTAATTCTAAAAAAGAGTGGTCCCAAAAATTGGACGAAGCATTATGGGCCTACCGTGCGGCCTTTAAAGCTCCAATTGGCCTAACTCCCTTTCAATTGGTATTTGGTAAAACTTGTCATTTGCCGGTTGAATTGAAGCACAAGGCCTTGTGGGCCCTAAAGTTTTTAAATTTTGAACATGAGTTGGCCGGTAACAAAAGGAAAGTACAACTACTTGAGTTGGAGGAGATGCGCAATGCCGCATACCACTCAAGTTGGTTGTACAAGGAAAAAGCAAAGAAGTATCACGACAAGAAGATCCGTAACAAAGAATTTGTGCCCGGACAATTGGTCCTATTGTTCAACTCCCGGTTGAAGTTGTTTCCCGGGAAGTTAAAATCAAAGTGGTCCGGGCCATTTCGGGTGAAAGAAGTAAAAGAGTACGGGGCCATTGTCATTGAAGACATGGACAAGAAAGATAGTTGGACCGTGAATGGCCAACGATTGAAAGTGTATCTCGGCGGTCATGTGGATCGCGAGAGTTGTGCTCAGCCGCTCGATGCTTCTCTGTGAGCATCGCACCGTCGAGCTTAGCCGACGTTAAACAAGCGCTAGTTGGGAGGCACCCTAACATTGTAAGTATTTACTGTTTTATGTTTTATGTTGTATTGAGTACACTGTGCTAAAGCCATGCAGGATGACTTGCAAGTGCTGCATTTGCCAATGCACTTGCTGTCATGCTCGCTTGCAGCTCGCTAGGCGAGGCAGTAGCGAGCATGCTCGCTAGCTGCTCGCTAGGCGAGGCAGCAGCGAGCGCTGCAGTACTGTTTACTATTTAAATCTCAGCAGGGCCATTTTGCCCCAAACCTTCAAAAAAAATTCTGAACGGCTCTGCTGAGGAATTTGTGCTAGGCTTCTCAAACTCTCTCATTTGCATCTTTATCACCAACACTTGCTCGTTTCGGTCGATTGCAAACTCTTCTCACTTCACATTTCCGAATCCGTGTAACTAAGGTTTGCCCTACTACATTTGTCTTTTTGTTTGAACTCTTAATTTCCAAATGTGAATGGCAAATAGGATGAGTGTGGTATGGGAACATTGAGGTTGCATGTGGTATTTTGGAGTTTGCAAGTTTTGAAGATTTAGGTTTTCAAATTGGGGATTTAGTTTTACTTTAGGTTTTGCATGCAATTAGGCAATCCCCATTAGCATAGAACGATTAATTGCCATGAGAAATCATTAGGTTCTGATGTGGGAACCATTAGAGTATGGGTATTGGGGGAAAAATCTTTGAAAATGCAGAAAACCCCAAAACCCGTAAGGTTCGCTAGCACTCGCTAGGCGAACCTGGGGCGAGCGTTCGCTGCCACTTTGCTAGGCGAAGCAGCAGCGAGCAAGGCAGTCTTTTGAATTATGCTTTGATGGCTAATCTGTTTGTTGGTGTGTGTTGTTTCTTTGTATATTTTGCAGATGGAGTCAAGATCTGGAGCGGGTAAGAAAAGAAAGGGAGCAACTACATCTCGGACAGTTCCTATCCAGTTTGACCAAGACAAGTTTGTCGGCCCGAAGCAGGCCGCCAGATACATCGCTCTGGAGAAGCGGAAGATACTTCCAGAGAAGCGCTTTCTGATCAACCCACAGGGCACTTATAGAAATTTCGCCGGGTTGATAGACGCAAAGAAGTGGGATAGGTTGATTAGTCCCTTAGAGCATTACGACATTGCGACAGTGCGGGAGTTTTATGCTAACGCACTGCCCGACGACGATGAGCCCTTTACTTGGGTTTCTAAAGTGGCCGGGCGTCCAATTCCATTTGACCGGGATGCTATCAACCGAATCCTAGGGGAACCGCTCCAGCTGGGAGCTGACCAGAGAGACCAATACCACACCGACCTAAGGCTTCACCGAGATGTTCCTGCCATTACTACCGCCCTGCTTTTACCTGGGAAGTCTGTTGAGCCGAACCCATCTGGGGTTCCAGTGAGGTATCACCGGGAGGACATGACTCCCATGGCTCAGCTGATACTGCTCTTGGTTTTGACCAACATACAGCCAAAATCCCACACCTCGACTGTGCCGATCCCAGTGGCACATTTGGTCCATTCCATCCTCACCAATGTCGAGATCGATGTGGCGAGGATCATCGCCAATGAGCTGAAGACCGTGGTCGAGAGCGGGCTTAAGTCGGGGGCTCGTGTTAATTGTCCCCTGGCTTTCCCATGTTTGATCATGAGCTTATGCGTTCAGGCAAGGGTGAGACTTCCGTCTCGTGGGCAGGTTAGGATCCCGGCACCTATCGATGATCGGTATGTGGCTAAATATTGTAGACCAAAGACTACCGGTGGCAGTGCAGCCTCGGGAAGTACTCGGGCTTCTGATGGTCCTGGTACTTCTACTCCCGGACTTGATCCCTACCTCCGAGCGGTGTGTGACTACAGTTTTGAGTGGATGGCGGCATCCCAGAGAGCTATGATTGATATGCACAACAGTATGCAGAGGTTGGAACTGCAAGGTAATGACCCCTCCGGTGCTCGAGCATTGTTGGCGCGTGAGCAGTTTATGCTTAACGCTAATTGGCCTGTGGACAGGCCAGTCTATGGTGAGGGGGTGGGCGCTGATGCTGATGATGATGATGTTGATGATGAGGCTACCGATTCTGAGGCCGGTAGCGAGGAGGAGTCCTGAGCCCTTAGTGGGTTAAGTTTTTGTGTGTTTTCAGTTTTTATGTTATTTCTATTTGTATTTTCGGATTTTGTATCTTGATTTTGGTGTTGTACTATTGGGGTGTTTTGTCCCCCATGAACAAATTTATATTTTCAGTTAATGTTATTTAATTATGTTTTTAATTTTGTGTGGTTAATAAATTTTTGGTTGATTGAGTGGTAAACCCTTCTAGATTGGTTGCTCCTCAAGAAGTACCCAATGAAGGTGCATCCGAGCTTGGATGGCAATGATAAGAATAAACAAGTGAATAAGGCTAAGGTACATGGTTACCGTCGGCTAGAATTTTAGAATGCATTAGGAACTTTACTCTTTTTGGTAAATTGAATATTGTCTTTTTGCAACATAATTGAATGAATGTTTCATCTAGAACTTAAAACCACAAATTGTGAGGAAACCTCCATTGTACACTTAAATGCTGGATTCTAATAAGTTTTGTTGATTCATGTGATTCATTCTTTGTCTTTTATTATTGTGAAATTGTGGAAGCAATTAGAAATGATCAAGGCACTTGTTTTCTTTCGAGCACAACTACATCCAAAAACAACTTACCTGTGAGCAGAGAGAGTATTTGTTAACCCCTTTGAGCCTAAACAGTTGAATCTCGGCCTGAAATAAAGCGAGATCTCAAAAATCTTTTTTTTACAACCCAGAAAATCTTGATTATTGTTCTTTTGCCGTAAAAAGTTAAGAGCATTCACTTAGGGTGTGGAAGAAATAAGTTGGGGAGAACGAAAAAGAATTGGTAAGTACCACAACTCTTGAAAAAGAATAGAAAAACCGAGCAAGCAGAGAAAAATATATGTATAGAAAATATAGAAAAGAAACATCTGTTTTGTATATTTGATGTGAAAGAAAAGAACAAAAATAGAAAAAATGAAAATGAATGCTTGCTTGGAAGAAAAATAGTGAAAAATAAAAATTGAGTTGTGGAATATGTGTTGTGAAGGTTTCAAATAAGAAACAAATGAAACAAAGTCGAGTAGTGTGAATAATACTGTGAATGTCTCTTTTGCATCGGCACTTTCGTTTCAATGGCCTTAGAAATGACCCTTGTTTGTTAACCTAACCAAGCTTCAACCGAAAAGCCCTTAGTGATCTTTATGCTTCCACAGTACCATTTTTAATTGTTAGACATTGTATGAATCTATTTGATTTCTTCATTATTTGTTAGAGAGTGAGATTAGTCCCGCGGTTGCAAACGCGCAAAATCTTCATTCCTTATTCGAAGAGGAGAGACAGGATGATTCATTCAGAATAGTATTGTTGTAGATAGATAAATATTTTGCATTGCTATTTAAGTTTTAGTTCTTATGTATTATTTTATTCGAACCGTTGGGAACTTGTATTTGTTGATTTCGCTTGTGTTTGAGCCGTTTATCCAACTTCGGAGAAACCAGTTTCTTAAAGCAAATCCTCTTGTCCTTCAAGAGGCATACTTTGCTTGAGGACAAGCAAGAATCTAGTTGGGGAGAGTTGTTAGATGCCCAAAAGTGCTTATTTGAGCTATCATATGTGGGCATCTTTCACTCTTTTTCCTTGCTAAAATTGTCAAAACCACATTTGTTTTACATGGAATGCATTACATTGATAAACAAGCTTGGTGCCTTTGATTTGTGTGTTATTGTGCAGGAAAGACATGAACTAATTGAAAATGAAGACACAAGAAAATTGGCAAAGGAACCAAAGAATACAAGCATTTCATCAGCCTGCTCGCTAGGCGAGGCTATGGCGAAGAACTGCTTCGCCAGGCGAGCTCCTGGCGAAAAGCTCCAGTAAATTGTCAAATTAATTCGCTAGGCGAGCTGAAGGCGAAGGTGGTAGCGAGTTCATTCTGTTTTGGTGAAATGCGCAGCCAGCACTCACTCGCTAGGCGAAGCTCTAGCGAGTCCCCAGCGAGCATTCCAGTAGCTAAACCTCTCAACCTCGCTGGGGCGAAGGTTGAAGCGTATGTTCGCTAGGCGAAGGTATGTTCGCTAGGCGAACATGACAGTTCAGCAGGCCCTGTTTTCTCTGGGCGTAGGGGCCTTATGTGCCCATTTTAGACCCTCGCTAGGCGAGCCATTCTGCTCGCCTAGCGAACATGACAGCCCAGCAGTGGTCTCTAAGTAGCAGGTGCCACTTTTGGGCACCATACCTCTTTTTACCAACTTTTTCCACTTTTGTACTTTCTTCTAGATATTTTTGCAGCATTGTTCTTGGGATTTTTATGCCCTAGTTTTCATTTCTCTTCATCTTAGAACCATCTTCTACAAAAAGAAGGTGGATTCCCATCCAACTTCGATTATCCGACTTGGATGTTGATCAACCTTCTTTCCTTACTTGCCGACCAAGCTACCATGAAAATGAGTAGCTAAGTCATCCATTTGTCAAGGTTAGATGTAGGTGATTACTAGCTTTGTGTGTAAATGTAAGGATCCTCATATGTAAACTCTTTAATGGTAAATATATGATGAAAACTTTGTTTCTATTTAAAACTCTTTGTGTTGGTTTATGATCGAGAGATGTTTACCGACTCTTGACCTAGGTTTTCATCCAAACTTGTTTGTTAGCTAGAGATAGTAACGAATGATTTTGTTCACCATAAGGTTGAACCAAAAAGTTGTCATTTTGATAGATTGTGTTCGAGAGAAACAATGGATCAAAATGGCAAAACTCACAATATGTGTTCGAGAGAAACATATTGAGAGGACTTTGTGAAATGATTTATCATCTAAAGGAGTTTATAAGATTGTTGACTGGGCAAATACATGCAAAGTGATCATTGAAACCTAACTTTGACAATATTTCTCATTTAATCAAACCATAACTTTTACCGCAATTTATTACTTTTTATGCAAGATAACTTGATTAAAACCAAAACCCTATTGTTACATTGAGCTAAGATTAATACAACCATCGAACGGCGGTGATATCTTACAATCCCTGTGGATACGATAACAAAAACCCGACACGAAATATACTTTCAACACCCGGCCATATTCCGGTGAGTTCCAGACCAAAATTTCCAGAAATTCATGAACCTTACATCAATCGAACCATCATGCAACATAGAATCCAAATATCAATTCAAATCAAACTAAATCCTCATGAATTTTCCAGATCGAGCGAAAACATTTCCTAGATCTAAACTGAAAGTTCATCATACATGCTCATTACTTGATCATTTTCAAATCTAATCATATCTACATAACCTATGCCATATAATCTTCACATCTATGAACATAAAATAGCAAAAAGAGAGGATGAATTTGAAGTCACCTGAAATTGGAAGTTTCTGTTCACGCGTTCTCAAAGCCTATGCAGCTCCAGATCTACTCCTTTAACCTTGCCTTGAAGCTTTGTGCACAAAGAAACAATTGAAACCACCTGGATCTAGCTCAATTTCCAACTTCCATTGCTATGAGTTTGCACTTGAACTGCTCGAATCTGGACTGAATTGCTCAAACCAATGGTTGATTCTTGCTCAATGAAGCATGATGAACAAGATTATGCAAGAATTTTTGGTGTTTGTGTGAAGAAATGAAGAATTCGAAGAGAGAGAATTTTGGAGGGAGTTTGAAAATTCAGATCTGAAATTCTTCTGTTATGGTTGTTAGGATTAGGGTTTGGCTTTTATACTCCTTGCTAATGATATTGAAAATCAAATTAGCCTTTGTTTAATCCTGATTAGTGAGAATTGGAGTATCTTGCAAAATTGCAAACTGAGTTCATTATGGCCATGCTACACGTGAGACATCCCATGCAAGGCTTGAATTCACTCATGGACATCCAATGGTCACGTTTTGAATGGTATTTTGCTTGTATCATAAGCCAAATTTGAATTGTGGAAATTCCCTCCAAAATGATCACATGAGAAATGATGAGCATACACACTTTCCCCATGAATGGCAAAGGCTATTTTGAGATGTCATGATCAAGAGAAACATTTTGCAAAAAGAATGGACCAAATTGGAGCTTTGTATCAAAAGTTAGGCCATTTTGAATTTCCATGCACACCTTGTGATCAAATGACCATAACTTCTCAACCATTCATCATATGGACATGAATTAGGACTTTTTGGAAGGGGAGACAAAGATATACAACTTTAATGTTCACCAAAAATCCATTTGAAACTTCTTTGATGTTGACAAGTCAAGTTGAATGTGGATCAAAAACTTGCCAAATTTGTAAACTTTGAATTACAGGTCATTTTCCATTTTTAGTAACTTTTGCCATGACCTTTGAATCTTCAAGATAGATGTTTAGAATGATGAATAGTCCTCATTTGAAAATTATAGAGGTGTTTCAACTCATTTCCCCACCTCATAGCCCTCAGTTGACTGCACAGTTGACTTTTTGGTCCTCAGATGACCTTGAAATGCTTTGATGAACTTGAGCCTTTACCACTTGATGAAATTGCTCCAAAATGAAACCCTAGCTCATATAAGCTCCATATAATGATCATGTGGTCCTCATCTCAAGAAAATACCTCATCTCTTGCACAAAGGATCTCCTTGAAGCTCTTGACCTGGTGATTGCTCAAGTTACAAAACAAATGTTAGTGACATACTTTTGTGCTTTTGGTTAGTGAATAAACAAGAAAAGCAATGATATACAATGCAAGCATACTTGGTGATCTCAAACCACTCACAAGAGATCCCTACCCAAAGGGAAAGGAAGCCAAGATGCTCAAAGATCCTTGAGGCTATGCAGTGCAATGTTATGATGCCATGAGGGATCTTAGGGGCAAAATTGGGGTCTTACAGATGCCCCTATTTAAGGTCATTCTAGCCGGAGAAGTGAAGGTTAAAATCTTCGTCTCGACGAGGTAGAATGGGCTTAAATAATAACAAAGAGACAAATTTTGGTCCCTAAGAGACCTCAAAATGCAAATGTATGTATGCAAAACAAACAATCCCTGTGGGGATATGTGTCCACAAAGAAGAAAAGACATCGGGAGAAATTGACAACCCATAGGAGTAATACACTCACTAGGGAACAAAGACTCTAACGGGGACTCTCATGGGGATAAGAAGAAGAAATGCGTGAGCAGGTCACGACTTGAAACAGGGGAGTAAAGGACTGAAACCGCGTGAGCAGGTCATGACTCTAAGTTGGGGAAAAGAGTTTCCAAAGGGAATAAATCCGTTGGAAAGACTCAAGCTGACTCAAAAATGTACGTATTGGGAAATATGCCAACACAGCAAAACTATCCGCAATGGATACTTCGGATAAAAAATTCAGACTCAGGCTGAGGAAAGATATGAACAAAATATCCCTGCTGAGGAAAATGCAAGTATTAGGGAATATGCCAACACAGCAAAACTATCCGCAATGGATACTTCGGATAAAAATCCGGACAAAAACAATCCGCTAAGGGACTCGCCGGGGATGTCTTAAAAAAGACTCTCCTGGAGAAGCAGCGGGATGAGGTTGTAGCGGTTACTGGGTAACAAGCTCAATGAGACATGTGATCTGATCACCGGTATAAGGGCGAGAGAACAACAAGTTCGGGAAGAATGAATATCTAAGACCGGTATAAGGGTGAGAGATATCAATCAACCAAATCATCTGAGGAAGACCTAAAAAAGGTATATTTCAACTCAGGGAAATCTGACTCCACAGGGGACCAAAGTCATAATAGGGAGCAGAAGGAAGGAACACCAGGGATACCGGTTACTGGGCATATAATAGGTGACCAACCAAAGCGTGAATTGGGGAATATTCCCAAAACACTCATCATCCGAAGGAGGGCTGAAAAAAGTAAACTCGACTTACAGGATGGACATTCGATTCCACAACAGGGATACGAATCTTACTCGACTGGGGAAGAACACAAGGCTTCGACCAAAGAGTGCATGAGATATATTATCTATTACCGTCAGAACATAGATAATATACTCGCATGGAAGATTATCCACAACCGGTTACTGGGTTAATAAAGGATAAATCGACCGAAAGAGAAAGGCACCGGGATACCAAAACAAGGTATATAATGATGACCAATCAAAGGGAGAAACCATCATTATCAACAAAGGATAAATGAGAGCTGACTCACTGGGGATACATTGATAGAGGCAACGATCCAGGAGACATATCATCGGTTACTGGGAGATATGCTCAAAAAAGGGGAGTAACAAACATCACCGGCAAACGGTAAATGAAAGAGGACCCGCTGGGGATACAATTGCTTAATCAGAGCAATTATCCGAAAGAGGGAGGGAATATCAATACCGAACACTGGATAATGATAACCGTCAAAGAGGGGATTACATCTACCAAATACTGGGTAGAAAACCACGGAAGAGTAACCGTCATCAACTAGGATGAACAACAATGGTTAACTCTGCAAAGGGGAAAAGAACCTTACTCAACTGGGGAAAAACAAAAGGCTTCGACCAGAGAGTGCATGAGATATACTATCTATTACCGTCAGAACATAGATAGTATACTCGCATGGAAGATTATCCACAACCGGTTACTGGGTTAATAAAGGATAAATCAACCGAAAAGGAAAAGGCATCGGGATACCAAAACTAGGTATATAATGATGACCAATTCAGGAGAGAAACAATCGTTACCAACAACAACAGGGTAGACGAAAGATGACTCGTCGGGGATAAATTGCGAGCGCAAGGCAATCACCCAGGAAAAAGAGGGAGTATCAACATCGAATACTGGATGAAGATAACCATCAAGGAGGGGATTACACCTACCGGTTACTGGGTAGGAAACCACGGAAGAGTAACCGTCCTCAACTAGGATGAACAACAAAGGTTAACTCTGTGAAGGGGAGGAAAATAGGGTTTACAACTACCAGTATAAGGGTAGAAAACCACAAACTCCGTTGGGGAGGGAAAAAATAGGATTTACAACTATCGGTATAAGGGTAGAAAACCACAAACTCCGCTGAGGAAAAAAGTAGGATTTACAACTACCGGTATAAGGGTAGAAAACCACAAACTCCGCTGAGGATAAGGTGAATCATTACTAATTATTTAGTAATTATTCATTTACCACAGGGAAACACCAAAGACAGTCACAGGGGGCCAATTCCGGAACAAACCAAAAAGGCAAACTGAATCAAGACTCATCCTAATGAGGATATAACTCAATAGGGGAATCCATCCCAATATATGTGTTGGGAGGAAACGGAAACAACCGTCGTCCACGAGGATATAACTCAGTGGGGAAATGACAGGAAAGATAAACACTTTCTGCTTAAGGGGCTGACTCTATATGGAGAGATCAGACACACACATCTGCTTGGGGAAATACATATCACCAATTAGCAGGAGACAACAAACAAAAGATATATGCAAAGAATGCAACATGAATATCTGAATGTTATAATTATGCATGTATATGCGTGATTTATGTTTGATGAATGCTGACAAACAGACATATCTAACACACACAGGTCCAGGAATCAACCACCCAGTACTACATCTCAAGAGGAGGAGCCAGGATCACCGGAGAATATCCAATCTGCTGGGGATCAAAGACAACAAAATCTCTGCAGGGATGAATCATCAGTCTCAGCTAGGAAAAGAGAGTTCAGCGCACAGGCAGAAACTGCCACACAAGCAACTCTACTGGGGAATCCATCTCTGGGAGATAAGGGGAAACTGGTGATCTGACACCAAGTACCAAACTCACCAAGGAAATCACACCTGCTGAGGATAAAAGATTATTCTTCCGCTGAAGGGGAGAGTGGTGAACATCACAACAAGCATACCACTCGGGGATGAACCATCATGGATAAAATCCACCACACCAACTTCGCGGGGAATCAGAGATACCATGAAACAGCAATATCTCTGCAGGGGATGACATCATCATAGATAAGATCCAACGCACCAACAACTCCGCTGGGGATCTATCTGTGGAAAATAACATCATCATGGATAAGATCCAACACACCAACAACTCCGCTGGGGATGAACCATCACGGATAAAATCCACCACACCAACTTCACGGGGGATCAGAGATACCAGGAAACAGCAATATCTCTGCAGGGGATGACATCATCATAGATAAGATCCAACACACCAACAACTCCACTAGGGATGAACTATTAGAGATAAAATCCACCACACCAACAACTCCACTGGGGATGAACTATAAATCTCAGCTGGAGAGAAAAGCTTAATGCACAAATAGAATTTGTCACCCAAGCCACTCTACCGGGGAATCTACCGCGGAATATGCAGGAATAGTGGGGATCAACCACCAAATACCGAACCTTCCAAAGAGGACACATCTGCTGAGGAGGGAAGACCACTGCTCTGCTGAAGGGAGCGGAGGTGAATAACCTCAACAAGTACTCTGCTCGGGAGAAAAACCACAAAAGGCTCCGGAGGAAGAGGATACAGTCATACCAAGGATATGAACAAATGTCTTACCCTGTTGGAAATCATGCCACCCTTGGGAGAGCACTGAGAATCCCTTAAGTATCCTTTCATCATTGTGAATGTTCACTTTTAAAAAACAATTTGTGAAAAATTCATTTATTTAAAACAATGACATTTTCTCAATTAAAACATGCAAAACATTTGTTGAATAGAAACAAATAATAATGCAAATAATTGGATAAAAGCTCAAATTCATTTGATGGAATGGTAGTCTACAAATGGCAAGACTCCATAGATCTTTACAAATTTGAAATTGGTGATATATATTGGAAAAGGGCTACATTGAACATAATGACCACTTCTCCACCAATTCCGAGTTCGATGTATTCGAAGCTTTGGTTGACGACGAATGAACAAGAATCTCTGATGGATGACAGTTGTAGAACACAGTCTTGTCAGGATGCAGTTACTTGCCAAATCCCTGATTTTTGCCTAGATTGCCCCAGGATGAGGTACTCAATCTAGCGGGATGCATATATTCATTTTTTCATGTCTCTAATTTTTGCCTGGATCGCCCTTTCGGGTTTTCAATACACCTAGACGCTCATTTTTGCCTAAGCCGCCCTTTCGGGTTTTCAACTTAACGAGTCATTCTGTTTTTATTTTTAGGCGAAGTATTTCTTGACTGCACCTAAATTCACAGGACGAGTGAAATCCTCCCCATCCATAGTTGTAAGTATCAAAGAAGCGCCTGAAAAGGCTCTCTTAACAACATATGGACCTTCATAGTTTGGAGTCCACTTGCCCCTGGAATCGGGCGCGAAAGACAAGACTTTCTTGAGCACAAGGTCACCTTCTCGGAACACACGAGGCTTGACCTTCTTATCAAAAGCATTCTTCATTCTCTGCTGATACAACTGACCATGACACATGGTAGTCAATCTCTTCTCTTCTATCAAATTCAGTTGGTCATAACGACTCTGAATCCATTCAGCATCAGTCAAATCAACGGATCACATTCAAATGCCAAAACGCACAGCTTCATTAATTGAGTCAGCAAGACACATCATCAGTCCAAGGCACGCGTGGAGCAGTCAACGGATTCCTCACCAATCAAACAAACACGCAAGCGCTCGCATGGCAAACACATGGAAAAAACCCTAAGACAACTCAGACGTCGGAGCTGTAGCTCCGGTCGTCTTCCCCGGCCATATTCCGGTGAGTTCTAGACCAAAATTTCCAGAAATTCATGAACCTTACATCAATCGAACCGTCATGCAACATAGAATCCAAATATCAATTCAAATCAAACTAAATCCTCATGAATTTTCCAGATCGAGCGAAAACATTTCCTAGATCTAAACTGAAAGTTCATCATACATGCTCATTACTTGATCATTTTCAAATCTAATCATATCTACATAACCTATGCCATATAATCTTCACATCTATGAACATAAAACAGCAAAAAGAGAGGATGAATTTGAAGTCACCTGAAATTGGAAGTTTCTGTTCACGCGTTCTCAAAGCCTATGCAGCTCCAGATCTACTCCTTTAACCTTGCCTTGAAGCTTTGTGCATAAAGAAACAATTGAAACCACCTGGATCTAGCTCAATTTCCAACTTCCATTGCTATGAGTTTGCACTTGAACTGCTCGAATCTGGACTGAATTGCTCAAACCAATGGTTGATTCTTGCTCAATGAAGCATGATGAACAAGATTATGCAAGAATTTTTGGTGTTTGTGTGAAGAAATGAAGAATTCGAAGAGAGAGAATTTTGGAGGGAGTTTGAAAATTCAGATCTGAAATGCTTCTGTTATGGTTGTTAGGATTAGGGTTTGGCTTTTATACTCCTTGCTAATGATACTGAAAATCAAATTAGCCTTTGTTTAATCCTGATTAGTGAGAATTGGAGTATCTTGCAAAATTGCAAATTGAGTTCATTATGGCCATGCTACACGTGAGACATCCCATGCAAGGCTTGAATTCACTCGTGGACATCCAATGGTCACGTTTTGAATGGTATTTTGCTTGTATCATAAGCCAAATTTGAATTGTGGAAATTCCCTCCAAAATGATCACATGAGAAATGATGAGCATACACACTTTTCCCATGAATGGCAAAGGCTATTTTGAGATGTCATGATCAAGAGAAACATTTTGCAAAAAGAATGGACCAAATTGGAGCTTTGTATCAAAAGTTAGGCCATTTTGAATTTCCATGCACACCTTGTGATCAAATGACCATAACTTCTCAACCATTCATCATATGGACATGAATTAGGACTTTTTGGAAGGGGGAGACAAAGATCTACAACTTTCATGTTCACCAAAAATCTATTTGAAAATTCTTTGATATTGACAAGTCAAGTTGAATATGGATCAAAAACTTGCCAAATTTGGAAACTTTGAATTACAGGTCATTTTCCATTTTTAGTAACTTTTGCCATGACCTTTAAATCTTCACGATAGATGTTTAGAATGATGAATAGTCCTCATTTGAACATGATTGAGGTGTTTCACTCATTTCCCCACCTCATAGCCCTCAGTTGACTGCACAGTTGACTTTTTGGTCCTCAGATGACCTTGAAATGCTTTGATGAACTTGAGCCTTTACCACTTGATGAAATTGCTCCAAAATGAAACCCTAGCTCATATAGGCTCCATATAATGATCATGTGGTCCTTGTAACACCCCGATAAAAACAAGATAATTATTTAAAATAAGTTAATAATATATTTATTAATTTAATTAAATAATTGGATTATTATTATTGGAATAATAAGTTGGAATATATATAAAGAGTTCCATTTGGTAAAAAGGGTTTTTCACGTGAAAACCAGAGAAGCGACAGAAGTGAGAAAGAGGCAAGGAGGAAGAGCAAGAGAACGAGGGTTGAAGGAAGGAAAAGCTTGAAGCTCAGAGATTTGCCGGATTAACTCAGGTAAGGGGGGTTTATCATCGTTTAATGGGTATTATGGGATAACATGTAATGGGTAGTGATAAACCATTGATTTGACTCTAATTGGACTGATGCATGATGAAATTGTGAACTTTTGGATGAACGAAATTTGGATTATAATTGAAGGAAATTCATAGGAATTAGATGTAATAATGTTAGAATTTGTGAAATCGAATAGGTATGATTCGTGTTAGATGATATGAACGAATACTGTGTAAAATTGGACTGTGGGAGGTTGGATCTGAGGAATCTCGTGGTAGAGAAAACCATAGCAGATCTGGAAATCTGGTTTCTGGTCATACGCGTATGGCACTAGGCAATACGCGTATGAGATGGTCTGGTACGCGTATGGCACTAGGCAATACGCGTATGGATGAAGAAGATGATGATTTTAACGTAGTTTTGTCTCTGTTGGTACGCGTATGAGGATGTGGTACGCGTAGCATACGCGTATGAGGCAGGCAATACGCGTATGGGATTGGCTGAGAAATGGGCCATACGCGTACTAGGCAATACGCGTATGGGCAGAATTGTGATTTTTCTGTGCTGTTGTTGTGCAGTTTTTGGTTGTTCAGCTGAGTAATGTAATTTTAGCTGATGTATGATATAGTAGGGATCGTTTCCCGTTGTTGTGAGCAGTGTAGGTATTAGTAGAGTGTGCTAATACTGTGATTATTAATTGGCATGACATGATATGATTTTGTGATAACATGCTGATGATGTATGATGGTATGCATAATACTGTGAATGTATCTGTTATGTATGCAATTGTGAATGGACTGTTTATGGCTTAGAGTGTGAGCATATGTCTATTTTGAATTGTTGTTGATGTTTGCATGCTAGGTGATTTAGCATGTATATTATGGCCTTTATGGTGGTAGCTAATTCCCATGGTGAGGAATTAGTGAGTGAGTATTGTGGATTGTTGTTGATGTTTGCATGCTAGGTGATTAGCGTGCATATCATAGCCCTTGGGGTGGTAGCTAATTCCCATGGTGAGGAATTAGTGAGTGAGTCACTAGGTCTCAAATGAGTGGGACTAGTGAGCTTGGTAGCCGTATCTGGATTTGATCGGTGAGGTTGAACTATATGTTCACGAATAGTCGGTACCGCATGCATGGAGTCTCATTGCATAATGTATGTATGGCGTATAATATGAATGGATGTATTCCAATATTATACGTGTGTTTTGTGTTGAGATGAGTATGATGATGATTATGAGTTGATGTTACCGTTGTTGAATGTGTGATATGATTAGGGTGATGAAATGTGTTAATTTACTTAGCATTTCATGATATTTTATAATGCTTATTATATCGATTGAGGAACTCACCCTTACAACTATGTTTCAGGTAACGAGCAGTGATTGAGTAGAAGCTAGTCCTTGGAGTCTAGTGTAGTTCCTTAGTGGGTCATGCTCTGGTAGATGTAACATCGGGACGGGATGTTTTACTTGTTTTTCATTGTTGATTGTTGAACAAGTTTACATGTAATGTGTTACATGTTTTTCATTGTTGTTAGATTTTATCCGCTGCGAATTATGCAAATGTTTTACTTTGATTAAATAAATGAGCATGACAGGATATTTTGGTGAATGGTGTGAAGTGTCAAGTGTGACACCCTTAATTGCATATCTACTCTGATTTATGTTTTGTTGATTTAATTAAATATTGGGGTATTTTAGAAGGGTGTTACAGTCCTCATCTCAAGAAAATACCTCATCTCTTGCACAAAGGATCTCCTTGAAGCTCTTGACCTGGTGATTGCTCAAGCTACAAAACAAATGTTAGTGACATATTTTTGTGCTTTTGGTTAGTGAATAAACAAGAAAAGCAATGATATACAATGCAAGCATACTTGGTGATCTCAAACCACTCACAAGAGATCCCTACCCAAAAGGAAAGGAAGCCAAGATACTCAAAGATCCTTGAGGCTATGCAGTGCAATGTTATGATGCCATGAGGGATCTTAGGGACAAAATTGGGGTCTTACAGGCTGATTCTTGAAGAGTTCTATTTTTTCTTTCCACCACACCATTTTGCTGGGGAGTAATGGGAGATGAGAACTCATGATGAATTCCTTCTGAAGAACAAAATTCAGCAAATTTGTTGTTCTCAAATTCCTTCCCATGATCACTTCTAATTTTGATAACAGAACTTTCCTTTTCTCTTTGAAGTTTTAGACAAAGCTCCTTGAATACTTCAAACACATCAGATTTTTCTCTTAAAAAATTGATCCAAGTGTATCTGGAGAAGTCATCCACCACTACATATGCATACTTCTTCCCGCCAAGGCTTTCTACTTGCATGGGTCCCATCAAATCCATATGGAGGAGTTCCAAAACTTTGGTAGTGGTGTCATGTCTGAGCTTCTGGTGTGAAATCCTTGTCTGTTTTCCAATCTGACATTCTCCACAGATTTTTCCTTCATCAATCTTCAAGTCGGGGATAACTCTAACAGCTTCAACAGATGTGATCCTCTTCATACCTTTAAGATGCAGATGGACCAATCTTTGATGCCATGTCTTCACTTCTTCCTCTTTGGCCAAGGTACACATTGAAGAGTAACCAGTTTCTTGAGAACTTCACATGTAGAAGTTGTCTTTAGACCTAACGCCTTTCATGATCACTTCATTTTCCTTGTTAGTAATCAGACATTCAGTTCTAGTGAAGTTTACATTCAGACCTTGGTCACACAGTTGACTGATGCTTATTAGATTAGCAGTTAATCCCTTAACAAGTAGGACATTGTCCAGGTCAGGAACTCCAGGGCAATCCAGCTTACCAATTCCCTTGATTTCACCCTTTGCTCTATCACCAAAGGTAACATAACTTGTGGCATGGGGATGAAGGTTAGTTAGCAGGTTTTTGTTTCCAGTCATGTGTCTGGAACAACCACTGTCAAAATACCAATCTTCTTTGGCTGAAACTCTGAAGGAAGTGTGAGCTATTAGACTTGTAACATTTGTCTTAGGAACCCATTGCTTCTTGTTGACAGGCCTGTGATGTTTGGGTCTTGGTTGATGTTGAGTCTGATGATGAACAAGGCTAGGATAACCATATAGCTTATAGTATAAGGGTTTCAGGTGGCCAAATTTTCCACAGTAATGGCATCTCCATCTTTGATGTTTCCCTTTCTGTTGTCTTCCCTTCTGATGTTGTCACATATGATGTGACATCTCAGGTTTGCTTTTAATATGGCTGCACTTAGGTTTGGATTTTGGTTTACAACTAGTGTAGCTGCACTCAGCCTTAGATTCATTGAATCCAATGCTAGATTTGTCTCCTATTATTTGACCAGACTGGAGAATCTTGTCTAAGACGTCAGATCCATTGTTAAGCATTCTTACATACTTGGTCATCTCATCTAGTTTGGAATTCAAGAGTACAGCTTCAGTCTTCAACTTGGAGATAGTTTCCACATATTCTCCCTTTTCATTTTCTAGCTGAGCTATCACTTTCTTCTAGTTTTCAACTTGTCTACACACTTCTGCACTTTTGTGACACAACTCTTTGTAGGTAGTGGCCAGCTCTTCAAAGGTTACTTCATCATCACTTGACTCTTCATCAGAACCCCATCTTCTTGTCAATGCAGTCACATGATTTGCAGCTTCTTTTGTTTCACTTCCATCAGACCAAGAGGCAGCAAGGCTCCTATTTTGTTTCTTGAGGTAGGTCCCACATTCAGTTTTAATATGACCATACCCATCACATTCATAGCACTGAACTTCTTTTCCTTCTTTGGGCTTTTCTTCAGACCTTGTTCTTCTTCCAAAACTGTTGGATTTACTGATGTCAGATGCGATGTTCTTGACATTGGCCTTAGATCTTCCATTTATCTTTTTCATAAGTCTGTTGAACTGTCTTCCCATCATTGCTACCTCATTTTCCAGATCTTCATCAATATCTTGACCACCTTCCTAATCTTCCCCTTCAGTGTTTGACATGAAGGATATACTCTTGGGTTTCTGAAATTCTAGTTATCAGACTTTGGATGTCACACTGGTTGTTATGAAATCCAATTCTGCACAGACAGGGATTATGCAGAACTTAACAGTAAGTGCAGTAAATAACACAAGTAATTGTTCACCCAGTTCAGTCCAACATGACCTACATCTGGGGGCTACCAAGCCAGGGAGGAAATCCACTATTAGTAGTATCAATTCAAAGCTAAACTCACCCGTTTACAACTTATCACTTAATCCCTACCCAATGCAATTTCAATCTTAACCTAAGATCAGAGTTCCTACTCACTCCCCCTCAATCACCTCAGTGATTACTATCTTTAAACAATATTAAAGACAAGTTGAAGTCACACTTCAAACAACTCTTGATTGTGCTTCACAGCTTTAATCAAGATACACAGCACTCACGCTTAAAAGCTTTGAGTGACACAACACTTACAACTCAATGAACACCCTATGCCACAACTATCATCTACTTGATAATGGCTTGGCTTACAAGATACGTCTAATACAAGACTCACAAAAATACAGCAGTGAAGTATGATGGACACACAATATCTTCACGCCTCAAAATCCCTGAAACTGAATGAAGGAACGCCTTCCTTTTATATTGCAGTATCCTAGGCTTTTGCACCTGTATTCTCCTAAATTTAAGGTCACGCGAGTTCCCATAAATTCAACATTTAGGTTACTGACAAATAGGCTATTTGTTAGGTTCATTGAATGTAGCTTGGTTGTTGATTTCCTGGATTTTCTCTCAGTTGTTGAATCCCTGAAGAATAGCCTGAGAAAAAGCTGAAACAGAAAACTGAACAACCTACAATATAGCATATGCTGTCAGGCATGAATGTCACGACATTCAGTTTGACATCAAGGTCCATATGCTGAGTCTGTTTTTCCAGAAAACAGACTGTACAATTTTGCTGACCTGTACATGATCAAAATGACCATACTACAGTAACAGCTTACATTAATAAATGTCAAAGTGTCCAACTTAACATTTACACATTTGGCCTTAAGTTAGTTCTGTTATTCTCTTGAAGAACAAACTAAGTTACATGCTGAAGTATAGCAGAACACCACTCTGTCTAATGTTCAGTAGCTGCTGTCAATGATGAATGTCATAACATCCAGTTTGACATTCAGTCAGTAGGCCTTATGCCAGGTCTGGTCTTTCCTTGATAACCAGACTGGAAATAAATACTAAGTTCTAACAGAACACCTGCTGTTCTATTCCTTAGTATCTGCTGACAGGTATGAATGTCACAGCATCTAGTTTGACATTCAATAAATCCTGTGTTAGCTAGTCCTGCAGTAACTACAATGTAGTCACACATACATGTCATGACATCAGTCAAGACATTAGTACCCATCTAGTGTTTTACCATATAATGCAGCCAATTAAACACCTACAGTTTCTTTTCAGATCCATCGCATATTCCCATCTCAAATTTTTGGAGGGATCCAATTAGCTCATCAACTCTCATATTTGAGATGTCTTGAGATTCTTCTATGGCTGTTACTTTCATACCAAATCTCTTAGGGAGTGACCTGAGTATTTCCCTTACTAACTTTTCATCTGACATCTTCTCTCCCAGAGCTCCATAGGCATTGGCAATTTCAAGGATACTCATGTGAAATTCATGAATATTTTCATCTTCTTTCATCCTTAAGTTTTCAAACTTGGTGGTGGGCAGTTGTAGTCTAGACATTTTCACTCTAGAGGTGCCTTCATGAGTGGTTTTGAGAATGTCCCAAGCATCTTTAGCCACTTCACAGTTGTTTACCAATCTGAAGATGTTCTTGTCTACTCCATTGAAGATGGCATTCAATGCTTTAGAATTTCCAAGGGCTAGGTCATCCTCCTCCTTGGACCATTGTTCTTCAGGCTTCTTATCAGTAATGGCTTCTCCTTCCTTAGTAATTACTAGATGTTCCCAGCCTGTTAACACAGTCTTCCAAGCCTTGTTATCAAGAGATTTTAGGAAGGCTACCATTCGAGGTTTCCAATAGTCATAGTTAGATCCATCCAAAATTGGTGGCCTGTGAACAGATCATCCATCTCTCTCCATTGTACCAGAAAGTATTGTCCCTAGATTTCACCTAGAACCAGAGCAGGATACCTGCTCTGATACCAATTGAAATTCCGGTATCAGATATGAGATGTCGAAGGTAATGTCACGACACTAATATCTGAGTAATGCAAACAGGATAAAGATAAAGAACAATAATGCAAGAGACACAAGCAATTGTTAACCTAGTTCGGTCCAACTCACCTACATCTGGGGGCTACCAAGCCAGGAAGGAAATCCACTAAATAGAATCAGTTCAAAGACTCTCCGTACACTTCAACAAGTTACAGTCTTTCTCACCTAATCTCTACCCGTGCGACTTCTACCTAAGCACTCTTAGATATGAGAACCCACTCACTCCCCCTCAATCACACCTGTGATTTTAAACAACAATTACTCTGACAAGAAAACACTCTTCAATTACACACACTTGATTTTACTTAGCAGTTTCAATCAAGTAGACACACACTTGATCTTGCTTAACAGCTTTGATCAAGGAGACACACACTCTTGCTTACAAGCTTAGAGTGACAATTTACAACCCACAAATTAGACCAACTCAATCATCTATGGATGAATTGAATGGCTTACAAGTCTTACGACTAAACAAGACACAAACCCTTATATTCTCTCAATATTTCGCTCAGTATTGGTTGGGTATCAAATTAGGTTTTCCATGTCCTTTTTATAGAAGCATTCAGTTGGGCTTGGACATCTTGAAAACCCTAAAACTATTTTCCAATTAAATCTTCTCATGACAGTTGGTTAGATCTCCTTGGAAAATAAGTAAATTAGGTTATAATTAATGATTGAATGCGCCTGCAAATCAGATCTTCAATCATACATAGATTGCCATTAAATGCGCAATCACAAAACATATAACATTCTCCCTGAATGTTCTGTGTACAGGATGTCATGACATCGGGTCTGATATCCTAGAACAATCCTGCATAATTTCATTTATAATTTCCAGCAGGTACATAATATCAGATGCCATGACATTGTGTATGATATCCTGAAACAATCCTGCATAATTATGTTTTTAAACTCCAGCAGGTACATGAATATCTTATGTTAAGACATCACATGCAACATCTTGTGAACACTCTTTGTTTTACCAAAATTGCTGCCAACACTTAGAACCAACATGGTTGATTGTGGTTTACACGTTATCAACACCCAAGTTCCATTGATATTGAGAATGTACGAGAACGGATCAACCGCGAATCAAGGGTTTGTTGTAAGTCACAAGTATGGAGTTTCGGTTAAGAACCACCCAATTGGAGTGTACTATGGTTAAACCTGACAATCATGTTCTAAAGAGGTCCCCATAGTTATCATCTCATCTTTCGGATATTATCGGATAAAACGACTACTCATTCTCCAAAAATATTCTCAAGAGAGACTCTTATGAGTGTAGTATCGCGTAACAATCGCCTCAAGTCTTACACTTGAACGACCTTCGCACTACGTCCTAAAATAGGCCAATATGGGCTAGGTATATAAGGTCCTTGGCTTCTAAGGTTTATATTGGAAAGAGTAATTCCTAACCACAACTACTCGTGTGACATTATTGATCCCAACAAGACCTCCACCAAGTGAATGGACTTGCAAGTCAACTTGCTAAGGAATAACTCCACACAAGTCAACAAGACTATGCCATTCTCCTATCATAAGTGCACTCGAGTTCGGGTATAGAACTCATCTCACAAGAAACCACCAAGCATACAAGCAATTAATATATCAAGCAATTCATACATTACAAACAATACAGTCATCCCAAATTTGCACAAAAATATGTCACCAACAAATATAAACACATAACACACATAAGCAAAAAGTAGGCTAAACACACTAGGAAGGTAATTCCCCAACAGATTCACCATTTTTCTGTAGCGGGGTTTTCGTTACCTTTAGGTTTATTGACTAAACCAAAAGTAAACATACAATTTGAGTCGCCACCGCACTTTTATTTGTCCAAAGGAAAGACTAAAAAGCGAACAAAAGCCAAGTAAGAAGTTTTATCAAATCAAAAACTAATAAAAATGTCAGAGATCTAGGTAAGGGGTTGGTTATGAAATGGGAAGGTTTTACGCACCCAAAACATCCTTAGTACTCTAAGGGAACCTCTTTTTGCAAACATGTGTTGTAGGTTGGTATTTGTGAAAATATGTGCAAAAGATTGGAGGGATGAGAAGAGAATAAATTATATTTACAATTTTATTGTTTGAATGGATGAACCCATTCCCTACGTACCATCACAAAGGTAGGATCAAAACCTCGTAGTTCGGGGTAAAAATCACAAAGATTGGTGAATTGATTTGATCAAAAGCCTTAAGGTCTTTTGTTATCAAAGGGAGAAAACTCAACCTAAACCAACAATCCACCATGTGAGGAAGGCTTCAACATGCTAGTGAGGAGTTAACCCTATAATAAGCATGGAAGACTTATAATCCAATCACTAAGGATGAGGTGAGATTTACATCAACCATTATGATAACTCAAACCTATGACTAATGTTTATGAAAAGGTTTTAATAAGGTGGCCATTGGAACCACAAAAAACAACTTGAAGTGAGTTGTATTTACAAGTTAGGTTTATTTACAAAGTGAAGTCAAAGTTGAATTAAGATTTATTCACAAATGAGTATTGATGAAAAGATTTTGAAAATTCAAAGACATAAGGCCTAGGTTTCTAGTTAAAAACAAAGTCAAAGTTTGCAAGAAAAGATTTTGGCTTGGGTTAGAGTGAGGGGAAGAAGAGAAGGGCTAGTCCTAAAGCATACAAAGATAAGAGGGAGAAGATAAACCCTTGGAGTTCTTTTTCTTGAAATCATAGAGATGATTCAAGATGCTCCTTTCCTTTGGACTTAGCAAACATAATCAAGCAATCAAACAATTTGGATTCAAGCTCCTAGGATCTCTATTTGGCTTGTCTCTCTTAACTTGGTTACTCATGACATTGGTCCTTTCTACTATCTCAAGATGGAATCCCTATCACATAAGAGCAAACATCAAAAAAAGTTCACAACACAATAAGAGGAGCGGACAAAGAATAAGTTTTGGAAAGGAAGTCCTTTGAAGTCAACTTTGAAATTTAGCATTCTAAAGGCATGAGGCCTAGTTGCTCTTCAACATATTTAGCATTCTAAAGGCATGAGGCCTAGTTGCTCATGAACTCCTTTAAGCATAGGTAAATCCTAATTTTAAGTCCTTTCTCCTTTTTGCATTGGGTTCACACAAAACAAAGACAAAACAACCACAAGACAACAATATATTTATATATAATAATGAGCTCAAATGAGCAAAAGGAAAATGGCATAAACATAAAATATGTGCTCAAGTGAGCAAAATGAAAAGGCAATATGAATAAATGAGCAAGAAATAAATTGCATTAAAAGTGAAGGG
Source organism: Lathyrus oleraceus (assembly GCF_024323335.1). Lineage (NCBI taxonomy): Eukaryota > Viridiplantae > Streptophyta > Magnoliopsida > Fabales > Fabaceae > Lathyrus > Lathyrus oleraceus. The sequence continues at coordinate 271,261,165 of NC_066579.1, read as the reverse complement.
CAAGAAATTAAATGCTCAAATTAAAGTTAGTAATTAGTATGGTTATGTTAGTTTGTCATAAGACAATGTAGCACTATGTTAAGCAATCGTAAGTGGACTAATGTAGTAGTCACACCTATCTGAGGCCGGTCAATAAAACTATAGGCAAATAAACACAAGTTAGAGATCATGACTAGTAAGCCAAGCTCCAAAAACTTGCCATGCCAAAACAAAAGGGGAAAGGCCTTGTATGGACTTTAGGTTTTTTGCTTAACCAAGAAGCAACTTGTCTTGGACATAAAATAACTCACTTGATCTTGGATCAAGTTGAGTTTGGTTTTGATCAAAGAAGGCTAAACCTCTCATTTGTCAAGACTAACCATAAGACATTAATTCATTAGCCAAAATAAAAAGAAATGGGATGAAGATGAAATGGATAGAAAAAGAAATCCAGTATCAAACTCAATTGATCAAATGTCAACCAAGTCATCATCAATCAATGCCAAACAGAAGAGAAATGAAGATTACAAGTCAACAAGTGAAACATATTTTTTTGGTAATTTTTGAATTAAAAATAAATGCAAAATAAAATGAACAAAATATGGTCAAACCTCAAATTTAATTCAAATCAACTTCAACAAGTCCAATTAAATTCTCATAGCTCTAACATGGTCAAACAAGCTTTGACAAATTTTCTCAATAATTTTTTAAATCAGAAACTATTTAAAAACAATGAAAAATAACACAATATGAATTAAAATCTCAAATAAATCTCAAATCAAATAAGAAATTGATGAGATTATTTTTCATTGACTTATCATGATCCATAGGTGTTAGGAAAATATTTTTGGATTTTTCAAGTATCAAAAAGTGTTTTAAAATGAATTAAAACTAATAAAAACCAAAAAATTCACAAAAAATACTAAATGAAGTCACAAAAATAATTAAAAATCAAAATATGAAACTAGATTTTTCAAGAAATTTTTTGGCATTTGTCTCATATTTTTGTGACTTCAAATAAAATATTTATGAATTTTTGAAAATAAAATGAATTAAATGAAATTAACAGAAAATAAGAAAAATAGCAAAAATGTGTAGCCATAGGATCAGTTCATTAATTGACGTGGCAAGGCATCAAGGACTCAGGGGCGCGAATACACGGTGTATTGGATTCAAGCGCGCAACACAAAGATTTAAAATAAGTCAATACTTTGGACGCGTGAGATTATAACATAACAACATGATCCAATGGCTTTGTAGCAAGCACGTGGGGATGGTGGTGGGAACCACCATCTTCTCCGGTGATCCAAAAGTTTTCGGCCACCACGCGCAGGAAATTAAATGGCAATGAAAATGAAAAATGAAGGCATCAAAATGAAGCTGAGGTGATGTACATCACCTCTGTACCCATGGATCATCGTCACAGTTCCTATTTAGAGAGAAACATGAGCTTGAAGATCATGGTGCATGAACTGAAATGGCACGATTTGCAAAATTAAGACCACCACTGGCTTGCCTCAAGCATGAGGACTTCAGAAAACCACACAAACCAAAGAGATTCACATCATATTGCAAGATCTAGATCAAGAAAGTTTGGTGTTCTACCTCTGAAATGCAGCTTCAAACAGCATGAATTCTCCAAGTTCTTGATCTACTTTTGACTGGAAGTGTGATGGTGATGCTAGGTTAAGGAATTGAGCTTTGAAGATCAACTAATGATGTTGAAATTCAAGCTTGCAAAAGAGAAAGAAAACTGAAAATTCCTTTAGTGAGGGTTTGGATTTCAATTCACCAGCAATCCAGATCTCCACTTGGTTGCCATTTGAATGAGAATGCACACTTATTTATAGCTGAAATATGATGTAAGGCAATGCTTCCCTCGTGTGCATGAAGTTTGAATCCTCCTTGCATGGGCCTGTACAGGTGCATGTAAGGCCCAAGAATGAATGAAAATCCATGTTGAGATCAAATGGAAGTGAAATGGACGTGCACAAGGGACTGCGCAAGCTTGCACACCAAGTTATAATGTGAAATGCAAAAATGAACATAAACATAAAGCTCTTCGAAACTCCCACATGGAAAGTCCAAAAAATTAATGTGAGTAATGGTTGGAAAGCCCTTGAAATAAGGAACAAAAGTCATGTTGGGAAAAAAATCATTTGGAGTTTGGAAATTAATGAAAACTGGCTATGAAAGTTTGGGCACAAAACATGTCTAGGTCACCTTTGAAAATTTCACCAAAAGCAAGCCTCTTGAAGCTCTTCTGTTTCAATGATGCAAGCTTCAAATGGAAAAACCTCCAACATAAAAGTTGTAGATATTTTCGATATGATCATTTTAAACTTAAATTTTGTATCATTTTGATTTTTCATGAGAAAGTTATGGGCACTTGAAGTTGGATATTTTTCAAATTCAATGGCTTAGGTCCAAAGTGACCTATAATGTTTTTTATTATCACATGTATTTATTTTAGGATTATGAAATTTTGTCCAACATAAAAAATGAAGTAGACATCTTAATATTTCCAATGCAATTGGTGTCACCTCAAAATCATAAAAATTAAGGAAGTTAGGTCCTTGAGAAGTTGACCCAAAATTAGGGTTTCAGTCAAAATGACCTATAATGTTTTGAAATGAATGATGACCTTCCAAGTTTCAAATAGATTTTTTATGAGTATGAAAATAGTTCATATGGTTATTAAGAACATTTTTTCTCTTGGGGTCATCTTCATTTGACAAATACATCAAAAGTTATATCTCAGTGATCCTCAGTTTAGTCAGATGACTTGACTGGTCAACTTTTCAAGGCCAAACTTTCAATCTTGATGAATAAATGATTGAGGGGCCTCACATAGGCTCATATATGCATACAATTATGAATGAAAAAACTTCCCTTGATTAAATTTGATCATAGGTTGAGGTTGCTTCATGAGCAAGGCACAGTCAAAGCACATTTGAATTAGGGTTTCCTTGGGAAACAAACCTCAAGCCCTTTGGGTTATCTTGATCAAATTGGCAAATTGAGATATTTAGGAGACATATATGATGATTAAGAGCTTTGTGGACCATTGTCATGCCTTTTCTCATCTTCATCTAGCCACTTCATTGAGCTTAGGAGCCTCTTAGGAGCATAGGAGCACATGATCACTTGAGCTTCAAAAAAAAGTTAGTGACATATTTTTGTGCTTTTGGTTAGTAATCAAAATAAGAAAAGCAATAATATACAATACAAGCATGCTTGGTGGTCTCAAACAACTCGCACAAGTCCCAACCCTAGGGTTAAGGAGCCAAACATGCTATGATCCTTGAGGCAATGCACTGAGTAATGATATGATGCCATGAGGGATCTTAGGGTCAAAATTAGGGTCTTACAAGATCAAGTGGCTGCTAGCGTGCATTCCACCATGATCTTGAGTCAGCGTGCAACACAAATGGTAATCAGTTTCAACGCGCGTGATTAAAACATTTTAAATGGATCATCTGGTTCTGATGAGTGACAACACATCACCGGAGCCAAAGCTCCGGTCTCCTTCTCTGGTGAGCTTCACCGGACTGGTTCACTCACAACCATCACCAAAATTAAAAATAAGGACATGAATTTAAAGTAAAAATGCCTCTGAGCTCGAATCTGGCCTCAATTTATCCTAACTCCAAGTATATTAAGAGATACAATGAGTTGAAATTTGAGGTGTACGATCTTAGTTGCTTCGATCTTGCTCTTGCTAAAAGCAACTCAATCTTGTTGCCTACATTGGTAGGACTTCAGACAACCAAGGATCCAAGAGAATTATGGAGAATTGAGTAAGAATCGAAGAGATGAAAATTTCTGGAAAATACCTTCAATGCAGGTTTGTGCTTGATTGATCTTGCTCTTGCTTGCTCTTGATCTTGTTCAGGACACTTGAAGGAGTAAAATTGAATGGATGAAAAGCTCAGGATTCTTGGAGTTTCGAATCTCAAAACAATGAGATTCAAACTCAATTTCCAATGTAAATTATCAAGGTTACCCTTTGAAATGAGAGGGTTTGAAGGTGTGGATTCAAAGCTGACGCGCAGGGTCCCTAATTCTGATGCATAGAGCCTCTATTTATAGCCAAATGGTTTGATATTTACACACTTGAAATGGAATTCCAAAAATAGCAACATGCAATGCATGGGTGCATGGCCGTGTACAGGCCCATGAAATCACTTCTTATGATCCATAATTGAGTACAAGCAATGCTGAGATCATGTTAGAATGCAAGGCAAAGGTGTATGGAAGTTTCAAGTTCAATCTTGCCAAATGATGATCCAATGTTCAAGCCATGTGCAACCCATTCAAATATTGTCCAAAATGGATGAAATTGGACTTTTTGGAAAGGTTTGATCAAGAGGAACAACTTTAATGTTGGCCACTTTTTCATTTAAAGCTTGGATCATGATGAATTTTAAGGTGGAAGTTGGGAAAATCAAACATGTCAAAAACAATTCTAAGTGTCAAGCTATATGTTCACTTATTCCACCTTGTCTAACTTTTTGTGTGAGCTTCAAATGAGAAACATTCCTTCATCAAAGTCGTAGGTCTCTCAAAGTAATTCAAAATGGTCACAAATTTGACCTCATTTGGATTCAATATGAAGGAGTTGTGCATTTTTGAAGTTGAGGAAAATCACTTGTTCAATGGCATTGGTAAAAAATGACCTATAATGTATCCTAATATCACATGCACATAAAAGTTGAATTATACATCTTTAATTTGATTGTTCAACTTGTAAATCTTTCATCTCATAAAAATTGAGCAAGTTATGGCCTTGGTAAGTTGACCTCCAAATTAGGGTTTAGACAAAATGACTTATCAGCTTTCACCGTAAAAAATGAATTTCCAAGAAAAACTAGATCTATACCTCAACATGAACGTTGTTTGGAATTTAATTTAGAGTAACTTTTCTCTTGGAATAATTTTCATATGACAAAAATTGTAGGAGATAGGGTCTAGGGAACCCAGTTTTGATCAGATGAATTCCTCTGGTCAACCACCATCAACCAACTTGCTAACTTGCAATTCTCTTGACTTTTGGGACATATGGAAGATCATATATTCATAAGATAATTAAATTTTAAGTATCCCTTGAATTATTTGATCAATTGTTGAAGAAGTTACACAAGATACCCAGATGAACTAGGGTTTCCAAGGCAAACCATGAAGGTGAGAAAAACAAGAAAGGGGGGGTTTGAATTGTTTGGAAAAATAAGCGCTTTTCAAAATGAAAACCACACAATGATTTTATACTGGTTCGCTTATAACACAAAGCTACTCCAGTCCACCCGGCCAAGGTGATTTCGCCTTCAACAAGGACTTAATCCACTAATCTTGAAAGATTACAAACAACGTCTAAGATAAAAATCTCTTAGCCCTCTCAAGTATACAGACTACACAGAGTCACTTGAGGAAATCAACAAACAATAGAAGAAAGATTTATGTAAACTAGAGTGCTTCTAAGAAAGCAAGTGTTACAATATTAAGAACAAGAGTTTTTCACGTAATAAGCAAAAGCTTCGTGAAGATCTTAGAGAGCAGGAGTGTTTTTTCTTGAGCGTGGATGTTTTCAGTATAGTTTTGACTTATTGGCTTCTTGTTATCTACTGAAAGTTGATTTGCAATCCTTTATATAGATCAGTGAGGTAGTAGTTGAAACTGATGAGTAATAAGATGATTTTACGCCATAACATAAGTAGCTTCTGCAGGATAACTTTTTCTCCTTGAAATGACTACTTACCACAAGTAGTATCTTCTTTATAAAAATTGGAGATTAACGTCTCTTTCTTAATTAGGAAAACCATTTGCAAATCTTTACTTGACTTTAACGTTACTCTTTCATGATTAGCAATTCCATGCTCAGAGTATTTGTGTTTCTGCAGAGTCTTGGAATCTTGCTTCTGACGTTTAATCTCTTGTGAGTTCAGATAGTTTCTTCAGATAGCGCTGATAACTTCTGGAGCTTAGAGATAGCGTTGTTCAGAGTCAGAACTTCTAGAGCTACTTCTTGTTCAGATGCTTCTGATACTTGTTGTTTTGCTCAGAGTTAGACTTTCTTGAACTTGTTTTCACTTCAGATGCTTCTGATCATTTGATGATTTGTATCTGATTTGGTTTTGTATCTGATGACATCATCAGATTTCTTCCTTCTTTCTTTAGAACCCTGCACACTTAGAAACTTTTCGTTAGGGTGCCATTTTTGGTTTCATCCTTTGTTATCATCAAAATCAAGGAATCTGTTGTAGAACAATTTTTGTTCTTACAATCTCCCCCTTTTTTATGATGACAAAAACAACCTTAATTAGCAGATGAAACATGAATAATATTAGATCAGATAGACAGAAGCTCCCCCTGAGATAGTGCTAGGGAGTTCAGAAGTTCTTACCAGAGTTTCTTAAGTAAAGAGGTTTCTTGATATCTTCTGCAATTTCTTAAGTCCAGGTTAGATAAGTTTATTTTTAAGAAGAAAAAAAAATATGTTTGCAGAATGCTTAAGGTATTTAGACAATATTTTCATCAGAGCTATTAATGACTTCTCCCCCTTTTTGTCAGAATCAAAAAGACATAGTAAAAAAAATAAGTAAAGAGAAAAACTTGAATTCATAGATAGAAGCACAAAAGCAACAGAAGCTAGAAAAACATCAGATTCAGAGAAAATAAAAACAACAGCCAAGCAGAAGAAAAATAAATCCTAAGTGCCTAAGGGTTCGGAGGCGGAGGCATTCTCTAAAGCAACATTGCAAGCATATTCTGGATGTTGTCGTTGACAGTATCTTGCTTGTCCATTCTGGCCCGGAGTTCATTCTGATCTTGCTTAAGTTCTTTCAGAGTCTGAAGAACCATAGGGATCACAGAAGAGGACTCCCCCAGAGTCAGAGCCTGCTGAGCTTCAGCTTCAGCAGCAGCTTGTGCTTCTGCATCCGCCAGAGCCTTAGCTTCAGCTTCCTTTTCCCTTAGGATTTCAGCTTCCTTAGCAAGTCTTTCTTCTTCTAGCCTTCTTGCTTCTTCTTCAGCTTCCTTTGCCAATCTCTCTTCCTCTAGCCTTCTGGCTTCAGCTTCTCTGGCAAGTCTCTCCTGGAGTCTTGCCTCAGCATCTCTGATGTAGCCATTTCTGACTTGTTCAGATATGCTCTTCAGTCTAAAAGACTCAGAGGTCATCCAGCCAATGACTCTGTTCCAGTGTGTCCTTACAGATTTAGGATCATCACTGATTTCAGAGTTAGTGGTCAGAGACTTGACCTTTTGTACTGAAGCTTCTGCTACCTGCATGATGGCTTCCTCAAGGGTAGGTGTAGAAAGTTCAGGTTCAGGTTCAGGTTCAGAGGTATGAGGTGGAGAGTTTGGAGGGCTGAGATTTAATGTGTGAGGTTCAGATTCTGATTCAGGTTAGGGTTCAGATTCTGCTTCTAGTTGAGGTTCAGATGTTTGGGGTGAAGCGTAAAGAGGGTTTAAATCTAAGGGTTCAGTTTCAGCTTCAGGTGCAGCGGAGATGTTTGGTGGGGTGATATCAGAGGTGTGGGGTTCAGAGGGTTGAGTTTCAGAAGGTATGGTGGTTGTTTGTTGTGGTGGAGGTGAAGTTGCTTCAGATTGTGTTTGTGTTTGTTGTTGTGAAGCAAGTTTATGAGCATAAATTGTGGCTATGGTTGGGGAATCAGGGTCAGAAAATTCTGGGTCAGAAGAGATGGAAACATATGGGGGTGATTCTGGTTCTGAGGATGATGAAGAGGAAGTGTTTTGGTGAGTTTGTGCAGGTTTAGAGGGAGGTATGAAAGTACGGGCTACATTTAGAACTGGTGAAGGTTGGGAGGTTCTGGTGGTTGAAGGTGGGATTTCAGAGGTAGTAAAAATAGGTTGTGAAGAGAGAGGGTTAGAAGAAGCCATCAGAGGATTAGTGGTAACAGAAGGAACAGACGTACCAGTAGATATATTCAGAGGAACTGAAGATTTGCTTCCAGAAGCTTCTCCAAGTCTGGCCTTCTTTGCCGGAGGTGCTATCTTCTTCTCAGATAGACCTCTCTTGTATCTGACGAAGTCTTCTTCAGAATCCAGACAGTCGTCGAGGCTGAAATCAGAGATGTCAACACCATCATCCAGCAGACGCTGAAGATAGATAGCAACAGCATCTCTGGGTTCATTTTTGAAGAACCTGGCAAGGCCATGAGGCATCTTCCTCTGATCTTTCAAACAATCCCAGGATATATCCAGAGTGGGTCTGACTTGAATCTTCTTAATTATCCCCATACTCTTGAGATTTCTGGCATTCAGAGGCTTCCCAACATCTATTGCCAGATCTAGCATCAGCTTGGCCTTCTCCAGATGATCCACCAGCCCATTTTCAATGAAGACATCAGATAACAATCTTCCCAGAGGGATGTAGGATCTCGGCTTCATGTTGTTTCTGGTTTCTCTGACAGAATCTCTCAGATATCTGAAAAGGAGAGCAGGGAGGCAGATCTTCACACCCTTCTGAATGCAGTACAGAATGCATTTCTGGTCTGCATTGATGTAGTCAGAGGAGTTAGAGGCTGGACGGTGGTGAATAGTTCCCAGAATAATCTTCAGCCACACTCTGAGGTTCTGATGCAGCTCCTTGTTCTTTGAAGGATTTCCTTCAATGTTGGGTTTGAAGATTGTTGGGTTGATTACTTCAGTGATGCGTTTTGACCTAGGAGGGATGTTGTAAATCCTTTTTCCTCCAGCTCTCTCCATGTTCAGTAGAGAGGCTATTGACCCTTCAGTGATAACAATCTTCACCCCCAGAACATATGAGACGATGAAGTGGTCATCTGCATCTGCAAACCTCCAGAACTCCTTGATGAGAAGAGGGTAAACAGGACCATAAAGCCTTTGGAAATAGTTTTCCCATCCTTGTTTACGAAGCTCTTCAGTAAGATCAACGCCATTTCTCTTCAAGTTGTCGAAATCAACTAGTGATTCACACAACACGTCCAATCCTTCAAAAGGGGTTGAAAGGTTAATATGGCGTTCACGGTCAAGAACATGAGGTTCTTTGTAAACAGGGGTTATGGTGACGCCTGTAACCGTTGGTGTTGGAATGCTTGAGGTTTGAGCAGAAGAACTTGATTCCATTTCTTGAGAGAAGTTAAAGACTTGTTGTTGTTGAGCGTCAATGGTGAAGGAGAAGATGAAGATTGATGAAGATGAAGAACTTGCAGAGAATGCTTCAGAGAGGGTTTAGGGTTTTAGAGTGAGTGAGAGTGATAAGTGTGTGAAATGTGAGAAAAGTGTTTATATACTCTAAGTGAAACACATGCAAAACGACACATAAAATTGCGTTAGCACAACGCTCAAGTAAGCACGCTTGGGGGGAAAAATGATTACAGCTAATTAATGAATGTCTAATCCCACAGTACGCACACTGCTCAAGGAGATTTCAAACGTTCGACCTTTGAATTTCTTTTGACAGCTGTCTAGAAGTTCTAGGATTAGACGCTTAGTGCTCCACGTGTTGATGTATCTGATCTTCAGGAATACCAAAGGATAGGTTTCTGAAGATTTCTAACTCAGATATCTTCTTAACTTGGTAGAAGTATCAGAGTCAGAGGCAGAAATACATTTGTTTACATCAGAGTCTCATTTTACTTTTTCAGAGCCACACTTCATTCAGGGCAATTTTTAATGTTCAGATGTTCTAAGATAAAAAGAAATCTATCTTCAGCTAGAGGCTTAGTAAAGATATCTGCCCATTGATGTTCAGTATCAATGAACTTCAATGTTACTATCCCTTTCTGAACATAGTCTCTGATAAAATGATGTTTTATTTCAATGTGTTTGGCTCTGGAATGTAGAATGGGATTCTTACTTAAACAAATAGCAGCAGTATTATCACAAAAGATAGGAATGTTACTCTCAAAAATTTGCAGATCTTCTAACTGATGCTTCATCCAGAGCATCTGAGTTGTGCACAGTGACGTTGAGATATATTCTGCTTCTGCAGTTGATAGAGCAATTGTTGATTGTCTTTTGCTAGCCCAGGATATCAGATTGTTTCCCAGAAGCTGGCAATTTCCAGAAGTACTTTTTCGTTCTATTCTATCTCCTGCATAATCTGCATCACAATAACCCGAGAGTTTATACTCTGATGTTTTCTCATACATCAGGCCCAGGTTAGGAGTTCCTTTCAGATACTTAAGAATTCTCTTAACTGCTGTTAAATGAGATTCTCTAGGATCTGATTGGAATCTGGCACAAAGACAGACACTAAAGAGAATATCAGGACGAGTAGCAGTCAGATAGAGAAGAGAGCCTATCATACCTCGATAGAGCTTCTGACAAACCTTGTTGCTTACCTTTTCCTTTTCCAGAATGCAAGTTAGGTGCATGGGAGTTTTTGCAGAGTTGCATTCAGTCATGTCAAACTTCTTCAGAACGTCTTTAATATATTTACTTTGATGGACGTACGTGACTTCTGAAGTTTGATTAATTTGAATTCCCAGAAAGAACTTTAGTTCTTGCATTAAACTCATCTCAAATTCTGCCTGCATTAACTTAGAAAATTCTTGGCAAACAGAGATATTAGCATAACCAAAAATAATATCATCAACATAAATCTGGCATATCATGAGATCATTATTAAGGTTTTTACAGAAGAGTGTAGAATCAACTTTTCCTCTGATAAAATTTTGTTCCAGAAGAAAATTGCTTAATCGTTCATACCAAGCTCTGGGAGCTTGTTTAAGTCCATATAAGGATTTCTTAAGTTTAAAGACATGTTCTGGAAAATTTGAATTTTCAAAACCTGGAGGTTGGTTGACATACACTTCTTCTGATATATAACCATTAAGGAATGCACTCTTGACATCCATTTGATATAATTTAATAGAATGATTAATAGCAAAAGATACAAGAAGACGAATAGATTCTAACCTCGCGACTGGAGCAAAGGTTTCATTATAGTCAATACCTTCTTGTTGACTGTAACCTTGAGCTACCAGTTGAGCCTTGTTTCTGACAACTTTTCCTTTCTCGTTCAGCTTGTTTCTGAAAACCCATCTGGTTCCAATGACATGAGTGCCTCTGGGTTTAGGAACGAGATCCCAGACATCATTCTTTGAGAATTGATCCAATTCTTCTTGCATAGCTGCCACCCAGTCGTTATCCTGAAGTGCTTCATCACAAGACGTAGGCTCAATCAGAGACACTAGTCCCAGAGTAGTATCTTCAGAAGTCCTGAAGGTAGATCTGGTTCTGACAGGTTCGTCCTTGTTTCCCTGAATCAAATCTTCAGATACATTGATACGACTTTTGACTTTCTTTGGGATTTCTGGAGATTTAATTTCTTCAGAGTTCTGAGTGACAGTTGCTTCTGGAGTTTTATCAGATTCTACAAGAGTGATTTCCAAATCTGCAAACTTTTCAACTAGCTTTGACTTTTCAGGGTCAAGCTTATCATCAAATCTGACATGAATTGATTCTTCCACAATTTTGGTTTTTGTGTTGTATACTCTGTAGCCTTTAGAGCGTTCTGAGTATCCTAACATAATACCTTTCTGTGCTTTGGAATCAAACTTGTTCAGATGTTCTTTAGTATTTAATATAAAGCAAGAACATCCAAAAGGATGAAAATATGAAATGTTTGGTTTTCTTCCTTTACACAGTTCATAGGGAGTCTTTTCTAGAATAGGTCTTATAGAGATTCTATTCTGAATGTAACACGCTGTATTTACAGCTTCTGCCCAAAAGTGCTTTGCTACGTTTGTTTCATTGATCATGGTTCTGGCCATCTCTTGGAGTGTCCTATTCTTCCTCTCTACAACTCCATTTTGTTGTGGAGTTCTAGGGCAGGAGAAATCATGGGATATTCCATTAGAATCAAATAATTCTTCAAAATCTTTGTTTTCAAATTCTCCACCATGATCACTTCTGACTCTAATAATTTTAGAGTCAAATTCTTTTTGCACTTTGGAACAGAAACTGGTGAATACAGAGTGAGACTCACTCTTGTGCTTTAGGAATTTTACCCATGTCCAGCGACTGTAATCATCAACAATGACTAGTCCATACTTCTTTCCATTAACTGATGTTGTTTTCACAGGACCAAATAAGTCAATGTGAAGAAGTTCTAGAGGCTTAGAGGTAGAAACAACATTTTTCTTTTTAAAGATGTTTTTGAAAATTTTCCTTTCTGACAAGCTTCACACAGAGCATTTGAAGAAAACTTCAGTTTAGGTAGGCCTCTGACTAACTCGAGTTTAGTTAGCTGAGAAAGTTTCCTCATGCTAATGTGGCCCAAGCGTCTATGCCATACCCATTGCTCTTCGTGAACTGACATTAGACATTTAACATTTTGATCTTTTAAATCAGAAAGATTTATTTTGTAAATGTTGTTTTTCCTCTTGCCTGTGAAAAGGACAGAGCCATCGTTCTGATTAATGGCTTTACATGTTTTTTGATTGAAGATTACATCATAACCGTTATCACTTAATTGACTTATGGATAACAAGTTATGCATTAATCCTTCTACATAAAGAACATCAGATATAGAGGGAAGAGTACCATTACCAATAGTTCCGGAGCCTCTGATCCTTCCTTTCTAATCTCCTCCGAAGCCTACAAATCCAGCATCTTTAAGTTCCAGACTTTGGAACATAGACTTTCTTCCCGTCATGTGTCGCGAGCATCCAGAGTCCAGGTACCATGACTGGTGTCTGAACTTTGCTGCATAGGATATCTGCAACATACACAATCTTATCTTTTGGTACCCAGAATCTCTTGGGTCCTTTCAGATTAGTTTTCCCAGAGTTTCTTATAACTTTGGGTTTTCTAGCATTTTTAAATTTTTGTTCTTGTGTGTGTGTGTAATGATATGAAAAGGGAGACTTAAGTTGGTTACTGGTAGAAGTTTTATCTTCCTTAGAATCATACCCAATTCCCTTTTTATTGTTCTGACTAACTCCATAAATCATGGATGCCATAATACTCCTATCTATCCCATTTTTCAGAAATTCTTGAAAGGCTTCTTCGTATTTATAAATTATTGCATTTGAAGTTTGTGGAGTTTGAGATAACGCTTCTTCTAATTCTAAGCTTTTTCTTTTTGCTCCATCTCTTTCTAATGTTAACAATTTAATTGTATCTTCTTGTGCTAGAATTGTCATCTCAAGCTCGCCACAATCTTCAAATTTTGCTTTAAGACAGCCTTTAATGTTTTTAAACTTTTGTTTTAATTTCTGATATGAGCTAAGAGTTTCTGACAAACAAGATTCTAGATCAGATCGGGAAAGTTCAGAAAATACCTCTTCAGATTCTTCATCTGAGCTACTCATGGATGTGGTAGCCATAAGTGCCACATTGGCCTGTTCATCAGAGTCAGATTCTGATGATCCAGATTCACTATCATCCTAGGTAGCCATCAGTCCTTTCTTTGTCCTGAAGGTATTCTTCTTGAAGCTTTCTTTTCTAGGGTTGTCTTTCTTTAGCTTGGGGCATTCATTTCTGTAATGACCTGTTTCTTTACATTCATAACAGGTAGTGTCTTTGTTAGATTTACCTTTTGGAGTTGATTCAGATCGATCCCCTCTGGGTCTTGGTCTTCTGAAGTTGTTGTTCCTCTTTTTCCAGAGTTGCTTAACTCTTCTGGTTAGTAGGGACAACTCTTCTACATCATCAGAGTCTTCTGGTTCAGAGTCGTCAGTGTCTTCAGTTTCTGCCTGGAGAGCTTTGGTTCTGTCAGGTTTCCGTCTTTCAGATCTGGACTTTAGCGCTACGGACTTGTTCCTTTTGTGAGGCTCATCTTCCTCTAGTTCTATCTCATGGCTTCTGAGAGAACTGACAAGTTCTTCAAGGCTGATATTGTTCAAATCCTTTGACAGCTTCAGAGCAGTAACCATATGTCTCCATTTCTTTGGCAGACTTCTGACTATCTTCTTAACATGATCTGCAGTTATGTATCCTTTGTCTAGCACCTTGAGACCTGCAATAAGAGTTTGGAATCTAGAAAACATAGCCTCTATAGCTTCGTCATCTTCCATCTTGAAGGCTTCATACTTCTGGATAAGCGCCAGAGCCTTCGTCTCCTTGACTTGGGAGTTTCCTTCATGGGTCATCTTCAGAGAGTCAAGTATATCTTTGGCTGTCTCTCTGTTGGTGATCTTTTCATATTCGTTGTATGATATAGCATTTAGAAGTATTGTTCTGGCCTTGTGATAATTTTTGAAGATACGTTTCTGATCTTCTGACATCTTGTTTCTGGGAACTTCAGCTCCATTTTCTAAGACTGGAGGTGTATATCCATCTGTGACTATGTCCCAGAGGTCAGCATCATAACCCAGAAAGAAACTTTCGATTCTATCTTTCCAGTAATCAAATTTCTCTCCATCAAAAATAGGAGGCTTAGCATTGTAAGAATCTCTTTCATTTGAGTGGGCCATTGTTTTTCTCGTACTGGATCTCTCTACACGGTTAAGTGTTTGATTAGAAAATCAATAACAGAGCCGGAGCTCTGATACCAATTGAAGGTGAGAAAAACAAGAAAGGGGGGGTTTGAATTGTTTGGAAAAATAAGCGCTTTTCAAAATGAAAACCACACAATGATTTTATACTGGTTCGCTTATAACACAAAGCTACTCCAGTCCACCCGGCCAAGGTGATTTCGCCTTCAACAAGGACTTAATCCATTAATCTTGAAAGATTACAAACAACGTCTAAGATAAAAATCTCTTAGCCCTCTCAAGTATACAGACTACACAGAGTCACTTGAGGAAATCAACAAACAATAGAAGAAAGATTTATGTAAACTAGAGTGCTTCTAAGAAAGCAAGTGTTACAATATTAAGAACAAGAGTTTTTCACGTAATAAGCAAAAGCTTCGTGAAGATCTTAGAGAGCAGGAGTGTTTTTTCTTGAGCGTGGATGTTTTCAGTATAGTTTTGACTTATTGGCTTCTTGTTATCTACTGAAAGTTGATTTGCAATCCTTTATATAGATCAGTGAGGTAGTAGTTGAAACTGATGAGTAATAAGATGATTTTACGCCATAACATAAGTAGCTTCTGCAGGATAACTTTTTCTCCTTAAAATGACTACTTACCACAAGTAGTATCTTCTTTATTGAAATTGGAGATTAACGTCTCTTTCTTAATTAGGAAAACCATTTGCAAATCTTTACTTGACTTTAACGTTACTCTTTCATGATTAGAAATTCCATGCTCAGAGTATTTGTGTTTCTGGAGAGTCTTGGAATCTTGCTTCTGACGTTTAATCTCTTGTGAGTTCAGATAGTTTCTTCAGATAGCGCTGATAACTTCTGGAGCTTAGAGATAGCGTTGTTCAGAGTCAGAACTTCTAGAGCTACTTCTTGTTCAGATGCTTCTGATACTTGTTGTTTTGCTCAGAGTTAGACTTTCTTGAACTTGTTTTCACTTCAGATGCTTCTGATCATTTGATGATTTGTATCTGATCTGGTTTTGTATCTGATGACATCATCAGATTTCTTCCTTCTTTCTTTAGAACCCTGCACACTTAGAAACTTTTCGTTAGGGTGCCATTTTTGGTTTCATCCTTTGTTATCATCAAAATCAAGGAATCTGTTGTAGAACAATTTTTGTTCTTACAAACCAATTCCAAACTCTTGATGAATTCTTGATCAAAATAACATGTGAAGCTCATGGGGATCCATATATGATGTCTAGAGCCATATTAAACCACTTCTTGATTGATCTCCTTGCAATAAGGGTTTTAAGCCCTAGATGTGAGCTTGATGAATCAAAGGTGAGCACATGCCCTACCTACAAAAGAGTTAGTGCATACAAGGACATATTTTTGGTATTTTGGTTAGTAAAGATGATAAAATACAAAGTATGATATAATCAAATGGTGATTGGTGATCTCTCCTAATGCAAACCCAATGAATGAGGGGTAAGGAGGATGCCAAGATGTGATTTCAATGCTAATGCATATGATGAGATAGCATGAGGGATCTTAGGGTCAAAATTGGGGTCTTACAATAATCATGACCGGCTAAACTTTCTAACATTTGATCAATGAATGGTAAAGGGAAGTGGTCTTTTCTTGTTGCAATATTCAGCCTTCGGTAATCAATGCATACTCTCCGACCTATAACAGATCTAGTTGGGATTAACTCATTCTTCTCATTTTTTATCACAGTAGTTCCCCCTTTCTTGGGTACCACGTGCATTGGACTAACCCATGAGTTGTCGGATATGGGGTAACTTAGCCCCGCATCCAAAAAATTTACAACCTCTTTGCAGACCACTTCTTTCATGGTTGGATTAAGTCTTCGCTGTGGTTGAACTATCGGCTTGTGATCATCTTCCATCAAGATATTGTGCATGCAAACTGTCGGGCTAATACCTTGCAAATCCTCAATCGCCCATCCAATCGAACTCTTGTATTTTTTAGTACTTGAATGAGTTCTGCTTCTTGGACACTTTTTAAACTGGCATTAATAATAGTTGGGCACTTCTTTTCAGCATCAAGAAACACATATTTCAGATTTGTCGATAATTGTTTTAGATCTGCCCCCTTTTCGGGCTCTTGAGTATCTTCTGCTGGTGGAGGTGGTCTTAAATCTTCCCACAGGTGTGGTTTAGATCTAATCCACTGAGGTTGTTCCTCCATTATGGCTAGCACTTTTGACTCTCTCTCGTCTTAATCACTTTCAAAAATTGATAAGCTCAAAACACGTTCCAATGGTGACTACGGTATTTTCTTTTCAATTTCTTGAGCAATCACTTGATCTATTACCTCCATAGTGTGACTAGTGCCAACATCATCTTTGTATTGCATAGTGTTTCGAACATCAATTTTTAATTCTTCGTTAAATACTTTGAGAGTCATTGTTCGTTCCTCTATGTCTATCATACACCGTCCTGTCTCTAAAAATGGTCTTCCCAATATGAGAGGGATCATCTCATCTTCAGGCATCTCAAGAATGACAAAGTCAATCGGAAATAAAAACTTATCTATCTTGAATTTTCTACAAGCACTGTCATCATTCACAGGAATTTTCATACCTTGAAGAATGACACTACACGTTTCAGTTAGGATGATCGGGTCTACATTTATGGAGCACTATTTGGAGATGACGCCTTTCATGAATTTGGCTTATATTGACATTTGTTCTACAACTTCAGAAAATGGAATGTTTATTTCAAGTTTCTTACACATTTCCAAAAACTTCTCAAAATTGTTTTCATGTTGATCTTTCTTCTTTTGTCTCTGAGGGTAAGGGAGTTTAATGATTGGTATAGGAACTTTTTATTTCTCCTTTATAGGCATTATCACTACTTCTTCCTCTTGGTTCTTGGTTCCTTCGATTTCTAAATTGACCTCTAACAACCCATCTTCCTCCGCACTGTTTTCTTCTGGTTCTTCAGTTGACTTACCACTTCTGGTCACTACAGTGTTAACATTATTATGCTCACGCAGATTTGTCATTGTACCACTTGGCAAGGTAGGTACCGGAGCTTGAGAATTTAAAGCTAACTGTTGTGATTCTGACCCATCTGAACTTCGAGATTTTTTATTGAGGTAATGGTGTTCTTTTAATTGTTTCTAGTCTCCTCTTGGAACTGAATATTGTGAGCGGCTAATTTTTTAATGGCAATCTCCCAATCTGCCTTTTTAGGCGTTTGTTGTTGCTGTTGTTGTTGATACTGGGTTTGATATTGTCCTTGACCCTATTGCAGAGCATTTCCTCTCTGCTCTTTCTAGGAGAAGTTAGGATGATTCTTCCAACCTGGGTTGTAAGTATTGGACTAGGGATTATTCTGCTTTAATAACTTTATCTCTTCAATTTGTAAAGGAGTTGCAAAGCAATATACCGTGTGGTAAGGTCCATTACATATTTTACAAGTGATGGCTTGAGCCGGTTGAACTTGAGTTACCTGTTGAGTACCTATATTCATAGCCTTTAATTTCTTTTCCACTTCGGCAACGACTGTGTCTTCCAGATGGATTTTATCCACTTCCAATTTCATATCAATGACTCCTTGATGCTTGCTTGTGCACCTGTCGTATAATTCTAGATCCTCACTGGTAGTTATCGCTTAAATAATCCTTTTAATACCGGTGGCTGTTGAGAAATTTGTCCAGCCACCGGCTTCTATATCAATCAACTGTTTTATCTTTATTTTTAGCCCGTTAACAAACATCTGCGTCTGTTCAGTCTGATCCATATTATGAGTTGGACAAGCTACTAAGACCCTTTTGAATCTTTTGTAGGCACCTCCCAAAGACTCACCATCCTTCTGTTTGAAGTTTAGGATTTCATACTGTAAGACCCAAATTTTGACCCTAAGATCCCTCATGGCACCATGTTATTGCATAAGTGCATTGTCTCAAGGATCATGGCATGTTTTAGCTCCTTAACCCTAAGGGTGGGACTTGTTTGAGTGTTTTGAAATCACCAAGCATGCTTGTATTGTATATTATTTCTTTTCTTATTTGCTTACTAACCAAAAGCACAAAAATATGTCGCTAACTCTTTTTGTTTTGAAGCTCAAGTGATCATGTGCTCCACAATGCTCCTAGAAGGCTCCTAAGCCCAATGCAATGGCTAGATGAAGATGAGAAAAAGCATGACAATGGTCCAAAAAGTTCCTAATCATCATATATGCATCCCAAGTATCTCAATTTTCCAATTTGATCAAGAAAACCCAAAGGGCTTGAAGATTGTTTCCCAAGGAAACCCTAATTTCACTATGCTTTGACTGTGCCTTGCCCATAAAGCAATCTCAACCTATGATAAACTTTAATCAAGGTAAGTTATTTAATTTATCATTCTATGCATATATTATCCTATTTGAGGCCCCTCAATCATTTATTCATCAAGATTGGAAGTTTGGCCTTGAAAAGTTGACCAGTCAAGTCATCTAACTAAGCTGAGAGTCAATGAGATATACTTTTTGATGTGTTTGTAAAATGAAGCTGACACCAAGAGAAAAAATGTTCCTAAGAACCATATGAACAACTTTAATTTTCATCAAAAGTCCATTTGAAGCTTGTAAGGTCATCATTAATTTCAATACATTATAGGTCATTTTGACTGAAACCCTAATTTTGGGTCAACTTACCACGGGAATAACTTCCTTAATTTTTATGATTTTGAGGTGAGACCAAATGCATTAGAAATCTCTATATGTATAATTCAAATGTTATGTTGGAAAAAATTTCATAATCCTAAAATAAATACATTTTATAATGCAAAACATTATAGGTCATCTTGGACCTAATTCATTGAATTTGAAAAAGTACCCAACTTAAAATGCCCATAACTTTGTCATAAAAAATCCAAATGATGCAAACTTTGAGTCTAGATTGACTATATTGAAAGGATCTACAACTTTTATGTTAGAGTATTTTCCATTTTAAGCTTTTATCATAAGGACATAGGGGTTTGATTAAGCTTGCTTTTGGGTGAAATTTTTCAAAGTGATTTGAACATGTTTTGTACTTGAATTTTCACAGACAGTTTTCATCAATTTGCACATGCCAAATGATTTTTTGCCCAACATGACTTTTGTTACTTATTTCAAGGGCATTCCAACCATTACTCACAATACTCATTTGGATCTACCATTTGTGAGTTTCAAATTTCTTTTCATGTATGTGCAATTTTGGTATTGTGTGCTAAAACTTGAAATGCAAGCTTTCTCCATTCAAAGTGCATGACCAATTGCCCTTCACGTGATCTCAGCAAGCTTCTTCATTCATCATTAGGCCTTCTACACGCTTACACAAGCCCATGCAATTCAAATTCCATTTGCCATGCACATGAACAAAGCATGATCAGTTGATGCATTCAGTTATAAATAGAGGCTCCCTCTCATTCATTTGCTAACCTTTTGGAGATCCCAAGTGCTGCAGAAGTGAAACCATAGCCATTACCAAAGGAATTAATCACTTTTCTTCAATTTTTTGAGCTTGAAATTCAGCATCATTAGTTAAGTTTTAAAGCCAAATTCCTTAGCCTATCACTTCCATTACATTCATAGATCAAAGAGGAGCAAGGATCTTGGAGAATTCGTGGCCAGAAGTGCATCCATTTAAAGGTTTATTCTCAAACTTTTTGGATCTGAATCTATTAATTCAATGTAGTTTGCTTGTGTTTCTGTGGTTTTCTGAAGTCCTCACACTTGAGGCAAGCCATTGGTGCTTTCAATTCTTCATTTCATGAACAATCAATATGAACACCATGATTTTCTCCTTCATATTTCTATCAATATAGGAAGAGTGAGGGAGATCCATTGGTACAGTGATGATCTATATCACACGAGCTTCATTTTCATGTCCTTGTTTTCCATTTTCATTGAAGTTTATTTTTCTGCAAATGTGGCCGGATTCTGTTGCTTCGCCGGAGAAGACGGTGGTTTCCACCACCACCACCACGTGTCTTGCTCCTTGGCCCTTGGATCTCCATACCACGATCTAATCTTGTTCATTCATTTTAAATACTTCATTTAATGCTTTGTGTAGCGCGTTTGACTCATGTGCATCATGTTTCCTCATATCTAAGCCATTCATTGATGCCACGTCAATTAATGAAATGCATCCTGTGGCGCTGCTTTTTTCCATTTATTTCATTTTCTTTTTATTTTCAGTTAATTCATTTCATTTTCAAAAATTCATTAAAACTTCATTTGAAGTCAGAAAAATATGAGACTAATTCCACAAAATTTCTTGAAAAATCTAGTTTCATATTATGATTTTTAATTATTTTTGTGACTTCATTTGATATTTTTCATGGATTATTTGATTTTTAATGGTTTTAATTTATTTTAAAATACTTTCTGACTTTTAAAAAATCCAAAAATATTTTCATAGCATCTATGGATTATGATAAGTCAATGAAAAATAGTCTCAACAATTTCTTAATTGTTTTGAGATTATTTGAGATTTTAATTCATATTATGCTATTTTTAATTGTTTTTAATTGGTTTTAATGACTTTCTGATTTCAAAAATTTGTGAGAAAATGAGTCAAAGCTTATCTGACCATGTTGAACCTATGAGAATTTAATTGGACTTGTTAAAGTTGTTTTGAATTGAATTTGAGGTTCAACCTTATTGGTTTATTTTTTCTTTGTATTTTATTTTAATTCAAAAAAATGCCAAAAAAACATATCATTGACTTCTTGACTTGTTATCTTCATTTCTCTTCTGTTTGGTGTTGATTGATGTTGATTTGATTCACATTTGATCAATTGGATTTGATTGTTGTCTTCTTTTCCCCTCCCTTTCATCTTCATCCCTTTCTTTCCATCAATAGCCAATGAGTTAAAGTCTTGAGGTTGGTCTTGACAAATGAGAAGCTTAACCTTCTTTGATCCAAACCAAACTCAACTTGATTCATGATCAAGTGAGTTGTTTTGTGTCCAAAATAGGTCGTTTCTTGGTCAAGCAAATAACCAAAAGTCAATACAAGGCCCTCCCTTTTTGTTTGGAATGGAAAGTTTATGGAGCTTGGCTTACTAGTCATGATCTCTAACTTGTGTTCTTTGCCTATATTCTTATTGACCGGCCTCAGATAGGTGTGACTACTACATTAGTCCACTTACGATTTCTTAACATAGCGCTACATTGTCTTATGACAAGCTAACATAACCTTACTAACTACTAACTTTAATTTAAGCTTTTAATTTCTTGCCATTTACTTTTAATGCCATTTATTTCTTGCTCATTATTCATATTGATTTTCATCTTTGCTCACTTGAGCACATATTTTATGTTTATGTCATTTTTCTTTTGCTCATTTGAGCCCATTATTGTATATAAATATATTGCTATCTTGTTTTGTTTGTGTTTGTTTTGATGTGAACCAAATGCAAAAAGGAGAAAAGACTTAGAATTAGGACTTACCTATGCTTAAAGGAGTTCAAGAGCAACTAGGCCTCATGCCTTTAGAATGCAAAATTTGTTGAAAAGCAACTAGGCCTCATGCCTTTAGAATGCTAAAAATTCAAAGTTTATCTCAAAGGACTTCTCCTCCAAACTTATTCTTTGTCCATTCCCTTTATTGTGTTATGAGCTTTTTGATGTGTGCTTTTGTGTGATAGGGATCCCACCTTGAGATTGTGAAAAGAGGACCATTGTCATGACTAACCAAGTTAAGAGCCAAGCCAAATGGAGATCCTAGGAGATTGAATTCAAATTATTGATTGCTTATTTGTGTGCTAAATCCAAAGGAAATGATCATCTTGAGTCATCTCTATGACTTCAAGAAAAGGAACTCCAAGGGTTTATCTTTCCCCTCTTATCTTTGTATGCTTTAGGAATAGTCCTTGTCTTCTTCTCCTCACTCTAACCAAGCCAAAAATCAATTTTTAAAACTTTGACTTTATTTCAAATTAGAAACTTAGGCCTTAAGCCTTTGACTTTTCAAAACCATTTTCATAAATACTCATTGTAAATAAACTTTAATCCCACTTTGACCTCATTTTGTAAATAAATATAACTTGCAAATATAACCCATTTCAAGTTGTTTTGTGGTTCCAATGGCCACTTGTTAAAACCTTTTTATAAACATTAGTCATAGGTTTGAGTTATCATAGTGGTTGATGTAAATCTCACCTCATCCTTAGTGTTGGATTATAAGCCTTCCATGCTTATTATAGGGTTAACCCCTCACTAGCATGTTGAAGTCTTCCTCACATGGTGGATTGTTGGTTTAGGTTGATGTTTCTCCCTCTGATAACAAAAGACCTTAAGACTTTTGATTAAAATCAATTCACCATTCTTTGAGATTTTTACCCCGAACTACGAGGTTTTGATCCTCCTTTGTGATGGTACGTAGGCAATGGGTTTATCCATTCAAACAACAAATTTGTAAATATAATATATTCTTTTCTCATCCCTCCAATCTTTTGCACAAATCTTTTCACAAATACCAACCTACAACACATATTTGAAAAAAGGGTTCCCTTAGAGTACTAAGGATGTTTTGGGTGCGTAAAACCTTCTCATTTCATAACCAACCCCCTTACCTAGATCTCTGACATTTTTATTAGTTTTTGATTTGAAAAACTTCTTACTTGGCTTTTTGTTCACTTTTTAGCCTTTCCTTTGGACAAATAAAAGTGTGGTGGCGACTCGAATTGTATGTTGACTTTTGGTTTAGTCAATAAACCTAAAGGTAACAAAAACCCCGCTACACATACCTCTTTCTCAGGAATACTGATGCTGGAAAATACTCATTTAAGAACGCAATTTCCATCTCTTCCCATGATGTGATACTGCCGGATGGGAGAGAGTAGAACCACTCTTCTGAATCTTCAGCTAAAGTGAACGGGAACATTCTTAACTTTTTTGTTTCATCAGTATGACCATCAATTTTCAAAGTAGTACTCATGGTCAGAAATCTCTATGAGTGCTTGTTGACATCTTCATTAACCTTTTCAGTGAAAGGTTTTCTTTCAAGTTGATTGATTATTCTAGAATGCAGTTGAAAATTTGTCACATTCACCAGTTGGTTGACAATGGTCAGTCTACCGCCCAGCGCATTTGCACCTTTATAGTCACCTAGGAGTCTTTCCGGAGGTGGAGGAGGTGGAATCGGAGGATTTTCAGCCATATGGTTTCTTTTTCTGAATCTGAGTTATCAGAGGGAACTTCTTCTTTGGAATTCAATCTCGCGTTTCTGCATCTCCGGTGAAGGGTTCTCTCGATTTCTGCGTCAAAAAGAATTTCAGATGAAGGCTCTCCTCACATACACAAATTAGTAATTTAAGTTATATAAGTGATAGAAAAATAATTTTATTGCAGAGCAACAAAATTTTAATTGAACTTAAAAGTAAACTCTATATTTTGGCAGTCCCCGACAACGGCGCCAAAAACTTGATCCGAAAAATAGCAAGTATAATATTTTTCCTGTTATAATAATAAAGGGGAAATTCCCTGAATGTCGATCTCAAGGACTGCAAGTCAATATCGAGTTCAAATTGTCATTCAATTAAACAAAAACTATTGTTAGGGGTTTTTAGATTCAGATATAAAAATAAAGGTAAAAGAAAATAATACTGTAAAAATAAGGGTTTGCAAGGGAAAAGGAACAATGCCAGGGAAGGTGTATGATTTGTCCCTGTAACAACTCTGAGACACTATTGCATCAACAAATATTAATTACTATCAGTTCTCAAGGGTATTTTCTCCCAAGTCCTTGGTGAGAAAACCTTTAATCATTCTACCCTAATTTATATGTCCATAGAAAATTATCGGTGAAATTAAGCCTTACTACATCAAGAATGCTCTGATTCATACAGGGTATCTCTAGTCCTAGATGATATCTACTACAGAGTAATCTTATGAAAACCTTATCAATGGCGGTCCAGCCTAATTGATAATCATACAACAATCTTGATTGGTCCGAAAGAGAAAGCATTAAGCACATCAAAAGATTATCGTAAAAACAATATTATAAATGCAATCGTAAACTCAAAATCATTACAAATCTAAATCAGGGACACCACTTAGCATTGGGGGGTTTAGATACTCATATTGTTCAAAATAGATTCAATATAAAAAATACACATTACAAGTAATTGGATGACTTGGATCTTCAATCGCTTCCGCTCATGAAAGTCTTCCGCTCTCTGAATTCCCTGATCTCTGTAATCCTTGATCGTCTGACAATTATGTGTTTTCCTCATTGCAAGATCTCCTTTTTTCTTGTAGAAACTTTTCTAATATAGTGAAAAATGCCTTGGCAAAGGGTGGAAATCTCCAAAACGTCTCTACAGCTCAAGGGAGTTATTTTAACTGCTGCATATGCCTCTGATGTGTGCATGATTGATTGTCATACCTGATTTGTGCTTTAGTGGATGTTGCTACTACTGTTGGTGCTTGTGCTAATGTTAGACCAAATGTTCAAACATCTTGTATGCAGTGGGTTTTTGGGAGAACCTTGGTTTCTCTAATTTGTGAGGCTTATTGTTCTTCTACTGCATAACCCTCTATTGTCTGAACTTGGACAATTCAAAGTATGTTGGATGTTCCCTTGAGGGGAGTCCTGATTATGTGAAACAAGGGGAGTACTGACTACTGACTCTAACTGATGTGATTGTCGGAGTACCCCTGTAATTTATATGCGTGTTTGATTTTATTCTGTTGATGTTTCAGTCCTATGGTGTTAACCTGAACTGTGGTGCAGGTGCGCAAGGTGTACTTGGTTATTTTAGCCAAAATTTGCCAAAGGGGGAGATTGTTAATTCCTGGTTGTTTTGATTGGCAGTAATTTTGGTAAAACTAACTTAGCAGCAACATGTTGAACAAGATGTCCTAACATGTGGTTGTAATATCTTGTCTGAAATAGGTTTTTACCTTGGTAACGTTTGTAGGGTTAACTGTCAACATAATATTCTAGGAATATTATGCTTTCCCTTGTGACATTCGTGATTGAGGAATCAGAGATGCGAATTGTGGTTAACATATTTTGTTTCCTAAATGTTAAGACATTTTAGGAAACTTTTAATTAATAACCTAATGTTGTGCAGGTGGTGCTCGTGGAATACAAGGCCCAAATCCAATGCATTCCATGACTATAAATAGAATGTCTCA
Organism: Lathyrus oleraceus; assembly: GCF_024323335.1. Classification (NCBI taxonomy): domain Eukaryota; kingdom Viridiplantae; phylum Streptophyta; class Magnoliopsida; order Fabales; family Fabaceae; genus Lathyrus; species Lathyrus oleraceus. The sequence goes on along the minus strand of NC_066579.1, from coordinate 271,235,640 downwards.
AAACCTAATTACTTATGCAGAAGAGAAGATAGTTAACTGTATTAGGGTTTGAGTGTTTGTGTAATTTTTGAGCCTCTAAAATATCATCTTGATATATGAGTAGGACTGTGTTGATTGGTTGTAAGCATTGACAAGCACTCATTAGCTTTTAAGCATTGAGTGATTGTGTGTCCTTGAAGTGTGACTTCTGAATTTCTTGTAAGTGTTTAATTATCACTGTTGTGATTGATAGGGAGGTGAGAAGGGTCTCACTTCTAGGAAAGTCTTAGGTAGAAGTTAAAAACGGGTAGTGATTAGGGTGTCAACTATAAATTAGAGATAGTTTGCAGAAGGCCTACAAACTAATACTATTTAGTGAATTTCCTCCCTGATTTGGTAGCCCCCAGATGTAGGTGTTGTTATACAACGAACTTAGTTAACAACTTTGTGTGTTATGTTATTTTATGTTCCTCTATATGTAAATTGTCATGTTATTGTTCATATATCAGTGTCTTGACATCTCATAGGACATCTGATATCTGCATACCAGAATTTCATGAAGCTTTAGAGTGTGAAAGAAAGGAAGTGTGAAAGTTGTCCTAATCGTGTTTGAGTGATCAGTGTTTTGTAAAAATACTAAGACATTTTTGTAAACTAATGTGGCTAAATCACACACTTACTAAAACTACTTTTGAAGCCTTTAAATTTCAAGGAAAATACCTCAAATGATTTTGGAGCATAGTTAGATGATTTGAGAGTTGTCAGATTGATTAGGGCAAGATTTTGAACTGCCTAATCGATTAGACCAAGAGCCTAATCGGTTAGATAAGGGATAATCGAGTCCATATCAATTATAAAAGTGTATTAATGAATGGTAATGACTATTTATCCAAACTTTAAAAAATGGGCTCAAATAATTGATTATTTGTGCTTCCTGATCAATTAGCCTAAGGACCTAATCGATTAGGTAATCAATTTTGTCCATGGATCATTTCCTTTTTTGAACCATCCTTTAGCATATAAATAAAGGTATTTCCTTTCATATTTTCACATCTAGAAACATGAGATATATCACTCTCATATCTCCATTTCTCTCTCTAAAATATTTTCTCATTTTCTCACTTAATATTTTGCCATAGCGCTTTGAGAAAGAGTTCATGTGTTTGGTGAGGAAGTTATGTTGGAAAGGAGAATTATTGTAAATTCCCCAAGAATCACTTTTTCTCTTGGGTGAATTATTCTTCATTAGGAAGTGTTTGTTTAAGTTTTGAGCTAAACCCCATTAAAAGCTATTTTTTATATGGATTTAGTGTTAAGTATCCATTTGGTTTGTGAGTTCAGCCACACAAGAAAAAGTTCTCCATTTGGGTTCATGAAGAATGATCATAGAAAAATCTTCACATCAGTTCGAGATCATTCTAGTATAAAATCTCTCTCTGTTTCTATGTTCATTTTATGTAAAAGCTCAGTAGGTTTGAGATCATCCCGATAAAAATCTCGGTTCGATTTTAGAATTCAGTCTGTGTAAAAACTCAGTAGGTTTGAGATCAACTCAGTAAAAATCTTGATTTGGTTCATGGTCAGCCCGTGTAAAACTTCGATTTGATTTGGAAGATAGCTAGTTCAAAACTCCAAATTGGTTCAAAATAAATCTATACAAATTCACAATTTGGCTTAGAAACTAATCGCTCGAAACTCTGCTTGCTATTTAGCGTGGAAACTAACATCTTCACTACATTGTTCGTTGTTCGATTGGAAGTAAACCTAAAACTTCATATGTCACTAAATTTAAACAAACCTTTATAAATTGTCGGTGTCTCCCTTTATCATCAAATTATTTTTAAGTAGGACTTTTTGGTTTTCTTAGTCAATTTTATCCGATCATTCATTGCTACCGTCCATCTACTATAGTAATATACTTTTATGAAATACCAATTGATTTGAGAAAAGGAGATTGTCCATCACCTCAACAAAAGCCTATCTTGCTGGCAAAACTTTAATAACCATCTTATAGAGGGATTGAGATTCACTGCATTCGAAGTTTATGCATTCAGGCATTCAAGAGTTGGTAGCCGTTTGATTAATTAAAATCAAATGGTCTTAGTTTAAAATAGGTAGTTTAAAATTATAATATAAAAATAAGTCTATTATTTTTAAACCGTGCGATTAAGATTCATTTTCTTTTCAGAGAGCGAGTTACATCACCAATTCACAATGGTTAAAATAATATTAAAAATAAATAAATATTTTCTCCATTTTTTATTATAAATCATTTTTGACTTTTTATATATATTAAAAATATAATAATTATAGTATAAAAAACAGAAATTATAAAACATTTTACAAAATTATCCTTTATTAATGATATTGAAAACATAAATTGACATAATTAAAAAGAAAAAATAATAAATATTTAATAATATAATAATAAAAATAACAATAATAATTTATTGATATTTCCAAAATATTTTTTTTTAGTAATTTAGAAGACCAATAACTTAGAGTTAAAATTATCACTCAAAGTTGCTTCCTCTAAGAGTTAATTAAATTCTTAGTACATAAAGAATAAGTTGTTCGAATCGAAGATGAAAAAGTGCATGGATAAAATATCAAGAAATTATGAGCATGTAAATAAATGTTTTAAAATTAATTATAAAATCAATTAAACCATAAATTTGTAGTTTTATTTTTGAGGTTGTTTTCAAAATTCAAATCCTCATGCGTGCGATTTTTAATATTGGATTAGGGTTACTAAATATTCAAAGTTTTATTCTTTCGAAAAAACAATATATTAATTGCAATATACATTCAAAAACTTCTATTATGTATTTATTGGTTTAAATAGTTTTTTGGTTTGAGTAAATTAATAAATTTTTAATTTTAATCTATGTATTTTTTTTGTCTTAGTTCCTATATTTCACTTTTATGTTGATTTTAATCATTAAAGATAAAATCCACGAGAAAAGTCGAAGGAAAATTCACAGAAAATCTACGGATTTTTCTTCGAAATATATATTTTAAGGACTAAAGTCAATCCAAAAAATTAAATATAAGGATTCACATAAAAGAAATTATAGGGATCAAAATTAAAAATTCGCTAACTTATCGGAAATAAAAATACATTTAGCAAAACTAGTAAAGATAAAATCTATCGTATAAAATAATTATGATTGGTGAATGGAAGTTTAATGGACACTCCCTATCACAATAATTTATTTATTTAAAATGGACATATTTATTCGACTATTAGTATCATTAGTATAAAAATTATTTTAATATTTCTTTTTACTATGTAGACTAGTACAATTTTTACGATACATTTTAGTGTACATATGAAAAAAAAATCATGAATAAAATCTACTTTTAAAAATTAGATTTTTATGTATAAAATTAATTTTCAACTAAAAAAATCAATTGTAAATTCAATTATAAACTTTAAAACCAATTACGAATTCATAACCGGGGATATAATTTGATTATGAATATAACCAATTTTTGAAAAAAATTAAATTATATATATATATATATATATATATATATATATATATATATATATATATATATATATATATATATATATATATATTGAGATATTGGATTGAAATCTAGTATGGTCGAATGGTAACTTTTTGGTTCGACAATTCGATAGGACTTTAACATGACGTCGAAGTCTGTTCACATACATATTGTAGTCGAAGTATGCTAGGATTATTAGCATATAAAATTAGGTATGTTTGTTATGTCCAATTGTTTAAGTTAGTTTGTTCTCTAAGTTAGCTTGTGTAATGAACATGTGTGTAAAAAGCTCATTAGTTTAGTGTGTTAGCTTTTTTTTTATAAATAGCATACTAGTAGAATATATGTGCTCTAGCACGGGTAAATTTAACATGTAATTGTAGAGAACAATTAATTCGATATATCTATATAATGCTAAATAGAAGAGAGAAAGCATAAGAAACAACTATGAAATTGAATATGTGGCACAAAAGAAGTGCTTTACATTTCATCAAAAGAAGTTGTAAAGTTGATAAGAGATGACTCATCATAAATATGATCAAAAAAGAAGTGCAATTCCAACATGTTTTGCAAACAAAAAACATAAATGTTTCAAAAGTCACATGAGTATTCAAGTTAGTTCCAAAGATTCCGCCTTAAAACAAAAAAAAAAAATTCAAGTCTATAACTAATAATGTAATAAATTATATATACACACTTATGAAAGAGATGAATATGAATGTTATACCTATTAAATATTGTGAAAAACTTTCTTGAAAACAACGTTAGTGGTAGTTGTTGCGCCAGTTTTGTCTTTGTCATGAATCAAAATTTTGAGACCCTGTTTAGTCTTAACACGAGACATTGCCACTTACAATTGACCATGACTAAAAATATCCTTTGGTAGATATAATCCAACATTGTCTAAGGATTAGCCTTGTGATTTGTTAATTGTCATAACAAAAGAAACAATAATGGAGAATTGTCTTCTCACCAACTTAAATGGCCATGGTGATTGTGACGGGGACAAAGACATTCTAGAAATATAAATGGTGTTACCTATGTTCTTTCCTGAAATTATCTTAGCTTCAGTGCCATGATTAGAAAACCTTGTTACAGTTAGCCATGTACCATTGCATAAACCTTCAGACTGATTTAAGTTGCGCATCAACATAATAGTGGCACCAATCTTCAATTTGATTGAATGATTAGGAAATTCAGAAGTTTTCAGAGCATTTAGAAATTCAGGAGTCAGGTGCTCAAATGCATCAAAGTTTGTAGTTGTTAATCTATCAATAGAATCACTACTATAGTATTCCTTTTCTTCTCCTATTAATTTAAAACAAAAGACAAGTGTCATAACAATATTATAGAAAGTACAATATAATATTAGGATTAAAACAATGAAATAACATGTGTAATACCTGGAAGAAGATTTGTGATGTATTGATTAATATCATCGTCAACTTTAATTGTTGAATCCAATATTGCACGACTTTGCAGATATTTGGGATCATGGTAGTTATGTATCGGATCGGGATATGTACTCTCAATAATAGTCTCAATAGGATTTGATAAATTAGAGATTAGAAACTCATATGGAATTGAAATGTCAACATAACCATCTTTAGGCTCAGATAAGGTATCATCTCCTATATGCAATTCCCATTCAGAAAATAAGCGGACTTCGTCTTTGTTAGAAGTACTTGTACCACTTTGAAAGCGCACGTTTTTTGTAAGCTTGAGGACTCTACATTGATCCCAAATATAAGAAGCATTAATTGTTGCATGAATAAAATCATATCTACTACCTTTTGGAACAGCTGGGAAAATTGTCTAAAATCACCACTAAAAACTACTACTTTTCCTCCAAATAGTTTCTTAGAAGCTTGAGAAATCTCACTCATAATGTCTTTCAAATATTTATCTAGAGCTTCAAAGAAAAACTTGTTAGCCATTGGAGCCTCATTCCATATAATAAGATCTGTCAATCTTAAAAGGTCAGCAAGTTCATCTTTTTTGTCAATGTTGCAAATTGAGGATTCTAAAGTAGGGGCAGGAATCTTAAACCTAGAATGGGCGGTTCTTCCACCTGGAAACAACAAACTTGCAATCCCACTTGAGGCAACAGGAAAAATAATTTTGTGTTTATAACGTAGTGTTGCAGCCAAAGTGTTCCACATAAATGTTTTACATGTTCCACCATAGCCATATAAAAAAAATAATCCACCATTTTGTCTTTCTACTGCACCCATGACTTCAGAATAAATGTGTTTCTGCTCACCTACAAATAAAATTAATGTGACATTTTAATGACTATGTCAACATGAATGACAAATGTATATTATAAATTATGAAATAAGATAAATAGCATTCAAGCATTAAGAAAAATAGCATAACATAAAGGGGATATAAGCATAATCATATATGATCATTAGTAATGTTATTTGTAAAAAAATATTGAAACGTTAAGAGAAGAGAATAAATTATCAAAAATTTGTTTTTAAGCAATTGGATCATACTGTCTTTCTTCATAAACCAGTCGATTTCCAATAAAAGTACGTACAAAGTCATTTGGATACGGAATTGGCTTAAAGTCCTTCAAAATTCTATTGTTCTTTTGTAACTGAGTTTCTATTGCAATAAGCGTCAGTTCTTTGATTTCTTCATTAGTAAGTGTTAATCTTATTGTAGAAAAAGCAAATAACCGTAGATAAAATTAGTTATTGCATAATAGTAATAATTATAAAAAAAAAGATTTATAAAAGAGGTACCAGGATTTCTGTTCAAAACACGCTTCTCGTATAGAATACCATCAAATAAGTATTGCCATGTGTTACTCCAAACATGCATTGGTCTACTCATTGATGATGATAGCAACATAGTAACAAAACACCAGAACCCCAAACATGCGCCTCTTTTAAAGCCTAAATAATTTCTCTATCATCTTGTAGAAATTCCATAGCAAAACATGCTTCTATAAAAGTCTTATGTTGGAAACCATCAATCTTTTTAATGTCATCATAACTAATAGGTCCTTTCTTGACAGTCAACATCATCTGTAAATAATATAATTCACATGTGCTTTGAGGAACCGAAATAAGACAAAAAAATAATATACCTTTTTTTCCTAGGCTTCCAACTCCTACTTCATTTATGGTAAACAAGTTTAGATACAAAGTCACCATACATCAATAACTTAGCTTCGTCAAAGATTTTGTTAGCCTTAAACCATGATGTAAACATAGATTCGGTAACACTTGGTTTGAATAAAACATTTCCAATTTGCTCAAAGTCTTTGTAGTAAGCTGAATTCTCTCCTTCCATGTGAAAAAACAATCTCTCGACTGTTGGCTTCCTACCGTGTATAGAATATGAGAAAATCCTACAACATGCCTCACTTGGGGAGATGTAACGATAATCTACATATTGCTTGATTTCATCAATGTTCTTCTTCTCACCAAATTTTTTTTCATCAGAAGATTGAATAACAGCTGAAATTCTATCAGAACCTTTATTGATTTACTTGAATAAATATTTAATAGAAGTACTTTGATTGCACCATTCCATGTTGATGTGTGCTTCATACTTCAATGATAAACTTGGGTTGTGAGGTACTACATGTTCACTGTGAAGGATGATTCCATTTTTATCAATTGTGTGTCCATTATCTCTTCTCCTATAAACAGGATAGCCATATTGAACAACTATAGGATTTGGCTGAAATTTCTTTAGCTAGTACTTGGAGCATTTTTCATCTTTCATGCAAGGTGATCTTAGATTCTCCAAACCAGAAGGGCCATGAACCATATGGGTTATAACCAAATTGTTTAGCTTAGGATCCTTGTTTGGGTCAGGCACTTCCGCCCTACGTATTTTGTCAATATCTTCAGGTTTTTGATACTTGTTAGAAGGATGCAAAATATCAATATATGAGCATGTGACAAGCCTCTCTTTTGAAACTCAATGGTGTACATATCTAGAAATTTAGAATAAATCAATAAGTAAATTTTAGTAATAGCAATGAAATTGTAAATTAAGGGTGACAAATAAGAACTTACATGCAAGGACTTTGCCTAAGACACCCATCTTTGTCAAATCTGATAGTAGCTGATCAAACTTAATTTTAAAAACCCATGATATCGTATCAGACGATCTTGTGCTTTCATATGAAGAGGTCTTAGTAGTCTTTATATTTCAAGCCAATTTGGGTTGCAAGTGAATGTTATAAACAAATCAGGAAACCCAACCTTGCTACAAATAGCCATTCCATCCTAATACAATTGATCCATAAACCTCCCCCTATCTACATATGTAGAAGAAAAGATAACTCTCCTTCATGTTGAAGAACCAGGTGTTTGACTTTGATCACCCTCTTCGTTTATACTTTTGTACTTTGAAACCGTTAACTTTAGTTGGTTTTCTCGAATCCATAGTAATCTTTCAGAGTCTAACATTGTGTATCCATCAACCAAAAATTGTTGGAAAAGTCTTCTTGGTGATAACAAAGTTTTCGTCTCGCATGAACTGTTTTGAATGCAAAATGCAAGCCACTCTCTTATTGTAAGTCTATTTCTCTTGTTGTCTTGGAAGATGTCTAAGTCTCGATGAACTATGTTAGGCATATAACCATCTTCTCCGTATGGGAAAATCAAAGGATATTGATAAGCCAAGTAACTTGTATGAAGCTCATTAATTCTTTGTAGTTGTCCGCCTTTTGTCTGCATGATGATATCCCTCATTTCTGTAGTGTCAATATCACCAACAACTAAACCAGTAACTTTTGATACAGTAGGTTGATTATAGATTCTTCCATTCGTGGTTCTATCAAAAATAAGTCTCAATTTCAAGTTTTGTGTATCTGAATTAAGTAACCATTGCTTGGCCATTTGAAAACTTTTGGCATGAGGGTTGTGTTTGTAGAGTGTATCTGACAACTGATGTACAATGATTGGATCAATGTGTTTTGTGTTCCTATATTTAAAAAAATACATAAATTGTAAGGTATATAGAAAGTAATGTAACATGAGAAGAAAGTATAAAATTTAGTGTGATGAGTTGCATAAAAAAACACTTGTATGTGACAAATAGATACCTTAAACCATGCATTATGTTTTGGACTTCATTTTTCAGGGTCGAAAATATATAGTTGTGCCAATTTGGTGGATGACCTTCTGGGGGTAGAAAACTTCCAATCCAATGACATGATTGACCTTAAATCCATAATGTAGGTGGCCCACCTCCCTTGTTAACACTGTTATCCAACTTTGCACTTGGTCATGTAAATGCAAACATCATGTTGTACAGGCGAATTTGTTGTTGAAACTTCCTGCTAACTATACTATCTTCATCAAATAGGAGATGTGATAGTAACTTAGGTGGTTGTTTAAGTAACGGGAGTTCAACCTTTCCATTGCTACAACATAATGAAAATTTAGGATTAGCTTAATGCTGATTTTTGTTCATTCTCTCTTGATACCACATCATGGCTCTACAATAACGACACTCAATTAGAGGATCCCCAATATTGTAATATCATGTGAAAACATGCATAGTGTTATAAAAGAGAACTATATTAAAATATAAGTTTGTTGTTTAATTATGATTACCTTCAGAAGTTGTAGGACTATTTCCATTAATTGAAAAAGGTGGTTGGTAATCATCAAAATCGGAACTTGAATCATCCTCCGATTGATGAGCTACAATACAGTGAATTATAAATGTTAAAAGTAAAAATGTAAAAAAACAAAAAGATCAAGAAATAAGGGTAATGTATATGTGATTGGAATATTATTTACCATGACTATAATATCAATTCCGTTTTTAAAATAACATGTATCTGACTTACTTGCAAAAGGGTCATAGTCAGATCTGTCATCGTTGTCACTATTAAAATCGGAATTCACAGTTGGTGTAAAAATAAGGCACATTGGACCATCTCTAGGAATGGAAACAGAATCGGACATTGTAACTTGTTCGGTCTCCTCTATAACGGTATGCGATAAATCAATGGGGGATTGCATGTAATGTGAAGAAAGACAAGACACGAATTTGTTACAACTATACTGCTGCAACATCTGGTGCAGTGCAACAATATTATAAAACCAACAAACATTTGAATCAATAAATATATTATGAATCTTACATGTTGTGTGATGGGCATTCATGTTGAATACGAGAGGTTGCATTAAGTGTGTCTACGTCTAACTGCAGGACATTGTGTATAAGATTCATGGCTAGATGTGGAACTCCCAATGTCTTTCTTGGATGACCACGTGGGGGTTTTACCATTTGAGGAATGATGTTTCACCAAATAATAAATACATGTAACTCAGGTAATAAGTGAGCCATAAAATCTAGAGGAATTATGCATATCCTCATGTTGTTGTTCTCATGGCAAGAAGGACAATATCAAAACACAAGTGCCTTCACAAATTACGACATGTATTCAAAATGATAAAGGCACGCGAAATATTGATGATATACATTTATGGAAATAATTAAGTAAGATGCATACATGTGTGGGATTTATAAACCTAGTTCGATGATATCAGGTTCAGTATGTTAGCTATGTAGATGCTGAGGAATAATAGCCGATAGAGGCGAACTTCAAACATGGCATACGTTGCTTTTGCGAGGCCTTCCACGAGGTCGTTTAGGAATTGGTAATGAGCTAAGATGAACAATAAAATGGAATCACATTGGTCCCGTGTAATAAACAAAGGTCATTAAAAGAAATGTTACACAATTTAAAGTATTGTATTATTATTGATACACTGACCTAGTGCCATGTTGGTTATGCAGTGACGTAACTTGATACTGTTCCACCATATGTATGTTCCAACATGCGGATGCATCTTGAGGAGACCTGAACATCAACATAACATTGTAAATGTATGTGAAATCAATGGAAAACCAGGAAAAAATAATTTGAATTGAATGGTTCAAGTAAAATTCACAGCAAGATGAACTTAGTATATGTTATGGGAGTCCCTGGTGAAGAGTGTAGTACATAGGCAATTTAAAACATGTGTAAGGGTTGTTTTATGTGACTAAGAAAAACTAAAATCAGGCTTAGGAATTTGACAACTGAATTAGAAATGTATGTTAATAAGGTAAACATTGCTAAGGTTCTTAATGAAGATTCCATCAAATCAAGTCTCTTATATATGATAGAAAAATTTAGCAAGTAGATGACAGATAAATAAATCAGAAAGATTACAAAGACATCAAAATTTGAATATATAAAAAAATCGAAGTAGTTTTCCACAAAGTAACTTACCATGGTGTCGTTGAAGATAAATCATTGTCTACAACAAATGGTCTGTTGAAACAAGTTGGATTGCTGCATGAAAAATTTGAGAATAGATTAGAAACTAATGTTTTCGACAACAATAAAAGCATAATAGAATGGGTGATATGTGATCATAATTATAGTTCGATAACACTTACTTTTTAGCAACAGAAGATTCCCTAACATCTAAAATGGGGGGTGATACGTCCAGTTTGTGATGCGTAAATTTTTCGCATATTAGAATGCGGGTAATTGTCATTAATGTTTGACGTTAAAGAGTTTGAGAATTTTGACAAAAGACTGGTTCCTAAATAGTGAAGCTTGGAGAATTTCTTGCTAGGATGGAACATATGTCTAATATGGCATGGTTCAGGTGCTAGAATTCTTGTAGTAAGTATTCTACCTTCTTCAACTATTTGACAAACCATTTTTTGATTTTGTTGTGATTGAGTGATCTCAGATAGTGGAATTCTATTTGCGATGACATTTGGGGTAGGTCGTTAGTGTTGTAAGGTGTTATTGTTGAATAAACTTTAATGTTATAGTTAATGGGTTTTATTAATAAGTTCATGGAGAGATTAAGAGTCTGTTGTAGGTGGAAGGTCAAGAGATAGTGGCCAAATTAATAGTATTTACTAATTATTATGTTTCCTAGAATAGCTGAAGTTTCTGAGTCTGTATAAAGACCAAGAATGTACTCTAATGAAACAACAAAAAGTTACAAAGATTCGCTTTCTTATGTCAAATTGGCATCAAAGTTAATGGCAAACATGATGAATCAAATGTCGTTGCCACGTCTAACGAAGTTAAATTACGAAAACTGGAGTATCCAAATGAAAGCTCTCCTCGGATCTCTAGACGCGTGGGAGGTGACCAAAGATGGGTTTGAAGAACCAACAGATATTGTGGGATATACGACAGCTCAAAACAAGGGGTTGAAAGAGACGCGGTCGAAGGATAAAATGGCATTATACATGCTGTTTAGGGTTGTTGATGAATCAGGCTTCGAAAAGATTGTCGGTTCGACTACGTCGAAAGAAGCGTGGGACACGCTAGAGAAAGTGTTCAAAGGAGCAGATCGAGTAAAGCAAGTTCGACTCCAAACTCTTCATGGAGAATTGGAGAGGATGCAGATGAAGGAGTCAGAAAATGTATCTGACTACATCACGCGTGTACAAAAGGTGGTGAACCAACTCACCAGATATGGCGAAACAGTAACTGATGCACGAGTTGTTGAAAAGATTTTGAGATCTTTAACAGATAAATTTGAGAATATTATGTGTGCAATAAAAGAATCGAAGGACCTTTCGACGCTCTCAGTCAAAGAGCTCGCTGGTTCCCTCGAAGCACACGAACAACGTAAGATGAAAAAGAAGGAAGAAGAAGTAGAGAACGCAAATCAAACCAAGGAGAAAATCAAAGACGAAAAGGTACTCTTTACTCAAAATTTTCGAGGAAGAGGACGTGGTCGTGGAGGACGTGACAGTGGTCGAAGTGGCAGAGGCAGCAACTTCGAGAGAGGGCAGTCGAGCCAGCAAAATTGGCGTGGCAGAGGACGTGGTCAAAGAGGTGGTAGGTCGAACCATTCCAATTTTGAATGCTACAAGTGTGGCAAGTATGGTCATTATGCGAAGGATTGCAACTCATTCAAATGTTATAACTGTGATAAAGTGGGACATCTTGCAAAAGATTGTCGAATCAAAAAGAAGGTAGAAGAAACAACCAATCTAACTTTGGAAGCTGAAGCAAATGAAGGTTTTCTCTTGATGGCTCAAAATGAGATCAACTCAAATGACAATGTTTGGTATCTTGACTCAGGAGCAAGTAACCACATGTGTGGTCACAAACACTTGTTTAAAGAAATGAGAAAGATTGAAGATGGCAATGTGTCTTTCGGAGATGCATCGAAAGTGAAGGTTGAAGGCAAGGGAACGATCCGTTACTTGCAGAAGGATGGGTTGATTGGATCAATTCAAGATGTTTATTATGTACCAAATCTTAAGACCAACATCTTGAGTTTGGGACAACTTACAGGAAAAGGTTATTTGATACTTATGAAAGAACGGATACTGCATTTGAAGGACAAGCTGGGATATCTGATTACTCGTGTCGAAATGGAGAGAAATCGAATGTACAAACTGAATCTGATAAACATTCGAGAAAAATGTTTACAAGTAAGTGTCGAAGACAAAGCGTCACTATGGCATCTACGCTTTGGTCATCTACATCATGCTGGTTTAAAAAGGTTGGCGAAAAAGAACATGGTGCATGGACTACCAGATATGGATTATGAAGGAAAGTTCTGTGAAGAATGTGTGCTTAGCAAACAAACAAGAACTTCATTTCAAAAGAAGGCAGAATATCAAGCTAAGAATATCCTTGAATTGATTCACACCGACATATGTGGGCCAATCACGCCAGAATCTTTCAGTAGCAAAAGATACTTTATTTCCTTTATCGACGATTACTCACGGAAGACATGGGTTTATTTCTTGAAAGAAAAATCTGAAGCATTTGAGGTGTTCAAAAGGTTCAAAGTAATGGTGGAGAAGGAAACCGACAGACACATTAAAGTAGTTCGATCTGATAGAGGTGGTGAGTATACTTCGACAACCGTTATGAAGTATTGTGAAGAGCAGGGTATAAGGAGATTTCTAACTGCAGCATACTCACCTCAACAAAATGGGGTGGCTGAAAGGAAGAATCAAACAGTCCTTGACATGGTTCGTTCAATGCTTAAAAGCAAGAACATGCCAAAGGAATTTTGGGCAGAAGCTGTACAATATGCCATTTATGTTCAGATTCGATGTCCAAATTCGAAGTTAGAAGATCAAACACCACAAAAAGCATGGAGCGGACAGAAGCCAACAGTTTCTCATCTCAACGTATTTGGAAGTGTGGCTTATGCACACGTACCAGATCAACGAAGAATGAAACTTGAAGACAAAAGTCAGAAATACATACTCATTGGGTTTGATGAGAAAACAAAAGGGTACAAGCTATTTGATCCCATAAGAAAGAAGGTGATAGTGAGTAGAGACGTTCGAATAAACGAAGCAAGTAAGTGGGACTGGAACAGTTCGACAGAAGCTATTGTCGAAGTTGAAGAATCATCTATCGTTGTACCACCAAACATTTCAACAAAACTTGAAGATTCTGACAATGAAGATGAACCTCCACAACCCAGAATGCGAAGTTTGCAAGATATGTATGATTCGACAAGTGAAGTGCACCTTGTATGTCTCTTGGCAGATGCTGAAAACATCAGTTTTGAAGAAGCAGTACGAGACAAGAAGTGGAAAAGTGTCATGGACGAAGAGATGAGGGCGATTAACCACAACAACACTTGGGAGCTAGTTGAATTGCCAAAAGGTAGTCAACCCATTGGTGTAAAGAGGGTATTCAAGAAAAAGATGAAGGCTCAAGGAGAAATAGAATGATACAAAGCGAGACTTGTTGCGAAGGGATACAAACAGAAAGCAGGAGTTGATTATGACGAAGTATTTGCACCTGTTGCAAGAATGGAGACAATTTGATTACTCATATCTCAAGCTGCTCAATTCAAATGGCCAATATTTCAAATGGATGTCAAAACAACTTTTCTGAATGGTGTACTCGAAGAAGAAGTCTATGTTGAACAACCACTCGGGTACATGAAAGCTGGAGAAGAGAATAAGGTACTGAAATTGAATAAAGCGCTATATGGGCTGAAGCAAGCACCGCAGGCATGGAACACACGTATCGACACATATTTCAAGGAGAACGGGTTCGAGCAATGTCCGTACGAACATGCCCTCTATGTGAAGAAAAATGGAAGGAATGTATTACTTGTTGCTCTCTATGTCGATGATCTTATTTTTCTTGGCAGTAATAATCAGATGATAGAAGAATTCAAAAGCACAATGACACGTGAATTCGAGATGACAGACTTAGGCCTGATGAGATTCTTTCTTGGTCTGGAAATTCGACAAGAAGAAACAGGAATCTTCATCTCACAAGAAAAATATGCAAAAGAAATCTTGAAAACATATAAGATGGAAAGTTGTAATCCGGCTTCGACGCCAATGGAACCAGGAACAAAGTTGTCGAAATTTGATGGAGGAGAACGTGTCGAAGCAGGAAATTATCGAAGTTTGGTAGGAAGTCTTTGCTATCTCACATGTACAAGACCAGATATCTCATTAAGTGTAGGCATTGTAAGTCGATTCATGGAGGAGCCAGTTTACACACATTGGAAAGCATTGAAGCGAATTCTGAGGTACATCCAAGGAACAGTGTCACTTGGGATGTTCTACTCGAATTCAGACAAATACAAGTTGGTTGGTTACTCTGACAGTGATTGGTGCAGAGACATAGACGATCGAAAAAGCACTTCTGGATATGTGTTCTTCATGGGAAATACTGCATTCACTTGGCTTTCTAAAAAGCAGCCCATAGTAACACTTTCGACATGTGAAGCAGAATATGTAGCAGCATCCTGGTGTGTTTGTCATGCAATATGGCTCGGAAGATTGATGAGTAAAATGGAGCTAAAACAGAAGGGTGCAACAATAATACAAGTTGACAACATGTCAGCAATTGAGTTAGCAAAGAATCCAGTAAACCATGAAAGGAGCAAACACATTGACGTTCGCTTCCACTTCATTCGAGAACACGTGAAGGAAGGAAATGTCGAATTGAAGCATGTAGCAAGTAAGGACCAAGCAGCAGACATTTTCACAAAACCACTATCAAAAGAAATCTTCGACAGAGGCAAGAAATTGATAGGCATGATGAATAGAAGAAACATTTAAGTTTACAGAGGAGTTTGGTTGAATAAACGTTAATGTTATAGTTAATGGATTTTATTAATAAGTTAATGGAGAGATTAAGAGTCTGTTGTAGGTGGAAGGTCAAGAGATAGTGGCCAAATTAATAGTATTTACTAATTATTATGTTTCTTAGAATAGCTGAAGTTTTTGAGTCTGTATAAAGACCAAGAATGTACTCTAATGAAAAAACAAAAAGTTACAAAGATTCGCTTTCTTCTGTCTTTGTTGAGGACCAGAACTATGAAATGATGATTACATCTCATCAATGTCAACTCGAGCATGTAGTATGAAGATGAGGGAAAAACATCAATGATAAACCACCATCAATATGATTATATCTCATCAAATAAACTACAATCAAGTTCAACCTCAGGAAGGTAGGTTCTGCTACACAAATTTAGTTTTTTTCCACACAATATCATGTTTAAGATTGTATTATTACCTACTAAGTGATGTTGCTTTATGTCATAACACAGTCTTCTTTTTTCATTCATCGGTTATCGTGCATAGTTGTAACAGAATTTTACAACCCGTCAAATTCAAACAAACCAGTGATAGACACCCATACTCCTAGTTTTTGGGATAAAATTCTACCACGGGTCAACTCAGCAATTAATATAAAGTGCTTCAGCCTGCTCCCAAGTTTTCGTTTAGTCCGTTTTTGCACGAATTCCGGTAATTCTTCATAGATATTGGAACAACCTTTTCTCCTACAACTAGCTATGAATACCAACTATGTTAGGCTAATTGAAATATCTATTTGATTTTTCTTTAGACTCTATGAAGGATATACTACTATTGTCAGCTTATATGTCATTATGACTTCCTGAACAATGATGTCTTTTGTCAACCTTACTTACAAAACATATTATATCCGTACCATACTATGAAATTAGCCAGTATTGCAGTACCTCTTCAAACCTACATCTATTATTGTTGCCTTAATGAAATTAACCATTCCTAGATGAATTTAAATCAGGATCCACAAACGACTTTTTTCCCCACATGCCCCTTTTTTGAAATAAATTTCCCACTATGCCCCAGTCTGATAAAAAATTCCCAATTTGTCCCCTTTTCCTTATTGGGCTCGTCCAATGGTTGGACGAGGGCCTGAAGGCCCAACGCGTGTTGTATGGGCTCGGCCATTGAATGGCCGAGGGCATGAAGAAACTATTTTTTTTTATATTTTAAATACTTTATTAAATAGTAATAATAATTAATATAATTGACTTTTAATTATTAATTTTATATTTAATTAATATAATTGATTTTTTTTTTAAATAATTTTTTTATAAAAATATTTAAAATAAAATGTAAATAATAATAGTTTTTCATGATAATAAAAAAAAATTGATATTATTATTTTTAAAATATTAATAATAAAAATGATTAATTTTTAGAATATTAATAATAGAAATAATTTGTGTCTTATATATTAATATTAAATTGATATGTTTCCCTCCAAAATTTCAATAATTTTTTGGGAATGATATCTTTCCCGCCAAAAAGTTTTTGTGTTTGTACTGTCTCGGCCAATGATTGACCGAGTATTCAAGTATTGATTTTTCTATAAATAGCAGAACTTGTAGAAATGTAACTCAGATCACCAAATCCTTTCTTTAGGTCGGAATGTCTGTTTGTGGTCTTGTATTTTATGGACACAGTGAAAAAATGAGTGTTTGCCTTGATCCACAATGGAATTTCAGAACACTGATTTCAGCCATCCACACTGGCTTTCGACAGTTGGGCGGGCGTCGTATGAAGGTGAGGAAAGTAGAGTATCGTTGTCCATACATAACGTTGACTGATGCAAGTCCCGACGGTGCGTACATGTATTACCTGGATCGTATAGAAAATGATGAAGATGTCCAGTGTATGTTTTCGGCACATAGTGGTGAAGTTAATATAGGAGTTGAAGGTCCACTTGTGTTGGTTGTTGTTTTTGATTAGTTTTTTAATTACCAGTTGTGTTGGTTGTTGTTGTTGTTTAGTTAATGTGGTCGTACTTTGTAACCATAACCCTTTGATTAACAAATGTATTTCATAATTGTTTGTTCCCAAAAGACATTAGAAATACACAATGGTTTATATATATTACGTGCATAGTAGTTAATAAATAAATAAATAAACATAATCATTTGAACGAATATTTAAAACAACAACATAATCATCTGGAAGGTCGTTGGGATGGTCCTGCAACATTAGGACATTTCCTACGCATGTGTCCTATTTCACGGCAAATTCCACACCTTCTACACTTCTACACCTCTGCAATGTCAAATCCCCAATTCAAATTTTTACCAATTTATTTATTATATTTTACCACTATAAATAATCCATACCTCTACACTTCTTACTCATCATCTACCTACAATTTCTATTTCACACATTCTTACTCTCTTCAAATATTTACTCTCTTCAATTTCTACACTTTCTTTCAAGATGTATTTCTTATGGATGGGCGAATCACACCGTGGGACGGCGGCAAACATTGCCGAATACGTAAGTCTCTTTCAAATTTACCGTTTTTTATTTCCGTTCTTTATCAGATCAAATATTCATTACCGTTTTTTATTTTAATTTCAACAAGATGGTAGGTTTCGGGTCCATTCGCATACATATATTCAACCAAGTGCGGTTATAATACCGTATTTGGAGCTAACAGGTTTTGCGAATGTGGCCAAGATGGCAAGTCTAAAAGTAGACTCTAAACTCATTCTGGCATTGTTAGAGAGATGGAGACCGGAGACACATACATTTCATTTACCAACGGGTGAATGTACCATCACACTAGAGGATGTGAGTATGTTATTCGGTCTCCGAATCCATGGAAAAGCTGTCAATGGCCCAACAAACGTAACCAATGACGTTTACATTGAAAATTTGGGCATCAAACCAACCGCCTCAGATAAAAATGGGGCTTCTGTCGAAATTGTTTGGTTAGAAGCAGTATTAACGCAACTCAAAAATAACCCTAACCCGTCCGAGGCAGAAAATATTTTACATGCAAAAATTTATATTTTACTTTTAATTGCTACTTTTTTAATGCCAGATAAGAGTCACAATTTGTTGCATTCTTCTTGGTTACCTTTAGTAGGAGACCTTGAAAAATGTAATACATACAGTTGGGGTTCTGCTTGTTTGGCGACACTATATAGACATATGTGCAAGGCGACCCATAAAGGAGTAAAGAGCATAGGAGGATGTGTTGTATTACTAACTGTATGGGCATTCACACGCATACCCTTGTTAGCCCCGGTTAGTAACGAGGTTCCATCACATCCTTATGCATTAAGGTAACGATTTTCATTTAAATACAATTTATATTTATCAAAATTATTTATACGTCACTTTAACGTATTTTTTTTAATATGCAAGATGGTGCAAACGAGGTATGAATTATGGAAATAATCTTCGTCATCATCTACAAGGGTACCGTGTTGCAATAGAACACATGGAAGAAAACGATGTAAGAATGATTAATTATAATATTAAACTTCTTTAAATTTATTTTATACATTCTAATATTAATTATAATATTAAACTTATTTAAATTTATTTTATACATTCTAATATTAATTATAATATTAAACTTATTTAAATTTATTTTATACATTCTAATATTAATTATAATATTAAACTTATTTAAATTTATTTTATACATTCTAATAGTTATATTTCTTTTAACAGTTTATTTCGAGGCTGTACATACAATATCCAGTGCCTGATTATAATGACAGCCGAGTCTGGAGTGCAACAACATATATCATATGTTTCTATACCGTTGAGATGCATCAGACGGATCGAGTCAAACTCCAATTTGGATTTGAACAACAAATACCGTCTCCGCCAAGATGTCTAAGTGAACACCATAACATGACTATGGTCCAAGCTTGGGACACGCATTGGCAAGATTTAAATAAAAAAGAGCTGAAAGAATGGAAAAGAAGAAGACATTTGGTGTTACAAGGAAACTCGGTAATTGGTGAGTCTAAGTCGGGTAGAGAATACATGAATTGGTTTTTATCAATTCCTTTTATGCGCGTTGCTCCGACACAATTTTTGAATGATCCTTGTCAACGTGTAGCTTCTTCAACCCAACACACAACATCACCCCCACAACAACATAACCAACCATCGTCCTCAGCTCAACAAACATACCAACACATCCAGACCACCCAACAACACACCATTTATTCCACCTCAACCCAACACCATAATCCCCAAACTCCATTCCCTCAAACAAACTACTTTTACAACCAACAATATCAACAACAAACCAACCTACGCCCACCCATACAATACACTCCAATTCCTCAACCCAACTTTGAATACTCAAACCCTCATTCTCAACCCCAACCTTCTAACACCACATATGCACATCCCACTCCCACATACAACCTTGATGATATGTATTATCCTCTTATCCAACACACCCGACCTGAAACCTACACACAAACCACATATTCACTACCCAACTTTGACCTCACCGATGACCATTTAATGAGTATGCCTTCTTTTGGCGTTCAAGAACTCGACGTTATGGATATGCCTCCAAACACATCACAACAACATCAAAGTCAACAACATCAACAACAACAAGACGCCCTTGATGAATTGTCTTCCGACTCATCTCTGTCTCCCGTAAGACAAAGACAAGAAGACTTGGGCAAGGGAAAACGCATTAAAGTTGGCACAAGATGTGGAACAGGCGGTCACTATAAATAAAATGTATTGCTTCCATTATATCAATAAAATATATTTCTTCCATTGTAATTCTTAAGAAAACATATTATTTCTATTATTAATATTCTAAAAATTAATCATTTTTATTATTAATATTTTAAAAATAATAATATCAAAAAAAAATTATTATCATGAAAAACTATTATTATTTATATTTTATTTTAAATATTTTTATAAAAAAATTATTATTTTTTTTAAAAAAATCAATTATATTAATTAAATATATAATTAATTAAAAAACTATTTAATAATAATTAAAAAACTATTTAATAAAGTATTTAAAATATTAAAAAAAAAAAGCTTCTTCATGCCCTCGGCCATTGATTGGTCGAGCCCACACTGCGCGCATTGGGCCTTCATCCCCTCGTCCAACCATTGAACGAGCCCAATAAGAAAAATGGGATAGATTGGGAATTTTTTTTCAAATTGGAACATAGTGGGAATTTATTTTCAGGAAAGGGGCAGGGCAGGAAATTAGTCTCCACAAACTCGATTGAAAACACTCAACTAACTAAACTGCATTACATTAAGGTAAATAACTTTAATGGCTACTTTCACATTAATAGAAAACAAATTAGTTCATTTTATTTAATGTAGGGACTAATTTGTTAATTAAATTTACTATTACATCACAAATTGGTCCTCATAGATAGTAAAGATATTATAACATATATAATTTCACAAATCAATAATGGATTGACAAACCATTAACTTGTTCTTAAACTTATGCATCTTTTGTTCTCGTCTGCTAAAACACAACAAGAACAAATCCAAAATGGAGTTTCTACAACAGACTCAATGATTTTATAAGGTGAGAGACTTGTGAATTTAATACAAAAGCTTGGATTCTTTACATACATTGCATTCACATTCATATAACTGTATTATTTCCTGTTAGCAAAATCGATTCTTTACATACATTACTTAGATCCAAAGTGTAGCTGTTTTGATACATGTTGAGAAAGTATGATTGTTTACCATGTTGGTTCAGTATTTTTGGTTCAGGAAATGCATTACTTATATCCAAATTTTTATTATTTTCTTGGTTCAAAGTTACAACAGTTACATAAACCAATGCCATTTCGATTCAACAGTGTTTGTTATAACTGATAAAACAACCCTGCTATCTATTTCATGATAACAAGTGGTGTAACTACGTATCCATATCATTGTTCATTTGTTTCCCTCATATGGCATATAAATAGGAAGATGCCTCTGCTGTATAAGGTTATTCCATGTTAATCATGACAAATTTATGTTGTGAAAAATGGCTAAGGAGTGGTATTTATACTTCTACTGAATATAGTGTATCATTAATTCCACCTTGCATTACATTTATGGTTATAAATCTAAAACTTACTTTCTCTCATAATTGGTTACCATTTCTTAGACACCTCATTAATGAATAAATTCAACAAACTACAAAAATAGTAGAGATTAAATGTCTATGACTATGTGTTTTTACGTAATGTCCCGACGTGGCTATTTCTATTGCATTCATCTAACTATTCTGGACATATTCCTTGCAGCATACTCCATGATCTTAGAACTGCAATTATGCAGTAACATATGTATTTGCAAGATGTCGTTTCGATGAATACGTAATGTATGTGAACAACCATTCCCCGATGTTTACAGTATGTATTTTTGGTATTTCACAGACATTTCAATAATATCACTCATTACCTAAAAATGGAGAATGGCTCAAAGTCACTAAAATCCAAAAGAGTGAGGAAATAAAGGACACTAATCTTAAAGGACTCACGTTCTAAACGGCTAAGGCAAACACCTTTGCAACATAACTGACAGAAGAAAGCGAATCTTTGTAATTTTTTGTTATTTCATTAGAGTACATTTTTGGTCTTTATACAGACTCAGAAACTTCAGTTATTCTAGGAAACATAATAATTAGTAAATACTATTAATTTGGCCACTATCTCTTGACCTTCCACCTACAACAGACTCTTAATCTCTCCATTAACTTATTAATAAAACCCATTAACTATAACATTAAAGTTTATTCAACCAAACTCCTCTGTAAACTTAAATGTTTTTTCTATTCATCATGCCTATCAATTTCCTGCCTCTGTCGAAGATTTCTTTTGATAGTGGTTTTGTGAAAATGTCTGTTGCTTGGTCCTTACTTGCTACATGCTTCAATTCGACATTTCCTTCCTTCACGTGTTCTCGAATGAAGTGGAAGCGAACGTCAATGTGTTTGCTCCTTTCATGGTTTACTGGATTCTTTGCTAACTCAATTGCTGACATGTTGTCAACTTGTATTATTGTTGCACCCTTCTGTTTTAGCTCCATTTTACTCATCAATCTTCTGAGCCATATTGCATGACAAACACACCAGGATGCTGCTATACATATTCTGCTTCACATGTCGAAAGTGTTACTATGGGCTGCTTTTTAGAAAGCCAAGTGAATGCAGTATTTCCCATGAAGAACACATATCCATAAGTGTTTTTTCGATCGTCTATGTCTCCGCACCAATCACTGTCAGAGTAACCAACCAACTTGTATTTGTCTGAATTCGAGTAGAACATCCCAAGTGACATTGTTCCTTGGCTGTACCTCAGAATTCGCTTCAATGCTTTCCAATGTGTGTAAATTGGCTCCTCCATGAATCGACTTACAATGCCTACACTTAATGAGATATCTGGTCTTGTACATGTGAGATAGCGAAGACTTCCAACCAAACTTCGATATTTTTCTGCTTTGACACGTTCTCCTCCATCAAATTTCGAAAACTTTGTTCATGGTTCCATTGACGTCGAAGCCGGATTACAGCTTTCCATCTTATATCTTTTCAAGATTTCTTTTGCATATTTTTCTTGTGAGATGAAGATTCCTGTTTCTTCTTGTCGAATTTCCAGACCAAGAAAGAATCTCATCAGGCCTAAGTCTGTCATCTCGAATTCACGTGTCATTGTGCTTTTGAATTCTTCTATCATCTGATTATTACTACCAAGAAAAATAAGATCATCGACATAGAGAGCAACAAGTAATACATTCCTTCCATTTTTCTTCACATAGAGGGCATGTTCGTACGGACATTGCTCGAACCCGTTCTCCTTGAAATATGTGTCGATACGTGTGTTCCATGCCCGCGAAGCTTTGTTCAGCCCTGTCATAGCCAAAAATTTGCCCGTTAATATTACAAGGCATTTCTAAGGCACTCCAACTTATTTTTCAAGGCATTGATCTTAAAAGAACAAGGACCCAGCACACAGATGACAAAATCCAGAAAATGGCCTAAACTGGTTTGCTCGCTAGGCGAGCAATTCCTTCGCCTAGCGAACCCTTCGCTACGCCACTCGCCTAGCGAAGCTTGCGAATACCAGAAAATTCTGGGCTTCATTCTGAGCCCATTAGGTCATAAAAAGAGCATTATAAATACCACAACTTCAGTGAGAAAAAGGGAGAACGGAAGGAAGAACGAAAACGGGAGATAGAGAGAAGGCACAGCAAACCCTGGAGGCTAACCCAGAGAATTCAGAGCAACCCTAAAGAAAACCCTGAAGGAAACTCATCTGCACCAAGGTTATCTCCGCCCAACTCAATCCGGCGCCAACCCTAAGAGTGACTTGCCAATTCAAGGTTGCAATTCAGTTGTGTAGCACCTCAAATTTGCACCTATCATTATACATACCATCTCATATTAGGTCATAGCATATCATGATCCATTGCATAGCATTGCATTGTCCCCAGTTGCCTCAAGAGCAAGCAAGCAAGAAATTAGGTCAAACTGATCAGGAGATCAGTCAACCAATCAAGCAAGGGTGTTTCTCAAGGAGCCAAGGCCCTAGGGTTTGTCCAACAAGTTCACATGTCTTGGAGGTCCATTTGAAGTATTTAAGTCAAGGGTTGGATGTTCAGAAGTCATCAATTCATGCACAGACAGTCAGAAACCCTAGAAAGTCAAAGTTGGTCAACTGTGGTTGATTTTATGGTTTTGATGGATGGAAATGGTTTGAGAGAGCTTATTCATGTCCCAATAGGCCTCATATGGCATGGCAATCAACATCATTGAAGAATTTGAAGCCAATCAGAAAATTTCCCAAAATAGAAAGTGGACCTGTAATTTCAACTGCCAAAAATGGAAATTTCTTGATCCTCAACTTGCATCATGATACAAGCTTCAAATGAATTTTTGCCCAACCTGAAAGTTGAAGATCTGGTTCTCCCATTTTCAAAAAGTCCAAGAACACCCAAATCCCATGAATGGTTTGCAAGATATGATCATTTCATTTTCACATTTTTTGAACTTCAACAAGCCATATCTCATGATTCCTTTGGCCAAATTTGATGGGGTTTTTTCCTACAAACTCCATTTAATCCCCTCTTTCCAAAAATTCATTCATCATTCACCAAAACCTTGCCAATCAAAATGGCATTTTTTGGCTTGTTTCATTAAAATTCAAGTTTGACCAATGGTTGACTTTTTGAATTAAGGCTTTTCAGCACAAGTGGCCATTTGGAAATTGTTTTAATTGTTATTTGAGACTTGATTGCAAGCCCAACTCGGCCAGAACTTGCACCTCCACTTCCATATGGTCAAAATTAGCAAAATGTGCAAATGGATTAAAATGAGCAAAACAAGTTTACCATTCCATTAACTGATGTTAAACAGAAGTATATATACATATTTTCAGTCATTCTCAACCCTAGCTAGCAGCTGCAAAGATCAGAATACTCTCTTCTCTCTCAATTTGCATTTTGACCAAAATTGAATTTCTGAGCAAAACTTCAAAACACCACGAGTTCTCTTCATGGTTCCATCATCCATCAACTATTTGGGAGCTATTTTGGACCTTGTTACTCGACTGTAAGCAGAGGAAACTCACTGTTCTATTGCAAGCTTCACACATGGCAGTTCTAAGCATGGACCAAACCCAGCATTTTTGAGCTCGAAACCTTCAATCATTCAGTTTCCTGAAGCTCATGGAGTAACTGTTTCAGACTTTTGGAGCCAAAACATCACTGCATCTTAACTTTTCTTCAGAATCAAGTAAGTTTCGATCTCTTCCATTTTCCAAACTACAACATGCTTTAGTTAGGTCTTGATATGCTGAATCTATTGCAATTTGAATCACTTAAAATGGTTGAGTAGGTTGTTAGAAATCTGGATTTGAATTTTGGTGTTCATAATGATTTTAGCTCGATTTGTGTAAGTTAGTTGGATTCAATGCAAATGAGCTTTGGAATATGTATGCTGGATGCTTGTTGTGTTGATTGCCATGCTTAATTTCTGATTCTGGGCATTTTGATTTTCTTTGATTAATGGAGATGATGAAGCTTTACAGTAGATAAACCTTAGAACCATTGTCCAGTTTTTTCACATGAACCGTGTTTGTTTTGTTGCTATTGGTCTTTTGTTGCATGAACATTATTGTTGCATTACCATGCTGCTTGTGGAACCTGGTTTAAATTTCGATTGAATGTTGATGTTGAAGATGATACCCTGCTGTTTGTTAAAACCCTAAATGGTTGCCCAGAAATTCGAATGCTTTGGCTGTTATTTGTTGGTATGGCATGAACACTGTTCCATTGAGAACCGGCCAATCAGAATATTTGGTTGCCGCGCCTTAAACGATGCGTTTTGTTAAATGAGATGCATATTTACAACCGTGCCACTCAGTCAACATGGTTGACTTGCCATTCCATCTCATTTTGTTCATTTTGTTTCAATTTGTTCATCATCTTAAATAAATCACCATTCACTCATTTCACATCCAAAAATCTTGAAATTTTTTGCATCATGATCATGAGATTGTCTAGTTTTTTATCATTATTTTTACTGATTTTTTGGATCATTGATTTTTAAATGGCCTTAGGGTTTGTGTAAGGAGACCAAAAATGATACATATTGCCAATCCTTTTGTGAAATGATCATGTTGCATCCATTTGATCTGAAAATTTGTGTGGTTATTCTACACACATTCATGTTTATTTTGGTATAAAGTTTGTGGATTTCTCATATGTGGTTTGTGTGATACGATTTTTGAAGTAAGGTGTTACATTTGGTGTCACACCATGAATGTGCATTTTCATGATTTTTGTTGACATGCTTCCTGACCTCCAATTAATGTGAAATTTTGCATGAGCCATCTCTTATATGTCTAGTTGATGTGTGATTTTTCCTGGATTTAATTGTGCAATTTCCCATTTGTTTGTGAATTTTCTTCCCTGCCTAGTCAATTGTTGACTTTATGTGACACCTCTTGCCATTTGATTTGGGAAATCCTCATGCCTTGTTGTATGATCATGAAATTTCATATGTGCATACTAGGCATCTTGAGCTTTGCATTGGTGTTGATCCCATCCATTTCTCATCTGTTTTCATTCAGTTATGATTTTTTGAAGATGACACATGTTTTGTTGACTTCTTTGTGCACATTTGAAATTGTGTTGACTTCCTGATTTTAATTAACTATCTTCCCATGATCCAATTGAGTTGAAATTTCATATGCATGCTATGTTTTGGATTGTGATTGAGTATGAATTATTTCATAATTTTTGGAATTGATTATGTTTGCTTTTGAGCTTGGTCTTGCTGTTGACCTTTTGTGTGCTTTCATTTGCCATGTTTTGATTTCCTTTGCTTGTGAATTAATGATGATGCATGATATGAACATGAACCCAATTTTGCTTGCTTCTTAAATGTTTGAACTTGACTTTGGTTGACTTTCATTTGCTGCTTTGACTTTTTCATTTGTTTTTGACCCTAGGCTTGTCCTAGTGGTCTTTTGGGCTTATGATTGAGTTTATGTTTCAGGTTAAGCAACAATGCCTCAAAGATCATACAAATTTGATTGAGTTTGATTACATATCATGTGCTAACCCTTGTTTTGTAGGTGGCTTGACTCATTTGACTTGAGTTTGTGCTTTGCACATTGGTTCCTCTGTGTTGACTTTTGTTTACCAATTCCTTTTGCTTTAAACTGTTGAGCTGTATACTGATTAGTTTGACTATTTCAGGTACCCTTAGTTGCTTAAGTTCTTTGAACTTGCTTTGCTTTGCTATTTAGCAACTTGCTTGAGGTATAATTCCTTTTTCTTCATGTAGTCTGGAGACCCGGCCTGTTATTTGGCCGGGCAAACTGTCTGAAGTCCTCCTTAAGAGGCAATGCCTGTGTATGTTTAATTTGTCCTTGTACAGAGTCAAAGACCTCCTAAGTGAAAAGGCAATTGGCAGAACCAAGGGATAAGCAACCTATCCCCTGCTATTCAGTGTGTCTTCTGTTTTGCTCACACTACTGTGTTGATGCATTTCAGATAAAAACCCAAGATCTTGTGCAATTGCACAGTTGAGTCAGTATCAAATGTGTAGAAGGGTTCCCACTTTCTGAACCCACACATTCTTGTCAAGTGCTCTCCCAGGCCAGGGATAGAAGCAATGAGGCACACCCCTCATCTCCTTTCATCTGCTTCACCTTAGCCCCTCAATGGCAAGGTTAAGAGCACACTTCACCCCATTCCAGAGGTTTGTTTGTTGAGGTTGATATGACCCCTCGAATAAAACCTAACCCTTGCGTGAGCCTCTTGTATGTATATAGTGTGTGCTATCTGTGCTTGTATGTTTGTTTGACTTGCTTCCTGTGCAAGTTAGGTTTAGTTTAGACTAATCCTTGTTTGCTTTCGCCCTCGTTGCGATCCTTTCTCTCGCCCTCGTTGCGATCGAGCCTTTTCCTTTCTCTCGCCCTCGTTGCGATCGAGCCTTTTCCTTTCTTTCGCCCTCGTTGCGATCCTTTCTCTCGCCCTCGTTGCGATCGAGCCTTTTCTTTTCTCTCGCCCTCGTTGCGATCGAGACTTTCCCTTTCTCTTGCCCTAGTTGCAATCGAGACCTTTGTCCTCCGTAGCCGAACTACGGCAACTCTGATTCTCATGTTCAGATGAGATACGTAGGCACGAGATGCGACGTCTTGTCGAGTTTGACTAACCACTAACATCTAATTCTCTTCTCTCGCCCTCGTTGCGATTGAGACCTCCCCTTTCTCTTGCCCTAGTTGCAATCGAGACCCTTGCTTCCTGTGCAAGTCATGATTAGGATAGGTTGGCCCTTGTGCCAGTTAGCTAGAAACCTTAACTTAGGGACGACTTTGCATGACAACATCTAGGCTCGAGTCGTAGTCTCCCTAGAGTTGTGTCTCCCTCTGTTATCTGGTTAGGCTAGATCCTTATCCCTGCGTAGGGGAACTACATCGCCCTGATCTTCATACCAGATGAAGTATGTAGGCAGGAGATTGAGTTGATCTCTCCGGGCGCCCTTTTTCTTTCTCAACCCTTTGTGTCTTAACCACCCTTGTGTGTGTTCTGGTTGGAGTCCGACATAAGTCCAGCGATTGGCAGTTGGTTTCCTGTGTGTGTTTTCTGGTTCGGATGCTGATGTAAGTCCAGTAATTGGCATTCAGGCTCCACGTTTGCCTTTGCCTGTGTTTGTTTGTGTGCGTGTTAGCCGAGCTACGAATGCTCTGATTCTTCTCTCGTCCGAGAAGATACGTATGCATAGGATGCGACATCCTAGCGAGCATGTGTCGTTTCCCCAGTCCGAACTACTTCGACTCTGATGTCTATGTCTGATAGACTAAGTAGGCCCAGGATACGACATCCTGCCGAGTCAGTCTCAGTCAGTTTCTTTTGTCTCTTTTCAGCCAGTGTGTGTGTGTTTGAGCAGTGTTTTAGCAACCATTTTTCCTTCCTTTTGTGCGTGGATCCCGTAGAGTACTACGGATGCGTAGGGGTGCTAATACCTTCCCTTCGCATAACCGACTCCCGAACCCATTCTCTTTGGTCGCGAGACCATGTTCTTTCCTAGGTTTACTCTGAGCGTTTCCTTTCCCTCTTTTGGGATAAATAACGCACGGTGGCGGCTCTGTTGTTTCTTTCTTTTCCCGCCGGTTTTTCGCGTGATGCGACAGCTGGCGACTCTGCTGGGGACATAGAGAAGTTGACCTATGCTGGTCCATCTTCCCTGAGCGAGTCTCTCCTAGCGCTCTCTAGGTTAGGGCTTTGGTTGCTTTGCACTGTTTTATTGCATTCTTTGTATATATTTGCATTTACTGTTTGCATTTATTATTTGCATTAATGTTTGCATTCATTCATATTCATCTGTTCATCTGGCTGTGTTTCTCTGTTTGGGGTGGGAGTTACTCGAGGTAAAAGGCCCAATACCCAGGCTATGAGTGAAATCTAGGAAACCTAGGAATAGAGTGATTCGTGGGAAGCGGGTGGTATTGCGCCACTTAGCGGAACATTGATATCACGAGCAGTTCAGACCCTGGTGGGATATTATCGGTGCATACATCGGGTGTGCACAGGATGATATTCTGCGAAAGGTTATTTATGCTGCGTTTCTCTCGACCTTACCCTGGCCTAGACGACACCCGTGAGTGGGGAAGGGTTTGATCATTTTAACAGGTACAGTTGGTGACTCTCGGTACTGACGGTGACTGTGAATTATGGACATTTATTTCTGGGACGCCGGAGTTCTGTCCGTGGTTTATCAGCGGGTTCCGTTTATTTCGGATCCCCGGGTTGAATTGAGAGTACCGGTTCAGAGGATCTGGCTGTCATCCGTTCAGTGGATGTTCCTGTGATGATAGTGATGTAATCTCCAGTTTCGTTTATTTCGGAACTCCCCAAGTCGGATTTATGGTGACTTGGTTCATCGGATTGGTTTCAGATGTCAGTTGATCAGATTGACTTTGGGTTTCAGATGTTTGTGATCAGAGTTCAAGACGAAGCTTTGACCCTGTGCCTTGAGACGCACAGCCTGACCAGTCATGTTGCATCATTTGCATCATAGCATGTTTATTTTCAAAAAATAAAAATGCATGAAAAAAGAAAAAAGTTAACTCGCATATGCATATCCTTTTCAGGATCATTCATGTTAAAATAGCATCCGCATCATACACATATCATGCACATATCATCCTTGCATTGCAGACATGTTTGGGGACGTGACTTCTCACTTTGGTTCCCGACTGAGACAAGATTGCTGATCGTCGACCGCATCGGTATTCAACC
The DNA here is from genome assembly GCF_024323335.1 of Lathyrus oleraceus. Taxonomy (NCBI): domain Eukaryota; kingdom Viridiplantae; phylum Streptophyta; class Magnoliopsida; order Fabales; family Fabaceae; genus Lathyrus; species Lathyrus oleraceus. Next base: position 271,205,280 of record NC_066579.1, on the reverse strand, counting down.
AGACTTAATCATCAGAGGATTATGGACCAGGTTCAGACAGAATTGGCCGAGATGAGGGCAAACATGGCCCAGTTCATGACAATGATGCAAGGAGTTGTTCAGGGGCAAGAGGAGCTGCGTGCCTTAGCCTAGAGACTAGAAGCCGTGATTCCACCAGTCCACCGTGCTCCACCAGTGGATGTACCCGTTCATGAGAATGCTGCTGCCACTATTCTCGTCAATGATTATGCCGTGAGTGACGAATTGAAGGGGATCAGAATCAGTGAACAGCCTCTTGCTGCAGAGACTGTTAATGTCAGAGCAACCTGCGCTCCGGTTCGCCATCCTGGCTCTTCAAGTTCTTCCGGTTCTAAGAGGCCATCCTCTGGGGCATCCAAAAGGGGAGAAAGTGAAACAAATGCTGTGCACCGTCGGAGGAGTGCAAACAGAGGACAGAACCGTCAGGCTGCTGCTGTGACTATTCCAGCAACTCAACCTCAACAGCAACAGAGAAGACCAGCTCCGCAACATCGGCGTCAGCAACATCGTCCTCAGCAGCAGGCTTCTCAGCCTCACAATGGTAATCAAGCTGGTACAAGTAATGAGAGGAAGAAGATCATTTTTGATCCAATCCCCACGTCCTACGCCGAACTGTATCCCTCTCTGTTAGAGCGGAACTTGATCACTCCCAGAGACCCGCCGCCCATACCCGTCAACCCTCGGTGGTGGTATAGGCCTGAACAGCATTGTGTGTATCACTCGGGTGCTCCTGGTCATGATGTGGACAGTTGTTTCCAGCTGAAGATGAAGGTTCAAGACCTTGTGAGGTCGAGTATTCTGATTTTGGAAGACTTAGGTCCCAATGCTAATCGAGCCTGAAGATAACAAGTCCTGGGCTGGCGCCGACTTTTTCTTCAGAAGGGTTGTTCAGAAACCAGAAGCTGCTGATGCAAGAGATACTGACAGTTGTCATCCCCGGCGGGATCTGTCACAATTGGGTCACTGTGGGCGTTCCTACAGTTGTTCATAAGTCAGAGTAACAATCACTTTGTTTAAAAACCCTTCTCCCATGCCAAAAGGAGAAGTGATGACATTGTTGGCAATATTTTGTGCAATGATATTTTCATTCAAATAAATTCATGTTAAACATTTGTTTTTCCATTTGTTTTCCCTTTTCGCTTTTTGCATGAAATCGGTGATCACCAAAAACCCTTAAAAACAAGAATAAAAGCAATCTTTTCATCTGCATAACGATTGTCTTGTTTGATTTTCAAAGAGCTTTTCATATCAAAATCTTTATGCAGGTTGTTTCTCAAACCCATTGAACATAATGACCGGACGTCATCTCCCAATTTTGAATTCCCTGTATTCGAAGCGGACGAAGATGTTGTTGAAGGGATTCCTGACGGTATTTCCCGACTTCTTGAGCAAGAGAAGAAGATCACTCAGCTGCATCTCGAGAATCAGCAGAACAGCCAACTGGGGCATTTATCAAAAAAAGAGAAAAAGAAAAAAAGAGGAGGGTGCAAAATCAAAAAAAAAAAGAGAAATCAATCAAAATTAAAAGAAATCAAAAGAAATCAAATCAAAAGCAAAATCAAAAGAAAACAAAAGAAAATAGCACCCTCAAAGTCCCAAGTTGACTAATGCTGAATTCGACGGAAAGAACAAGAGATCAACTGCCATGTGTCATGGTCAGTCATATCAGCAGAGAGTGAAAAAGCATTCGATAAGAAGGTCAAGCCTCGTGTGTTCCGAGGGACCTTGTGCTCAAGAAAGTCTTGTCTTTCGTGCCCGATTCCAGGGGCAAGTGGACTCCAAGCTAGGAACGTCCATATGTTTTCAAGAGAGCCTTTTCAGGCAGTGTTCTGACACTTACAAACAATGGATGGAAGTTCACTCGTCCTGTGAATTCCCGATGCAGTCAAGAAATACTTCGCCTAAAACAAAAAAGCAAAAAGCTCGATAAGTCGAACACCCCAAAGGGCGACTTAGGCAAAAAGGAGCGTCTCGGTGGATTGAAAACCCGAAAGGGCGATCCAGGCAAAAGTTAGAGACATTGAAAAAAGAAAGAATTTGCATCCCGCTAGATTGAACACCTCACACTGGGGCAATCTAGGCAAAAATTAGGGATTTGGCAAGTAACTGCATCTTGACAAGACTGTGTTGTACATCTGTCATCCGTCAGGGATTCTCGATCCGTCGTCGACTGAAGCTTTGAATACATCGAAAATTCGGAATGGTAGAGGAAAGGTCATTATGTTCAATGTAGCCTGTTAGATGCCCAAAAGTGTTTATTTGAGCTATCATATGTGGGCATCTTTCACTCTTTTACCCTGCTAAAATTGTCATAGTCACATTTATTTTACATGGAATGCGTACATTGATAAACAAGCTTGGTGCCTTTGATGTGTTTGTTATTATGCAGGAAAGGCATAAATTAATCGATAATAAAGACACAAGAGAATTGGCAAAGGAACCAAAGCTAAGGAGCATTTCATCTGCTAGCTCGCTAGGCGAGGATGTGGCGAAGCAAAACCTTCGCTAGGCGAGCTCCTGGCGAAAGGCTCCAGTAAATTGGTTAATTAATTCGCTAGGCGAACTGAAGGCGAAGTGGCAGCGAATTCAGTCTGTTTTGGTGAAATGAGCAGCCAGCACTAGCTCGCTAGGCGAGGCTCTAGCGAGTCCCCAGCGAGCATTCCAGTAGCAAAACCTCTCAACCTCGCTGGGGCGAAGGTTGAAGCGAGTTCTTCGCTAGGCGAAGGTCTGTTCGCTAGGCGAACATGACAGTTCCACAGGCCCAGTTTTCTCTGGGCGCAGGGGCATTTTGTGCCCATTTTTGGCCTTCGCTAGGCGAGCCATTCTGCTCGCCTAGCGAACGTGACAGTTCTGCACTTGTCTATAAGTAGCAGGTGCCACTTTTTGTGCCCATACCACTTTTTACCAACTTTTCCATTTTTTGTACTTTCTCTTAGATATTTTACAGCATTGTTTGGAGGGAGATTTTATGCCCTAATTTCATTTCTCTTCATCTAGCAACCATCTTCCACAAAAAGAAGGTGGATTCCCATCCAACTTCGATCATTCGACTTGGATGTTGATCAACCCTCTTTTCTTACTTGCCGACCAAGCTACCATGAAAATGAGTAGCTAAGTCTCCATTTGTCAAGGTTAGATGTAGGTGATTTCCAAGCTTTGTGTGTAAATGTAAGGATCCTCATTTGTAAACTCTTTAACGGTAAATATATGATGAAAACTTTGTTTCTATTTAAAACTCTTTGTGTTGGTATTTGATCGAGAGATGTTTATCGATTCTTGACCTAGGTTTTCATCCAAACTTGTTTGTTAGCTAGAGATAGTAACGAATGATTTTGTTCACCATAAGGTTGAACCAAAACGTTGTCTTTTTGATAGATTGTGTTCGAGAGAAACAATGGATCAAAATGACAAAACTCACAATGGGTGTTCGAGAGAAACGCATTGAGAGGACTTTGTGAAATTATTTATCATCTAAAGGAGTTTATAATATTGTTGACCGTGCAAAAACATGCAAAGCAAATGTAATCATTGAAACCTAACTCTGACAATATTTCTCATATTAATCAAAACGTAACTTTTACCGCAATTAATTACTTTGTATGCAAGATAACTTGATTAAAACCCAAAACCCTAGTGTTACTTTAAGTTAAGATTAATTCAACCATTGAATGGCAGCGATATCTTACAATCTCTGTGGATACGATAACAAAACCCGACACTTAAAAACTGTCTCAACAAAATGGCGCCGTTGCCGGGGATTGTAAATTGATATTGCGAGCATCGCATTGGTTGTTTAAGTTTTAGCTTGTGAATTTTTGACTTGTGCTTGTAATTCGTTTGGTTTAGTGTGCAGCTTACGTTTTATGCGAGGGAAAATCCCTGTGGACGAACTTCTTTTTGATCCGGAGATCGAGAGAACCGCAAGGAGGCTCAATAACAAAACCCGACACTTAAAAACTGTCTCAACAAAATGGCGCCGTTGCCGGGGAAAGTTAGGCAACGCCAAGAGCAAGGAGAAAGTTCTTCAACCACCAATCCACACACATTCGTACCAAACATGGAGCCACAACCACCACCACCGATTTCTACTCCATGTATCAACAGTCCAAGGAACACCGCTCAGTTTGCCAACCAAACTGGAAGGCAAGCTGAGATGAAGACGGGAACTCTGAATTTATTGTATGGGAGTCCATTCACCGGAATGGACCATGAAGACCCATTTGCTTTTCTCACAAAATTCTATGAGATAGCATTGGCTGCCGGAGTGGATCAGGCTCAGGAGCTTCCGTTGTTCAGACGTTTATTTCCTCACGCTTTGCTCGGTAAAGCAAAGGATTGGTATCTCGATCAAACACCTGCCGTAATGACAGATTGGAATGTGTTAGAGGAGAAATTCATTGAAAGATTTTTCTCTCATAACCGATTCATGGAATCAAAGACGGCCATCTCGGTGTTTTCTCAAGGAACCAGTGAATCGTTGAATGAAGCGTGGGAGAGATTCAAGTCCATGCTAAGGAAATGTAAAGGGCATGGATTTGATGAATTAACTCAAATCCATATCTTCAGAAATGGACTTCAACCAAACTGTAAGACGTTGTTGGATGCCACCTCGGGTGGCTCGTTGATGTCAAAGAGTGCCGAAGAAGCCACCAACATTATCAACCGTATGGCTTTGAATGATCTTCAAAGTCAAAGTCGTGGAAATTCTTTGAAGAAGGCGGGAGTGCTTGAGTTAGGGACGAATGATGCCATACTTGCCCAAAACAAGCTCATCTCACAACAAGTGGAACTTTTAACGCAACAAATCAAAGAGTTAAGAGAACCGTCAAAAGTTAAACAAATAGCTTGTTGTGAACTTTGTAAAGGTGAACATGACACCGGATTTTGTCCACCTCCCGGCTTTGACGAAGTGAACTATATGGCCAATCAACGGGACTATCAACCGAGACAACAACAACCTTATCAACCGCACCCTCAACAACAACAACAACAACAACAATTCCAAGGGAACCAAGGGTTCCAACCTAGAAGCAACTATTATCATAACCAAGGTTATGGAGGTGGTTCTTCTAGCCGTCAAAATCCTCCCCAAAATCCGTATCAATCTCAACAACCGCCGGTAGTCAATTCTAAATTGGAAGAGACATTGACGCAATTCATGCAAATGTCAATGGCCAATCAAAAGAGTAATGACGCGGCCATAAAAAATCTTGAAACTCAAGTGGGGCAACTTGCCAAGCAACTAGCTGAACAACAAACCGGTCCTTCTTTCTCGGCCAATACGCAAACAAATCCTAAGGAGCATTGTAAGGCGATTGTGACGAGAAGTGGAAGGGAGTTGGGTAGTGAAAACGAAAAAATAATGGCGAGTGAAAAAAGAGAGAAAGAGAAGGAGATTGAGGAGGAAATAGTGGAAGAAAATGTTGATGGTGAAGTAGGAGTGTGGAGTGATGAGGAAGTAGTTGAAAAAAATAAAAATAATGGTGAAGTTGAAAATGAAAAAAATGTGGAGATTGAGGAGAATAAAAATGATGAGGTAATAAGGGAGGTAGTGAAGAAGCCGAGATGGAAAAGCGCTAGAATAGCGAAAGGGAAGGAGGTAGTGAGCGCTACTCCTGTCCAAAACCTTCCTTACCCTCACGCCCCGTCAAAAAGGGAGAATGAACGGCATTACGCCCGGTTCATGGATATTTTTAAGCAATTACAAATAAACATTCCGTTTGCTGAAGCTTTGGAACAAATGCCAAAGTATGCCAAGTTCATGAAGGACATACTAACCAAAAAGCGGAGGTATACGGAACCGGAGACCATCGTCCTTGATGCGAGCTGTAGTGCCATCATTCAAAGGACGCTTCCTAAGAAAGAGGTTGATCCGGGAAGAGTTACATTGCCGATTAAAATTGGTGATGTGTATGTCGGAAAGGGACTTATTGACTTGGGGTCGAGCATAAATCTTATACCTTTGTCAATTATCAAGAGGCTTGGCAACATCGAGATTAAGTCTATCCGAATGACATTACAATTGGCGGATAAGTCGACGACCCATCCTCATGGCGTAGCCCAAGATGTGTTGGTAAAGGTCGACAAATTCTTCTTCCCGGTGGATTTCATTGTAATTGATATGGAGGAAGATGATGATGCTCCGCTCATATTGGGCCGACCATTCATGAAGACCGCAAGAATGATGATTGATGTTGATGACGGTTTAATGAAGGTGCGTGTTCAAAATGAGGAGGTCACCTTTGATCTATTCGAGGCGATGAAGCATTCCAAAGATAGACATGATGGCTTTCGAATCGATGTGATCGAAGACGCTATTATGGAAGTTTCAAAGCATATTCACGAGATATCTCCTATGGAGTTAGCTCTCGACGACTCATTGGAGGTTTTCACTGTTGAAGAGGAGCTAGCTCTTGAGGAATGCTTGAAGGAACTTGATAGCTTGGAAGACCTACAACCGTGGGAAATAGAGGAAGAAAATTTGAAGAAGGAGGTAATTGATGAGAAAGCGCCAATTGAATTAAAAGAGTTACCTTCGACTTTGAAATATGTGTTTTTAGATGAGACCGAGGCAAAGCCGGTCATCATAAGCAACCTCTTGACAAAAGAAGAAGAAGCCCGTCTAATCATTGTGCTCAAAACCAATCAAGAAGCTATGGGTTGGACTCTTTCCGATCTTAAAGGAATTAGTCCATCCTATTGTATGCACAAGATTTTGATGGAGGAGGATTTCAAGCCGGTGGCTCAACCACAACGCCGCTTAAATCCTACGATGAAAGAGGTTGTAAGAAAGGAAGTGGTGAAGCTTTTGGATGCGGGAATGATTTACCCGATCTCGGATAGTCCGTGGGTTAGTCCCGTGCACGTGGTTCCGAAGAAGGGTGGAATGACCGTAATCCGTAATGACAAAGACGAATTGATCTCGACTAAAGTTGCCACGGGATGGAGAATGTGTATAGATTATAGACGGTTGAATACCGCGACTCGTAAGGACCATTTTCCACTCCCATTTATGGATCAAATGCTTGAAAGACTATCGGGCCAACAATACTACTGTTTTTTAGACGGCTACTCCGGGTACAACCAAATTGCGGTTGACCCGGTTGATCATGAGAAGACGGCTTTCACGTGTCCGTTTGGAGTGTTCGCATACAGAAAAATGCCTTTTGGGCTTTGCAATGCGCCGGCGACATTTCAACGATGTGTCCAAGCTATTTTTGCCGATCTAATAGAGAAAACAATGGAAGTCTTCATGGATGACTTCTCGGTGTTTGGTGGGACGTTTAGTCTATGCTTGGCAAATTTGAAGACGGTGTTGGAAAGGTGTGTGAAGACTAATTTGGTGCTGAATTGGGAAAAGTGTCACTTTATGGTGACCGAGGGGATTGTGCTAGGCCACAAAGTCTCTAAAAGGGGGCTTGAAGTGGATAGAGCTAAAGTTGACGTAATTGAAAAATTACCCCCTCCGGTCAATGTGAAGGGCATCCGTAGTTTTCTGGGGCACGCGGGGTTCTACCGGCGCTTCATCAAGGACTTCTCAAAGGTGGCTAAACCTTTGAGCAATTTACTCGCCAAAGATCAGGTATTTCTCTTCACCGACGATTGTTTGCAAGCTTTCGAGGTTTTAAAAGAAAAATTGGTTACCGCTCCAATAATAGTCGCTCCCAATTGGAATGAAAATTTTGAACTAATGTGTGACGCGAGTGACTATGCCGTTGGAGCGGTACTTGGCCAAAGAAAGGACAAAACTTTTCATGCTATACATTATGCGAGTAAGGTTCTTAACGAGGCTCAAATAAATTATGCCACAACGGAAAAAGAACTACTCGCAATAGTGTATGCGCTAGAAAAGTTTAGGTCCTATCTTATAGGGTCTAAAGTCGTGGTGTACACCGACCACGCGGCGATTAAATATCTGCTGACCAAGCCGGATTCGAAGCAAAGGCTCATCCGTTGGATCCTCTTGTTACAAGAATTCGATGTCGAAATTAAAGACAAGAAGGGGTCGGAAAACTTGGTAGCGGATCATTTATCCCGCTTGGTGAATGTCGAGGTTACCGCATCTGAAAAGGAAATCCGGGAAGAATTTCCTGATGAAAAATTGTTTAAGGTTCAAGTTAGGCCGTGGTTTGCAGACTTTGCAAACCACAAGGCTAGTGGTTGTGTGCCGGCCGACCTAACTTCGAACCAAAAGAGGAAGTTCCTTTCGGATGCGAAGTATTATGTTTGGGATGACCCATACTTGTTTAAGTTGGGTAGCGATAACCTGTTAAGGAGATGCGTAACTGGTGATGAAGCCCAGAGCATCCTTTGGCATTGTCACAACTCGCCTTATGGCGGTCATTATAATGGGGTTAGAACGGCCACTAAAATTCTTCAATCGGGATTTTATTGGCCAACTATTTTTAAAGACGCACATACCCATGCGCAAAGTTGTGACAGTTGCCAAAGAAGTGGTGGGATAGGTAAGAGAGATGAGATGCCTCTCCAAAATATCCAAGAAGTGGAAGTGTTCGATTGTTGGGGCATAGATTTTGTTGGACCTTTCCCACCCTCTTACGGGAATGAGTACATGCTTGTAGCTGTTGATTATGTCTCTAAGTGGGTTGAGGCGATTGCCTCACCTCGGGCGGATGCCAAAACGGTGATAAAATTTTTAAAGAAAAACATCTTTTCTCGTTTTGGAACACCCCGAGTGTTGATAAGTGACGGAGGGTCACACTTTTGCAATGCACCTTTGGAAACAATTCTAAAACATTATGGTGTGTCGCATAGGGTGACAACTCCGTACCACCCTCAGGCTAACGGGCAAGCGGAGGTCTCTAATCGAGAGATTAAGAGAATCCTAGAAAAAACCGTGTCGAATTCTAAAAAAGAGTGGTCCCAAAAATTGGACGAAGCATTATGGGCCTACCGTACGGCCTTTAAAGCTCCAATTGGCCTAACTCCCTTTCAATTGGTATTTGGTAAAACTTGCCATTTGCCGGTTGAATTGGAGCACAAGGCCTTGTGGGCCCTCAAATTTTTAAATTTTGAGAATGAGTCGGCCGGTGAAAAAAGGAAAGTACAACTACTTGAGTTGGAGGAGATGCGCAATGCCGCATACCACTCAAGTTGGTTGTACAAGGAAAAAGCCAAGAAATATCATGACAAGAAGATCCGAACCAAAGAATTCGTGCCCGGACAATTGGTCTTATTGTTCAACTCCCGGTTGAAGTTGTTTCCCGGGAAGTTGAAATCGAAATGGTCCGGGCCATTTCGGGTGAAAGAAGTAAAAGAGTACGGGGCCGTTATCATTGAAGACATGGACGAGAAAGACAGTTGGACCGTGAACGGCCAACGATTGAAAGTGTATCTCGGCGATCATGTGGATCGCGAGAGTTGTGCTCAGCCACTCGATGCTCCTCTGTGAGCATCGCACCGTCGAGCTTAGCCGACGTTAAACAAGCGCTAGTTGGGAGGCACCCCAACATTGTAAGTATTTCCTGTTTTATGTTTGATCTTGTATGAGTATTGTGTGCTTAATCAGGCTGGATGACTTGCAAGTGCTGCATTTGCAAATGCACTTGCTGTCATGCTCGCTTGCAGCTCGCTAGGCGAGGCTGCAGCGAGCGCGCTCGCTACCTGCTCGCTAGGCGAGGCAGCAGCGAGCGCTGCAGTACTGTTTTCTATTTAAACACTTTAGCAGAGCCAATTTGCCCTACCTTCAAAAATTTGTCTGAATGGCTCTGCTGAGGATTTCGTGCGTGGCCTCTCAAATTCTCTACTGTGCATCCATATCAACAACATTTGTGTGTCGATCAATTGCAAACACTTCCCACTTCTCCTTTCCAAATCCGTTTACCTCAAGGTTTGCCCTATTGCATGTTTCTTTTGTTGCATTATTTATTTCCAAATTTGAATGGTAAATAGGATAGGTGTGATAGGAACCTTGAGGTTGCATGCAATTTTGGGAGTTTGCAATGTTGTGCATTTAGGTTTTTAAATTGGGGATTTACTCTTACTTAGGTTTTCCATGAAATTAGGTATCCCCAATAGCATAGAACAATTCATAGTCATGAGAAATCATTGGGTTTTGCTGTGGAAACCTTGTATGTACAGGTTTTGGGGGAAACAATTTTGAAAATGCAGAAAACCCCAAAACCCGTAAGGTTCGCTAGCACTCGCTAGGCGAACCTGGGGCGAGCATTCGCTGCCACTTCGCTAGGCGAAGCAGCAGCGAGCAAACCAGTCCCTTATAAAAACTGTTTTGGTTCTAATCTGTTTGTTTCGTGTTTGTTGCTTTATCTCTTGTTTTGCAGAATGGAGTCAAGAGCTAGTGCTGGCAAGAAAAGAAAGGGAGCGGCAACTACTTCACGAACCGTGCCGATCCAATTCGACCACGACAAGTTTGTGGGCCCGAAACAAGCGGCACGGTACATCGCTTTGGAGAAGCGAAACATTTTGCCTGAGAAGCGGTTTCTGATCAACCCACAGGGCACGTATCGGAGTTTTGCCGGGTTGATCGATACAAAGAAATGGGATAGGTTGATAAATCCCTTGGAACACTATGACATCGCTACAGTGCGGGAGTTCTACGCTAACGCATTGCCTGATGATGATGAGCCCTTCACTTGGGTCTCTAGAGTGGCCGGTCGGCCAGTTCCTTTTGACAGGGATACAATCAACCAAATCCTCGGGGAGCCGCTTCAGCTGGGTGCTGATGAGAGAGACCAGTACCATATTGACCTCCGGCTGCACAAGGATATCCCAGCAATTACAGCCGCCCTGCTTTTACCAGGGAAATCAGTTGAGCCGAACCCATCTGGGGTTCCTATGAGATATCATCGGGAGGACATGACTCCCATGGCTCAGCTGATTCTTCTTCTGGTTTTGACCAACATACAACCCAAATCCCACACATCTACTGTGCCGATTCCAGTGGCACATTTAGTACATTCCATCCTCGCCAATGTTGAGATTGATGTGGCGAGGATCATTGCCAATGAGTTGAAGACGGTAATAGAGAGCGGACTGAAGTCGGGGGCTCGGGTGAATTGCCCCCTTGCATTCCCTTGTTTGATTATGAGCCTGTGCATTAAGGCACGAGTGCGACTTCCGTCTCGGGGTCAGGTTAGGATCCCGGCTCCTATTGATGACCGGTATGTGGCAAAATACTGCAGAGCTAAGGCCACCGGCAGCAGTGCAGCCTCAGGTAGCACTAGGGTTTCTGATGGTCCTAGTGCTTCTACTCCCAGGGTCGATCCATACCTGCGGGCTGCGTGTGAATACAATTTCCAGTGGATGGCAGCATCGCAGAGGGCTATGATTGACATGCACGACTCGATGCAGCGTTTGCAGCTGCAGGGTAGTGGTGCACATGCTTTGATGACACGGGAGCAGTTTCTGGGTAATGCAAATTGGCCCGTGGACGTGCCAGTCTATTCTGAGGGGGTGGGAGCTGATGATGATGATGAGGATGATGATGAGGCGACCGGTTCTGAGGCCGGTAGTGAGGAGGAGTCTTGAGCCCTTTGTGGGTTAAGTTTTTGTTTTTTGTATTTTAGTTTTTATTATGGCATTTTTTATTTGTACTTTTGAATTTTGTATTTTGACCATGGGTTGTACTATTGGGGTGTTTTGTCCCCCACGAACAAAATTTTATTTTTCAGTTAATGTTATTTATGTTTGTTGTTAATTTTGTGTGTTTAATAAAATTTTGGTTGAATGAGTGGCAAACCCTTCTAGATTGGTTGCTCCTCAAGAAGTACCCAATGAAGGTGCATCCGAGCTTGGATGGCAATGATAAGAATAACAAGTGAATGAAGCTAAGGTACATGGTTACCGTCGGCTAGAATTTTAGAATGCATTAGGAACTTTACTCTTTTTGGTAAATTGAATATTGTCTTTGTGCAACATAATTGAATGAATGTTTCATCTAGAACCTAAACCACAAAGTGTGAGGAAACCTCCATTGTTCACTTAAATGCTGGATTCTAATAAGTTTTGTTGATTCATGTGATTCATTATTTGTCTGTTATTATTGTGAAATTGTGGAAGCAATTAGAAATGATCAAGGCACTTGTTTTCTTTCGAGCACAACTACATCCAAAAACAACTTACCTGTGAGCAGAGAGAGTATTTGTTAACCCCTTTGAGCCTGAACAGTTGAATCTCGGCTTGAAATAAAGCGAGATCTCAAAAATCTTTTTTTTACAACCCGGAAATTATTGATTATTGTTCTTTTGCCGTAAGAAGTTAAGAGCATTCACTTAGGTTGTGGAAGAAATAAGTTGGGGAGAACGAAAAAGAATCGGTAAATTCCACAACTCTTGAAAAAGAAAAGAAAAACCGAGCAAGCATAGAAAAATATATGTATAGAAAATGTAGAAAATAAACATCTATTTTGTACATTTGATGTGAAAGAAAAGAACAAAAATATAAAGAATGAAAATGAATGCTTGCTTGGAAGAAAAATAGTGAAAAATAAGAGTTGAGTTGTGGAATATGTGTTGTGAAGGTTACAAATAAGAAACAGATGAAACAAGTCGAGTAGTGTGAATAATACTGTGAATGTCTCTTTTGCATCGGCACTTTCGTTTCAATGGCCTTAGAAATGACCCTTGTTTGTTAACCTGACCAAGCTTCAACCGAAAAGCCCTTAGTGATCTTTATGCTTCCACAGTACCATTTTTTAATTGATTAGACATTGTATGAATCTATTTGATATCTTCATTATTTGTTAGTGAGTGAGATTAGTCCCGCGGTTGCAAACGCGCAAAATCTTCATTCCTTATTCGAAGAGGAGAGATAGGATGATTCATTCAGAAGATTATTGTTGTAGATAGATAAATATTTTGCATTACTATTTAAGTTTTAGTTCTTATGTATTATTTTATTCAAAACCGTTGGAAACGTGTATTTGCGGATTTCGCTTGTGTTTGAGCCGTTTATCCAACTTCGGAGAAACTGTTTCTTTATGCAAATCCTCTTGTCTTTCAAGAGGCATACTTTGCTTGAGGACAAGCAAGAATCTAGTTGGGGAGAGTTGTTAGATGCCCAAAAGTGTTTATTTGAGCTATCATATGTGGGCATCTTTCACTCTTTTACCCTGTTAAAATTGTCATAGTCACATTTATTTTACATGGAATGCGTACATTGATAAACAAGCTTGGTGCCTTTGATGTGTTTGTTATTGTGCAGGAAAGGCATAAATTAATCGATAATAAAGACACAAGAGAATTGGCAAAGGAACCAAAGCTAAGGAGCATTTCATCTGCCAGCTCGCTAGGCGAGGATGTGGCGAAGCAAAACCTTCGCTAGGCGAGCTCCTGGCGAAAGGCTCCAGTAAATTGGTTAATTAATTCGCTAGGCGAACTGAAGGCGAAGTGGCAGCGAATTCAGTCTGTTTTGGTGAAATGAGCAGCCAGCACTAGCTCGCTAGGCGAGGCTCTAGCGAGTCCCCAGCGAGCATTCCAGTAGCAAAACCTCTCAACCTCGCTGGGGCGAAGGTTGAAGCGAGTTCTTCGCTAGGCGAAGGTCTGTTCGCTAGGCGAACATGACAGTTCCACAGGCCCAGTTTTCTCTGGGCGCAGGGGCATTTTGTGCCCATTTTTGGCCTTCGCTAGGCGAGCCATTCTGCTCGCCTAGCGAACGTGACAGTTCTGCACTTGTCTATAAGTAGCAGGTGCCACTTTTTGTGCCCATACCACTTTTTACCAACTTTTCCATTTTTTGTACTTTCTCTTAGATATTTTACAGCATTGTTTGGAGGGAGATTTTATGCCCTAATTTCATTTCTCTTCATCTAGCAACCATCTTCCACAAAAAGAAGGTGGATTCCCATCCAACTTCGATCATTCGACTTGGATGTTGATCAACCCTCTTTTCTTACTTGCCGACCAAGCTACCATGAAAATGAGTAGCTAAGTCTCCATTTGTCAAGGTTAGATGTAGGTGATTTCCAAGCTTTGTGTGTAAATGTAAGGATCCTCATTTGTAAACTCTTTAACGGTAAATATATCATGAAAACTTTGTTTCTATTTAAAACTCTTTGTGTTGGTATTTGATCGAGAGATGTTTATCGATTCTTGACCTAGGTTTTCATCCAAACTTGTTTGTTAGCTAGAGATAGTAACGAATGATTTTGTTCACCATAAGGTTGAACCAAAACGTTGTCTTTTTGATAGATTGTGTTCGAGAGAAACAATGGATCAAAATGACAAAACTCACAATGGGTGTTCGAGAGAAACGCATTGAGAGGACTTTGTGAAATTATTTATCATCTAAAGGAGTTTATAATATTGTTGACCGTGCAAAAACATGCAAAGCAAATGTAATCATTGAAACCTAACTCTGACAATATTTCTCATATTAATCAAAACGTAACTTTTACCGCAATTAATTACTTTGTATGCAAGATAACTTGATTAAAACCCAAAACCCTAGTGTTACTTTAAGTTAAGATTAATTCAACCATTGAATGGCAGCGATATCTTACAATCTCTGTGGATACGATAACAAAACCCGACACTTAAAAACTGTCTCAACATAGCCCTCTCCAATATACATCACCGATTTCAAACTTGTACAGATCTATGGAGTCTCGCCCTTTGCAGACTACCATTCCATCACATTAATTTGAGCTTTTATCCAATTATTTGCACTCTTATTTGTTTCAACTCAACAAATGTTTTGCATGTTTAATTGATAAAGTATCATTGTTTTCAAAATAAACAAATTTTTCACAAAAATTGTTCTTAAACAAAGTGAACGTTCACAATGATGGAAGGATACTTAGGAGACCCACAGTGCTCTCCCGGGGGTGGTATGATTACCAACAGGTAAGACAATTGTTCGTATCTTGAGCATGACTGTATCTTTGTCCTGCAGAACCTCGTATGGTCTCTCCTCAGTGAAGTTGCCCGATGCAGTGTTGTTTGAAGTTGTTCATCTTCATGTTCCCGACAGTACACGTTCTTCCTCCAAGTCCCTGTTAGCTCTATTGTGGGGCATCCCCAGTAGAGCGCTGTTTGAGCCCTATCGTGGGGCATCCCCAGCAAGTTTGCTGTTTCGGATATTATTGTGGGGCAGCTCCCCTAGCAGAGTGTTTACTGAAGACTTCAACTTTCCTCTCTCCAACAGAGTAGTCTTCCTCTCTCCCCCAACGTGGGTGTTTTTCTTTGAAGATTCAGTATTCGGTGGATTGACATCCCAGTACTATGTCATGCCCTCAGATGGATCCTCAGCGGAGTTGTTGGCATGATGAGCCTTATCAATGCCTATGTATCCTCGTCAGAGATCTGGTTGCTTCTTGGTATCCCTGATTTCCAGCACAAGTTGTTGCGGCGCGGCCGCCAGTATGTTGAACTCTGTTCTCCGGTTGCGACTGACGATCCCTCCAGAAGCCTCTCATGGCTCTTCCTCCCCTACAGGATGACAATTTTGGTTTTCTCTCCGGACGGTTGATTCCCGGACCTGCGTGTTGAGCATGTCTGTTTGTCAGCATTCATCATACATTTTAGGTAGAATGCATACATGCATAATCATAACATTTGGATACTCATGTTGCAGCTGTTGCCGGGTATCTGTAGATTGTTACCTCCTGCTATTCGATAATATAAATCTCTCCAGTAGATTTTCCTCAAGCAAATATGGGTGTGTCCGATCTCTCCATGTAGAGTCTACCCCTTAAGCAGAAAGTGTCTACCCTTTCCTGCCATTTCCCCACTGAGATACATCCTCGTGGATGACGGTTGCTTCCGTTCCCTCCCTACACGGGATGGGTTGTCCCTATTGAGTTCTTTCCTCATTAGGATGAGTCTTGTTTCAGTCCGCCTTTTCGGATCGATCCTGAATTGGCTTCCTATTGGCTGTCTCTTGTGCTTCCCTGGGGCATAAATGAATAGTTGCTCACTAACCGGCACTCATTCATCTTATCCTCAGCGGAATTTGTGGCTTCTACCTACAAACCGGTAGTTGTAAGTCCTATCTTTGTGGTTTTCTACCCACAAGCTGGTAGTTGTAAAATCCCACTTTCATCCCCTTGGTAGAGTTAACCCTTTGTGCTCATCCCGATGATGACTGGTTACTTTTGTTGGCTTCTACCTACAACCCGGTAGTTGTAAGTCCTATCTTTGTGGTTTTCTACCCACTAGCTGGTAGTTGTAAAATCCCACGTTCTCCCCTTGTTGGAGTTAACCCTTTTTGCTCATCCCGATGATGACTGGTTACTTTTCCGTGGTTTTCTGCCTACAAACTGGTAGATGTAATCCCCTCTTTGTGGTATTAATGGTCTTGTCCCCTTTGGATACTTGCCTTGATCAAGCAGTATTGTCCCCATTGGGTCTTCACTTTCTTTTTGGATACTTGCTCCGAGTTAGCAACTTTATCCTCTTTTGATTGGTCATCTTTTGCATACTTAGCCTGGTACCCAGATGCCTTTCTTTTCGGTCGATTATTCATTTAACAACCTACAACCCGGTTATGGATAATCTTCCATGCGAGTGTATTATCTACGTTTTGACGGCTATAGATAATATGACTCATGTATTTTCCGGTATTCAGACCGAAGAAGTTTCCGACGATCAGGTCGATGTACTTATGTTTTTCCGGTATTCAGACCGAAGGAGTTTCCGACGATCAGGTCGATGTACTCATGGCACTCAGGCCAATTTTCCGGTATTCAGACCGAAGAAGTTTCCGACGATCAGGTCGATGTACTTATGTTTTTCCGGTATTCAGACCGAAGGAGTTTCCGACGATCAGGTCGATGTACTCGTGGCACTCAAGCCAATTTTCCGGTATTCAGACCGAAGAAGTTTCCGACGATCAGGTCGATGTACTTATGTTTTTCCGGTATTCAGACCGAAGAAGTTTCCGACGATCAGGTCGATGTACTTATGTTTTTCCGGTATTCAGACCGAAGAAGTTTCCGACGATCAGGTCGATGTACTTATGTTTTTCCGGTATTCAGACCGAAGGAGTTTCCAACGATCAGGTCGATGTACTCATGGCACTCAGGCCAATTTTCCGGTATTCAGACCGAAGAAGTTTCCGACGATCAGGTCGATGTACTTATGTTTTTCCGGTATTCAGACCGAAGGAGTTTCCGACGATCAGGTCGATGTACTCGTGGCACTCAGGCCAATTTTCCGGTATTCAGACCGAAGAAGTTTCCGACGATCAGGTCGATGTACTTATGTTTTTCCGGTTTTCAGACCGAAGGAGTTTCCGACGATCAGGTCGATGTACTCATGGCGTTCAGGCCAATTTCCGATTTTCAAATCGAAGAAGTAGTCTCCTCTCCGTTGGTGTCGATAAACGTCGAGTTTTTCCCGATCATCCGTTGATGATTTGGTTGTGTCCTCCTTCCCAAGTGAAGTATTCTCCTCTCCGTTGGTGTCGATAAACGTCGAGTTTTTCCCGATCATCCGTTGATGATTTGGTTCTTTTCACTCTCCCCAGTAGAGTTTCCTCCTCTCCGTTGGTGTCGATAAACGTCGAGTTTTTCCTATTCGTCCTATGACGTCTAGTTGTACCTATCCCCACGTGGATTTACCTCTCCGTTGGTCTTGGTAAACGTTGAGTTTTTCCCATTTCGTCCGTTGACGTATGGTTGTATCCCTTCCGGTCATTCATTAATGTCTGGTTACCTCTCCGTTGGTCTTGGTAAACGTTGAGTTTTTCCCATTTCGTCCGTTGACGTATGGTTGTATCCCTTCCAGTCATTCATTAATGTCTGGTTACCTCTCCGTTGGTCTTGGTAAACGTTGAGTTTTTCCTAGTTGTCCGTTGGCATCTAGTTGTGATTTCTGTTCCCATTCATCGTCGTTGTGATGTCTGGATGTGGCCGCACCCTTTGAAAACAAAAAAAAAACAAAAAACAAAATACCCAATAATAAGTATCAGATCCCAGTGGACGTTTCCATTATTGGATCCTGGCATTGTGCAAATTCTACGGTTCTTTTGTATTCAATCCCTGTTTACCCTGAAAGTCTGACAGCCGCTGCTATCATCCGTTCGAGTTCCCAGCTGATTGAATAGGGGCAGCTGTAGCACCTCAAATTTGCACCTATCATTATACATACCATCTCATATTAGGTCATAGCATATCATGATCCATTGCATAGCATTGCATTGTCCCCAGTTGCCTCAAGAGCAAGCAAGCAAGAAATTAGGTCAAACTGATCAGGAGATCAGTCAACCAATCAAGCAAGGGTGTTTCTCAAGGAGCCAAGGCCCTAGGGTTTGTCCAACAAGTTCACATGTCTTGGAGGTCCATTTGAAGTATTTAAGTCAAGGGTTGGATGTTCAGAAGTCATCAATTCATGCACAGACAGTCAGAAACCCTAGAAAGTCAAAGTTGGTCAACTGTGGTTGATTTTATGGTTTTGATGGATGGAAATGGTTTGAGAGAGCTTATTCATGTCCCAATAGGCCTCATATGGCATGGCAATCAACATCATTGAAGAATTTGAAGCCAATCAGAAAATTTCCCAAAATAGAAAGTGGACCTGTAATTTCAACTGCCAAAAATGGAAATTTCTTGATCCTCAACTTGCATCATGATACAAGCTTCAAATGAATTTTTGCCCAACATGAAAGTTGAAGATCTTGTTCTCCCATTTTCAAAAAGTCCAAGAACACCCAAATCCCATGAATGGTTTGCAAGATATGATCATTTCATTTTCACATTTTTTGAACTTCAACAAGCCATATCTCATGATTCCTTTGGCCAAATTTGATGGGGTTTTTTCCTACAAACTCCATTTAATCCCCTCTTTCCAAAAATTCATTCATCATTCACCAAAACCTTGCCAATCAAAATGGCATTTTTTGGCTTGTTTCATTAAAATTCAAGTTTGACCAATGGTTGACTTTTTGAATTAAGGCTTTTCAGCACAAGTGGCCATTTGGAAATTGTTTTAATTGTTATTTGAGACTTGATTGCAAGCCCAACTCGGCCAGAACTTGCACCTCCACTTCCATATGGTCAAAATTAGCAAAATGTGCAAATGGATTAAAATGAGCAAAACAAGTTTACCATTCCATTAACTGATGTTAAACAGAAGTATATATACATATTTTCAGTCATTCTCAACCCTAGCTAGCAGCTGCAAAGATCAGAATACTCTCTTCTCTCTCAATTTGCATTTTGACCAAAATTGAATTTCTGAGCAAAACTTCAAAACACCACGAGTTCTCTTCATGGTTCCATCATCCATCAACTATTTGGGAGCTATTTTGGACCTTGTTACTCGACTGTAAGCAGAGGAAACTCACTGTTCTATTGCAAGCTTCACACATGGCAGTTCTAAGCATGGACCAAACCCAGCATTTTTGAGCTCGAAACCTTCAATCATTCAGTTTCCTGAAGCTCATGGAGTAACTGTTTCAGACTTTTGGAGCCAAAACATCACTGCATCTTAACTTTTCTTCAGAATCAAGTAAGTTTCGATCTCTTCCATTTTCCAAACTACAACATGCTTTAGTTAGGTCTTGATATGCTGAATCTATTGCAATTTGAATCACTTAAAATGGTTGAGTAGGTTGTTAGAAATCTGGATTTGAATTTTGGTGTTCATAATGATTTTAGCTCGATTTGTGTAAGTTAGTTGGATTCAATGCAAATGAGCTTTGGAATATGTATGATGGATGCTTGTTGTGTTGATTGCCATGCTTAATTTCTGATTCTGGGCATTTTGATTTTCTTTGATTAATGGAGATGATGAAGCTTTACAGTAGATAAACCTTAGAACCATTGTCCAGTTTTTTCACATGAACCGTGTTTGTTTTGTTGCTATTGGTCTTTTGTTGCATGAACATTATTGTTGCATTACCATGCTGCTTGTGGAACCTGGTTTAAATTTCGATTGAATGTTGATGTTGAAGATGATACCCTGCTGTTTGTTAAAACCCTAAATGGTTGCCCAGAAATTCGAATGCTTTGGCTGTTATTTGTTGGTATGGCATGAACACTGTTCCATTGAGAACCGGCCAATCAGAATATTTGGTTGTCGCGCCTTAAACGATGCGTTTTGTTAAATGAGATGCATATTTACAACCGTGCCACTCAGTCAACATGGTTGACTTGCCATTCCATCTCATTTTGTTCATTTTGTTTCAATTTGTTCATCATCTTAAATAAATGACCATTCACTCATTTCACATCCAAAAATCTTGAAATTTTTTGCATCATGATCATGAGATTGTCTAGTTTTTTATCATTATTTTTACTGATTTTTTGGATCATTGATTTTTAAATGGCCTTAGGGTTTGTGTAAGAAGACCAAAAATGATACATATTGCCAATCCTTTTGTGAAATGATCATGTTGCATCCATTTGATCTGAAAATTTGTGTGGTTATTCTACACACATTCATGTTTATTTTGGTATAAAGTTTGTGGATTTCTCATATGTGGTTTGTGTGATACGATTTTTGAAGTAAGGTGTTACATTTGGTGTCACACCATGAATGTGCATTTTCATGATTTTTGTTGACATGCTTCCTGACCTCCAATTAATGTAAAATTTTGCATGAGCCATCTCTTATATGTCTAGTTGATGTGTGATTTTTCCTGGATTTAATTGTGCAATTTCCCATTTGTTTGTGAATTTTCTTCCCTGCCTAGTCAATTGTTGACTTTATGTGACACCTCTTGCCATTTGATTTGGGAAATCCTCATGCCTTGTTGTATGATCATGAAATTTCATATGTGCATACTAGACATCTTGAGCTTTGCATTGGTGTTGATCCCATCCATTTCTCATCTGTTTTCATTCAGTTATGATTTTTTGAAGATGACACATGTTTTGTTGACTTCTTTGTGCACATTTGAAATTGTGTTGACTTCCTGATTTTAATTAACTATCTTCCCATGATCCAATTGAGTTGAAATTTCATATGCATGCTATGTTTTGGATTGTGATTGAGTATGAATTATTTCATAATTTTTGGAATTGATTATGTTTGCTTTTGAGCTTGGTCTTGCTGTTGACCTTTTGTGTGCTTTCATTTGCCATGTTTTGATTTCCTTTGCTTGTGAATTAATGATGATGCATGATATGAACATGAACCCAATTGTGCTTGCTTCTTAAATGTTTGAACTTGACTTTGGTTGACTTTCATTTGCTGCTTTGACTTTTTCATTTGTTTTTGACCCTAGGCTTGTCCTAGTGGTCTTTTGGGCTTATGATTGAGTTTATGTTTCAGGTTAAGCAACAATGCCTCAAAGATCATACAAATTTGATTGAGTTTGATTACATATCATGTGCTAACCCTTGTTTTGTAGGTGGCTTGACTCATTTGACTTGAGTTTGTGCTTTGCACATTGGTTCCTCTGTGTTGACTTTTGTTTACCAATTCCTTTTGCTTTAAACTGTTGAGCTGTATACTGATTAGTTTGACTATTTCAGGTACCCTTAGTTGCTTAAGTTCTTTGAACTTGCTTTGCTTTGCTATTTAGCAACTTGCTTGAGGTATAATTCCTTTTTCTTCATGTAGTCTGGAGACCCGGCCTGTTATTTGGCCGGGCAAACTCTCTGAAGTCCTCCTTAAGAGGCAATGCCTGTGTATGTTTAATTTGTCCTTGTACAGAGTCAAAGACCTCCTAAGTGAAGAGGCAATTGGCAGAACCAAGGGATAAGCAACCTATCCCCTGCTATTCAGTGTGTCTTCTGTTTTGCTCACACTACTGTGTTGATGCATTTCAGATAAAAACCCAAGATCTTGTGCAATTGCACAGTTGAGTCAGTATCAAATGTGTAGAAGGGTTCCCACTTTCTGAACCCACACATTCTTGTCAAGTGCTCTCCCAGGCCAGGGATAGAAGCAATGAGGCACACCCCTCATCTCCTTTCATCTGCTTCACCTTAGCCCCTCAATGGCAAGGTTAAGAGCACACTTCACCCCATTCCAGAGGTTTGTTTGTTGAGGTTGATATGACCCCTCGACTAAAACCTAACCCTTGCGTGAGCCTCTTGTATGTATATAGTGTGTGCTATCTGTGCTTGTATGTTTGTTTGACTTGCTTCCTGTGCAAGTTAGGTTTAGTTTAGACTAATCCTTGTTTGCTTTCGCCCTCGTTGCGATCCTTTCTCTCGCCCTCGTTGCGATCGAGCCTTTTCCTTTCTCTCGCCCTCGTTGCGATCGAGCCTTTTCCTTTCTTTCGCCCTCGTTGCGATCCTTTCTCTCGCCCTCGTTGCGATCGAGCCTTTTCTTTTCTCTCGCCCTCGTTGCGATCGAGACTTTCCCTTTCTCTTGCCCTAGTTGCAATCGAGACCTTTGTCCCTCCGTAGCCGAACTACGGCAACTCTGATTCTCATGTTCAGATGAGATACGTAGGCACGAGATGCGACGTCTTGTCGAGTTTGACTAACCACTAACATCTAATTCTCTTCTCTCGCCCTCGTTGCGATTGAGACCTCCCCTTTCTCTTGCCCTAGTTGCAATCGAGACCCTTGCTTCCTGTGCAAGTCATGATTAGGATAGGTTGGCCCTTGTGCCAGTTAGCTAGAAACCTTAACTTAGGGACGACTTTGCATGACAACATCTAGGCTCGAGTCGTAGTCTCCCTAGAGTTGTGTCTCCCTCTGTTATCTGGTTAGGCTAGATCCTTATCCCTGCGTAGGGGAACTACATCGCCCTGATCTTCATACCAGATGAAGTATGTAGGCAGGAGATTGAGCTGATCTCTCCGGGCGCCCTTTTTCTTTCTCAACCCTTTGTGTCTTAACCACCCTTGTGTGTGTTCTGGTTGGAGTCCGACATAAGTCCAGCGATTGGCAGTTGGTTTCCTGTGTGTGTTTTCTGGTTCGGATGTTGATGTAAGTCCAGTAATTGGCATTCAGGCTCCACGTTTGCCTTTGCCTGTGTTTGTTTGTGTGCGTGTTAGCCGAGCTACGAATGCTCTGATTCTTCTCTCGTCCGAGAAGATACGTATGCATAGGATGCGACATCCTAGCGAGCATGTGTCGTTTCCCCAGTCCGAACTACTTCGACTCTGATGTCTATGTCTGATAGACTAAGTAGGCCCAGGATACGACATCCTGCCGAGTCAGTCTCAGTCAGTTTCTTTTGTCTCTTTTCAGCCAGTGTGTGTGTGTTTGAGCAGTGTTTTAGCAACCATTTTTCCTTCCTTTTGTGCGTGGATCCCGTAGAGTACTACGGATGCGTAGGGGTGCTAATACCTTCCCTTCGCATAACCGACTCCCGAACCCATTCTCTTTGGTCGCGAGACCATGTTCTTTCCTAGGTTTACTCTGAGCGTTTCCTTTCCCTCTTTTGGGATAAATAACGCACGGTGGCGGCTCTGTTGTTTCTTTCTTTTCCCGCCGGTTTTTCGCGTGATGCGACAAGTTGCAAACAGGTTTGCCTTACTATTACGGCTTTATGGTCTTAATTTGTATGTGGCATTATGATTGAATTTGTAAAAATATCTTAAATTTTGCATGTGAATTTAAGTATATATGAATGTCTTGAACGTTTAACCATGTAATTTCTGTGATGGATGCCATAGGGTGTGAAGCTTTCCGGAATTGTACTGTTATCTAAACCAGAACCCGCAGCCGCTCGCTAGCACATCGCTAAGCGAGCATGCAGCGAGCATTCGCTAAGCCTTCGCTAGGCGAGGCAGGAGCGAACGTGACAGTCGCTGATTTTTCTGTTTTGTTCTATGCTTATCTGATCTGTTTTATTCTAACCATGTGTTATTTTGCCTGGCATTCCTACTGATGTGTTTCTTTTGCGGTGTAATTCTCGATTGCATCCTAATTTGGTATTCTGACTGTTTGCTGAATTTTGTAAGGGTTCACATACTCCCGGAGAAAGTAGCTTGCTAGGTATTCCACTTTATTTGTGGGATACCCTTGTGGAGATTCATCCTAATCACCTAATTGATTTTTATGTGGAGATTCATCCTAATTACCTAATTGATTACAATTACCTAATTGATTGTAAAATATTGCCTTTGAATATGTGATCTTGGACCTCTCTTTGTTGCCTCAC
Source organism: Lathyrus oleraceus (assembly GCF_024323335.1). Classification (NCBI taxonomy): domain Eukaryota; kingdom Viridiplantae; phylum Streptophyta; class Magnoliopsida; order Fabales; family Fabaceae; genus Lathyrus; species Lathyrus oleraceus. The sequence goes on along the minus strand of NC_066579.1, from coordinate 271,181,275 downwards.
GATATTACGGTATTACGGTCATGTCCCACGAATGTGGGGATACACTTAGAGCAAAGACCCTTCGATTAAATCATCATAAAATAAATCATAGTCCCTCGGATGTTGCCTGCGAATATATGATTTTGTCCTTCGATGACCCTTCATTGTAGCCTACGGTTAATGATGATCGTCCCTTCGAATGCTAAGGTATCCTTACAAATGTTGCCTTCAATGACCAATTGATGACCCTACGATGACCCTTTTACATCCAAAGGGATAAGACTACTTACTTCTCAATAGTAAGGACAGTTTTACCCTCATAAGGATAGGAAATGCCCATAAAGACCTTGGGTAGGTATAACTCCTAAATGCTTGCTCACAGCTTAAACTACTTTTCACACCTCACACTTTTCAAAACCTCTATTAGAAAATCACCACTTGGCATACATTCGTACTAGAATCATTGTCAAGTTATATTTTTCTAAACAGCTTTCAAAATTAAACGAGATAAATACTTTGTATACATTCGTACAAGAATCATTACAAAGTTAAACTCTCTTTTCAAAACATTTTCTAAACAGCTCTCACACACTTTTTCAGACAAGAAAAACATAAGTGATCAAGCAATTAAGAGCCCATGGATAACCATGGATACAAAGGGTGCTAACACCTTCCCTTTGTATAATGTACCTCCCGAACCCAAAATCTAATTAAGGTCTTTCCTGTTCTTTTCCACCTTTCCTTATTGGATAAAAGAAAAGTCGGTGGCGACTTTTGCTAACCGCGACATTTGCTTTCCAAAGCAAAAAACACACAAAGTCAGTTCACCGTATGACAGAACTGGCGACTCTGCTGGGGACAATTAAAGAGAGGTTACCTTAAAAACAAGATCACTTATTTAAATTGTCTGATTTACTTTTAAGGGATTGCTTGGGTATTTTATGCTTGAGTGAAAGATCCTACACCCGGATCTAGTGTACCTTAGGTAAGTAGCAATAGATCATCGCGACTATCCGGCGTATACTGGAATGGTCAAAATGATGGCTACGGTTAATGTGACACTTTGGATGTCCTGATGTTCCTCACGTTTACTTGAGGAAAAATTTGACTTCCGCGTGGTGTCATCAAAGCATTAACCAGACCTTTAGAACCTTAATTGACTCATCCTAGCCATTAGAAAGTAGTGAGATAACTGACTTCGGTTCCGACTGAGGTTGGTTGAGACTCGATACTACACTCTTTGAGATTTGACTTTAGGGAAGCTTCGGTCAACCACTTGGTGTTGTACTGAAGTGGACTTAAAGGAAGGTCAATGATTTGAGATCCTTCTAGAACCCGGTTACTATTCTAGGACAGGTTGAACCAACCAAACTTCAGTGGGGAGGGTACTTACCTATGGAACTCATGCAAGCCTTAAAACCTAGGAATGATGGTTGTGTGACTTGCTTGTGCTTGTTATTTACTTAACATCATAACATCATAACATCATAACATCATAACATCATGACATCGTGGCATTGTACTAACCATTTCAAGGACTTTAAACATTGAAAACATTTCATACATTGCATAGCATAACATAACATTGCATAACAGGTACTCTAAAGGGATCAATGTTCTCACGATCTTCCTATGGCAAACAGAAAAATGGACCTCGAACAAGCTGTCAAAGATCTCCAGGCTCAGAATGCTCAATTCCAGGAGATGATCTTGAACTTATCCAAGGGGCAGGAGGAACTGAAGGCTCTCTTGCTCGAGAAAAAGAAAGACAAGAAACCTGTGAGTTACATCAACCCGGGAAGAAGGCTCAAAGGACAGGCTGCAGGAGTCAAGATTAGGATTCCGAAGAATCGAGAAGAGGGGACAGAAAATGATTCGGAAGATGAGAATGCTGACCCTTTCAACCATGAGGACGATGATGAAGATTATGAAAATGAACTGTACTCTCCAAAAGATGCTAAATATAAGTTGCTGGAAGAATGCATGGTAGCTATGGAGGGTCATAAGGCGCCCGGTCTGGATTTCGAAGGCTTGGGTCTGGTCTCTGATGTGGTCATTCCTCGCAAATTCAAGATCCCCACTTTCACTATATACGACGGGGCATCTTGTCCTCAGATGCATCTGAGAGCTTATGTGAGAAAGATTCAGCCGTATACCACTGATAGGAAACTATGGATCCATTTCTTCCAAGAGAGTCTGTCTGGCACACAGTTAGAATGGTACTATCAGCTCGAGAGCTCTAACATCCACACCTGGACTGATTTAGCGACAGCTTTCTACAAGCATTACCAGTATAATTCTGAATTAGCGCCTACTCGGCTACAGTTGCAGAATATGACTATGGGCTCTAAAGAAAGCTTCAAAGAATATGCTCAAAAATGGAGAGATTTGGCTGGCAGAATCAAACCCCCCATGACTGATCGAGAATTAGTGGACATGTTCATGAGCACACTGACTGGCCCATTCTACAGCCATCTATTGAGAAGTTCCTCATCGGGTTTCACTGAACTTATATTAACAAGTGAGCATGTGGAACGCGGCATTCGAAATGGAAAGATACAGGCGGCTACCTCTGATCCTCCGGAGACTCCTAATGACATCACTGCCCCTCTGCCTAACCATGACGAGACTGTCAATGCTATGGAAGATGCTGATAACGATTGTGACTTGGATAGTTGGATTTTCCCAACAATTGGTGACAGACTCAATAATTGGAAGGCTGAAGACACTATCCTGATTTCCTTTAGTCAGGAGTAATTGTTATTGCTTATTTTAATGTATTAAATTTTGTTAAAGGTTTTATCATTTTTATAAGCATATTCACATTCAATAAATCAATGGACCTTTTTGCATTCAAATATTGCGCTCTTTATCTTTCCTGTCATCTTTCAAATAAGCTATGTTTTCTTGCACACACTCACGTAACAATTTGCCAATCCATATCCACTCTGGATCCTGTTGGTAATAATTCTGCTACTGTGCATTATGACTTTGAAAATCCGATCTACCAAGTCGAGGATGGAAGTGAGGAAGTTTGTGAAGTACCTGAGAACTTGCCAGACTGGTACTGCAAGAAGGAAAGACCATACAGCCGCAGGAATAATCAATTGAAACTGTGAATCTGGGTACTGAAGTAGACAAGAACATTACTGAGGAAAAATCAAAAGATAATATGGAATGATGAATGTCAAGAAGCTTTTGACAAAATCAAGAAGTATCTCCAAGAACCTCCAATTCTGATGCCACCAGTTGAAGGAAGACCTCTAATCATGTATTTGACCGTGTTAGAAAATTCAATGGGGTGTGTTGGGGCAACATGACGAGTCTGGTCGAAAAGAGCATGCAATATACTACCTTAGCAAAAGGTACCGACTGTGAAACAAGATACTCCCAGCTCGAGAAAGCTTGCTATGCTTTGGCTTAGGCTGCTCGCCGACTAAGATAATATATGTTGAATCATACCACGTTATTGATTTCTAAGATGGATCTTATCAAATATACATTCGGAAAACCTGCTCTCTCCAATTTGAACAACAAAATGATTACTGAACTCTGCACGCAGTTCAAAATAAAACACCACAACTCTTCTCCGTACCGGCCAAAGAGGAACGGCGCCGTGGAGGCCACTAATAAGAATATCAAGAAGATCATACAAAAGATGACAGTAACATACAAAGACTGACATGAGATGTTACCATTTGCTCTTCATGGTTATCGCACTTCGGTGCGCACTTCGACAGGGGCAACTCCCTTCTCTTTAGTCTACGGAATGGAAGCCGTCTTACTGGTGGAAGTTCAGATTCCCTCTCTAAGAATCATGAAAGAGGCAGGTTTAGACGAGGATGAATGGATTCAAACTCGACTCGATCAGATAAATTGGATCGATCAAAAGAGATTTGCGGCTGTTTGTCATGGGCAGATATATCATAAGCGCAGGACTCAGGCATTTAACAAAAGGGTCAAGAGACGGGTGTATCAAATCGGCGAATTGGTGATCAAGCGTATCATTCTGCCACAAAGTGATCCCAGGGGCAAATGGACTCCCACATACGAAGGGCCATTTGTAGTTAAGAAGGTATTCTCTGGTGGAGCCATGATACTTGCTACGATGGATGGCGAAGACTTCCCACATCCCGTGAACGCAGACATAGTCAAAAAATACTACGCATAAAAGAGACCCGCTAGGTCGACGTACCTAGGCAAAAGTAAGGGCATCCCGGCGAACCAAAAGGGTTCGGGCAAAAATTAGGGATAAACATATAAACATGTACACCCGACAAGTCGAAAACCTGAAAAGGCGGCTTGGGCAAAAAAGGGTATCCTGGTGGACTGAAAACCTGAAAAGGCGGTCCAGGCAAAAATTAGGGATTAAAAGCGTACAACTATGTCCCGTTCTTAGATAGCTTCATCCAAGTTCAAGGGACTGAACAAGCCAATCACTTCTATCCGACAGCAGGAGATGAGACGCTTGAAGGCATAATGACAGTAGCAGAATTAAAATCAATAGGACTTTTCCTTCATAGCTTTTTCTTTATGTTCTCGACAATTTCCTCTTACTAGGATTTCTGTCTCCTTGTACACAAATTGCCTGTTTATAGGCCCTCTTTCAAAATCAATACAATTTCATTTCCAAAAAAATGTTTTGTTTTACTTTCTCCGTTTTGCTTGCATAAACGTCCATTGATTTAATTTGAATTGATACATGCACTTGAATATGATCGATGTTTATCAAAAATACATGCATAAAACGGAAATAGCAATTACTACAAGACTTCAGGATCGAGGAAAGGTCTAACCATGCATTCCAATGAATCTGGTTGCTAATTCTATTCCCCAACAAAAAACAGCTATTTCCCAGAAGAGGTTGGCATCACCAGACAGACTGGTCATCTCTTCCATCCCCAGCCAGGCTCTGTTGAGTGTTTCCACCATCAGACAGAAATCAAGTATCCCCAGCTAAGAAAGGGTCATCAATACAAATATCTCCAACCAGAATATTGGGATTTATTTTCCCTTGGAAAAAACTCCTCATGCATAATTCATTCATTACATCATTTCACAGCATACGCATGCATACATTGTTCGCATTTATTTTCATAAGCATAAAACATCTCATGCATCATGACATGGCATGAGGCTAACTTTGTTTTTCAGGTTAATTATCCTCCTGATACCGTCAGAGTAAAGATCCATTCAGACGGACATCTTTATCAATTACATTCAAGATTTAACTACATCTCTCAGATACAATCCATATGGACATTCATTCCGACAAGCACTCTGATGGTGGCATCTTTAAGCCCATCCCAGATATTCATTGCAAATACAACATATACAAATACTATCAGATATAGCCTAGCGTACGGTTCATTCTGACTCAGCTCAATATATGACTCCTTCAACTCAGATACGATCTAACGTACGATCCATTCTGACCTTCAACTACTCCAATACGGTCTAATGTACGACCCAGTTGGACCTTCATTCCTCAGATACTACCTAGCGTACGGTACATTCCGGGGTGTAGTCTAGCGTACGACTACTTTCTTCTTCAGATACAGCCTAACGTACGGCTCATTCTGCAACTCTAATACGGTCTAGCGTACGACCCATTTGGACCTTCAAATCCTCAGATACTGCCTAGCGTACGGTACATTCCGGGGTGTAGTCTAGCGTACGACTACTTTCTTCTTCAGATACAGCCTAACGTACGGCTTATTCTGCAACTCAGATATGATCTAATGTACGATCCATTCTGATCCTCAAATCCTCAGATACTGCCTAACGTACGGTACATTCCGGGGTGTAGTCTAGCGTACGACTACTTTCTTCTTCAGATACAGCCTAACGTACGGCTCATTCTGCAACTCCAATACGGTCTAGTGTACGACCCATTTGGACCTTCAAATCCTCAGATACTGCCTAGCGTACGGTACATTCCGGGGTGTAGTCTAGCGTACGACTACTTTCTTCTTCAGATACAGCCTAACGTACGGCTCATTCTGCAACTCAGATACGATCTAATGTACGATCCATTCTGATCCTCAAATCCTCAGATACTGCCTAACGTACGGTACATTCCGGGGTGTAGTCTAGCGTACGACTACTTTCTTCTTCAGATACAGTCTAACGTACGACTTATTCTGCAACTCAGATACGATCTAGCGTACGATCCATTCTGATCTTTCATCCCCAGCGAAGTCACCCGCTTAATGGATAACTCTTTCTGTTACTCGGATACGATCTAGCGTATGATCTATTCCGATCTTTACCTCTCCCGAGGCAGTCTAATAGACGGTTCATTCTGCTACTCAGACACGATCTAGCATATGGTCCATTCTGATCCTTTATTCCCAGCAGCGTATGATCCATTCTGATCTTTCATCATCAAACTTCCCGGATGGCATCTTTAAGCCAGTCTCCATCAGGAATAACCTCTGATTAACAAGTGCAAATTTTTGGGGCATTCTAGTGTTCAATAATCTTCCACCTCCAGACCACGAATGGCGTGCACACCATTCTAACTCTCTCGGTTCAAGAATATTGAACAGGGGCAGCTATCATACCCCAAAATTTGCCCGTTAATATTACAAGGCATTTCTAAGGCACTCCAACTTATTTTTCAAGGCATTGATCTTAAAAGAACAAGGACCCAGCACACAGATGACAAAATCCAGAAAATGGCTTAAACTGGTTTGCTCGCTAGGCGAGCAATTCCTTCGCCTAGCGAACCCTTCGCTACGCCACTCGCCTAGCGAAGCTTGCGAATACCAGAAAATTCTGGGCTTCATTCTGAGCCCATTAGGTCATAAAAAGAGCATTATAAATACCACAACTTCAGTGAGAAAAAGGGAGAACGGAAGGAAGAACGAAAACGGGAGATAGAGAGAAGGCACAGCAAACCCTGGAGGCTAACCCAGAGAATTCAGAGCAACCCTAAAGGAAACCCTGAAGGAAACTCATCTGCACCAAGGTTATCTCCGCCCAACTCAATCCGGCGCCAACCCTAAGAGTGACTTGCCAATTCAAGGTTGCAATTCAGTTGCAAACAGGTTTGCCTTACTATTACCGCTTTATGGTCTTAATTTGTATGTGGCATTATGATTGAATTTGTAAAAATATCTTAAATTTTGCATGTGAATTTAAGTATATATGAATGTCTTGAACGTTTAACCATGTAATTTCTGTGATGGATGCCATAGGGTGTGAAGCTTTCCGGAATTGTACTGTTATCAAAACCAGAACCCGCAGCCGCTCGCTAGCACATCGCTAAGCGAGCATGCAGCGAGCATTCGCTAAGCCTTCGCTAGGCGAGGCAGGAGCGAACGTGACAGTCGCTGAGTTTTCTGTTTTGTTCTATGCTTATCTGATCTGTTTTATTCTAACCGTGTGTTATTTTGCCTGGCATTCCTACTGATGTGTTTCTTTTGCGGTGTAATTCTCGATTGCATCCTAATTTGGTATTCTGACTGTTTGCTGAATTTTGTAAGGGTTCACATACTCCCGGAGAAAGTAGCTTGCTAGGTATTCCACTTTATTTGTGGGATACCCTTGTGGAGATTCATCCTAATCATCTAATTAATTTTTATGTGGAGATTCATCCTAATTACCTAATTGATTACAATTACCTAATTGATTGTAAAATATTGCCTTTGAATATGTGATCTTGGACCTCTCTTTGTTGCCTCACGATATTACGGTATTACGGTCATGTCCCGCGAATGTGGGGATACACTTAGAGCAAAGACCCTTCGATTAAATCATCATAAAATAAATCATAGTCCCTCGGATGTTGCCTGCGAATATATGATTTTGTCCTTCGATGACCCTTCGTTGTAGCCTACGGTTAATGATGATCGTCCCTTCGAATGCTAAGGTATCCTTACAAATGTTGCCTTCAATGACCAATTGATGACCCTACGATGACCCTTTTACATCCAAAGGGATAAGACTACTTACTTCTCAATAGTAAGGACAGTTTTACCCTCATAAGGATAGGAAATGCCCATAAAGACCTTGGGTAGGTATAACTCCTAAATGCTTGCTCACAGCTTAAACTACTTTTCACACCTCACACTTTTCAAAACCTCTATTAGAAAATCACCACTTGGCATACATTCGTACTAGAATCATTGTCAAGTTATATTTTTCTAAACAGCTTTCAAAATTAAACGAGATAAATACTTTGTATACATTCGTACAAGAATCATTACAAAGTTAAACTCTTTTTTCAAAACATTTTCTAAACAGCTCTCACACACTTTTTCAGACAAGAAAAACATAAGTGATCAAGCATTTAAGAGCCCATGGATAACCATGGATACAAAGGGTGCTAACACCTTCCCTTTGTATAATGTACCTCCCGAACCCAAAATCTAATTAAGGTCTTTCCTGTTCTTTTCCACCTTTCCTTATTGGATAAAAGAAAAGTCGGTGGCGACTCTTGCTAACCGCGACATTTGCTTTCCAAAGCAAAAAACACACAAAGTCAGTTCACCGTATGACAAGCCCATATAGATATTTCTTCAATTTCAGTACCTTCTTCTCTTCTCCAGCTTTCATGTACCCGAGTGGTTGTTCAACATAGACTTCTTCTTCGAGTACACCATTCAGAAAAGCTGTTTTGACATCCATTTTAAATATTGGCCATTTGAATTGAGCAGCTTGAGATATGAGTAATCAAATTGTCTCCATTCTTGCAACAGGTGCAAATACTTCGTCATAATCAACTCCTGATTTCTGTTTGTATCCCTTCGCAACTGGTCTCGCTTTGTATCGTTCTATTTCTCCTTGAGCGTTCATCTTTTTCTTGAATACCCACTTTATATCAATGGGTTGACTACCTTTTGGAAATTCAACTAGCTCCCAAGTGTTGTTGTGGTTAATCGCCCTCATCTCTTCGTCCATGGCAGTTTTCCACTTCTTCTCTCATACTGCTTCTTCAAAACTGATGTTTTCAGCATCTGCCAAGAGACATACAAGGTGCACTTCACTTGTCGAATCATACAGATCTTGCAAACTTCGCATTATGGGTTGTGGAGGTTCATCTTCATTGTCAGAATCTTCAAGTTTTGTTGAAATGTTTGGTGGTACAGCGATAGATGATTCTTCAACTTCGACGATAGCTTCTGTCGAACTGTTCCAGTCCCACTTACTTGCTTCGTTTATTCGAACGTCTCTACTCACTATCACCTTCTTTCTTATGGGATCAAATAGCTTGTACCCTTTTGTTTTCTCATCATACCCAATGAGTATGTATTTCTGACTTTTGTCTTCAAGTTTCGTTCTTCGTTGATCTGGTACGTGTGCATAAGCCACACTTCCAAATACTTTGAGATGAGAAACTGTTGGCTTCTGTCCGTTCCACGCTTCTTGTGGTGTTTGATCTTCTAACTTCGAATGTGGACATCGATTCTGAACATAAATGGCACATTGTACAGCTTCTGCCCAAAATTCCTTTGGCATGTTCTTGCTTTTAAGCATTGAACGAACCATGTCAAGGACTATTCGATTCTTCCTTTCAGCCACCCCATTTTGTTGAGGTGAGTATGCTACAGTTAGAAATCTCCTTATACCCTGCTCTTCACAATACTTCATAAAGGTTGTCGAAGTATACTCACCACCTCTATCAGATCGAACTGCTTTAATGTGTCTGTCGGTTTCCTTCTCCACCATTACTTTGAACCTTTTGAACACCTTGAATGCTTCAGATTTTTCTTTCAAGAAATAAACCCATGTCTTCCGTGAGTAATCGTCGATAAAGGAAATAAAGTATTTTTTGCTACTGAAATATTCTGGCGTGATTGGCCCACATATGTCGGTGTGAATCAATTCAAGGATATGCTTAGCTTGAAATTCTGCCTTCTTTTGAACTGAAGTTCTTGTTTGTTTGCTAAGCACACATTCTTCACAGAACTTTCCTTCATAACCCATATTTGGTAGTCCATGCACCATGTTCTTTTTCGCCAACCTTTTTAAACCAGCATGATGTAGATGACCAAAGTGTAGATGCCATAGTGACGCTTTGTCTTCGACACTTACTTGTAAACATTTTTCTCGAACGTTTATCAGATTCAGTTTGTACATTCGATTTCTCTCCATTTCGACACGAGCAATCAGATGTCCCAGCTTGTCCTTCAAATGCAGTATACGTTCTTTCATAAGTATCGAATAACCTTTTTCTGTAAGTTGTCCTAAACTCAAGATGTTGGTCTTAAGATTTGGTACATAATAAACATCTTGAATTGATCCAATCAACCCATCCTTCTGCAAGTAACGGATCGTTCCCTTGCCTTCAACCTTCACTTTCGATGCATCTCTGAAAGACACATTGCCATCTTCAATCTTTCTCATTTCTTTAAACAAGTGTTTGTGACCACACATGTGGTTACTTGCTCCTGAGTCAAGATACCAAACATTGTCATTTGAGTTGATCTCATTTTGAGCCATCAAGAGAAAACCTTCATTTGCTTCAGCTTCCAAAGTTAGATTGGTTGTTTCTTCTACCTTCTTTTTGATTCGACAATCTTTTGCAAGATGTCCCACTTTATCACAGTTATAGCATTTGAATGAGTTGCAATCCTTCGCATAATGACTATACTTGCCACACTTGTAGCATTCAAAGTTGGAATGGTTTGACCTACCACCTCTTTGACCACGTCCTCTGCCACGCCAATTTTGCTGGCTCGACTGTCCTCTCTCGAAGTTGCTGCCTCTGCCACTTCGACCACTGTCACGTCCTCCACGACCACGTCCTCTTCCTCGAAAATTTTGAGAAAAGAGTACCTTTTCGTCTTTGATTTTCTCCTTGGTTTGATTTGCGTCCTCTACTCCTTCCTTCTTTTTCATCTTACATTGTTCGTGTGCTTCGAGGGAACCAGCGAGCTCTTCGACTGAGAGCGTTGAAAGGTCCTTCGACTCTTCTATTGCACACACAATATTCTCAAATTTATCTGTTAAAGATCTCAAAATCTTTTCAACAACTCGTGCATCAGTTACTGTTTCGCCATTTCTAGTGAGTTGGTTCACCACCTTTTGTACACGCGTGATGTAGTCAGATACATTTTCTGACTCCTTCATCGGCATCCTCTCCAATTCGCCACGAAGAGTTTAGAGTCGAACTTGCTTTACTCGATCTGCTCCTTTGAACACTTTCTCTAGCGTGTCCCACGCTTCTTTCGACATAGTCGAACCGACAATCTTTTCGAAGCCTGATTCATCAACAGCCCTAAACAGCATGTATAGTGCCGTTTTATCCTTCGATCGCGTCTCTTTCAACGCCTTGTTTTGAGCTATCGTATATCCCACAGTATCTGTTGGTTCTTCAAACCCATCTTTGGTCACCTCCCATGCATCTAGAGATCCGAGGAGAGCTTTCATTTGGATACTCCAGTTTTCGTAATTTAACTTGGTTAGTCGTGGCAACGGCATTTGATTCATCATGTTTGCCATTAGCTCTGATGCCAATTTGACAGAAGAAAGCGAATCTTTGTAACTTTTTGTTTTTTCATTAGAGTACATTCTTGGTCTTTATACAGACTCAGAAACTTCAACTATTCTAGGAAACATAATAATTAGTAAATACTATTAATTTGGCCACTATCTCTTGACCTTCCACCTACAACAAACTCTTAATCTCTCCATTAACTTATTAATAAAACCCATTAACTATAACATTAAAGTTTAGTGGAAAAAAAACTAAATTTGTGTAGCAGAACCTACCTTCCTGAGGTTGAACTTGATTGTAGTTTAATTGATGAGATATAATCATATTGATGGTGGTTTATCATTGATGTTTTTCCCTCATCTTGATACTACATGCTCGAGTTGACATTAATGAGATGTAATCATCATTTCATAGTTCAGGTCCTCAACAATGCTTATAGGATGTCTTTTAGTTTCAAGTTAACTTGATAATAACAACTTCAATTAATGTTGAATCAAGAACAAAAGTTATCAATGAAACCAAAAGTATGAAGGTCTATTAATAACTTTAAAAGTTTTTGTAATATCAATTAGCAAAGCCATATTACAACCAAACTTATTCGTTGAAGATTGTTAATAATCTCAAAGGTAAGACATTTGCAATCAACTTATTTTTTACCTTGAATAAAACCTCTTTGATGAAAGGAAGAAGTCTTAGGCTTGATAGCAGCGAGTATGACACGTCAAACATTTCTAATGATTTGAAACTTGAAATTTTCCAAAGCAATTAGTATGTAATGGTACATTATGGTAGATATAAAGATATTAGAAATTAACACCACATTATTATAGTTGTAATTTAGAAGCAACCAGTCATCCTCTAAGAATAGGGACACTGCATTAAAAACCATATGACCATTGTCTGGTTGGTAAATGCAGACGTTCACATTTAGATTATACAATGTACAATGAACATTTTAATTATACTCACTGCACCATAGAGTCAAACATGGACGTTTTAAAAAATACGATTCCTCGCGATGGTCGCGGAAAAATATGTTCGAACAGAGTCGCCACCGAACTTTATTTATCCCAATGAAGGAATAGGAAAATATCAATAAAACCTTTTAAAAAATGGAATAATGGTCGTCGGAACCATATTCGGGTTCGGGAGTCGATTACGTAAGGGGAAGGTATTAGCACCCCTCACGTCCGTTGTACTCAACGGGAACCTTTTAGTCTAATTTGCTATTTGAATGTTAGTTGACTGTTATTCGCTTTCTTCGAGTAATTAAATATCGGATAGAGATGAATGAAGACCTCAAGAGGAGAATGGGGAGGTTTTTTATTAGTGTGCTCGCCAAGATCTCGCAATCTCGTGCCTACGTATCCTTATGGTGCAATAAGGAAATCAGAGCATTCGTAGTTCGGGGAACTACGGTTTTTGTGGGTGTCTTTTAATGAACGACTGTGTAGATCGCGTTCTAAAGGCTAAACGCTGGCTTGTCTACTCTCGGCGGAGGCTTAAGCATTGGTTTGTGGTGCGCCTTAGAAAGGATTGACAGTTCTTTTGAAAGAAGGGTTTTGGTCACGCGGGGGTGACATGTTGAGTTGATGTGTTTGATGTTTTGTTTGGTTTCGATCGCGTGGGGGCGAGAAATTAGGCGAATTCTTTCGAGGAATAATAAGGCGAACTCCTTCTACCCCTTTTTCATTCGAATTATCTTGAAAGTTTGTTTGTGGATGTTGAATATGCACAGTAGTGAGGCGTACGCCTCCTACTTGCTTATTCAAAGAATAATGAGGCGTGCGCCACCTATTCCTTTATCCAAGTTTATTCAGCGTATTTTAGTCGGAAGTCGATAACTTGAGCAATGTGGCGTACGCCAATTATTCAAATAACCGAGAGATGGTGAGGCGTACGCCTCCCATCTTTTATCATCCGAAGTTTAATTTAAGAAAGATATGTTTTTAGATATTGTATTTGATTTGCGAAATTAATTTGTATTTGAATTGGTAGGTTTGGATTTGTCGATGATTTGAGCAATGTGGCGTACGCCAATTATTCAAATAATCAAGGAATGGTGAGGCGTACGCCTCCCATTCTCTATTGAAGTTTAAGCTAAAGTTTATTTTTGTGAAATTGGATTTGATCTAAAATGATTTGAGTTTACTCGATTGTGTTTTAAATTAATGACGAAGATTCGAGCAATGTGACGTACGCCAATTATTCGAATAATCGAAAGATAGTGAGGCGTACGTCTCCTATCCTTTTATCCTCGGAGATTTAGAATTTAGGACTTTTAGAAATTGTATTAATTTGGAAGAAATGATTTGAATATTGTAGAATTAAGGTTTAATCGGGTGACAAGAATTCGAGCAATATGGCGTACGCCAATTATTCAAATGCTTGAGAAATAGTGAAGCGTACGCTTCCTATCTCCTTTTCATCCCAAGTTTATGTTTAAAAAAGAAAATTCATTTGAAATTGAATGGTTCGAAAAGTGATTTGAATTTGTGTTTATGAATGAAATGAATTTTATTTAGTGTATTGTTCATCTACTCGATTAATCAATAACCGAATAGGTTTCATTGTAAGAAAGCCCAAGAGTAAGCTATGTGAGGTTGATGGCGATGCTAAGAGCAATCGACTTACAAGGGTGTTTAAAAATGGGCTCGATGTTAAATCGAGAATTGTATGATTTATGTTTTTTGAAATTGATTTGGATTGATGATGAATTGAAATTGAATTTGTTTATTATGAAAACATGGTGGAAAAGAAAATCTTTTAATTATTAACTCATAAGAATTTGGTTAAGTTGATTAATTGAATTAATTAAGATTAATTATCAAAATTATTTAATTATCTCAAATAATTCAGTTAATTAAGATTAATTAATTGAAATGAATTAATCAAACAAAAGTCCAATTAATTAATTCTTTTAAGAAAACAAATGAAAATAAATGACAATGTTGATTTTAAAAAAAAATGAATCGGTGACACAATGTGCTCAAGAACCGGTTTATACATAGCGACAATTGAATTGGAATGTCGCATGTGAGATCGAAACGCGGTGAAAAATGTACGATTAATGTATCGGAATTTGGTGGCATAACGACACATAAAAGTCGAATCCATGGATTGAAATCTTAATTTATCGTGATGAAATTGAACAAAAACCATACTTATTTCTTACAATTTCTGTGTGCACAGAATAATGACAAATTTTAAAATAACCACATGCCAGGACTTGTCGAATTGGAAACTTAACACATAGAGATAATATGTGCACAATCTCTACGGGCTTATGGACACAACAACAACCTGGCCCAACCAATCTCTAGTCTTGATTATTAATTATAATGATAAAAGAGATAATAACAGAAATCATGCTAACTTTCTAAACCAAACTCACACTTTACTTAACCTGCATTCTATTAGGAAAAAATATTAAATCAAATATCCATTCTTCTCTTCCTTTTTTAGAACAACATAAATAAGGTGATAATCTAATCTTGCCTCTTAACTTAATTAATCTTTCTAAAACACACATCGTCCAGAAGATTAAGAAACCTATGACCATTTATCTAATTCTTCTTCACATATAATTCACCTCTTATCATATACACAATTAAAAGTCTTGGTCAAAACAAACTTGGAGCAAACAAAAGTGGCTCCCAATATTCCGCAGGAAGAAACAAATATCAGACCTTCACCATTTATATTATCCCTCTCATCTACCCTCTCACGGCTTCATAACATCGGCACACGACACAAATTGATTATCCATAACATAAAAAATGATAAAACCAACAAGTTATCAAAACAAGCATAATATTTACATCTCTAATTTATTCAAAACAATCAACACAAAAAAATGATGCAGTAATTTGAATGAAAATCCGTTCAAAAATTATTACCGAATGCCAAGAAATTCAAGCTTCACACTTCAACTTGAGTAAAATTCCTATTTATCTACCCTTTCCAACAACATATGAATCAGATCATAGCAGCAGTATGCTATTTACAAATCAAACTCATTATATTGCTATGGATCCAATAACCAGATCTTAACAAGAATGCAGAATTGAATCGAACAAAATACAAATCTAACACAGCAACTCACGCAATACATGTAGCATTATAGTATTGGCAGCATCAGCAAACAAGTCGAAAGTATTAAAACATGTGAAACATCAACCTGCGCAAACTGAGTCTGAGTCTCTATTACCGAATATGCAAGCACAAACACATCAACCATTGTTCAACAATATCCAAGCATTCATCATATTAGTAACGTCACTATAACTACTTCTGTTACTATAATTAATATCAATCTAATGACTACAAACCATAATTTATTACCATCACAGTCAAATAAAACCCAACTTTAAACCAATATAACCAAGACATGATGCGAACAAAATTGGGAAGAAAAGTTGAGTTGTAAACAGGGGTACTATCGTTACCAAATTTGAAGTCTGGCTTAAAACGCGATGATGCCGGCGGTGAGAAAGCGGAAGTACCAGCTTTTGGGTATTGCTTACTGGATTACCGCACGAATGCAACACCGTTGGTGAAATGAATCTGGATCTTTCCGTTCCGAGTCTTAACCGAAGCCTTACCTGCATAAAACCAAAAAAACCAGCAGCGAACCGATTGAAGAAAACTCTCTAACTTGAAATCATCCAAAACAAAGCTGAAGCAAGTGGCCTCATTTTTGTTCGATATCCTATGGCACCGCTGAGTTGCTATTGAGTTGAGTTTTGCTCTGAACAATTCCTGAGTTGCAAGGATGTTGAATTCGTTGATGTCGACGATATCATTCAACTTCTTTCCGTCAACGGCGAGAGATTCTTGGAGATATTGAGTATTCACCGGTCGTGTGGTACGGAGGAGATGCGTATGGTTTGTATTCGGAGAAAAGGATGGTGCGAGCGGATTCGTAGGAGAAATTTCAGGGTTGTGGGTTTGGGGTTCGTCGGCGTGTGGAGTTTGGGGTTTGAGAGTTTCGAATGAGGGTTTTGATGGGGTTAAGCGTTGTGGAAGGTTGGATGAGGAAGATGGTGGATGTTTTGGGTTGGAGCGGTGGTGGTGTTAGATGAAAACGACGGAGGGTTGTTGGAAGATTTTGAGTGGGTTTTAGTGAGGTAGATGGGAAAGGGAGAGGTTGAGAGAGGCGATGAATAGTGTGAAGGAGTCCCAGAATTCTGTTGTGAGATCCTCTTATGTGAGTGTGAGGAGAGACAAAAATGAGTGGGTGTGTGAACGTTTGAGAGAGTTTTTATTTTTCTTTTTGTTTTTAGTGATAGATTCGTTGGTGGTAATGGTTAACCATTTTCAAGGAATCCAATGCTATTTTAATATTATTTTATTTATTAAAAAATAAGTATATTAAAAATTTAATATTCAAACTCAAACTAAGTAAATAGATAAAATTCTAATTAATTAATTTGGATATTTTGAATGAAGAAATAAAATGGCCTGATTAAAAAATGGAATTGGACATAAATTTACTCGAAAAATTAAATCGGACACATTAAAATGATCAGCACAAAATATACTTATTGAAAAACATACAGCGTTTCTTCAAATTCTGAAATAAATTTGCATCGGTTAAAAGGCTCAGGCGGGTCGAAATGCAACCGAAACAGCCGCTGAAAAATACAACGAGCACATCAGGTTAAACCACGTGAACCGTAGATTAATAATACTGGTGTCTGTAATTTTAAATTTGAAATTTTTTACCCGCTGATTTTGCATGTTCTTGAGAAACGATTTAACCAATTTGTCTGTATTCTCAATAAATTTATTCTGACTGATATTTCAGGTATTATTCATGATGAAATGCATGTCACGCTGTGCATATGATGCAAATTAAAAAATGAAGTCTGATTTACAAAAATTTAAATATGCCCGGACAAAATTGGGGTATGACAGCTGCCCCTATTTAATTGCCTTGAACCAGAAGGTAAGGATGACAACAGTCTTCATACATTCATGGTGGAAGGTAATTAAATACGAAAAGACCCGAATTTTGTCCTTTGAAATGCAAGGGAGAAATGCAGAAAGAAAATGCAGTGAGAAATACAGTAAGAAAAGTTATTAGAAGGTAAAATGAAGCAGTCAAGACTCTCTGGGAATCGTCAGAACAGTATCTTGGATGTCATAATCGAGATATTCCAATAATGGAATGATACCTCAACTATATCTAAGACTTTCTGATAATTAGCAGAACAGTGTCTCGATTTGAACGCACGAGATTCTCTAAGGATCAACGAAGCAGTACCTTATATGATATAATTGAGATATTCCGACAAGGGAATGATACCTCAACCGTATCTAAGATTCTCCGAGGATACCTAGAGCAGTATGATCAGTGCATTTTGATGCACGTTCTTCCATGTTTGTACTTAAGCATTTCTTCGGTTTGCTTTGATTATTTTTATGTTTTAATATGTTTTCATAATTTATTTTATTTTTGCACTTATTTAATTTTCGTATTTAATTTTCAGCATTAGCAGCTTTCGCGAGAAAAATCATATCTTGTACTAGGAGTACCGGATTGAGACGTGCTACCAGTCGATGGAAAGCTAAGAAAAAGATCTACAACGTTTGTTCAGAAGTCGAGAGCTGAATCAGACTGTAGTAGGGTCAGAAAATTCGTTGAAGTTGCAGCATTAGTTTTATTTAAATTTTGGGTCATTAGTTTTGGGCTTGGGTTATGTTTTCGATCCAGTTGGGTTGTAAACCAAATTCCTTGTTTTCCATATACCTAGCAGCCGCATAACATGAGGGGGAGGACTATTCACGAAAGACTTAAAAGTTTTGGCAAAAATTCTCATGAAGAACTAATCGATCCAAACAATTTGCTGTATTCGGGTTCCGATACCTTGAGATTTTAGTAATTCTTATTCAGGTTTTTTTATTCCTTTCAATATTAATATATGTATTTTGTTTGCTTAATCCGATTTACATATGCTATATTGATTTAATCCGATTGATTGTGTGATTCTAACTATAGTCACGATTTCGTTTGCTTAATTCGTTATCGAGTCCGTTTAATTCATGTTTGCTTAATTCATGAAACTTAATCCCGTTTGCTTAATTCGGATAATAGGAACATACAACTCATACTATCAATTGCGCTTGTCAGTTGATATTATAATCGAATAGGAATAGTTAATCTGCGGTTGGAATTACGATAGTCGATGATAGGCAAAGACCGAATCAGTAAATTGTTGCTACAACTTATTTCAATAATCACTTATTTTAATCTATTTTTTTAATTGAATCTTAAACCAACTAAAACCCCATTAATCATTACTATCATTGGTTAATTCATTCAAGAATCCTTGTGAGAACGATAATCCGAGTCAATTTG
The DNA here is from genome assembly GCF_024323335.1 of Lathyrus oleraceus. Taxonomy (NCBI): domain Eukaryota; kingdom Viridiplantae; phylum Streptophyta; class Magnoliopsida; order Fabales; family Fabaceae; genus Lathyrus; species Lathyrus oleraceus. The sequence goes on along the minus strand of NC_066579.1, from coordinate 271,162,487 downwards.
TCGCTAACTACGTTTTTGTCAAAAATACTCGTTTTTGATCCGCGCGCGACAGCGGATCAAATTGGCGCCGTTGCCGGGGATTCTTGTTTCTTTTAATCGTTTTTAGAGTCATAGGTTTAGTGTCTAAGCGTATAGGTCCTAGTTTCCTCGCCGTTTCGTCCAACTTGCGTATTGGTCTTTTTGCGGTTTAGGAAAAAAAACTGTTTTTAAGAAAATCGTCTCAGATTATTCCGATTTTTTGTCGATTTATTAGGAAAAAATCAAGGATCAAAAGCCTCTATTTAGGAACTAAATACTGGACGACACCTTAAAAAATCGAAATTCCTTATTTTTCTATATTTTATGATTTATTTTCTGTTTTGGTAGTTTTAGAAAATTCCGAAAAAATTCTCAAAAATTTTAATTGACGTCATTAGATTAATTTCGGTGTTAGTTTATTTTTCTAAATTTATTTTAATCATTTTCCTTCATTGTGTTTGTTTTTGACTATGGCTGACCAAAGAACTTTAAAGCAGTTAGTTGTTCCTGATGTTAATTATAATGACTTTTGTATTGAATATTATGATGTTTCAGTTCCTTTTGAATTGAAATTTGGTTTAATACACTTGTTTCCAAGGTTTAGTGGTCTTGCAGGTGAGGATCCGCATGAGCATTTGAAGGAATTTGAGGTTGTGTGCTCTGCACCTTCTGGACCTTCACTAGAAGATATTGTCAAACAAATGGCTGCAAATAATCTCCAATTTCAACAACAAGTAGATTCTACTTTAAAGACTTTGCAAACACAGATTGGGCAGCTTGCCACTTTGGTGAATGACATGCAGCAAGCTCAAGGATCAAACCAACAACCCTTGGAAGAACATTCTGTTTTTCAAATAGATTTGATTTCTGAAATTGTTGATGATACTTGTAGTGATTTGTTTGTATCTGATTTTTCATCATTGTCTGGTTTTGATGATGTTTATTCTTGTGATATTTGTACTGAAACTAAAATTTGTTCTGTTTGTGCTGAAATTGAGGCTGCCTTGCAAGTTGATATTCTTACTGCAGATGAGGTTGCAAATAAAGTTGTTCATGTAGATAAAGCTCTTGACATCCCGGCTTCCCCAAACACTCCTTTTATTGAGCAGCCACTTTCCCTCGAGCTGAAGCAACTTCCTGAAAATATGAAATATGCTTATTTAGAGATGAATGAAAAACTACCGGCTATAATTTCTTTTAACCTTGATTTCGATCAAGAAAATAAGCTTTTGCAGGTTTTAAGAAAGCATAAAAAGGCATTTGGTTGGACATTGGCTGACATTCTAGATCAGATCACCTTTATGTGTCCATTTGACACTTTTACTTTTAGAAGATTCTTTGATCCTGGAATAAAAGGCAAAGATACTAATAAAAATTTCAAGTTCAATGGACATTACCCAAAACTATTCCATGACAGCCCCACTTTGGAAGAAGAAAATGTAGAATATATCTCTTTGGGAAAGGCTGCTTATGTGATCACCTATCCTCCTTGACTACTCGGGTGTGTTCTTTCCTCTCTCTTCTCTCTCTCTTATTTTATGTTTGTTTCTTTCATTGAGGACAATGCATATTTTAAGTGTGGGGGAGAGAATACTTTATTTTCTTTGTTTTTGTTCTTTGTTTTGTTTTGTTTTTGTTTTCTTTCTAAAAAAAATTTGCATTTTTGTTGAAAGTTTTAGGCTATAGATTACTTTGAGTCGAGTTTACGGAGACTTGAGAAAAATTCACAAGATCGGTATTGTTTTAACACCGTAAGTCTCCTGCATATGAAAATTGAGTTGAATTTTTATTATGTTTTAGCCGTATATTCGCATCCTCTGACAACTCTTGAGTAGTTTATTTCAGCAGTCAACACTATCTCACACACACTCTACGCAGGGAAGCCGATGAATATAAGTAAGTGTTCCGGAAAAAAAAGAGAAAAAAATAAAGGAATGCACCTTCTAAGTTTGGTGACCCTCACTCGGTCACTTAACCCAACGGTTGTAGAACCTTCAAAAAAAAGTTGGAAATAAGACTCTTTTGTAGTTGGTTCAGCGGTTTCTGGTGCTGAACTTGGTAGGGCGGATTACGGACCGATCCCCCGCAACTACAATTGAGTAAGCAAAGGGTTATGCTACTTAAGTACCAGAACCCCGTACAGAAAAGGATCAGAGTCACTAATCGGTCGCCTTGCTATGAGTGTGTGGAGATAACGGGCTTAATGTGATTGCGCCTGAATGAAAAAGAGCCAAAGAAGGATGAGTAAGTTAGGCTTTAATATAATAACATGATTCGAGTTGATTTGTGTATTCAGGAGGTTTATGACTGCACAATTGTGGATTAGTGTTCCTACGATATCCTTAGTGTGCAAGATTAGTACCTATCGATGCAAACTTAACCGAAGATGACTTGTAGCCTAGAATGAGTAACCGTTGATGTGTCTGTGTTTTGTTTTGTTTTTCATTTTGCTCGGAGTGCAAAAGTTCAAGTGTGGGGGAATTTGATCAGTGCATTTTGATGCACGTTCTTCCATGTTTGTACTTAAGCATTTCTTCGGTTTGCTTTGATTATTTTTATGTTTTAATATGTTTTCATAATTTATTTTATTTTTGCACTTATTTAATTTTCGTATTTAATTTTCAGCATTAGCAGCTTTCGCGAGAAAAATCATATCTTGTACTAGGAGTACCGGATTGAGACGTGCTACCAGTCGATGGAAAGCTAAGAAAAAGATCTACAACATTTGTTCAGAAGTCGAGAGCTGAATCAGACTGTAGTAGGGTCAGAAAATTCGTTGAAGTTGCAGCATTAGTTTTATTTAAATTTTGGGTCATTAGTTTTGGGCTTGGGTTATGTTTTCGATCCAGTTGGGTTGTAAACCAAATTCCTTGTTTTCCATATACCTAGCAGCCGTATAATATGAGGGGGAGGACTATTCACGAAAGACTTAAAAGCTTTGGCAAGAATTCTCATGAAGAACTAATCGATCCAAACAATTTGCTGTATTCGGGTTCCGATACCTTGAGATTTTAGTAATTCTTATTCAGGTTTTTTTATTCCTTTCAATATTAATATATGTATTTTGTTTGCTTAATCCGATTTACATATGCTATATTGATTTAATCCGATTGATTGTGTGATTCTAACTATAGTCACGATTTCGTTTGCTTAATTCGTTATCGAGTCCGTTTAATTCATGTTTGCTTAATTCATGAAACTTAATCTCGTTTGCTTAATTCGGATAATAGGAACATACAACTTATACTATCAATTGCGCTTGTCAGTTGATATTATAATCGAATAGGAATAGTTAATCTGCGGTTGGAATTACGATAGTCGATGATAGGCAAAGACCGAATCAGTAAATTGTTGCTACAACTTATTTCAAAAATCACTTATTTTAATCTATTTTTTTAATTGAATCTTAAACCAACTAAAACCCCATTAATCGTTACTATCATTGGTTAATTCATTCAAGAATCCTTGTGAGAACGATAATCCGAGTCAATTTGTCCCTAACTACGTTTTTGTCAAAAATACTCGTTTTTGATCCGCGCGCGACAGCGGATCACAGTACCTCTACAAATGAATGAGACTCTTCATATTGATGAAGCAGCATCTCAAACAGCAAAATGAGACTCTCTATATCGAATCGAAGCAGCATCTTATCTGATAGAATTACGATATTCCGAACAAGGGAATGATACCTTAATTAAATATAAGACTCTTCGAGGATACTAGAGCAGTATCTCTAAAAACTGAATGAGACTCTTCATATTGATGAAGCAGCATCTCAAACAAACAACTGAGATTCTCCATATAAATGAAGCAGTATCTCAGATGTTTATCTGTTGGGGGAAATGTTTTAGACAAAACTCCTTTTGGAGGAGATTTATTGTAAATGCTCTGCAGTGGAAAAGCTCATAAGAGACTTTTTAGGGTAACCTCTGTTTGGGTAGAAATGATAGCAAAGATGTTGGGGAATATCATTATTAATCACAAAGTTGAAGAATGACTGGCCGGGAAATAACTCCACGAGCACATGCAAGGTAATAACTCTATTGAATTAAATGAGGAAAGTCCGGGATACATATGGACAACCCTGGATCTTGATATTTTATGTTTGTATGATGTTCCACTTTGGGTGGCAATGCCATGCATGGGATAATGCATTAGATGCACAAAAGGATGTAATTACTGGGGATATTTAGGATGTGTATGTATGAATGCAAGTAATTTTGTTCATTTTTTATGAAATTTCTGTTTTGACAGGAGTGCTTATGCATGGGTATGTTGATGATTGATAGGATTGCGTTTGATGAATCTTCCTATTTGGCAGGAAAATTATGCATGAAATGATGCATGTGATGCATGTGGGAATGCAATTGGGTAATTGGATGTTTTTGTAGGGTTTTATTCTGGATTGCCAATGAGGTTGGACTTTAAATGGGAACTGCCATATGAGAACTGGTGAAGAAGATTGAACTGCCAGATGAGGATAGAACTTGAAGGATATGTCACTAGACGAGAACTAGTGAAAATAAATGAAATGTCCGACGAGACTGACTTTGTTTTTGTTTGTCAGACGGGAACTGACTTTTAAAGTGTGCTACTAGACGAGAACTGGTTACGAAAAATAGACTACCAGACGAGAACTGGTATCGAAATAGGTAACCTACTAGATGAGAACTGGTATTAAGAGATAATTTACCAGACGAGAACTGGTTTTTGGCAAATGATTTGTCGTACAAGAACTAATTTTTGATATAGTTCGCCAGACGGGAACTGGACTTTGGGATAAGTTGCCAGACGAGAGCTGGACTTTGAAATAAATTGCCAGACGGGAACTGGGCTTTGAAATAAATTTCCAGATGGGAACTGGACTTTGAAATAAATTGCCAGACAGGAACTGGGCTTTGAAATAAATTTCCAGACGGGAACTGGACTTTGAAATAAATTGTCAGACGAGAACTGGACTTTTGAAAAAGGTTTGCCAAACGGGAACTGGGCTTTGAAATAAAATGCCAAACGAGAATTGGACTTTGAAAAGGTTTTCCAGACGGGAACTGTACTTTGAATTGCCAAGCGATGTTGGGCTTTGGTGTTAGATTTTGTGTTTCAAGGCTTTTTGATGTCAGATTCATGTTATGAGTTAGACCCGATGAATGATACGATATGCATGGCTTTATGCTATAGCAAAGCGACATGACTAATGCATGATGATGATTTATGTAATGATTTGTAGGTTTTCAAAATGCCCCTGCGTGGGTATTGGAAAAGAAGGTTCTTTGCAGAAAGGCTTCTTATCTATCGAAAGGTTATTGGATGGGGTGGTAGCATGATTCCCCGACACTCACCTTGAACTCTGTAGTTGATGACGTGCGAAAAAGGTTTTGCTTGAACCGCTTGAAAACATGGAGAGGACTCGCTCCTGTATAGCTCATCTTGCCCCAATGTGATGGGTTTATGCAAAATGTTTACCTCGAAAGGATTTTGAAAGCAATTGTACCATAATTTGGAGATGGCTTACCCCAGAATTTTGATCCATGAAAGGATTTATCCTTGGTTATCCGACTCCTTGATAGATTGAATTTTCTGTTCTCTTGAGGTAGCTTGCCCCGGTATGAGCGTTGAAGCGACTTAACTCACCCTAACTGAACATCGAAGGGGTTTGCCCCTAGTTAATAGAGTTTTGCGATGATTTGCTCTGGATCAACTGATTCTTGAAATGACTTGCACATTTATTAACAGATGTCGGAGACTGTTTAAGACTGACCAATTCTCGGAGTAATCATCCTATGATCAACTGATGTTTAGGTGGCATGCCCATGATTCGTGGGTTATGAGGTAGTCTTGATTCTGGTCAGCACCAACGAATGTTCAAGTTCCTCTGATTGTTCCTTATTGTTGGAATTTCCCTGACGTCAGGTACTGACTTGCAGTTAAAATTGCTTGTTCAGAAATGGTTTTAATGTGATTACTCATGCAAGTTTTGAAAAATCATTTATTTGAATGATGTGATAATGTGTGGTGAATGGACCATGAGTCCAAGCGCAATGTTGGTTTAACAATATGAAAGATACAGCAAGAAGATTATACCAAAGTAGATGGTTAGCAAAATTTTAAGTGTCAGTTTACGCAACTTTGATGTAGTATGCTTTCAGAATAAACCCTGCTTCAATTAGGTCTTTTATGGGTTGTAACATGGTCTGGTTCATGGTTATCGAAACAAAGGATATGAGGCTCAAAATTATTATTGTACCCACCCTTCTTCTTGATAAACTCCAATCCTACGCTCAGTTAATTCAACATACGCATTCATCTTTTTGAAGGTGTAAGGATAAAGATGGTGATTCAAGGTCTCTTGAAATGGCAGCCACCTTATTTCATTTTGTTTGGATGTCGGTGACCCTTTGATTTTGGTATGGTGGTCACTGAATCTTGTTTTGGTTTTGTTGAGGATTTTTCGTGACCTCTTTTGATTATTTTTTTTTATCCCTAACTTTTGCCTGAACTGCTTTTGAAGCTTTTAGTCCATAGGGATTGCCCTAATTTTTGCCTAAGTCGCCTCTTGGGTGTTCGACTTAGCGGGCTTTTCTTTGATTTTATTTTTGATAGGTTGTGACTGCCAAGTCAATGGTCATTGAAGAACAACCACCACAACTTTTGGATTTTTCAAGGTTCCTTCGACACTTTAGGATGTGTGCGAAGAATGTCATGTAGTTGATCCACAAACGGGATATTTCATCTTTTAATTTGAATGCATAGTCAGATTAATCGAACACTACCCTGCCCTAGGTTAAATGTAAGGGTTTGTAGATCCGAAAGAAACTCCTACTTCTAGGCTCGAAGTGGTTGATTAGGGATTAAATCCATATTTCTCCAGTGTTTGGGGATTTGAAACAATGCATGTACATCATCAGTGGGATTTTATCCGAAATCATACAGTCAGCAGTTATGGGTATTTTATTTTCGTCACCTTCCCTCCAATATTGCTAAAACAATAGTTTGATAAAGAAGGTGAAGTAAAGAACATGGATGTATTTTTTTTTATTTTTTTTTTGAACTAAGAGAAGAAGAAAAAAAAAATGAGCGAATGCGATATAATTGGTTCAAAACCTGCGTCATTACTTCATTAATATTACCATTAAAGGCAGCAAAATTTTAAAAAAACAAGTAGCATTCAACAGCAAGGAAATTATAAATGCAAATGAAAAAAGTGGCCAAAGATTGCCAATGTTGAGGATGTCTTCCTATCTGAACCACTGGCCTTATGAGATACTCCCTTGAAGTCTTCGAACTTATTCAGACGAGAGGTTGACGTGCACCAACAGATTTCCGTCTGGAAAGGATATGTACTTTTTGTCAATCAACTGTTGAACCTTGGCTTTGAAAGCGTTGCAGTCTTCAGTCGAGTGCCCTATTGACCCGACATGATATCCACATTGCACATCAGGGTCATATCCAGGTGGGTATGGTTCTGGAAATGGCCTGAGAGACTTGGGATCCACCAACGAGTTTTGAATCAAATATGGAAGAAGTTGACTGTATGACATAGGAATTGAATCGAGAGGAGCATTCCTTCTTTCTAGATTGTTTCGAGGCCTAGATTGGTTCAAAGGCTGATTTTGATATCCTCGACCACGAGATCGTTGATTTGCGTAAGGAGCAGACCATGGTTGTTGGTATGGTGCTCTCGGCGTTGCCGGTTGCCTGACATTTGTTATGATTGCATTGGTTTCATCATCTTCTTCCTTTTGGGAATTACTGAGGGATTCTGTCTCGCTAGCTTGGTTGCTCGAGGCGCCTTGGATTCTTCCGCTTTTTAGGACACTCTCGATGCGTTCTCCAATTGTCACTAAGTGGGCGAAGTCTGATAATACATTACCTACCATCCTTTCAAAGTAAGGACTCTGTAAGGTATCCATAAACAAGTCAACCAATTCCTTATCCAAGAGTGGTGGTTGCACTTGGGCTGCCAATTCTCTCCATCGTTGTGCATATCCTTTGAAAGATTCGTTGCTCTTTTGGGATAAGCTTTGCAGTTGCCTTCGGTCTGGAGCCATGTCCAAGTTGTAGTTGTACTGCTTCAAAAAAGCATTGGCTAAGTCTTCCCATGACTAAATATGGCTTCTTTTCAATTTCATATACCAGCTTACTGATGCTCCAATCAAACTGTCTTGAAAACAGTGAATCATCAGCTTGTGATCGTGAGTATGTGATGCCATTTTTCGGAAGAACATCACCAAATGGTGCCTTGGACAACTATCCCCTTTGTACTTCTCGAAGTTGGGTAATTTGAATTTCGGCGGGATTATTAGGCCTGGTACTAAGCACATATCAAGCCTAACATTATCATTTACATCCATTGCTCAAACTCTCTCCTCAAGGGCATGAAGCCTTTCAACATCAGGATTGGTCAATGGCATCAACTGGGATTGAGTAGGAATATTCACTTGTGGAGGATTATATTCAGACAGAGGGTCATACATTGGGTTGGTAATTACAGTAAAGCCTGATGAGGAACCAACATTCTCTGTGACACCATGTCGAAAATTGTTCTTTGAATGGGCTAGCCTAGCTTCCAACATCTGGCCTATCTTGCCTTTCATGTTGTTCATATCCATTTTCAACTCAACTTGATTATGTTCTCAGTGCTCCCTTGTCTTTTAGTAGCTCTCAAAGGTTCAGTACGAGTGTCAGGAATCAGCCTGCTGGAAATTGGAAAAAGGACGGGATGAGTTTTTTTGTATTGGAAAATGATATGCAATCCATGCTGATGAAATGCGAATGCATGAAATTTTATATTTGTATGCAAAGAAAATGTAATGCAGGTATAATTAGGATCCAGGATATCATGAGTATCATACGGTACACCCTATACGGAGGTTCTATGTTCTCTACCCCACACACAAAGGATGGCTCCTAAGGTTGTTAGTTTTCAGGATAAGAACTTAAAGTCATGGACCAAGTTCAGTCTTCCATCGCAATAATGGGCTAGCCACATCAAAATGGAAATTCTGAATCAGTCTACTCTAAGTGGGATCCTCGTATTGTTCGAACAGGGTATAGACCCTTCGGTTCAATACTACACGATCGCCAATCATGAAGATGGGCTTCAGTTTAAGATGAGGTTCCCAGAGTCATGGACCATGTTCAACGTTTCCTCGCAATAATGGGCTAGCCATATTATGATGGAAATTCTGAATAGATCTACTCTAGGTGGAGTTCTCGTATTGTCCCAATGAGGTGTACACCCCTCGGTTCAATACTACACAACTCCGGGTTCTAAGTTCTTCTCAAAGCTCGGGTACGGAGCTTATCTCACAACATGTGTCAAACACCATAGATCACCCAACATAATAGCAGAACAAATTACATAGCATAAATAATACATCAAGATATACAGAAGCAAATAAAAAGTGGTATTCTAACATTCATAGCAAATTGACTAAGTTAGGCTTGACTCTCTCTTGCTTGGAGCAGGGTCCCCAGCAGAGTCGCCACCTGTCGCATCTCGAAAAATACGATTCCTCGCGATGGTCGCGGAAAAATATGTTCGAACAGAGTCGCCAGCGAACTTTATTTATCCCAATGAAGGAATAGGAAAATATCGATAAAACCTTTTAAAAAATGGAATAATGGTCGTCGCAACCATATTCGGGTTCCGGAGTCGATTACGTAAGGGGAAGGTATTAGCACCCCTCACGTCCGTTGTACTCAACGGGAACCTTTTAGTCTAATTTGCTATTTGAATGTTAGTTGACTGTTATTCGCTTTCTTCGAGTAATTAAATATCGGATAGAGATGAATGAAGACCTCAAGAGGAGAATGGGGAGGTTTTTTATTAGTGTGCTCGCCAAGATCTCGCAATCTCGTGCCTACGTATCCTTATGGTGCAATAAGGAAATCAGAGCATTCGTAGTTCGGGGAACTACAGTTTTTGTGGGTGTCTTTTAATGAACGACTGTGTAGATCGCGTTCTAAAGGCTAAACGCTGGCTTGTCTACTCTCGGCGGAGGCTTAAGCATTGGTTTGTGGTGCGCCTTAGAAAGGATTGACAGTTCTTTTGAAAGAAGGGTTTTGGTCACGCGGGGGTGACATGTTGAGTTGATGTGTTTGATGTTTTGTTTGGTTTCGATCGCGTGGGGGCGAGAAATTAGTTTGATTTGTTAAGGTGTTTTGAAGAACGACGAAAGATTGAGCAATATGGTGTACACCAATCGTCCAATTCTTTCGAGGAATAATAAGGCGAACACCTTCTACCCCTTTTTCATTCGAATTATCTTGAAAGTTTATTTGTGGATGTTGAATATGCACGGTAGTGAGGCGTACGCCTCCTACTTGCTTATTCAAAGAATAATGAGGCGTGCGCCACCTATTCCTTTATCCAAGTTTATTCAGCGTATTTTAGTCGGAAGTCGATAACTTGAGCAATGTGGCGTACGCCAATTATTCAAATAACCGAGAGATGGTGAGGCGTACGCCTCCCATCTTTTATCATCCGAAGTTTAATTTAAGAAAGATATGTTTTTAGATATTGTATTTGATTTGCGAAATTAGTTTGTATTTGAATTGGTAGGTTTGGATTTGTCGATGATTTGAGCAATGTGGCGTACGCCAATTATTCAAATAATCAAGGAATGGTGAGGCGTACGCCTCCCATTCTCTATTGAAGTTTAAGCTAAAGTTTATTTTTGTGAAATTGGATTTGATCTAAAATGATTTGAGTTTATTCGATTGTGTTTTAAATTAATGACGAAGATTCGAGCAATGTGGCGTACGCCAATTATTCGAATAATCGAAAGATAGTGAGGCGTACGCCTCCTATCCTTTTATCCTCGGAGATTTAGAATTTAGGACTTTTAGAAATTGTATTAATTTGGAAAAAATGATTTGAATATTGTAGGATTAAGGTTTAATCGGGTGACAAGAATTCGAGCAATATGGCGTACGCCAATTATTCAAATGCTTGAGAAATAGTGAAGCGTACGCTTCCTATCTCCTTTTCATCCAAGTTTATGTTTAAAAAAGAAAATTCATTTGAAATTGAATGGTTCGAAAAGTGGTTTGAATTTGTGTTTATGAATTAAATGAATTTTATTTAGTGTATTGTTCATCTACTTGATTAATCATTAACCGAATAGGTTTCATTGTAAGAAAGCTCAAGAGTAAGCTATGTGAGGTTGATGGCGATGCTAAGAGCAATCGACTTACAAGGGTGTTTAAAAATGGGCTCGCTGTTAAATCGAGAATTGTATGATTTGTGTTTTTTGAAATTGGTTTGAATTGATGATGAATTGAAATTGAATTTGTTTATTATGAAAACATGGTGGAAAAGAAAATCCTTTAATTATTAACTCATAAGAATTTGGTTAAGTTGATTAATTAAATTAATTAAGATTAATTATCAAAATTATTTAATTATCTCAAATAATTAAGTTAATTAAGATTAATTAATTGAAATGAATTAATCAAACAAAAGTCCAATTAATTAATTCTTTTAAGAATACAAATGAAAATAAGTGACAATGTTGATTTTAAAAAAAATTGAATGGGTGATACAATGTGCTCAAGAACCGGTTTATACATAGCGGCAATTGAATTGGAATGTCGCATGTGAGATCGAAACGCGGTGAAAAATGTACGATTAATGTATCGGAATTTGGTGGCATAACGACACATAAAAGTCGAATCCATGGATTGAAATCTTAATTTATCGTGATGAAATTGAACAAAAACCATACTTATTTCTTACAATTTCTGTGTGCACAGAATAATGACGAATTTTAAAATAACCACATGCCAGGACTTGTCGAATTGGAAACTTAACACATAGAGATAATATGTGCACAATCTCTATGGGCTTATGGACACAACAACAACCTGGCCCAACCAATCTCTAGTCTTGATTATTAATTATAATGATAAAAGAGATAATAACAGAAATCATGCTAACTTTCTAAACCAAACTCACACTTTACTTAACCTGCATTCTATTAGGAAAAAATATTAAATCAAATATCCATCCTTCTCTTCCTTTTTTAGAACAACATAAATAAGGTGATAATCTAATCTTGCCTTTTAACTTAATTAATCTTTCTAAAACACACATCATCCAGAAGATTAAGAAACCTATGACCATTTATCTAATTCTTCTTCACATGTAATTCACCTCTTATCATATACACAATTAAAAGTCTTGGTCAAAACAAACTTGGAGCAAACAAAAGTGGCTCCCAATATTCCGCAGGAAGAAACAAATATCAGACCTTCACCATTTATATTATCCCTCTCATCCACCCTCTCACGGCTTCATAACATCGGCACACGACACAAATTGATTATCCATAACATAAAAAATGATAAAACCAACAAGTTATCAAAACAAGCATAATATTTACATCTCTAATTTATTCAAAACAATCAACACAAAAAAATGATGCAGTAATTTGAATGAAAATCCGTTCAAAAATTATTACCGAATGCCAAGAAATTCAAGCTTCACACTTCAACTTGAGTAAAATTCCTATTTATCTACCCTTTCCAACAACATATGAATCAGATCATAGCAGCAGTATGCTATTTACAAATCAAACTCATTATATTGCTATGGATCCAATAACCAGATCTTAACAAGAATGCAGAATTGAATAGAACAAAATACAAATCTAACACAGCAACTCACGCAATACATGTAGCATTATAGTATTGGCAGCATCAGCAAACAAGTCGAAAGTATTAAAACATGTGAAACATCAACCTGCGCAAACTGAGTCTGAGTCTCTATTACCGAATATGCAAGCACAAACACATCAACCATTGTTCAACAATATCCAAGCATTCATCATATTAGTAACGTCACTATAACTACTTCTGTTACTATAATTAATATCAATCTAATGACTACAAACCATAATTTATTACCATCACAGTCAAATAAAACCCAACTTTAAACCAATATAACCAAGACATGATGCGAACAAAATTGGGAAGAAAAGTTGAGTTGTAAACAGGGGTACTATCGTTACCAAATTTGAAGTCTGGCTTAAAACGCGATGATGCCGGCGGTGAGAAAGCGGAAGTACCAGCTTTTGGGTATTGCTTACTGGATTACCGCACGAATGCAACACCGTTGGTGAAATGAATCTGGATCTTTCCGTTCCGAGTCTTAACCGAAGCCTTACCTGCATAAAACCAAAAAAACCAGCAGCGAACCGATTGAAGAAAACTCTCTAACTTGAAATCATCCAAAACAAAGCTGAAGCAAGTGGCCTCATTTTTGTTCGATATCTTATGGCACCGCTGAGTTGCTATTGAGTTGAGTTTTGCTCTGAACAATTCTTGAGTTGCAAGGATGTTGAATTCGTTGATGTCGACGATATCATTCAACTTCTTTCCGTCAACGGCGAGAGATTCTTGGAGATATTGAGTATTCACCGGTCGTGCGGTACGGAGGAGATGCGTATGGTTTTTATTCGGAGAAAAGGATGGTGCGAGCGGATTCGTAGGAGAAATTTCAGGGTTGTGGGTTTGGGGTTCGTCGGCGTGTGGAGTTTGGGGTTTGAGAGTTTCGAATGAGGGTTTTGATGGGGTTAAGCGTTGTGGAAGGTTGGATGAGGAAGATGGTGGATGTTTTGGGTTGGAGCGGTGGTGGTGTTAGATGAAAACGACGGAGGGTTGTTGGAAGATTTTGAGTGGGTTTTAGTGAGGTAGATGGGAAAGGGAGAGGTTGAGAGAGGCGATGAATAGTGTGAAGGAGTCCCAGAATTCTGTTGTGAGATCCTCTTATGTGAGTGTGAGGAGAGAAAAAAATGAGTGGGTGTGTGGACGTTTGAGAGAGTTTTTATTTTTCTTTTTGTTTTTAGTGATAGATCCGTTGGTGGTAATGGTTAACCATTTTCAAGGAATCCAATGCTATTTTAATATTATTTTATTTATTAAAAAATAAGTATATTAAAATTTGGATTTTTTACTAATATAACCCAAGTTTTTAAATTATTTCCCAAAATAACCCAAGTTTCAAAAAATTTCCCAATCTACCCCACCTTTAATAGGGAGGCGCCAATTGGATTGGCGCCCCCTCTTAAAAATTACAAGGAGGCGCCAATTGGATTGGCTAGGGCACCTGCCCTAGCCAATCCAATTGGCGCCTGTGTGTATTTTTTAAGAGGGGGCGCCAATCCAATTGGCGACTCCCTTAAAAAAGCCTCAAATGAAAAAACTTCCAACATGAAAGTTGTAGATCTTTTCAAAACAATGAATTTGGATATAAATTTTGCAACATTTGGATTTTTTTTGAGAAAGTTATGGGCAGTTGAAGTTGGACTTCTGAGTTTTTCAACTGTTGTCTGACCTATAATGTTTTGTATTATTGCATGTGTTTCTTTTACGAATATGAATTTTTGTCCAACATAACATTTGAAGTAGACATCTTAAATTTTGCAATGCACTTGGTCCCACCTCAAAATAATTAAAAATGAGTGAGTTAGGTATCTGCGAACTTGACCCAAAATTAGGGTTTCTGTCAGAATGACCTATAATGTTCTGAAATTAATGATGAGCTTCCAAGTTTCAAATGGATTTTTGATGAACATGAAAGTTGTTCATATGGCGACTGTTGTTAAAACTTGAATGGAGGCGCCAATTGGATTGGCTAGGGCAGGTGCCCTAGCTTAGGGTAGGTGCCCTAGCCAATCAAATTGGCGCCTATGTGTATGTTTTAAAAGGAGGCGCCAACTCAATTGCCGAGTCCATCATAAAATGCCTTTTTTGTATTATAAATAGATGCGTTGTGTGACCTATTGTTCCACAACTCAAATAATCATTTGGCTATCATGTTTGGTGTTCGTCGCCGATACGGTAAGGTGATTTATGCGAGAGACAAACCTCAATTGGTGATGCTGTTTTGGAACATCACCACGTTAGATCAACTGAAGAGAGAGCTGGTTCGATGGTTAGACGGGAAGATACCAGAAGGGGAAAAAATCAGAAGTATTGAGAGACTTGACAGTATCTTTGGTTGGGTGCGAATGAGGACTGATAAGGATGCTAGGGAAATGATGTTCGGTCGAGACGACATTAATTTGATTGTTGTAATCAGTTAGAATTATTTATGTTTTCAGATATTTTGTACTGATGTTGGTTATGAAACTCGTTGTAACAAGAACTTAATGATATATAATGATTGATTGTTACAGAAATACAATGTTACAAAAAGCATAAGATGTAGATACAATGTTACAAATAGCTTAAGATCTAGATATCATATTACAATAAGCTTAAGATCTAGATGATGCTCCTAGATTGGGACAGTTGTTTTTGTTGTGTCCTGGTTGACGACAGATACTACATAATCTTATCATTTTATCTGTGGAATCCATCTCTGTTCTTATACGTGTGCTGTTTGGCCTTCCTTTCTTCTTTCTACGCATCTCTTCATTGTGCCAAACAATATCTCCTTCATATGGAGGCCAGTAATCCTCCATTGGTAGTACTGAAAAGCCTCGACTATATACATTCATGATGGTGTTGGCCTTGTACACATCAGATAAATAGGTGTTAGCGTCTTGACGAGTATAAGCGCATGCTGCAATGACATGGGAGCAAGGTATGCGGAAGGCCTGAAATTTTCCACAATCGCACCAACTTGTGTTTAGTCTAACAGCGTAGGCTAAATTTGGTCTCCCCTCGCTGTTGCCCATTGTTTCCTGGACGCTGAAATTTTGTCTATGACGGTCAAACACGGTTACAGCGTGTGTCGTAGCTTTGATGCTCTCCTCTTTCATAACCTTCATGCAACATTCACTGAATACTTGTCCAGACATTAACACTGCACTCCATCTTTCGCCTCTGGTTGCGAACATAGAAGCCAACCTATAATAGGTTGATCTTACCAAGGCGGTTATAGGCAGGTTTCGAATTCCTTTGAAAACCCCGTTCATGCATTCCACAATGTTTGTTGTCATGTGGCCCCATCGACAACCACCGTCAAATGCTCTTGTCCACTGCTCTACTGGGATGTTATTTATCCATCTCCCCGCAACTTCATTAGACAGTCGAATCTCATCACGATAATATTGAAAAGACGGTTGAGTTAAAGCATACCCAGCATTCACCACCTTCTTGCGAAGATTCTTATCTTTTATAGCACGCATGAAGTTTTGTGCTATGTGTCTGATACAGTAGACATGTGTAGAAGGAGGATCATGCCATCCGTTTTCATGGTTGTTGTAGGCACTTTCGATGGCAGCATGTCTATCAGAAATCAGACATAGATTGGCTTGTGGTGCGACATGCGTTCTGAGATGTCGAAGAAAGAAACCCCATCCAGCAGCTGTTTCACCTTCAACAAGAGCAAAGGCAACGGGAAATACATTGTTGTTACCGTCTTGTGCAACTGCCATGAGCAACGTACCCTTGTATTTTCCGTATAACCAAGTGCCATCAATTTGCAGGAGAGGTTTGCAGAATGCGAAACCTTTGATGCAAGGGTCAAATGCCCAAAAGAGACGGTGGAATATTCTATTACCTATAGCACAGGTTCCGTCTGGCATCATTGCTGGCACTGTCTCCAGAATTGCCACGGTTCCTGGGACATAAGTTTTTAGTGCCCATAAAAATCGTGGTAATTCTTTGAATGAGTCCTCCCAGTTGCCGAAAACCTGCTCAACAGCCTTTGTCCTCGCAATCCATGCTTTCTTGTAAGATGGAGTATAATTATATGTTGTTCGGATATGTGATATAATTATACTCACCTTCACTGATGGGTCTTTGTTTACCAATGGCAGAATGTCTCGACAAATCAATGCTGTGCTCAGTTGACGGTGATCTTGTGCAACGGTTGTTGCGACGCAACTGTGTGGTGGGTCTATTGAAGCGATCTCCCAAGAGTCATTTCTCTTCTTGTAAGATGCAGCCAAACGAAACTTACATAGCATGTTACAACATTCAATAACATACCTTCTTGAATCAGTGCGTTTAACCGTAAAGTCAACAAAGTTGTTCATGTGATATTTTTTGATTGCCAAGACACATTCCTCTTTGGTACGAAACATGTCTCCCACCTTTAATTCTCCTACTGGTCTCGGATACGGATTGTAGAAGACACTGTCGGACATTTCATCATCGTGAAGATCCATATTTGTCATATGTTGAGGAGGAATATAGACATGAGTAGGAGGTATTGGTGGTGGTTGAGCCTCATCTTCATCGTCGTTATTCAGGATGTGATCAACCTGTATCTCAGTCTCCTCTTCTTCTTCATCAACAACGTCGACCTCTACTTCTGCTTCTGGGTTGAGTTCATCTGAGCATTGTGCATCATCTGCATCATCTCCACCAGCTGGATCCTGATATGTTACTTGAGACTGTTGAGACGGTATACATGGTTGTAGAGTAATGTACAACTCGATAGAATCCATGCCTGAATGTTCATGACTAAGAAACATGCTTTGCACATCTTCATCGTCTCGTATCTTTAGGGGGAAAAACTTGCATTGACCATTCTCAAAAAATATAGGATTCTGATATGTCATCCTTGACACAATACCTCCCTGTATAAAGGATTGTATTCTTTTTTTGAAATGCAAAAAGGTTGCATTTCTCTTCATCGAAACTCTAATGGTATCAGTGTTTCTAAAACAAAAACCATGAAGCTCAGACTCAAAAGTTTCACCGTTGCAGTGAACGTTGATACTGTATAATGATGAAGATGACATTTTGGAGATGAAAAGTATTTTGCAAGTGCAGATGAAAGTGAGTGAAGATGAAAAGTATTTTGGAGATGAAAAGTATTTTGCAAGTGCAGATGAATGTGATAGTAAGACACTTAAATAGATGGTATTAATGTCTCACATTGAAGCTAGTCTGAGATACCGTGTCAAGCATGCAAGTAATTTCAGAGATGATGTGTCTGTCATGTAAGACAGTGTGACTTGATGTGTCAAGCATGCTAGCTAGTTCAGAGATGAGGTGTCTGTCATGCAAGACAGTGTGAGTTGATGTGTCAAGCATGCTAGGTAGTCAAGAGTTGATGTGTCTGTCATGCAAGCTATCAAGTAGGTAGTCATCAGCATACAGGAGACAAGACAGACACGTGTCGGACACCTAAGACGGTCAGAGATGATGTGTCAATCCTGCAAGACAGTGTGAGTTGATGTGTCAGCCAGGCAAGCTATCAAGAAGGTAGTCATCAGCATACAGGAGACAAGACAGACACGTGTCGGACACCTAAGATGGTCAGAGATGATGTGTCAATCATGCAAGCCATCCATAAGTGAATTGTTCAGCATGCAGGAGACAGCAATGCCACGTGTTGAGCATGCAAAGGGTGGCGCCAATTGGATTGGCGCCTACCTTTAGGACTTGCACATGGTCGCCAATTTGAATGGCGCCCCCCTTAGTCAGTCCTTGAAACCAAGCATTCAGAACTAGGCTTGCATGCATGTGCCCTAGGGTGTCGCCAATTTGAATGGCGCCCCCTCCTAAATAATGTACATGGTCGCCAAATGAGGTGGAGACACCATGCAAACACAATTTTTCATGCACTCTTCCATTTGCCTATAAATTGATTCACTCCTTCACCAATTCTTTCACACCAACATTCTCACTACTTCATCTACATTTCTCACTACTTCATCTACATTACTTCTGTTACAATTTCATCTTCTACAAAATCTTCCATTTTCATCTACACTAACTCCCCAACAATATGTCTTTACTCACAATGGGCGAAGCACACAGAGGAACAGTTGCAAACATCGCAACATACGTAAGTTTTTTCTTATACTTCTTTTTTATGTTTCATCTCCACCAACCCCATTTTATTTTGAAATACCGACTTAGTCATGTGTTTCATTATTTCTATTATAGGATGTCTCAAGGTTTCGCACTAGAGTCCACGAATTTGTCCACATGGACCCGATGATTCAACCTTATGTTGAACTCGCCAGTTTTGGTCACCTTAGCAAAATTATGTCTTGGTCTATAGATAACAAATTCATTCTAGCCTTATGCGAAAGATGGAGGCCAGAGACACACACATTTTGGTTTCCAACCGGTGAGTGTACCGTGACGTTAGAAGACGTCTACATGCTTTTAGGACTACGAATAGAAGGCAAAGCCGTTAATGGTAAGACCAACTTTCCTAATTCAATTTGCATGGAGCTTTTAAACGTTGATTTGTTAGATGATAATGCTAGGGGACAAGGTATACTACTATCTCGCCTAAAGTCATATTATAATAGTTTTTATTTAGATGAGCATTCTACCGAAGAGGCTCGAATCATCAAAACTAGGTGTTACATTATGTTGTTACTAGGATCCTTTTTATTTCCCGAAGGTAGTGGTTCTAGCATGCATATTATATACTTACCTTTACTTAGACATATAGATAGAATAGGTAGTTATAGTTGGGGATCCGCATGTCTAGCCTATCTCTATAGTTCTTTGTGCAAAAACTGCCACAAAGATACTTCTACATTTTCTGGATGTGCTGTTTTACTACAAGCATGGGGATGGTCAAGACTACCGTCTCTAGCACCGGTCAATAGCAACCCCTTCACTTTTCCATATGCAAAAAAGTAAGTTGTTTAAATTGCTATATCTTTACTTCCTTCCTTACAGTTTATTACCCATAACTAATTTATTTTAACTTTTTGGTGTAGATGGTCGGCACGCGGTATGAATTACAGCAGATGTCCGAGACACTGTATTACTCAATATCGCAACCTGTTGGATCACCTTCGACCGGCAGACGTAAGCAAAATAATTACATTATTTCTTCATATTATATTGACTTTTTCTTCATTCATTTAAATCCTATTCTCTTTAACATTTCAGTTCATTTGGCGTCCATACCTTAATATGGATCATGAGCATCAGATCAACCCTGAAGACGCAGCCGTATGGACAACATGCACACCAATAATACGGTTCACAACAGTGGAGCTGCACAACACCGATCGTGTGAAGCTGCAGTTTGGTATGGTCCAGAATATCCCAGATCCCCCAGCTAGCCTAGGAGAATGGCATATGCGTAAAGTGAACGACCAATGGAACTTCAACCCTTGGCAACAATTCGCAAGATCAGAGTGTCGCAAGTGGAAGCACCGTCATGACCATGTCTTAACTGACGCAGTCATGCCAAATGAGGTAAAACCAAGTCGTACTTATATGGCTTGGTATAGATCAGTTGGATTTCAATTCATCGCCGATGATATGTACCTCTACGACCCACGCCAGACAACTTACACACAAGAAGCCTCAACATCTAACCCCCAACAACATTCTCAGCCCAATTACTCACAACCACCTACCCGACAAACTTTCCGTTCCACAAACACACAAACATACAACCAAAACATGCCATTCACCCAACCCCAAAACCAAGAACATCCCCCATACCACCACCAACAAATGGACCATCAACCTTCGACCGAACATCGCTTCGCACCCACACCATCACCCTACCAAAGTCGCCTTACCCAAAACACTAACCGCCCCATCACCTACCGTAGCCAAGAACCCCAAACATCACAATACCAAAACATCCCACAACCATATCTCTTCCAAACACCCCAACAACCTTTCCAACCTTTCCTAGACCCATCATTGTCACCCATGTCCCCCTTCAACCGTCCTGGTCGCCCATCCATGAGTCAACCACACCCCAACTTCTCTGGCATGGGTCATGAGCTCAGCTACGCCGGTACACCATCATTGAATACTGAAGACTATGCTGAGTTGGCTGAATACCTCAACGGATCTTCTCCTGTAGGCGGTAATGACGCTCCTGGACCATCAGATGAACAAACACCGGTTCAGAATCGTCAACGTGGGTTAGGGCCAAGGGTTAGGATAGCTAGGGGATGTGGGACCGGAGGTCGGTTAGGTGATCCCGGTCATCACCATTAGGATTCATTGTGTAAAATCCAAATTTTATTAATATCAATTCGTATTATGTCAAATTTATCTTTGTGTATTCTCCAAACATTAAGTTTCTTTCATAATTCTAAAATAAACACATATCATAAAACAAAAATTTATAGGTCAAAAACCCTAATTCAAGGACTTGTTATTGTTATGTTGAAGGGCTTGAAGTTGGTCCCTTTTGGCAAAGTTCACATACACTTGTTTTGACAGAAACCCTAATTTTGGGTCAAGTTCGCAGGGACATAACTCACTCATTTTTAATTATTTTGAGGTGGGACCAAGTGCATTGGAAAATTTAATATGTCTACTTCAAATGTTATGTTGGACAAAAATTCATATTCCTAAAAGAAACACATGCAATAATACAAAACATTATGACTCAGATAACAGTTATAATGTCAAAGAGTCCAAGTTCAGGTGCCCATACCTTTCTCATAAAAGCTGCAAATGATGCAAACCTTTAGTCCAAATTCATTATCTTGAAAAGATATACAACTTTTATGTTGAAGGTTTTGTCATTTGAGGCTTTTATCATTCATACTAAAGGGCTTGAAGTTGGTCCCTTTTGGCAAAGTTCACATACACTTGTTTTGACAGAAACCCTAATTTTGGGTCAAGTTCGCAGGGACATAACTCACTCATTTTTAATTATTTTGAGGTGGGACCAAGTGCATTGGAAAATTTAAGATGTCTACTTCAAATGTTATGTTGGACAAAAATTCATATTCCTAAAAGAAACACATGCAATAATACAAAACATTATAGGTCAGATAACAGTTGAAAAACTCAGAAGTCCAACTTCAACTGCCCATAACTTTCTCAAAAAAAATCCAAATGTTGCAAAATTTATATCCAAATTCATTGTTTTGAAAAGATCTACAACTTTCATGTTGGAAGTTTTTTCATTTGAGGCTTTTTTAAGGGAGGCGCCAATTGGATTGGCGCCCCCTCTTAAAAATTACACACAGGCGCCAATTGGATTGGCTAGGGCAGGTGCCCTAGCCAATCCAATTGGCGCCTCCTTGCAATTTTTAAGAGGGGGCGCCAATCCAATTGGCGCCTCCCTCTGAAAGTGGGGTATATTGGGAATTTTTTTGAAACCTGGGTTATTTTGGGAAATTAATTAAAAAACTGGGGTATATTGGTAAAAAATCCTTAAAATTTTAATATTCAAACTCAAACTAAGTAAATAGATAAAATTCTGATTAATTAATTTGGATATTTTGAATGAAGAAATAAAATGGCCTGATTAAAAAAAGGAATTGGACATAAATTTACTCGAAAAATTAAATCGGACACATTAAAATGATCAGCACAAAATATACTTATTGAAAAAAATACAGCATTTCTTCAAATTCTGAAATAAATTTGCATCGGTTAAAAGGCTCAGGCGGGTCGAAATGCAACCGAAACAGCCGCTGAAAAATACAACGAGCACACCAGGTTAAACCACGTGAACCGTAGATTAATAATACTGGTGTCTGTAATTTTAAATTTGAAACTTTTTACCCGCTGATTTTGCATGTTCTTGAGAAACGATTTAACCAATTTGTCTGTATTCTCAATAAATTTATTCTGACTGATATTTCAGGTATTATTCATGATGAAATGCATGTCACGCTGTGCATATGATGCAAATTAAAAAATGAAGTCTGATTTACAAAAATTTAAATATGCCTGGACAAAATTGGGGTATGACATTCTCCTATTAAAATTTCAAATCCTTCTCTAACTATTGATTACTAAAATGCGGATTCAACATACGTTAATAATCAAAAACATATATCAACTACAACAGTTACATGATCAAAAGAAATACCTAAAATTAGACATAAACATGAAGTAGTTTGTTTGTCAACTCAAAAATGACACATAGCTCTTAGAGAATGGCATTCAGCATTACAACAATGATGTCAACAAAACATATAAAATTTGAAATAAGCGACCCCAACCTTATATTACCACTCCTTCTTGATGTGATTATCCTTAGTTGAATTTTGCTATGGATTAAGAACTTCATCTTTCAAAATATCATCCAGAGAAATTGGGACAACAACCCTCTTAGCAGGGGTGTTGATAGAGAAGTTCGACGACCTGTAATCACTTTTGGTAGATGTTTGTGGGAGTACAGATAAAGATTGCTCAGGTGTTTCGATTTCCAATAAATCACAACTTTAAATTGTTAATATATTATGAATGAATATCTCCATAAGCATTTGTGAGAAGTATACAATAGGTTCAAAAAGTTGACTGACAATAGGTTCATGACGAATGTCCAGTCCAACATCTTTGTCCACAACCAAAAAGGCATCCTTTGAAGTATGCTCTTCACATTAGCGTAAACTAATTGAGCAAAATTAAGGTTGACAGAATCTTCAAAAGACAATATAGAAATATGAGTAAAACAAAAAGAAAACCGTCCTAAGTTTAATGCTTTGTACCTCATTTGGATAAAGTAAATCATATAAGGTTCGGTAAACACCATGATCATTAAGGATTGTGACAATAGATAATTGGGCATACAAAGATTGATATTTGATTCTAAATGCCAGGTTTGTGTTCTGAAGCTTGTCTAGGTGTATTAGATATATTTTGGGGTTCTCCTCTCCAGCCTAGATAAAAAATCAGCATAGTTAGTGAACCATAGTTGAATTTGGATGACAACTTAAAAAATAATGAGTAGTTATTTCACATTTAATTACCTCCTTCATGATTTATCTCAATTACCTAGGAGTCATATTAATGTATGGGATACGATCTTTATCCCAAAACACAAAGCATTCAACGTGATTATCGAACTCGACTTCAATTTCTATTTTGTATCTTGTCACACCCTACATTTTACCCCTGGATTTCATAATCATTTGCATCCTAGACATCATTCATGCATAGGTAACCTCAAGATATGCCTGGTTTTGTTTCATCTGTGAATTAGGGTTTCCCTCAAAGAACTCAAAGGATTGATCAGTAAAAGTTTTGGATTGATCATTAATAAATCAAGATATCATACACTCAATATATCTCTCTCCATCAACAAATAAGTGTATTATGGCCTAATCACAAGTGCATCAAGCTTCACTTTCATCTGGCTCACCAATTAGGGTTTCTCAGCAACATTCAATTTCATCTGAGAATTTTTATCAAGACATGATATCAAGCCTTAAGACATGACTCGACATAATCAAGTACATACTTAGATCCCATTCCATGATGTTCAATTGACTAAAGAGTTTGAATTCATTGAAGATCAAGAAATTCAAATTCATCTGATACACTACCAATGCACTACAAAGTCAAACCTTTGACTTTTGAGATATATGATCAAATATGAACTTCTCAAGTTAAATTTCATGAATATATGTTTAATTGATGACTTTTGTCAAGAAAAATCAAGAGAACTGAGGTTACTTGCAAAAAGGGCAATCTTGAAGACATTGAAAATTTCACTAAGTATCCAAATTTCATCTCAAAAGTGGAAAACTTCCCAAAGCCATAACTTCCAATCCAAGCAACCATTTTCTTTTCTCAAAATCACAAATGAAAGCTCTTGTTCCATACTTCAACTTTTCCCAGAGGGTTGATTCCCTAAAAGTTCAAGGATTTTGAGTTATGAGGCCATGAAGTTGGTGCCTCAAGTTAAAACACTTAGAAAATTTTCAAGTCAGCTTTGATCCCTAAAAAGTAATAAACTTTGGAGCCAGTTTTCATTATGATCCACTTTGATTCAGAAACACCCAAAACATGAAAGTTGTAGAGCATGTCTGGGGCTTTCCAAAAAGTACAAGTACCTTTTTTCCCTATCCATGAGTTATGAGTTTCGAAAATGGGAAGTTAGGGTTCCAAACTTGAATTTCAAGTCAAGTTCATGATGAATTCTTAGAGGAAAACCATTTCAATTGTAAAAATCCATTGATTTCAGGTCCTTTGTCTACAAATCTCTCCATAATTAGATGTTTACACAAGTCTTTGGTGCAGTACACAAAGAATTGAGCCTTTATCCATTTCACCATGCCATTTTTGGAATATTTTGCATAAAGCTTGATATTCATTTTCATAAAGAAAGCTTTTGCCAAACACTCTTGCATTGAGCCTCTAAATTATTTCCTATGATCACACTTAACCTCTAAAGCCAGAAGCAACCTCTTAGACTTCAGAAAAGCATGGCTAAGGTCCTTGATTCACTTCACCTTTTCATCATGAAGCCAACTTGCATTTTTGTGCAAAATGAAACCAAACATCCAAACCAGCATTCAAATTGAACTAAGATCATTTTCTTCAAGTTACTTGAGCCCTTTAGAGCCTCTATAAATAGAGGGCTAAGCCTTAGAACTTAACACACAAATATTTGCATCCAAAACTCCATTGTTGTAACTTCCAAACCTCAAACTTCCAAATTCCACTTATGTTGGAAAAATTTTCAAACCAACCATCCAAACACTTTTTAAACATCAAATAAAATTTGTTCAAACCATTAAAACACAATTGTAACATCTCCTTCATCATTTTCCAACTCTCAGTTTGCACACTTGCAAGTTTAGTTGGTTAGAAGAATCTAGGGGTTCTCAAGCACAAGTGAGCATTCAAAAAGATTCCCTAGGGTCCAAGCAAGCTCACCATATCATCAATTATCATCTGTAACCAATAGAAGAGGCATTGGACTTTCTCCAATAGGTAAGTGCACTTACACTTTAAAAATCTTGTACATGCATCATTCTTGAATATTTATTAAAGTAAAAATGTAGTACATAGTGTGTTTGTTGTATGTTTGCTAATGTATGCATTATACCATGCTCATACATTGAGATTTTATTGTTAGAAAGTTAAAAGTGCAGTTTTGGTTTTTCCCTTGGCACACTTTTTACCTTGATTTTTAGGATGAGATAATGATACCATTAGATTCCTTCCGAAAAATAGACTAATTTAGGTTCTTATGGTTTTTAATTTCATGGAAAATTGAGAGAGTTATGGTTGTCGGAAGTTTGATGAAAAAATGAAAAAAAAATTGAAACGATCTGAGAGAGTGTGATGTTAGTGATGATGACGTGGCGTTGACCTTGTCATCTTATGTCTTGTTTTAAAATATGTATTAATGAATGCAAATAAATTACCAGATGTATCACCACCCCAGTGGTTGAAGCGTGTGTGTTAAGGCTTTGTGTGTGTAAAAGGTTTGGGTTCGAATCCCCCTCGCCCCAGACCCATTTTATTCATTGTTTTTTTTTGCCTATTTATTTTTGTTGTTTTTCATAACTTCAAAGACTCATAACTTGATGATCCATAAGCCTTTTGAGCCACTCTTTTTGCCATGCGTTCATAATTTTGTCTATTTTATGATAGTGAAAAGAAATTCCAGAATTGATTTATTTTTCACATACTTATGCTTGTCCAAAGTTGGTACCTTTTTAGGATTGTTTTAGGATTTTAAATGAACTTCTTTGGTTGATACTTTAAGTTTTCTTGATCATCATGACTTGTATGAATGTTGTGAATCATATATGAACTTTGTTTGATGTTGTTAATGTGTGCCTCTTGGGTTTTGACCTAATTTTGACTTACTTTAATGTGTGTTTACATGTTTATGTGTTTTGAACTTTGTTATTATACCATGAACTTTTGTGTGTTTACTTTGCCATTGATACATGATTCACATATAATTCTTTCATGTCTTGTTTAACCTTTGTATGCATGTGTGCCCTTGTGTTTGTCTTTGCTTATGTGTTTGCAAATGCTTTAAACTTGTGATAACATGTCTTTGTATGACTTTTATTCTTACATGTTCAAACCTTTTGTATGATGTTGAACCTTTGATTATGATCATATTGAACCTTAACATGCATGTCTTGAATATCTTAACTTGTTTTCATGATTAAGTTGATGTTATGTATAAACCATGTCTTACTTCATGCATATACATGTTCATTAATACTTATTATGACATCCATATACATGTTCATGCATTGTTATGTAATTCATCTTTGTTTCTTCATGATGATATATCCATGTCATTCATATTCATGTTAACTTCATACATCTTAAATTTATGTTGTTGTATCTTTGTTCATTTTCACATGTTGTACATATGTGTTTACATACCATGCTTGATATTTGTTATGATCATGCTTCCATATCCTTTGATGTCATGCTTGAACACCTTCTTCATGTGCTTGTCTTTGGAGATTTCATGCTTTAACATCTTCTTTATCATGTGTTTACCTTTGTGGATGTCATGCTTGAACATCTTCTTCATCCTTGTTTGTCCTTGTGGATTTCATGCTTGAACATCTTCTTCATCCTTGTTTGTCCTTGTGGATTTCATGCTTGAACATCTTATTCATCCTTGTTTGTCCTTGTTGGTGTCATGCTTGAACATCTTCTTCATCATGTTCTTATCTTTGTTGATGTCATGCTTGAACATCTTCTTCATTTGCTTATCTTTGTGGATGTCATGCTTGAACATCTTTCTTTACCATTTATTTACCTTTGATGTCATGCTTGAACATCTTCTTTATCATGTGCTTATCTTTGTTGATGTCATGCTTGAACATATTCTTCATTTGCTTATATTTGTGAATGTCATGCTTGAACATCTTTCTTTATCATTTGTTTACCTTTGATGTCATGCTTGAAAATATTTATTTATAATTTGCTTACATTTGTGGATGTAATGCTTGAACATCTTTCTTATCTTTTGTTTATCTTTTTGCCCAAATCCAAGGGAAATAACTCTTTATTGACTTAATGTCATAGGTAGTTTAGCAATCCCTAGTTTGACCTTGTTAGAGTCATTTTTACTTTCAACTTAGATTTAAGTAAGAGTTTGTAACTCTTGTAAGTGTGTTTGTTATGAACACTTACTTCCCCCTTTGGAACCTTGATCACTATCAAGTGTTCTTTCACCCTTAGTTAGGTGAACTACGATTGCTCTGATTCCATCCTTATAAGGATACGTAGGCACATGACCGCGATGTTTTGGCGAGCCAAATTAATAAAACCTTTAGGTCCTTCCAAATAAAACATTTCCAAACAATAGAAAATAAACAATAACATAATAAAAATACTTTCAAAAGGTTCCTATAGGATACTATAGATACTTAGGATGTTAATACCTTCCCTTAGTATAACCAACCATCGATCCTTAGATCTCTTCGCATTGTTTTTACATTGCACAAATTAGGGTTTTATTCGATTGTTTCCCTTTCCCTTGGATAAATTAACGTTCGGTGGTGAACATTCAATGTTTTTTGATTCAAGTTAATATAATAGCTTGATATCCGATTCTCACCGCGACATATCTAACACATGAATATATAGTGGTACATGTAAGCAAAACAATAAGAATAAAAAGTATTATGACTTGGTAATTGAATTTGAAATCTTGCTTCGTAACATGCTCAACATCTTTAACTCTGCAAACACACTCGAACTTGTTTCCATGAGACTTGTTCGATGTCTTGCAATCCGGACAAGACTCAAAATACCATCCAAAATTGGAGGCCTTAAATCGTTTGGTTGTGTCGATGGTTGTGGCAAAACAATCCTATTTTGAGATCTTAGTTTGTCATTAATTATATGAATACTTCCATAAACTTTGTAATTACAAAAACAATGACAAACCTTAACCTCGTTCGGGTTTGTCCAGTTCTTGTTTCCAGATTGTACAAATGATTGTGATGCTTGGGTGAGAGAAGCAGACAATGTAATTGATAATTGGGTTGATGCTAGTTTGTACCAATATGAAAATGTAAATTACATGAAGGATATGGAAGTATACTACATAGTAGTTCAATATGGCTATAGTGCAAAGTGTTTGTCAAAATATCATACTTGGATTTAAAAGCGTGCACTTGTGGATGGTCTAAGTTAATGTGAAGTCTTGAGCCATTCCATGCGTTTGATAGGCTAGGAAATCCAGAAGCTACACCTCATATAGAGAATATAAGTTACACATTCGAACCAAAATTAATGCCAAAATCAAAGTTGTGTGTAGAAAAAGATGGCTAACCTTGATTTTGCTTCACCAGGCATGTGTTAAAATAAGTAGTGTTGGACTAGGAGAATTGTTAGAGTTGTTATAGTGCATGAATTGTTTAGCGTAATCTTCCCATAACACGAGCTCAATAACATTTTCAGCTTCATCACGTAGAGTAATATTGGCACAATATTTCTTACCACCACCACCCATTTGTGTTTTGACAATATCTTGTAGAACACCTACAACGTCTAAAGAATACAAAAATGAAAAACAGTTACAAAGTAATATTAACGTTGAAGTGAAGTTAAAAACATATGATATTATAAACGAAAAACAAAGGTCACCATATAAGAGATCAGTGGTGAATTTTCCACTAAGAAAATCATCAATAGCCTTAAACTTGAATTGTTGTGGCGGTATTACGGGTGTTGGTATTTTAGAAAAAATGGTTCCTCCGTTGAATACAAGTTTCAGCTTGTTTAGGCATACTTTGAAAGTGTTGTCATTAACCATAGGCTCTCCATTATAAAGACAATAGGTTTCATGCTCGGTAAGTTGTTCAATCCAATCTTTAAATTCTCGGTTACGAGTGGTCACATGGATTTGATCACCCTATAATGTGGTTGTTCATTAAACGACATGAACATAACATATATACAAATAGAGCGGGAAACAATTACTTTCGTATCTTGTATGACCAATTCAAGATGCTGCAGTCCACTTTTCTCTTTTGCAACCCAAAAGGTCAACAACTCGAATTAGCATTTTCCACACCTGATTTCCTTTCACCAAACCCTTAATGAGAATAGGTGGTCTTGACATGGTTGGTTGTAAGTCTGGAAAAAATTATTAAAATCAGCATATGTAGATAACTTACACAAAACCATGGATACGACTAAGAATAATGACAAAGCAAAGTAAAATGCTACATGAAATCCATAACAGTAGATGGTAAAGCCAATGATAGAACAATGAAAAACTTGTAGCAGGAAAATGATGGCATCAACTTTGAAGAGAAAAATAAATCTGTAACTCTATATATAACTTACTTCAGATATGAAAAACAACAATACATGAATCAACTTTGTAATCATAAAATAACTTGTGACATTCAGTAAAGCCAATGATAGTGCAAAGAAAAACTTGTAATCCGAAAAATGATGGTATCAACTTTGAAGAAATAAACAAATCCATATCTCTTAATATAACTTGTTGCAGATAACATAAACAACAAAAGATGAATCGTCATTCTTAAGATAACAAAAGCAAATACTTGTTGACATTTAGTAAAGCCAATGCCAATGCAAAGTACAAACTATAGCGGAAAAGTGTTAAGATAACAAATGCAGATCATATTGACATCCAATCAACTGTAAAGCCAATGATAAAGCATACTAAAAAGTGCAGCAGGAAAATGATTTCATCACCTTTGAAGACAAACACATTTCCATATCTATAAAAATAACTTGATTCAATTAACACAAACCACAATAGCAGATTCTTCATTGTTCAGAAACAATGGCAATGAAGACAAAAAACAAAATGTTCGACAACAGCTAAAAGTTAATAGTCAAAACAAAAAACACTGAAACTTCATAAACAACATATGAATAGAAACTTGTTAATAGAAATGAAAAATAGGTTATCGACACGAAAACACCGAATCTACATAGTCAACTTCTTAAAAAGAAAAATCTTTCATTTAAAAACGTCAAGACAAACAACAATGCTGAGTCTTCGTTATAAAACAATAGTTTTAGTCAAGACAAACAACATCGTATAGAGATTAGCAGTGAAAACCTTTGTTCAGAATCATTATAAAACTCGTTTGCAACACAAATTAGTTGATAAAAGGTGTAAGATAGAAGCATGAAAAATAGATGCACAAGTTTAAAGATGAGAAATAACCAAGAGTGTTGGACGGAGCAGCTCGCCGAAAAGAAGTAGAGAGACTTGAGAATGGGTCTGAGACAAATGAAGTTAATAGAGTTGGAGAAGGAAAATATGGGTTAGCGTGTGATATGGTTTTGGGGGAAAGGCATAAAGTTTCATTGGTGTTTGGTAACCAATCTTAGACTGACACTTGGCAGCCCGATAGAGGTTTGTTTGAATAAATTGTTAGACATTAGTTGATTACCATACTATCCATTAGTTAGTGTAAGTTGGGAAAAGTGGTAGGACCAATTAGTAAATACATGCATTAAACTTTTGAAGGGTTGATAGTTGACTAGTCTCTCATCATTATATAATGCAAATCCTAATTAGGGTGAGAGAGGTTATTTGATATTCTGTAACACTTGTAATCTTGTTTCAAAGAGAAAGTAAATAATACTAATTTATAACCAATTTCATCATGTACTTATTTTTTTATTTTTTTCTACCCTTACGGGTTTCTTACCGATCAAGAAACCAATTATACTTTGTATTTCCGACACCGTTTTCACAACAAATTGGTTCGGTGGGCGTGGAGAAAATATCGTCAACAAAGTATGAGAATGAAAAGTTCATCGGAGTGAACGATTTCGGTCTATGGCGCTTGAAGATGAAAGTGCTACTAGTTCAATAAGGTTGTTTAGAAGCGTTGAAGGGAGTCGCAACCATGGAAGCTACGTTAAAGGATAAAGAAAATTTGACTATCCAGTTGATAAAGCTATATGAAGAAAGATAGTTTATTCTCTTGATGTTATAGAGTTTGATCCAAGG
The DNA here is from genome assembly GCF_024323335.1 of Lathyrus oleraceus. Lineage (NCBI taxonomy): Eukaryota > Viridiplantae > Streptophyta > Magnoliopsida > Fabales > Fabaceae > Lathyrus > Lathyrus oleraceus. The sequence continues at coordinate 271,130,878 of NC_066579.1, read as the reverse complement.
TGGAGATTTGTGAGATATTGGATCGAAATCTAGTATGGTCGAAGGGTAATTTCTAGGTTCGAAAATTCGTCAAGACCTTAGCATGCCGTCGAAGTCTGTTCACATATTGTAGTTGAAGTATGCTAGGATTGTTAGCGTGTTGAATTGGGTCTGTTTGTTATGCCTAATTGTTTAAGTTAGCTTGTGTAATGGACTTGTGTGTAAAAACCCATTAATTTAGTGTGCTAGTTTTCTTATAAATAGCATATTAGTTTCTCATCATTGTATAATACAAATCTTAATTATGGTGAGAGAGGTTATTTGCTATTTTGTAACACTTGTAATCTTGTTTCAAAGAGAAAGTAGAGGATATCAGTTTATAACCAATTTCATTGTGTTCTTATTATTTTCTTCTTTTCTGATTAAAATAGTAATTATACTTTATAATTCCGGCATCGTTTTCAATATATATATATATATATATATATATATATATATATATATATATATATATATATATATATATATATATATGATTTAGTTATAATAAGTTGATTATTATAAATGATCATATATTAATTATGTAAATAGTTCAATCATAAACAATCTAACATAAAACTTATAAAACAAATATCTAACACAATTATCATTGCATTCCAACCATATTATATAATTTAATCTCTAATTCTCTTATAGAATTCTTTGCTTTGAAGATCCTCCCTCATTTAAACTTCAAATGTGAGGTGCTAACTATTTCACTTAATCTCTTCTAATTCTTATGTCTCACTTAAAGTTTCTTTTTTTTTAATTATTGTTATAAATTTTTTTAGGTAGTTTAGTGGTTGAATTTCATCTTAAAGATAAGTTTGCTTTGAAGTTCTTTTCTTATTTAAACTTCAAATATGAGATGCTAACTAATTAACTAACATATTCTCTTCCAAACATTCTTATATCTTATTTGAAGTGTTGTTTTTTAAACTTTTGTTATAAGTTATTCTTATCTAATAATTTTGTGGTTGAAATGTCATCTCTAAAAATAAATAAATAAGATGTTGCAGATTTGAATTTATATCTTTGTAATAAGATGTTTTTTCATAATTACCAATTAAACTTATTTAAAGAAACAACTTTTATTATAACATATTTTAAGAAAGATATATTTATAAAAAATATGGATGTAGTAATCTGATATATTTGGTTCTAGTCTTTTTTTTAAGCACTTGTTATTAAGATACAATTGAATTGCAGTATTGTTAACAGATTTTTTTTTCAAAATACTATAAAAGAGAAGAGAAGAATAAGACAAGATACACCATTTCACCATCTTCAACTTAATGTAAGCTAAGAAGAAATATCAATAGATTTTATTTTCTATCAAAAATTGAAGCCAAACACATCAAATTTAAGTTCCATAGTGATACCTCATCTCATCATCTTGAGAAAGGACATAACCAAATTCCAATCTTCTTATTTCACACACACATTTATCTAAGTTCCTCTTCCTCGCACCACTGCTTGCTTCTACCAGTAACACGCACATCTCTGAATTCGGTGATGCCGTGTTGTAGGAAGAAGAAACTTATGAGAAAATGAAGAGAAACTTAGATAAATGGGTGTGTGAATAGGAAAAAGAATTTTGAATATTTGAGAGGGAACTGATAATTGAAGACAAAGTTAGTTTTAATAGAGTGAAGAGCAAGGTGGGTTATATATAGAGAGAGAGGAAGCATCGTGGAAGGAAAAGGATAATGTGAGTGTGTGTGGGTTTGCAAAGTTAAAGGTTTTTTTATTGGTTATAAATTATTTGGAAAGAGAAAGGGAGACCAATAACAAAAGAGAGTAAAGACACACGGAGAGAAAGTGTGGTTGTGTATAATAATGTGACACGTAAATAGGAACACTTGGCTCAAAATGAAAACAATAACAATGTTATCAACATATCTCCTTTGTTTTAGTTTTTGAAGGCATGTAATCCATATATGCTTACTAGATCACCATTATTGGTTATTAAAGATATATATATATATATATATATATATATATATATATATATATATATATATATATATATATATATATATATATATATATATATATATATATATATATATATATATATATATATATATAACTTGGCTAGCTAGAAACTCCTAGAAGCTTTTGGTAATTTAGTGAATTGAAATCTTCATGGCTAAGGTTTGAAATAGTCAAAGACTTAACATAATTGATAATTATCAAGTGGCTTTAAATTGTACATGTGTGCATATCACCATCACTCTATAGTTTATCATGAATACACCATTAGTTATGTAGAACGATCTTGAATGGCGGTGGTGCAATGGAAAACCGTCTTTGATGTTGTATAAATAGGGATATTGTACTTCACTTTAATCAATCAAATTTGTAGAAGTGTGAAACAAAGCTTGAGAGAAAAAAATAGAGAGTCTCCAATGAGTTCTTGGTGTGTGAGAAAAAATTGTAGTGTTGCTTTGTGTGTCATAGTGTAAGAGTGTATTCTTGTTCCTTCATCAATATAAAATACAGTCTGCTCTATTTTCTTTCCATAACATATATTTCAACTAGGCAATTGATTTTAATTGCCAACATCTCACATCAGAGCTTGTTGTATCAACATGGTGACAAGTACAAGTGGAGGATCAAGTCAGTAGGTGCAAACAATTATTTTCAAGTTCGATGGCAAATCAAATTTTGCGATGTGGAAACGCTTCATGGAACTTTGTTTAACAACCAGTGGGTATGGAGAAATTTTGAAGAAAGGTATTACCGAACCAATAGAAGGAGATAAAGGAAAAGCCGATGAACAACAAGTTGCGAAAAATCGTTTGCTTAACGAGAAGGTTGTGTTCTTGATATGTCAATCTGTGGAGCTGCATGTTTTTTAGAAGATTTTCCATGCCAAATCAACAAAAGAGGCTTGGGAAATTTTACTCAAAACATATGAAGGTGCTGATCCAGTCAAACAGACAAGGTTGCAAGGCTTGAAACGTCAAATCGAGCTGATTAAGCAAGGAAGAGATGGGAGTATTCATGATTATTTTCCGCGGATAGACAAACTCGTTAATGAAATGAAATCCAACGGTTATTACGTAAAAGAAACAGAAGCTGTGGAGAAAATTATGCGGACCCTCTCAACACGATTTGATTACGTGGTAGCAGCTATTGAGGAAGCAAAAGATCTCTCCACGATGACTCTAAATGATTTGCATGCATCTTTGGAGTCTCGTGAGATGCAGATGAATGAGAGAACACCTGACACGTTTGAGCAAGCTTTGAAAGCTCAAACTAATGTGATAAAATAGGGATCTTTGCAGAGAAAGGCGAACCACTTCCAAAGGGGTCAGAATTTCAGAGGCAGATGGAAGAATCCTCAACCTGACTCGGGCCACGGAACACGAGGTAATGGTTTTTTTCAAAATAAATCTAATATTCAATGTCACAAATGCCACAAGTACGAACATGTTCAATCGGAATGAAAATCTCATATTCAATGCCATAATTGTAAAAAGTATGATCACTATAGTCGAGAGTGTCGTGCTAGACCAGTGAATATTAGAGATAGACATGCTCAGGTTGCGGAAACTGAAGATGAAATGAAGATGGTGCTTACAACGTGCCACGTTGTAGCTGCGGAAAAAATGAGAAGCAATGGTTGTTAGATACAGGTTGGAGTAATCATTTAAGACGAAATAAATATTTATTTTCCGATTTAGATGAAAAGTTTCATTCCACAGTCAAGCTTGGTGATAACTCAAAGCTTGAGGTGTTGGGAAAAGGGAAGGTCGCCGTCAGATTGAAGGATGGATCGTTGAACTATATCACTGATGTATTCTATGCACCTGGTATATGTCAAAATCTCTTAAGTGTTAGACAGCTTGCTGAGAAAGGTTATGATCTAAAGTTCAACAAAGGAGGTTGCACCATTTAAGACGCTGAGATGAGGTTAATAGCAAAGGCAAGCATGACAAGGAATCGTCTGTTTTCGATGAACATAAAGTATGATGCTCATTTATTACAAAGCTGCAACTGATAATCACAACTGACTTTGGCACATGCGGTTGGGACATTTCAACTTTGAAAGCATCAAGTTCCTTGCACATAAAAAATGGGTTATTGGCTTTCCTGTTATCAAAGCTCCTGATCAACTATGTGAAGCTTGTGTAGTCGGAAAGAAGCATCGAGATCCTTTTTCTAAAGTACGTGCCTCTGCAGAGCCTCAAAAACTACTTGAGCTGGTGGACTCTGATTTATGCTATGTGGAAGTTCCATCTAATGGAGGTAACACATACTTTATCACTTTCATTGATGACTTTACTAGAAAGGCTTGAGTTTATATCTTGAAAAATAAAGTTGATGCTTGTGATACTGTTAAAAGATTTATGGCCTATGAAAGAAGAAGTGGTTATACTTTGAAAACCTTGAGAACTGATAGGGGAACAAAGTATATTGTTTGTGATTATTTCTTGAGAAAGCAGGGTGTGAAACATCAAATGACGACCAGATACACTCCTCAACAAAATGGAGTGGCAGAAAGGAAAAACAGAACTATCATGAATATGGTGAGAAGCATGTTGCATTGTAAGAAGTTACCAAAGAGTTTTTGGGCCTAAGTAGTGGCTTGTGTTGTATACCTATTAAATAGGTGTCCCGTCAAAAGTGTTTGTGGCAAAACTCCTGAAGAAGCTTGAAGTGGGAAAAGGCCAAATCTCAGTCACTTGAAAGTATTTGGTTGTGTTGCTTATGCACATATACCTAATCAACTAAGGAGGAAGCTTGACGACAAAGTAGAAAAATGTATATTTATATGATACAGTGAAGAAACGAAAGCTTACAAGTTGTATAATGCAGATACGCAAAAGATGATCATCAGCAGAGACGTTACCTTTGATGAAGCAGGAATGTGGGACTGGTCCGAAAAGCAAAAGGAGTTGTTACCTGTACCAGTTATTATAAATGAATAAGTACACGATGACGCTGATGAACCACTAGTTAAAGCAGCAACGAATTCTCCAACTCACAAATATCCTCAGAGGGAGCGGCGTCCACCAACTCACTTGCAAGATTATGAAATTGGGAGAGATGATGATCCTGATGACAGGGAGGAAGAAGTTACTTACTAAGCTTTGTTTGCATATTATGATCCTGTTATGTATGAGGAAGCTGCCAATGGAGATTGTTGGAGAAAAGCAATGGATGAAGAAATTTAGGCCATTGAGAAGAACGATAGATGGGAGTTAACAACACTTCCAGAAGGAAAGAAGCCAATAGGAGTCAAGTGGGTGTATAAAATAAAGTACAACCCAAATGGAGAGGTAAATTGGTACAAAGCACGACTAGTTGCAAAAGGGTACAAACAAAAACCCGACATTGACTATTTTGAAGTTTTTGCTCCAGTTGCAATGATGGACACAATACATATGATTATTTCCATTACTGCTCAGAGTAGATGGAAGATTTTTCAAATGGATGTCAAGTCTGCTTTCTTGAATGGTGTGCTTGAAGAAGAAGTTTACATAGAGCAACCACCAGGTTATCAGCAACAAGGAGAAGAAGATAAAGTCTTCAAGCTAAAGAAATCTCTATATGGATTGAAGTAGGCTCATAGAGTTTAGTACACATGAATTGACACATACTTCATCAACAATGGTTTTCACAAAAGTCCTTATGAGCATGCTTTATATTTCAAAACAAACCAGGCTGGAGACATCATCATTATTTGCTTGTACGTGGATGATTTGATATTCACCGACAATAATCTCAAATTGTTAGCAAAATTCAAAGAGACAACATGTCCACACAATTTGAGATGACATATATGGGCCTAATGTCTTACTTTCTAGGCATTAAAGTGAAGCAGACAGATGAAGGAATCTTTATTTCACAAAAGAAATATGCAAAAAATATGCTAAAGAAGTTCAAGATTGAATCATGCAAGCTGATGCTGACTCCGGTGGAAGAAAGATTGAAGCTGGAAAGAGAAAGTGGTGGTGATCTTGTCAACTCAACTAACTTCAGAAGATTAGTTGGAAGCCTCGGGTATTTGACTGCAACAAGACTTGACATAGTCTACGGAGTTAGGCTCATAAGCAAATTCATGAATTCACCAAGAAAATCTCATTGGAAAGCTGCAAAGCGAATCTTGAGATATGCCAAAGGTATAATTGATGAAGGGATTTTTTATTTTAGTTCTAGCAAGCTAGAGTTGGTTGGATACACAGACAGTGATTGGGCTGGTGAAACCGAAACTCGTAAAAGTACTTCAGGTTATGTTTTTCATCTTGGAGATGGTATTTTTTCTTGGTGTTCCAAGAAACAACAAGTAGTTTCACTGCCAACAGCAGAAGCAGAGTACATTGCAGCAACAAATTGTGCTACTCAAGCAGTTTGGTTGCGGAGAATATTGAGCAAATTGAAACATCAACAAAATGGTCCGACAAGAAATTAACAATTGCTCTAACAAAGAATCTAGTGTTTCATGGACGCAGCAAGCATATCGACATCAAACACCACTACATTCATTACTTGATCAGAGATAAAGAAATTGTGGTAGAGTTTTGCATCTCAGGAGATCAACTAGCAGATATTTTTACAAAACCACTCAAAGTGAACATGTTCATAAAGTTGAACAAAATGCTCGGAATGATGAAGCCAAGTTTAAGGGAGGATGTTAGATATTAAACATGGCTAGCTAGAAACTCCTAGAAGCTTATGGTAATTTAGTAAATTGAAATCTCCCTGACTAAGGTTTAAAATAGTTAAAGACTTAACAAAATTGACAATTATCAAGTGGATTTAAGTTGTACATATGTGCATATTACCATCACTCTAGCTTATCATGAATACATAATTAGTTGTGTAGAACAATCTTGAATGACAGTGGTGCAATGGAAAACCGCCTTTGATGTAGTATAAATAGGGATATTGTACTTCACTTTAATCAATCAAATTTGTAGAAGTGTGAAATAAAGCTTGGGAGAAAAAAATAGAGAGTCTCCGATGAGCTCTTGGTGTGTGAGAAAAAATTGTAATATTGCTTTTTGTGTCATAGTGTATGAGTGTATTCTTGTTCCTTCATCAATATAAAATACAGTTTGCTCTATTTTCTTTCCATAACATATATTCCAACTAGGCAATATATATATATATATATATATATATATATATATATATATATATATATATATATATATATATATATATATATATATATATATATATTATATATATATATATATATATATATATATATATATATATATATATATGTATATTTGGATAAATCCAAATTCTTCTTACCACTCAAAATTTGTCACTAAAACTCAATATTATGTAGAAAGATATCTCTAGAGTTTTGAGTGATATCCTCTTTTAACGTCAATTATATATAAACATGGTGCTATGTTAAATTGATTGCTACAATACAGTTAAAACTAACAAATACAATAAATATCACTATATAATATAGCTTTTTAAAAATAAATTTAATTGATATACTCCGTCAAAGATTTTTTACACTATTAATTAATCACAACCACGGATCTATTTGAAAGGTTTGACGTTTATTTTAAACAATTAAAAAATAATACAAACGGATGATTGTGATGCATTGACGGTGTAAAAAATTTTACACTGACAGTGCATAACAATTAATCTCTTTAAAAATTACACCTTCGAATTTTTGTATACAAATGTCACTAGAACATAATAAATAAATCTTTTATCATATCAAAGTAAAATAAATTTATAAATTCATATTTGATATATGAATATTACATCTATTTCTATCATTTACAGTTTTTGCACCTATATTAAAGAATGTTAATATTGTCATAAAATATTTAGAGTTTGACATAATTCATCCATATAAAATTGGTTTGTAAGATGATGAGTATCACTCTATATGAACTATTTCCAAGCTCTATCACTAACCAATATAGGACATGAGATTTTACCAATACACCCCTCACGTCCAACACTCTTTTGAATTTGATGCGTGGATATTAACGTGAGCGGCACAAGATCGAATCAATAGACTCTGATATCATATTAGAGCTTGGTCTAGCTCATCCTCACAAAATTGACTTGCAAGGTGAGGGAGTGATAATATATAAACTTTTTCAATACTCTATCTCTAACTAATGTGCGATTTGGAACTTTTCCAATACACTTTTACTAAATTGTCTTTGTTAATGTGTTTGAAGTAGTGTACAAAATAATTATTAAAGCACACAATTAAAAAAATAACAATCATTTTTACATTAAAAATTGAGAATTATAATTATTTTGAAAAAAAAATTATTAGGTAAAACAATAATCACTTTAAAACAAAAGGAGTACATTATTAGTATAAAAATAAAATTATTCATTACAAAAGTTTTACCCTACATTTTAAACCATAACAAAGGTGACCTATTATTAATTTTTAACTATTACTAATAAGATACTCGTGCGTCCATACACGTAAATTTATTTAATACGATATAAAATATACACATGTAAATTTGAAATGAAAAAAAAATGAATTTGGAGAAAAAAAAGAAAGTTTTCACATTTGAAAATAAAGAATTAATCTCTCAAATTAAAATCATTGTCGGTTAAAATAAAATAGATATTGTCATGATAGTGACCCGTAAAATGGAAAGTTATTGGTGTGCACAATTATTGAGTGATATTCAATTTGATACAATATAAATTATTTTTAGATACACGTGTCAATTTATAATTTGTTATTTAATCGAAAAATGAACAATGATTATATAAACTCAATTGTATTAAATAATCATATAAAAAAAGATACATGTGAGATGGAGAAAGAAAAAAAGCCACATTTGAAAATAAAAAATGTGTCTCTCAAATTAAGATAATTGTTGATTTAAATAAAATAGATATTATTTGGATAAAGTTAGTTGTGTTCATTGTTATTGAGTGATATCTAATTTTATACAATATAAAATGTATTTAGATACACATTAAATTTAGATGAATTACTTAATTATTAAACAAAGAATTAAATGAATATAATATATAATAATTATAAAATAATTATATTTTTATTTTAGATAAATTTTGTGTTTTAAAAATTTAATATTTTTCTGTGTTCTTCTTCATTAAATTAAAAAGAGCTTCAAATTTTGTTAATTATACTTAAAAAAATAAAATAGAAAAAAGTAAATGGAGAGAGAAAATATTAAAATGAAAGTGAGAAAGTGTGAGAAAAAGAAATAAGGGGGAAATTTGAAATTTAAATTAAGAGAAAAAAATTAACAGCAAAAAAGTAAAAAGTAAAAAGTGGAAAATGAATGAGGTGGCAAAAGAAGGTAGTTTCAAATTTTTTTAACATTTATTAATTACAATTATGTCTTTTTTTTTGTATAATTTTTTAAGAAGAAAATGATATATTAGAAAGTTTGATGGTAGTTTATTTTAAGGGATAAATAGCTGATATCATTTTCACAACATAGTAAATTTCATATTATATTGATAACAGCTACTTGCAAAAGAATTTATCTATACTTAAAACATGAATATTCTATTCCATCTTTCTATTTTATATATTTGAATTTTTCACAAGTAAAATTAGAAACATCTCGGTGTGTATATAGTTTATGAATTTTGTCAATGAACAACTAAAAAATTTATACGTATCTGTTGTTGAGAATGTATCAAATGTGAGTAGTATGGATAATAGTCCCACATTGGTTGAAAATATGGAGACTTGAGCATTTATAAGTGAGAGAATTCACTCACCTATTAACTTAAGGTTTGGGTGAATATGTGGTGTCTCTCTCACAAAGAGGTTTCTCTAGATAAGAACTCTCACAATGTTCAATGCTCCCTAGTGAAAAACTCCCCCAACAAATGGTATCATGAGCCTTTGGTTCGAGAAATGGATCGACTTACTTGTAGCGAAAGTAAATGGTACCACAAGGGTGGTGAGTAAGAAACATTTCGTTGTAGAGTGTCAACGGCGCCAGGGTGGTGATTAAGAAATGTTCTGTGTGGTACAAGAGCTTGTGGAAGTAAGAAGAGCTTCCACTTAAGGGGGGTGTTGAGAATGTATCAAGTGCGAGTAGTATGGATAATAGTCTCATATTGGTTGAAAATATGGAGACTTGAGCATTTATAAGTGAGAGAATCCACCCATCTACCACCTTAAGGTTTTAGGTGAGTATGTGGTGTGTCTCTCATAAAGGTGTTGCTCTAAAAAGAAGAAGTCCTACAATGTTCAATGTTCCCTAATGAAAAAATCCCCCAACATCTATGACTTTAAATATTCTTGAATCTTGATATTCATGTCTCTACATCTAATGCGTTCCTAAAATAATATAGAAATCACTACTACATATAATATATTTTACGATAAAGCTTTCACCTTAACCAATAAAAAACTGAGGTCAGATGACCTGAAACGTGTCATTTTATTTTTGTTTTAAAAAAATTAAATCTTATCCCTTAGTTTTATAGAAAACTGAAAGAAAATGTAGCTCAGGGTTTGATATTCGATTCTTAACTCCTGCAACTTTATGCTTTATTTAGAACCAAAATGGAGCCGTTATTTTATAAATCATCTTATCCCTTGGTTTTCATGAAAACCATCATGAAATTTTGATTAATATTTAATTTAATTAAATTGAACCCAATTCTTACCTCGGTTGTGTTCGCTCAGTTTTTTTAAAAACCTATATGTAAACTCTAAACAATAATTTATTCAAACATTAGAACATCAAGTCTCATTCACTTTCCATTATGTCTCATAAATTTTTTGCACCCTAGCGAATGAAAGAAATGTTATTCTTTTCCACCTAACAAATTGAAACATCATTCTTCATCTTATCCAAGGAGGAAGAAAGCTTGGACCTCAAACCAACAATTTTGTTTGACTCTCTCATCATCTTTCTAGTATGTAAAACTTTCTCCATGACTATACTGTAAGAACAAGATTTTATTCTGCATTTGTCCTTTAGTTTTGATGATAATAATGCATTGTTTTTCAGAGAACAATTTTGTACACTAATGATTTTTATCTAGTGTGTAGCTTTTACTAACAGACTCTGACTCTGAAGCATTGACGTGTGACGTCATCAGATTCTAGAATCAACACACTCTGACTCTAAAGAGATACAAGTGCTTTACAATATGCTGTCAAGTTCTAGAAAACTCTTAGACACCAATTTTGATGAATGTTTATGCTAAAGATTCTGACTGTGACTTTGACTGAAGAGTCTTTGAAGGATTGTCAGCCTTCAAGATTCTGCGCTCAAGTTCTGAAGATTCTATAGAACAAGATATAAATACTCTGAAGACCAGGTTCTGAGGAACTGTGTCAAGACTCTAAAGATCGAGGTTCTGAAGATTATGTCAACTAGTCTCTTGATCCTTTTAAGCATGATTCAACATCATTTCATCAGAAGCTTCTGAATATTAGAAGATAAGATCAAAAGGTTTTGCATAAGAAAAATAGTACACAGTACAAGATCATCCTTCTTTCCACTACACTGATTTTTTATGGGCTAAGGACAATACTATTATACCATTTTGTCTCTTATATGCAAATTGTTACACAAAGAGACAACTGCAATTTTCTATCTCAATTCTACCCTCCAATGGATCTTTTATCTGCCTATATAAAGAAGACTTGAAAGAATGGAAGAAGTTGCTAATGCTCATGCTAATTCACTACGCTAAAATTATGCTCATAGACACGCTCTTACTATAATAATATTTTTTGTGTATAGTCTTTGTAAAAACACAAGAGTTGTTGCTTGTTATTGTGTGAGATATTCAATGTATTAATCTTGTGTTAACCTGCTTTCTTAGAAGTAATACTTGTAAACACACACTTGTAAATCTCAAAGTTGTTTGAGTAGTTTCCTTGAGTGACTAGGTTTTAGTCAGATAGACTCAAGAAGGCAAAGATGGTTTGTCTTTCTGATCTCAAAGTTGTTTGAGTGATTTCCTTGAGTAACTAGGTTTTAGTCAGATAAACTCAATAAGACAAAGATGATTTGTCTTTGTGGTATCTATAATCAATTTTGGTTGTCATGGATTAAGTCCTTGTTGAGAAGGAAAAATCACTTTGGTAGGGTGAACTGGAGGTAGCTTAGTTAGCAACAAACCAATATTAAAATAAATTTATTATTTTTCCTGTTCATGTTATTGTTTGAAAGAGTTGGTTTTGAAAAATCTTTTGTTTTAAGAAAACCAACTCAAACCCCCATTTCTTGTGTTTCTTTCCACCTTCAATTGGCATCAGAGCTCCGGTTCTGCTCTTGATAAGATATCAAACACTTAACATTGTCAGATAAAGATCTAGTGTGAAACACAATGGTTGCCCTCCCACCACCAGTTGCTTAACAAATGATAGAGATCATTACAATGCTAAACCTCTAGTTTTTGATGGAGATAGATTTGACTATTGGAAGGATATAATAAATATCTTCTTTCTAGGTCACAATATTGATTTATGGGATATGGTAGTTGGTGGCTACGTACACCTAGTAGATGCAACTGGCAATAAAGTTGAAAGAAGAGTGATGAATGATCAATAGAAGAAAGACTATAAGAATCATCACAAAGTAAGAACCATCTTGCTAAATGTTATTTCATACACTAAGTATGAGAAAATTACCAATAGAGATACTGCTAAATCTATATTTGATTCTCTGGGGATGACACATGAAGGGAATGCACAAGTCAAAGAAACCAATGCTCTTTCCTTGATTCAAATATATGAAGAATTCAAGATGGAGGATGAAGAAATTGTTGAGAACATGTTCTCAAGGTTTCAAACTCTTGTTGCAGGACTTAAGGTTCTGGATAAAGGGTATTCTACTGTTGATCATGTTAAAAAGTTCATCAGAAGTCTACCTATGCGTTGGAGACATATGGTAACAACTCTGAAGTTATCAAAGGATCTTAACAATACTTCTTTTGAAGAACTGGTTAGTTCTTAAAGAAGTCATGATATTGATCTCGAGGAAGATGAGCCCAAGAGAAAGGGCAAGTTTGTTTCTCTGAAGTCTTCAGGTGAATCTGAGAAGACGAAAGCTCTTCAAGCAAAAACTAATGAAGAGTCTGAAGAGGAATCAGAAAAAGAAGATGAATTTCCTCTTCTGTCCAGATGTGTTAATCAACTCTGAAAAAAAGGCAAGGAAAATTTAGAGGATAAAGAAGGACAGGTGGTCATTCTGAGTCCACTTCTTGATCTAAGAAGGTTGGACCTGGCAAAGAACTCATGTGCTTTGAGTGCAAGGAGTCTGGCCACTTCAAGAATGAATATCCCAAGTTAAAGAAAGAAAGACCTAGGAAGAACTTCAGAGTAAAGAAGAAGGGTTTGATGGCTACATGAGATGATTCAGAGTCTTTAAAAGGTGATTCTGAAGAAGAGCAAGCTAATGTGGTGCCGGTGGCTTGCACAGAAGCTCGTGCGAAAATGATTCAACCAGAATCAGAATCTGAGTCAGATTTTGAAGAGGTATTTTCTGAACTTTCTCGTTCTAAGCTTGAATCTAGTTTATCATAAGTTCTAGAAAAATATAAGAATCTTTTGGACAAAAACAAGTACCTGAAGAATATTCATGTATCTGAATCAGAAGATTATTGTAAGCTTCTGGAAGATTTTTCAAGTTTGAGTGAAGAAAATATAATTTGAAAACAAAAATTAAGTGCCTCAATGCAAGAGTCTCAAACCTGAAAAAAAAAATTCTTTCTAAAGCCTCTATAGGTTATGGTGATATCTTACAAAAGTATGATAAATCTTTCTAGAAATTTCTTGCTAAAAGCTTGTATAGAAGCTTAATGGTTCCATGATTTATGGTGTTAGCAGAAATGGAACAAGGAGTATTGGCTATGATTCTGACGATGAATCTGATTCTGAAAATGATGATAAGCCCAATACTCTTCAGAGCTATTTTGTCCCTTCTAGGAAACAAAATGGAGTTATGCCTGAATGTAGAATTTCTTCTAAACCTAAGGCTAAAGTGAAACCTCATTCCTATTTTAATTAGGCATACATGTATAGTTATCCTACACAAAAACCCAAGTTTGTTAAGAACTCTGGGAAGTTTAACCCCAAAGGATCCTGAAAGATGTGGTACCTAAAGACAAAATATTATATGTTGTAGATATCCTTAGCAGCAGAGTGAAACACCAGTCATGGTACTTGGACTCTAGATGCTCGCGGCATATGATGGGAAGAAGCCATATGTTCCAAAGCTTGGAACTTAAGCCTGGAGGCTTCGTCGGTTTCAGAGATGATCAGAAAGAGAAGATCATTGGCTCCAGAACAATAGGTAACTGTAAACTTCCTTTCATTACTAATGTTCTTTTAGTTGAAGGATTAATGAATAATTTGTTTTCTATAAGTCAATTAAGTGACTTTGGTTATGAAACTATTTTCAATCAAAAGTCCTGTAAAGTTGTAAGTCAAAATGATGGCTCAGTTCTTTTCAATGGAAAGAGGAAGAAAAACATCTATAAAATAAGACTTTATGATTTGAAGAATCAAAAATTAAAATGTCTTATGTCTGTAAATGAAGAGCAATGGATGTGGCATATACGATTGGGTCATGTTAGCACGAGGAAGATTTCTCAGCTAAATAAGCTTAATTTAGTCAGAGGCCTGCCAAATTTGAAGTTTGCTTCAGATACTCTTTGTGAAGCATGTCAAAAAGGCAAGTTTTCTAAAAAATCTTTCAAGGCTAAAAAAGTTGATTCAACCTCCAGACCATTGAAGCTTCTTCATATTCACTTGTTTGGTCTAGTGAAAATTGTCTATGTCAATGGTAAGAAGTATGGACTAGTCATTATTGATGACTACATGAGATGGACATAGATGAAATTTCTCAGACACAAGAATGAGTCACATTTTGTGTTTTCTACCTTCTTCTCTCAAGTGCAAAATAAGAAGGATTTAGGAATTGTAAAAGTCAGAAGTGATCATGGTGGAGAATTTGAAAACAAATATTTTGAAAAAGTCTTTGATTCTAATGGAATTTCCCATGATTTCTCCTGCCCTAGAACTCTACAACAAAATGAAGTTATATAGAGGAAGAATAAGACTCTGCAAGAGGTGGCCAGAACCATGATTAACGAGACTAATGTGGCTAAGCATTTTTGGGTAGAGGAAGTCAACAAAACATGTTATATTTAGAACATTATATCTATAAGACCTATTATGGGTAAGACTCCTTATGAATCGTGGAAGAATTTGGAGCCCGACATTTCATATTTTCATCATTTTGGATGTTCTTGTTTTATGATGAAATCTAAAGAGAATATAAGCAAGTTTGATTCTAAGGCACATAAGTGCATCATGTTAGGATACTCTGAATGCTCAAAAGGCTATGGAATATACAATACTGAGACCCAGATTGTTGAAGAATCAATACACGCCAGATTCAATGATAAGCTTGACTCTGAAAAATCTAAGTTAGTTGAGAAATTTGCAGATCTAAAGATCACTTATTCAGGCTCTGGAGGAAACAATTCAGAAGCCAAAGAAGTTGAAGCAAAGACTCTTAAGCTCCTCAACCAGAAGTTGGTGAAGCACAAACCCCTCTAACAAGGAATAAAAAACATATTCACATTCTAAAGAATTAATTCTAAGAGACAAGTCTGAACCTATCAAAACCAGATCCTCTTTCAAACCTTTTGAAGAGACTCTTCTGGATTTGGTGTCTCAGATAGAGCCTACATCAATTGATGAAGCGCTTATGGACACAAAATGGATTTTGGCTATGGAACAGGAACTCAGTCAATTCTCCAGAAATGATGTGTGGGATCTAGTGTGAAGACCCAAAGGAACTCACGTTATTGGAACAAAGAGGGTCTTCAGAAACAAGCTGAACGAACAAGGAGAAGTAGTAAGAAACAAAGATCGACCGGTAGCACAAGGTTATAGTCAGCAAAAAGGGATTGACTATATAGAAACCTTTGCACTAGTTGCTAAGTTAGTTTATGTTCGTATCTTAATTTCCTTTGTTTTTAATCATAACATCATCTTGTATCAGATGGATGTTAAAAGTGAATTTCTGAATGGTTACATTACTGAAGAAGTGTATGCACACCAACCCCTAGCTTTGAAAATTCTAAAAATCCAGATTTTATTTTCAAGCTTAAGAAATCATTGTATGGTTAAACAAGCTCCCAAAGCATGGTATGAAAGACTAAACAACTTTCTTTTAGATAACGATTTGACCAGAGGTAAAGTTGATACAACATTATTTTGTAAGTCATTCAAAAATGACATTCTTGTTGTTCAAATTTACATTGATGATATCATACTTAGTTATGCTAATGCTACTTTGTGCAAGGAATTTGCTAAGTCTATGCAGGCAGAGTTTGAGATGAGTCTGATGGGAGAACTCAAGTTATTTCTAGGGATTCAGATCAATCAAAGTCCAGAAGGAATATACATCCATCAGAGCAATTACACCAAAGAACTTTTGAATAAGTTTGACATGTCAAAATGCAAGATGTCAAAGACTCATATGCATCTTACATGTATCCTTGAGAAGGATGAGGTAAGTGCTAACGTATAACATAAGGTATATAGAGGTATGATTGGTTCCCTTCTGTACTTGAATGCTTCTAGACCTTCCATTTTATTTAGTGTATATTTGTGTGCTCGCTTCCAATCAGATCCCAGAGAGTCCCACTTAACAGCTGTTAAGAGGATCTTCAAGCATCTGAAAAGTATGATTAACCTTGGCTTGTGTTATAGAATATCTAAATACTATAAGCTAGGGGTTATTGTGATGATGACTATGCTGGAGACAGACTTGAAAGGAAAATCACTTCTGGAAGCTGTAAGTTTTTGGGAGATAATTTGAACTCGTGGTCCAACAAAATGCAATCAACAATAGAACTTTCAACTACTGAAGTTGAATACATTGCAGCCTCGGGATGTAGCACTCAGATGCTCTGGATGAAAAGTCAGCTAGAATATTTCTAGATATATGAGAGTATATTCATATACTCTGTGATAATACTTTTGCTCTCTGTTTATCTACGAATCCTATTTTGCATTCTAGAGAAAAACATATTAAGATAAAACATCACTTTATATGTGACTATGTTTAGAAGGGAATTTTAAATCTAAAATTCATTGATACAGACCATCAATGGGATGATATCTTTACAAAACCCCTTGCTAAAGATAAATTCATTTTTATTATGAAATATTTGAAAATGGACTTATGTCCAGAATGAAAAAGATGTTTTTTTTCTTCAGAATGTTAATCTCTCAGAATTGAAAAATGAGACTCTAAGATTTGTTGGTTGTTCTGAACATGTGAGTCTTCTGAAGTTAGAAGATTTCATAAGTTCAGATGTATCCAGTTAGAACTTGTTTGGTTAAACAAATCCTCTTTATGGATACTGAACAATTTTTCATTAAATAGCTGCCAATCAATCTCGATTAGTGGAACATTTTTAAGACAGTTGTCTTAAAAATGAATCATTTCTGATCTGACGATGTGACACGTTGGATGAATAAATCTTAGGATCAAGTAAAACTTTCAGGCTTTACCCCCTTGTCATCATTTTTTTCTTTTCTATAAAGTTTTTCATGATTGCAAAAACGTCTATTTAAACCCACTTCACACACTTTCGCTACTATCTCAACCCACACTTTCTCTTTTTGAACTTAAAAACTTTCAGCAAACCCTAAAACTCTTTTCTTTATCAACAATGGCATCTTCACAACAATCTTCTCAACAAATTCAAGAACAACAATAACCTCAACAACAAGAGCAAGTACTTGAAGGACTTCAAGAACTCATGTTGTCTACTCTAGTTGAAAAGTTAAACGTCTTGTGTGAATTTTTGGTGGACTTTAATAACCTCAAAGAAAATGGGTATGATCTATTTAGAACCTTGATATTTCAAGGATGTGAAGGTTACTTTGAACATTTAAAAGGACTAGCTTACAAAGAGTTAGTTAAGTAGTTCTGGATTTTTTCTGAGGCTACGAATCTTCAAGTGACATCATATGTATTGGGTCACAAGATCTCAATTTCTGAAAAACTTATTGCTACTCTTCTGGGTCATGATGGTTCTGGAAGGTGTTGTTTTGGTATGGTTTCCAAGAAGAGTAAGATGGAAGATATTGCAAAAGTCATCTTTAATAATGGAAAGCCATCTTCCAATCGTAAGAATCTTCATGAAAATCTTAGAATCTGGTTTAGGATATGTGCATGAGTCAAGCACACAAAATCTCAATTTTTCATGATTTTAAAAAATACTTTGAGATTTTCCTTTCAACCTAACTTGAATCAATAACACATATGTTTTTGTTACACTAACTCAACCAATTGACTAAAACAATCATGATCAAACTCAAGTATAACAATTGAATTATGCATGCTAAAAAACGAATCAATTTAAAACTTGAAGGAGGCTCAATAAACAATAATAAATAAAAGGAAAGCAACAAGACAAGAAAAAAAATCGTATTCAGGTTCTCCCCCTGAATGTATTAGGCACATGTAACTTCAATTTTCCCTTTTTTTATGCTTGGCAAGCTTTCACTTGGAATTGAGTCGGCTTTGATCCAAAAGCAAAAACACTTGTGCTCCCCCTTAAACATTGCACACAAACAACACAACATAAAATGCATAAATCAATTCTAGACTCACATTGCAACTTCTCCCCCTTTGACAACATCAAAAAGAGATAGATCAAAATTAGTTTAAAAACCAAATAACAAACCACAAACAAATATTTTTAGAAAAACACATGAGCTAAACAGCTAAGAAGATTATACATCAACAAAAATAGGATATAAAACACGAAGATAAACATGACATATGCAACAAGACGAAATATAGATATGCAACACCATTCAACAACATACAATTAAGTGATAAAAACTATCATGTAAGGAAGATTAAATAATGCATGAATAAACATATGAATGCTCAAATGCACATAATTAGCAACCCACATTTAAAAAGACTTAAATGCATAAAATAAAAATAAAAACATGATATAGATGAATGAGTAAAATACATAAGGTAATAAACAAATCAATGAACATATCCAGAACAAACATACACACAATGATATAAAATTGGACACAAGAGTTATATAGACATGCTAATGTAGTCTGTGAAACTATGATTTTCTACAAGTATTAGTGAAAACAAAATATACATATAAAATTAAATGAAACAAAATTCTAAATCTATTTAAAGCATGAGGAATCTAAGATTCTTGAATCCCTACAGATCTTGTGAAAAGGTTCCAATGACAATGGTTTTGTAAAAATATCAAGAAGCTGACTTTAGTGTCAACGTATTCAAAAACGACATCCCTTTTTCAACATGATATCTAAGAAAATGGTCACAAATCTCAATGTGTTTAGTTTATGAATGGAGTACTGGCGGTAGAAAGAGAAATGCTATGATGCTTCTTATTGTGCCAAGAAACTAAACAACTCCCAAATAAGTGACATGTACCACTAGTGCTTTTCCAATCCAACTTCCACCCAACAAAGTCAAAATCAGAAAAAGCTACTAAGCTACATGTGCTACCTTTAGGATACCAAAGACCGTGTTGGAAGGTTTTGTTAAAATACCTCAAAATTCTTTGTACGGTCTTAAAGTGGGATTCCTTATGTGTCGTTTGATATCTAGCACACATGCACTCACTAAACATGATATCCGTCCCACTCACTGTTAAATAGAGTAATGATCTGATTATACCTCTATACCTGGTGATCTCGAAATCCACTCCATTTAAACCTTTCCAATTAGCAATTCGAAGCCATATGGGTTGAAATGTTCCTTGAGTTTTGCATATCGAACTTCTTGAAAAGCTCTAGGTAATACTTCATTTGACTTTTGAAAGCTCCTTCTTCAGCTTGCTTGATTTGAAATCCTAGAAAATATGTGAGCTCTCCCATAAGAGACATTTCAAATTCTCCCTGCATCAAATTTCCAAACTCTCGGCAAAGAGATTCATTAGTAGAACTAAAAATAATATCATCTACATATATTTGAACTAAACGAATATGCTTTTCTTTGTGTATAATAAACAAAGTGGCATCAACTTTACCACGATTGAATCCTTTTTTGAGTAAAAATCCACTCAATCGCTCATACCAAGCTCTTGGAGCTTGTTTGAGACCATTAAGGGCTCTTTTAAAATTAATAACATAGTTAGGATTATTGTGATCCTCAAACACAAGATGTAACACCCCGTGTAATATACATCTAGAAAATACATTATACGCAATGTTAATTGGTACTAATACAACACAAGTGCCTAACGACATCATTATATATACATGTCTAAAAGAAAAATATACAACTATGGAACATGATATACAAAGAGTACCTACTCAAAAGCTAAGATCAATGTACAATATCCACAGATGCACATAATCCACAACGGAAGATCACAATGATAAAATTCTTCGAAACATCATAAAATGAGCTTTCCCTTGCCTTTCACCTGCTCAGAACTACCTGAAAAACAACAATAATAGTGGGAAAAGATAATAATCTCAATGATTTCTTTTATCTTATGGGTACACACCGAGGTACCTTCACGTCCTAATATAACAAACTAAGTTATTTATCATAACCTAAGTTATTTTCTTACTAATTCAGTCACTTAGTTGCAATCCTAAGTTTACTCTCACTTATCATCATGGAACATGATTTATTCATTATTCATCCAATACATACACATCATAATATTATACAAGAAGCACACATAATAATTCATCACTAATAGGACTTTCGAAACAAAGGTTCCTCACCAAATAGAACTTTTGGAACAAAGGCTCCTCACCAAGTAGGACTTTCGGAACAAAGGTTCCTCACCAAATATCCAACCAATAATTGGAACGTAAATATACTTGATAGTATAACATCATCAATCAAGTAAATAATTGGCGTTCATGTATGGTTTCCTCACAATTTCTTCAATTAACTTTCTAATTAAGCATTACACGAAGCTTTCACGCAACCTGCTTCAACCTAAGGTAACCCACATACACGACACATAGTAAGTGCACATCTGATCCTCCTATAGTGGGGTTAACCGGACTCAACCGGAAAAAAGATGGAGTTAAGAACAAAGAACTCAATTGTGTTATAGCTCTCAACGTTATCTTTCTAACGCATCTAACTGCGTCTCATTCCGAGTCACGAACCTCAAGTTACGACGAAAACATTATTTTGAACAAAATCTGCCTTCATGAGTCGAAACAAGTGTAAACTATGAATCAAATCAAATCACTCATGGGCTAACCATAAGGGTATGATTCAAATAATAACTCTAGTGAAAATATTTTGTTCAAGTCAAATTAGTCTGAATTGCATTTCTGCAAAAATTTTGCTTCCTGATTCGAATCAAACCTTGTAAATTCCATATTTTCACCTATTCTTCATTCTTTTATCAATCCAAAGATATAGTAACTCATACTATCATACCCTAACATCAATTAATCATATTAGAAGGATAAAAAAACAACAAAATGGAACATGGAAGGCAACAATACATGAACCGACTAGCTGTCATCATGTTTCTTCATTTCTTAACATCTCTAACAATCCAACATAACTTCTAACATAACAATACGACATCATATCACACAAACTCATACCAAACATCATGGGTTTTGTCGCAATGCGAAAAACAACCGACGGAAAAATACAGAGCCGTCACCGACGCTATTCATCCTATGACGGAAAGGGAGCGCAGGACTAACCTAAGAAAGGGAACGAAACTGTCTTACGACCAGAGATTGCAAGGTACGGGAGTCGGTTACGCAAGGGGAAGGTATTAGCACCCCTCACGTCCGCCGTACTCGACGGGATCCACGCTAAAAGATAGCTCAAAGAATAGGATAAGGTTGCTAATAAAACTGCTCAAAGAAATCTGCACAAACTGGAATAATAAAACAGGTGGAAGAAGACGGAGGAAGTGGACTCGGCAGGATGTCGCCTCCTGGGCCTACGTAGTTTGTCAGAAACAAACATCAGAGTCAACGTAGTTCGGGAAAAGGGAGGCATGCTCGCTAGGATATCGCATCCTATGCCTACGTATCTTCTCTATCCATAGAAGAATCAGAACACTCGTAGCTCGGCTAACGCACGCCGAAACAAAACATCAAAAAGAGACGCTGAGACGTCAAAAGAAACACTCAACAGGAAACAGAATGCCAATACATGGACTTATTCCCGACTCCTAACAACAAAAACAAGGAAACAGAATGCCAATACATGGACTTACACCCGACTCCTAACAACCCAAACAAGGAAACAGAATGCCAATACATGGACTTACATCCGACTCCAAACAATAACCAACGCTAACCAACGAACATCAAAGAAAAAGGTTATCAAAATGAACCCCAACAAAGTTACTAACTATCCAGTCAGTCACCACAAATGAACCCCAAAGATGAACCCCAATATGAATGACAATCTCTATAAATGAACCCCAAGTGATACAGTTAAACCCTCAAATGTGAACCCCAAATCAGTATAGGTGAACCCCAATCTGAATCCCCAAGTGATGACAGAAGAAATCCTCAAGGTATAAACATACCACACACGCACACGCTGAACAAACGAGTACTCACACCAAAGAAGACAAACAAAAGGTGAACACACACAAAACAACAAAAGAAAAAAGAAAAGGTTGACACACATAGACTCAAAAAAAGAAAAGGGTGTCCAGAGAGATTGCTCGCAACCTCCTGCCTACGTATCTCATCTGGTATGAGAATCAGGGCGACGTAGTTCCCCTTAACAAGGGTACAACACTCTCCTAACCAGAGACCAGGGAAACAACAAACTAATAGGGAGACTAAGACTCGAGCCTAATAGTTGTCATGCCATCAAATATCCATAAGTTGAGGTCTCTAATAGAATCCTAACTCACACAGGAAGCAAGTCAATTCAGAGGAAAGCTGATAACCACACTAACACAAGTGAACAAGCATCACACACTATATTCATACAAGAGGCCCAAACAATGGGTAGGCTTTAGTCAAGAGGGGTCATATCAACCTCGACAAACAAGCCAAACTGTAAGGGTGATCAACTGGGCTCTTAACCACTGACATTGAACGTCAGGGTGAGAAGATCAAAATGGTAATGAGGATGAGACCTCATAGCTCTTAACCCTGGTCAGGGTGAGCTCATGACAAAGAAAGCGTGGGGATCCAGAAAGAGGGATCCTATTCCACTTGACAGACACTGGACAAAGATCTTGGGTTCATGTTCAGAAGCATCAGCACGTAGTGCGAGCATAAAGAACGACTCACTGAATAACGGGGGATTGGCTACTAATCCCTTTTATCCGTCAATTGCCTCTTCACGGAGGTCTTATCAAGTGTCACATGCCTCATCTTGGAGGTCTTTGGCACAATCTGTAAACAATCACAAACAGAGCCTCTTAAGGAGGTCTTCCAGCCAAATGCCTGCCAAAAAGGTGACAGGACTTCCAGACTACATGAAGTAAGAGAATAGCTACCTAAGTGGTGTATCAACCACAATCCTAAGCTCAAGCAAGAGCTAAAAGCAAGCAACTAATGTACCTGTACAAAAGCTAACAGGTCAGTACTTCAGACATAAAAATCAGAAAACAAACAGTGAAACCATCCAACTGTACACAACTCAATGAACAATGCTCAAGCACTCAAATGAGTTCAATCCTATCAATTAGAACCCTACAAAACACAAAAGTTAGAACACAATCCAATTTGCATCTCACAAAGTGAGACCAAACCAACCATCAATGCTAAATGTCCAAACCTGAAACACAAAGCACAATTAATTCATGTACAAAACACTAGTACAAAGACTAGGTCCAAAACCAAACCAAATGATCAAAACAGAAGTCAATCTTTCACATAAAGCAAGTTCAAACATGTCACAAAATGTCCTCAAAAGGACCAACATCAATTCAAAAAGAAAAGGCATCAAATGATCAATGTAAAGCAAAGACCAACAAATGAGAACAAAATGGACATCCAAATTAGAAAATCCAAATCAAAAGAGAAAAACATGCAAAGGCTATGAAATTTTTTATGCAAGCTACTCATGTCATGAACAAGCATTGTGCAAAAAATCAAATCCAGAAAGGTTCAAATGATAGGTGAACAAAAATGCACAAATGCAAGGTCAAAAATGTGACACAAATTGTCACATACATCTTCATGTGTCAAAAATAGTGATAGCATATGAGAAAAAATTCAAACCAATGCTCAAAAATTCATATCACATGTGAAGATCAAACATGCAAAAATTCATATCAAATGGATCAACACATAGTATTTCACAATGTAATGAACATAACATATCAAAATAGCACAAGGTTCAATCAAAAATTCCAAAATAAAAATCCAGAAACAAACAAATCATGAAATTAACACTATAAAAAAACTAGAGATCAAAACAAGATTATTAAAAAAAATTGGAGTCAATTTGGAGCATTTTACTATTTTTAATGATTTTTCAAAGATGAATGAAATAATATGAAAAATTAAAATGAAATGGAGGGAAAACAATTATTTGAAATAAATCAGAATTAATCTGAGCCATATGATCTAGCGCGAAAATGTAATCAAGCGGTCCATATTTTGAAACTCAAAACGCACAACATTACTAAACACAGTCAGCATGCCACTCAAGCAAGTCAAACACACGCAAGCATGGTCAAACAAATGAGAACCAATGGAATGGACATGCAAGTGAAACAATCAGCATCCATCAAGCATAAGTGAAACGCAGCGTTTCATTTATTACATGGCACGCAACGTCATCAGGTCAAGGCACACGCAAGCGAGTCAAACGAATCACAGTCAATGGATTGGACACGAGGCGCATACGTGGATAACACAGTGGACAAAACCCTAACCAGTTGCAGACGGCGGAGCTATTCTCCGACCGTCTTCTTCGGCCACATCCACGGCGGAGCTTCAACAATTTTTTTCCAGAAATGAGCAAATTGTACACCATTCAAAAGATCTTGCAACATAGAATCCAAATATCATGTTCATTCTACCTAAATCATCATGAATTGCACGGATCGAACACAAACATTATCATGAACAAAACTTCCAGTTCACATATCAGGCTCAATACTTAACCAAACTTAATTCTAAGCATATCAGCATTCTCTACACAACAGGATCTACCATTCTATGTACATAAAATAGCAAAAGGAGAAGATCAATTTCAACCTACTTGGAATTGCAGTTCACTATTCACGCGTGTTCAAGGCCTCTACAGCTCCAGATCTACTCTACTTTACTCCTCTTGAAGCTTTGTGCAAAAGGAATCAACTGAAAACGCTTGGATTTGCTTCAATTACAAAAATCCATCAACATGTGATTGTACACGAATTGCTCCAATTCTTGCTCAATTGTCCAAACCAATGGTTGATTCTTGACCAATGAAGGATGATGATCAAGAATCTTCCATTAGGTTTATTTTGGGATGTCTTGATAATTAGAAGTATTTTGCAAAAAGAATGGACCAAATTGGAGTTTTGTATCAAAAGTTATGTCACTTTGAAATTCCATGTATACTTTGTGATCATTTGGCCATAACTTCTCAACCAATCCTCATATGATCATGAAATAGGACTTTTTGGAAATGGGAGAGAAAGATCTACAATTTTCATGTTCACCAAAAATCCATTTGAAACTTATTTGATGTTGATAGGTCAATTTGAATGTGGACCAAAAACTTACCATTTTTGGAAACTTGAAATTACAGGTCATTTTCCATTTTTGGAAACTTTTGCCATGACTTCAAAATCTTCAAGATAGATGTTTAGAATGACAAATGGACCTCTTTTGAACATGATTGAGGTGTCTCAACTCATTTCCCCACCTCATAGCCCTCAGTTGACTGCACAGTTGAGTTTTTGGTCCTCAGATGACCTTGAAATGCCTTGATCCACTTGAGCCTCTACCACTTGGGGAAACTGCTCAAAAATGAAACCCTAGCTCATGTAAGCTCTTCATAACAATCATGTGACATTCATCCCAAGAAAATACCTCATCTCTTTGAGAATAGTTGGAAGAATGTCATTGATTAGGGTTGACCAGAGGTCACAACCCTAATCCAAAGGAACTTGAAAATGAACAATGAAACCCTTGATGATGATAGAACCATGGTGATGGTAATATATCCTTGCAAACAAGATGATACTCAAGACCTTTGAAGAATCAAGAAACCCTGATGAAAAGCAAACCCTCAGATGGTTGATCATCAATTCATAGAGACCCTCAGGCTTGAATCATGTAACTTCTCCATCTTTTGAAAAGACCTTGGAGGATGACCTTCTTATTTCCATATGATATGCAAAATGCAATGCCTAATGCCCTAAAATATGGAATGCACTATGTCAAACTAATCTCAAGAAGAGGAGGGAAAATTTTGAGGTGTTACAGCTGCCCCTATTCAATCCACTGTGAACCTGTCGATATGAACAACCTCGGCTTTCAGATGATCAGGGTGAAGAGTGATTGAATACAAAGAACAAACGAACAATTTGCGCTCCGCTGGGAATTAAGTAACAATGCCTGTCAGAATCGGCAAAGAGGTAGTCTTGAAAGAAAAATCTGTCTGGTACGGTGAGAGTCGGTCTGAATACCGAAAAGAATGTTAACCTGGATACCAAAATAAATGGTAACACAGGAATAACCATGGCCTGAATGCCGCTCATCAGTCTGAATACTGGAAATGACTTCGATCTGAACATCGACAGATATGAGATTTATTAGTATTGGTCTGAACACCAAGAGACTGGCCTGAATGTCACTTCGGTCTGAATACCGGAAAATTGGCCTGAATGCCACAAGTCGCGTCGACCTGAATGTCGGAAACTTCTTCGATCTGACCATCGGAAAATTGGCCTGAATGCCACTTCGATCTGAACATCGGAAAATTGGCCTGAATGCCACAAGTGCTTCGACCTGAATGTCAGAAACTTCTTCGATCTGACCATCAGAAAATTGGCCTGAATGCCACAAGTGCTTCGACCTGAATGTCGGAAACTTCTTCGGTCTGAACATCGGAAAATTAGCCTGAATGCCACATCCGCTGGGGATTTTCTCTTAGTTATTATTATTATTATTATTATTATTATTATTATTATTATTATTATTATTATTATTATTATTATTATTATTTGCTTTTCTTGAACCCCCAAAACTTCTTTGCTTTTACTGCCAAATAATGAACCCCGTTCCCCATTTGAACCCCGTTCTCCAGAAGACACTCCGCGTCTCCTTTTCTCCTGATGGACCCCGATCTCTGTGTTGATCGCGTAACGTTCTCCAATCTTGACTTCCATCCCTGAACGACGGAAAATTTTCCTCCAATATCGCACTACTGGGGAATACTGTGGATTCAAAATCACGATGCCAAACTCCTCAGAGAAACATCTTCACCAACCAGCTAAACCAATCCTCAAACGGTAACCACAACTTGAGACTAGTTTATGCTTTATATGCGTATGTTTGACTTTTTCAATGGCGTAATGCTCCATAACCATGGAAATGCTACGCAATTTAGGAGGATGCAATGCAATATGATTCTCTAAATGATGAATGCATAAAAAGTATCCCCCTCAGGGGACGACACGAGCCACTCTGCTGAGGAACTCGATATCGCTCCAATCTCCAACCCTACTTGGGATAACATTACTGATGGGGAAAGGACAATCCTTATTGGGGATGACCTCCACTGAACTCGATCCGCTTGGGGACTTTGATGGGGAAAAACTACCAACGCACACCCCTGCCGGGGGAACAACAACCTTCCGACCTGCTGGGGAAATAACAATCTCAACCCTGCTAGGGGAAACAACAAACTTCAGGCTTGGCTGCCGAGGAAACACCGACCTCGAATCCGCTGGGGAAAAACGGAATAATTGACACGGAACACCTGTCGACTCGTCGAACACTGGTATTCACCCTCTAACCATAGTGTCAATTTTCCACTTCCTCGGACTTTGAAGAGTCTTCTTGATTAACCCCCTAGGATCGTCGCAATTCTTTCGTTGTCTTTACACCATTCCTCAACTCCTTGTCCCTGATTGGACTCGAAGGAATCTTCTGTCAAAAAGGCTTCATATCACAACCTGCAAGTGAGTGAAAATAACCAACAGCACCTGCAAAATAGATCGTTAGATAAAACGTGCCCCAGGCATGCCAAAATTTAAACACCTAGGTCACTCAACCTTCCGAATAAGATTTCAGGTTTCAATCCTATAAACATGCATTGGAAGGGACCCCTATGTCTCAAAATGCAAAGATTCTTTGTCAAAATAAACGGATGTTTTTGCAATCAAAGCGGTAATGAAAACAAAAACAAAATTATTTGACTGAATATGCATTTTATTGATTGAAAAAGGTGGCTCGTAACTGAGCAGTACACAGGAAGCAATCCCTGAAAAGAGGTAATTGCGCACAAAAGGAAAATCTATCCTAATGGCAATGTGAAACCGTGATCTCATCAAGTTCCAACCCGGTTACAACCCATATGTCCTCAAGACTCTCCGCGCTTTCTGCCTTCTGAACAAGACGCTTCCGACCGATCTCTGCCGGGGATTATCCATGTGTCATATCCAAAGTACCAACGATCATGCTAGACGCAGTTGTTCGTTTCATTCCCTCTTTTGCCTGGACCGTCCTTTCGGGTTTTCAGTCCACCGGGATACCCTTTTTTGCCCAAGCCGCCCTTGTGGGGTTTTCGACTTGCCGGGTGTACAGTTTTTCTCTTTTTATCCCTAATTTTTGCCCGAACCTTTTTCATTTTTTTTTTGTTCGCCGGGATGCCCATTTTTGCATAGACTATTTTATTCTTTCCGTCCAGCGGGTCTCTTACACGAAGTATTTTTTAATTGCATCCGCATTCACAGGGGATGGAAAATCCTCGCCATCCATGGTCGTCAACAACAAAGCTCCGCCCGAGAAAACCTTCTTGACCATGAATGGACCTTCATAATTGGGTGTCCACTTGCCCCGACGATCGTTCTGAGGAGGAAGGATCCTTTTCAACACCATATCTCCCACATGGTACACACGAGGTCGCACCTTTCGATCAAAAGCGCACTTTATTCGCTGCTGGTACAACTGCCCATGACAAATGGCCGCCAACCTCTTTTCCTCAATCAAGCTCAACTCTTCGTACCGAGTCCTTACCCATTCAGCCTCTTCTAATTTCACATCCATCAGGACTCTCAATGACGGGATCTGGACCTCAACCGGTAGCACAGCTTCCATTTCATACACAAGCGAGAAAGGCGTTGCCCTAGTAGATGTACGCACCGAGGTTCGATACCCGTGCAATGCAAACGGCAACATCTCGTGCCAATCCTTATAGGTTACGACCATTTTCTGCACAATCTTCTTAATATTCTTATTAGCCGCCTCAACCGCCCCATTCATCTTCGGACGATAAGGAGAACAATTGTGATGCTCGATCTTGAACTCTCGGCACAGTTCTGCCATCATCTTGTTTTTGAGATTAGAACCATTATCAGTAATGATTCTTTCGGGAACCCCATATCTGCAAATGATGTCTCTTTTCAGGAACCTGGCCACGACCTGTTTCGTCACGTTTGCATAAGAGGCCGCTTCCACCCACTTGGTGAAGTAGTCAATAGCCACTAATATGAACCGGTGCCCATTCGAAGCCGTATGCTCGATCTTTCCGATCATATCAATGCCCCACATAGCAAACGGCCACGGAGATGACATTAAACTCAACGGGTTTGGAGGTACGTGCACCTTGTCAGCATAAATCTGGCATTTATGACATTTTCGCACGAAGCTGAAACACTGAGCCTCTATTGTCATCCAGTAATAACCAGCTCTTAACAACTTTTTCACCATCGCATTCCCACTGGCATGGGTACCAAACAACCCCTCGTGCACCTCTTTCATCAATTGGCTTGCTTCTTTGTTATCGACACATCTAAGTGTCGCATCCTGCGAAAAATCAACCGGCGAAGCTCAATTAAAAACACACACAGAGCCGCCACTGCGCGTTATTTATCCCAAGATAGGGAAAGGAAACGCTCAGAGAAACCTGGAAAGAACATGGTCTCGCGACCAAAGAGACAGGGTAAGGGAGTCGGTTACGCAAGGGGAAGGTATTAGCACCCCTCACGTCCGCCGTACTCGACGGGATCCACGTCCTAGAATAAAGAAAAGGTTGCTAAAACATCACACACACACACGGGGAACGCAGGTGGGGTTAAGAGAAGGGAGCTCGATAAGGTATCGCACCTTATGCCTACATATCTTGTCTGGAACAAGAATCAGAGCCACTGTAGTTCGGCTTACGCACGCCAAACAACACAAAACAACTAAACACGCAAGGGTGGCAAACATGGAGCCCGACAACCACTGGATGGAATTACGTCAGCATCCGAACCAAAACACGCACAAAACGGCAAACGTGGAGCCCGACTGCCAATCACTGGGCTTACGTCGGCATCCGAACCAAACATACAATCAGATAACAAACAAACACACGCAAAAAAGAAAAAGGTTGCCCGGAGTGGTCTCGCACGACCACCTGCCTACATACCTCGTCTGGAACGAGGATCAGGGCGATGTAGTTCCCCTTAAAGGGAAAGAAAATCTAGCCAGAAACCAGGGAAAGACACACTACTAGGGAGCTGGACTCGAGCCTAGTGTTGTCATGCATCGTTACCCTAAGTTCGGTTTTCTATCCTACTTGCATAAGCAAACTACTCCTATCCAGGAAAGAAGCAAGCACACAAGCAAACAACATACAAGCATACATCAAATGAGAACAAGCATCTCAAACAAGCATGTCCACATAGCACGCACTATAACCAAACAAGTGGCTCACACAATAGGTTTGACTGCCGAAGCGAGTCGTCTGTACGGGCTGTGTTTGCTCTTAACCTTGCCATTACGAGGCTAAGGTGAAGCAGATGAAAGGTGAAGTGAGGATGAGACCTCACAGCTCTTATCCCTAACCAGGGAGAGCTTCTGACAAATGAGCATGGGTCCAGAATGGGGGAACCCTTCTATACTCAAAGACTCTGACACAATGTGCACTGCACAAGATCTTGGGCTTGGATCTCAATGCTACAACCATGTAATGGGAGCAAGGAGAAGACTCACAGAATAGTGGGGGATAGATTGCTTATCCCTAACTTCCACCAATTGCCTTGATTAAGGACTTTACCTGTTTAGGCACAAAATTAAACAATCACAATCATTGCCTCTTAAGGAGGACTTCAGACATTTATTTGCCCGGCCCGGTAACAGCCGGGTCTCCAGACTACATGAAGTTAGGAAGTTATACCTCAATGCAAGTTGCTTAAGCAAAGCAAAGCAAAAGTTCACAAGGAACTGAGCAACTAAAAGTACCTGGAAACAGTCAAACACAGTTAGTACTCAGACAGACAAAACTAAACAGCAAGTATCAACCAATTAATCTATACAGATCAATGCACAACAAAGCAAGCTCAAAGCTCAATCCCAAACTTCACAACCTACAAAACAAAGTTGTGTTAGTGTACAAACATCAAACAACATCAATTGCATTGACTTGGATCATTCTCCATACACATTATGCTTTTGATCCTGAAAAATCAAGCAAATATTAGCAACAAGACCACTAGGCTAAGCCTAGGGTCCAAAGGCAAGAAAAATTCCTAAACAGCAAGGTATTCACCAACCAAAGTCAAATTAATGTCAAGCAAGAGCAAACACCATTAGTCTCATGTTTATATCATTCATCATGTTCATGTTATGCACAAAACAAGGCAAATTAGTTCAAATGAAGCACCAAACATGCAAACAGAACTATTGCATTCAAATCCACATCAAAACAACTTCAAAAATTCTCAAATGAATTACACCTAAACAGGACCTAATCCAGGTATGGCAGACCAAATTTCAGCTTAATTGGGCAAAGGTAACTATGTCAATGAAAATCAACAAAAACAGACACAACTATATGCTCCAAATCACAACATCAACACATGCTTCCACTTCAAAAATTCATAACTCAATGAAAACAGTAAAGAAATGGATGAGACCAAAACAGGGATGTCACACAATGTGTCTATTACAAGCATGCCAAATTTCATGATTATCCAATACCATATGAGCATTTCACATCAAAATTACAAACATGTACCACATGGACTTGCATATTTGACCAACAGAGATGAAAAATCACAATCAATTTGAAAATGCAATGTAAAATTCCACAAAAATTCATACAACATCTTAACATGTTAATCAAACATCATGCAAAATTTCATTTCATTCTACCAAGCCTAGGTCACTCAATTAAATCCAGCAAATTGACATAATGAGGTGTGACACAAATTGTCACACCTAAGTTCCAAAATCCATAACTCAATGATCAGGTATCAAAAACTCATGAAATTTACATGGAAATAAACATCATCCAGTCAACAATCATCACAAAAAATTTCAAGAATTTATTTGCAAGTATGTGCATTTCACAATTAAAATGGTAGAATGTATCAAATTTGAACACATGTGAAACAACCTTAAGGCAAACAAAATTATTACCAAGCACAACTTTGACCAATAGGTCAAACAAATTCTAGAGTCAACAAGGAAGTCATAGAAAAAATCTCCACATTTTTATGAATTTTCTATAATTTTTTATGATTTTTTTAAGGTAATATGAATTTTTTAGAATTAATCAAATTAATTAAGAATTCACAATGGCAGATTTGTAATTAAATTAGGCGGGAGCGGGAAACGCGTTATTTGAATTTTCAAACAGTTTCATGGATCAAACTCACTTTTCTTCATCGTTCCAACTCAACAATTCCCAGAACACTCAAGAACACTCAATTTCCAAAACGTCACCAAAACGAGCAAGAGCATATCCGTTCGAACCGCATGATCGCACACAATTCAAATATCAACATGATTCGACCTAGAAGTTCCTAAATCATCTGAATCGCGCGAGTTAGGGTTTTGACTCAAAATTTCAAATCACGATTTCGTAAGCTATGGTCATCTATTTCACAAACCAAACACATCACTGTAATCTACATAACATGACCTATAGAACGCACATAAGCATGAAGCAAATCATGATGATCGAATTCTGGTGATACCTGTTATGGCAGTGTGAAAATCGAAGCTTTCAAGCTGTCTTGATGTGAAACAGACGCCACATAAGCTCCATGAAGATGAATGATGTGCTCAGAATCAATTGCTATGGCCTTTCGTGCATGAAAACCTCAATTCACCATTAATGGAGCTTGCATTGACAGCCACGATTCAAGGTGTAGTTGATGATGATACACAAAAACAGATGGAGTAGAGGTTGAATAAAGATTGACACAGCAAGAATCCTCGAATTTGAGCAAGAGTTGAAGGAGTTTGATGAATTTTGGTTTTTGAGTGTTCTTGAAGAATTTGAGAGAATTCCAAGAATTTCAGATCTGATTTGTGATGAATGATTTTCTGTTATGCTTAGAAAGTGATTAAGATTATATACCAATGCTTAATTACCACTTAATCCATCTAATTAGCCAAATGCATTTGATTAGTGAAATGGTAATTTTTCAAGTGAGGGCAAAATGGGAATTTCCAATGCCAGCTCATTGCCACCTGTTTGACAGCTCACACAACTTCCAAATGCCATGTGTGAGCTGTTGAAACTTGTCTCACTCTCATTGGTTGTGTAATTCTCAATTTCACTATGTATTTGCATTTTGTCCAATTTTACACTTTCATTTTTCAAGCCAAATCTCAAATTACAAGCCTTTGCCAAGAAATGATGATTCCAACAAATTTTAAATGCCATTCATGAGGTGTAGCAAAAATCCCCACTCAAAAATTCCAATTATTTTGAAAGTTGGACAATTTTGCCCTTGGTCCATTTTAACTGTCCAGTTGAAATTTGACTTTTTGCATTGACCACTTTTGGGAAAATCCAATTATGCACCATGAAAGTACATGTCAAATGGAGTTTATGCATGTAAAGAACTTGCAATTTGGACAAACCATGTGGAAATTATGGCCTCCTGATTATGGGTCATTTTTGAATTTCACTGAGCCATAACTTTCCAACCATACATGGGATTTTCAAGTTTTTGGGCTTTTTGGAAAGGTGAGAACAAGATCTACAACTTTCATGTTGAACAAATTTTCATTTGAAGCTTCCTTGGACACGTGGCCTTGAGGTCCAAAACTTTCCATTTTTGGAAACTTCAATTTACAAGTCACTTTCTATTTTTGGCAGTTTTTGTCCTGACTTGATTTTCTTCATTTTTAAGCTTTTCCATGTCAAATAACACTTGTTCCAACATGAATGAAGTGTATCCAACTCATTTCCACCTCCAAATCCATCAGATCATGTACAGTTGACCACAGTTGACTTTTCAACTGACAGATGCATCAGGCAATGCATAGATCAATCTGAGCCCCAATCTCCAACTGAAATGGCTCAAGGGTGAAACCCTAGCCTCAATTATCTCCATAAAATCACATAATGAACCCCATAACCATCACAAACCCCATCTCCTGATTAAGCCCTGATTGGCCCAATGCAACTGATTAGGGTTGACCAGTGGTCAAAACCCTAATCTCAAGGAATCTGCTTCAACACTTGATTCTTCTGATGATAACCAACCATGATGATGATGATGTATCATTGCAATCAAGATGAAGACCACCATCCATTGAGAATCATGAAACCCTAATTCGTAGCCCAATCCTCAGATGGCCAATGATCAGTCAATAAACCCTAGGCTTGCCTTTGACTTCCTCATCTTCTGATCAAGACTTGAGAGGATAGCTTGCACAATGTAACCACATGATATGCAATATGCAATGCCTAATGACCTAAAAATGATATATAATGTGTTACGCTAGTCCCAAGAGAGGAGGGCAAATTTTGAGGTGTTACAGCTGCCCCTATTCAATCCACTGTGAACCTGTCGATACGAATAGCCTCGGCTTTCGGATGATCAGGATGAAGAGTGATTGAATACCAAGAACAGACGAACAATTTGCACTCTGATGGGATATAATTAACAACGCCTGTCAGCATCGGCGAAGAAACAAACTCTGAAATCGAAAAGGCGTCGACCTGGATACCAAAATAAATGGTAACTCAGGGATAACTATGGCCTGAACACCACACATCCACTCGGGATCATTATTCTCTCTTCTTTTTTTTCCTTTTTCTTGAACCCCGAAATTTTTCTCTGCTCTTTTTTTCATTTTCTTGAACCCCGAAATTTTTCTTTGCGCAAACGATCCTCGGATCTCTGCATTTGAACCCCATTCTCCTGTTTGCCAAAATAAATGGACCCCATTCTCCGATTTGGACCCCAGTCGCCTGACGATAACCCGCGATCGCCAATATGAACCCCGTTCTCCAGAAAATGCCGCAACATCTCCCTTTCTCCATTTGAACCCCATCTCTAGAAAATGTCTCCACATTTCCTTTTCTCCATTTGAACCCCGTTCTCCAATCTCGCGTGATAATTTCGCTGGCAACGCCGGAAATAACACCAAACACCACTCTGAGGGCGACATATCAGAGGGTACACCTTCACAAAAGGAAGGTAACATGTGCATCTCTTCTTCCGAAGACACCCGTAACGACCTCCACTGGCATCCGCCAAAGTCTAAGGTGACACATGAACAGAAGATAATCCCAAGGACCTCATCCTGGATATAATCTTCAACTCTATCTCCATTTGAACCCCAGAAAATGCCTCAGCATATACTCTTCTCTGATTGAACCCCGATCTCCAGAAAATGTCGCAACATCTCCTTTTCTCCATTTGAACCCTGGAATCGCGCTGATCGCGTAACGTCTTCTGATATCATTCCCATCTCTGTCCGACGGAAACATTTCCTCCAATATCGCACTACTGGGGAACACTGCTGATCTGACGTCATGGTACCACACTCCTCAGAGTAACATTTTCAACCAGACACTGATTGATGACTGGGAGAAAACTCGACGTTTACTGGACATCGAACAATGACGTTGACAGGACATCGAACAATGATGTTTACAGGACATCGAACAATGATGTTGACAGGACATCGAACAATGATGTTGACAGGACATCAAACAAGGATGTTGACAGGACATCAAACAAGGATGTTGACAGGACATCAAACAATGATGTTGACAGGACATCAAACAATGATGTTGACAGGACATCAAACAAGGATGTTGACAGGACATCAAACAAGGATGTTGACAGGACATCAAACAATGATGTTGACAGGACATCAAACAAGGATGTTGACAGGACATCAAACAAGGATGTTGACAGGACATCAAACAAGGATGTTGACAGGACATCAAACAAGGATGTCGACAGGACATCAAACAATGATGTTGACAGGACATCAAACAATGATGTTGACAGGACATCAAACAATGATGTTGACAGGACATCAAACAATGACCGACCAGACATTAAACAATGACTGGGAAATAACTCGACGTTTACTGGACATCGAATGATGATGTTTACAGGACACCAAAGAAAGCTCGACCAGACACTTACTGATGACTGGGAAATACTGTTGCTCCAAAATCCCGCTGCTGAACTCCTCGGAGTATCGTCTTCACTATCCGGCAAAACCAATCCTCAAGCGGTAACCACGGCTTGAATTGCGCTGATCGCGTAACGTCCTCTGATGTTATTTCCATCTCTGTCCGACGGAAACATCTCCTCCAATATCGCACTACTGGGGAACATTGCTGATCTGACGTCATGATACCAAACTCCACAGAGTAAAATCTTCGCTTTCTGGCACAACCACCTCTCAAACGGTAACCACGGCTTGAGACTAGCTCTATGCTTGCAACAATGATGCATGATCTTTTTCTGCGTAATGCTCCATAATTATGGAAATGCTACGCGATTTATTATTTTTTCTATGCAATATGCTATGCTTATTTACATGATGAATGCATAAAAAATATCCCCCTCAAGGGACTCTTCTGAGGAGCACGAGACACTCTGCTGAGGAACTCGTCACTGCTCCGACTCCACCCTGCTGGGGAATAACACTGCTGCTGGGAAATAGGCAACCCTTGCTGGGGAAACCTCCTTTGCACCCAATCCGCTCGAGGAAATGCTGGGGATAAGAACCACCAACACTCTGTGGGGATACAGTCTTTTGACTTGCTGGGGATATACATCCTCCTCTACTTCGGGAACCCTCACAGATACCTGCTGACTTCACTGGGGAAATGCTCACAGATACTCCGCTGGGGAAATAGCAATCTCCAGACTCGACTGGGGATGCATTGATCTGACACCTGCTGGGGAATAACCATCCTGACCCTGCTAGGGAAGACACGTACTACTCCGCTGGGGACAGCCCATGCAATCCATAGGTAGAATCATCTCAGCTGGGGATGCAGATATCCGTCCGCTACGGGAACTTGTTCAATCCACTGGTAGGATGAACACTGCTGGAGATATATATCATTGAAACCCGCTCCACTCGGGGAACTGCTGGAGATATATTTCTTTGAACCCGCTCCACTCGGGGAATAGCAACCTTCTGGCCTGGCTGCTGAGGAAACACCGTTTTACACCTGCCGGGATAACTATCCTGACTCGGCTGGGGAAGTCCACAGACCTTGGATCTGCTGGGGAGTTAGTCCTCATAACTCTGCTTGGGGACCTAGCTGGGAAATGAGGATCGTTGGTACAGAACACCCATCGACTCATCGAACCACGATATCTACCTCCCAATCTCGTATCAGCTTTCCACTTTTGAGAATTCCCAGACTCGTCTGGACCTTTTCTGCTCCATCATCTTATATTCCAAGTCGCTCCGCGATCGACGGGACGCGTACTCCTGGGACTTATACAGAAATTTCAATTTTCCGACTTTGAAGAGTCTTCTTGGTTAATTCCAAAGGCCGTCGGACGTCTCAACGTCGTCTCTTCCTACCGTCCTCCTCTGGGGAATTTCTACAAACTTTCAAGTCTTCCGACTTTGAAGAGTCTTCTTGATTATCATCAAGGACCGTCGTACGTCTCAACGTCTTCGTCATTCTTTCATACATTCGTTCCTGAGCGAACTTTCTGGGGATTTACTTCAAAGCTTCCACATCACAACCTGCAAGTGAGTGAAAATATCTAACAGTTCCTGCAAAACAGATCGTCAGATAAAACCGTGCCCCAGGCATGTCAAGATTTCAACACTTGGGTCACTCAACCTTCCAAATAAGATTTCAAGCTTTCAATCTTATAAACATGCATTGGAAGGTACCTGTATGTCTTAAAATGCAAAATTCTTTATCAAAAATATCTGGATGTTTTTGCAATCAAAGCGGTAATGAAAAACAAAAACAAAATTATTTGACTGAACATGCATTTTATTGATTGGAAAAGTGTGGCTCAAATGAGCAATACAAAGGAAGCAATTCCTGAAAAGAGGTAATTGCGCACAAAAGGAAAAATCTATCCTAATGGAAATGTGAAACCCGTG
Organism: Lathyrus oleraceus; assembly: GCF_024323335.1. Lineage (NCBI taxonomy): Eukaryota > Viridiplantae > Streptophyta > Magnoliopsida > Fabales > Fabaceae > Lathyrus > Lathyrus oleraceus. The sequence continues at coordinate 271,092,384 of NC_066579.1, read as the reverse complement.
ACCTCATCGAGTTCCAACTCAGTTACACCCCATATGTCCTCAGACTCTCCGTGCTTTCTGCCTTCTGAACAAGACGTTTCTGATTGATCCCTACCGGGTATTATCCATGATGCTTTAACCAAAGCGCAAACGATCATGCCAGACGCAGTTGTTCGTTTCAATCCCTCTTTTGCCTGGACCGCCCTTTCGGGTTTTCAGTCCACCGGGATACCCTTTTTTGCCCAAGTCGCCCTTTCAGGTTTTCGACTTGCCGGGTGTACATTTTTTCTTTTTATCCCTAACTTTTGCCCGAACCTTCCTTTCTGTTTTTGGTTCGCCGGGATGCCCATTTTTGCCTGGACTATTTTGTTCTTTTCGTCCAGCGGGTCAATTACACGAAGTATTTTTTAACTGCGTCCGCATTCACAGGGGATGGAAAATCTCCGCCATCCATAGTCGTTAACAACAAGGCTCCGCCAGAGAAAACCTTCTTGACCACGAATGGACCTTCATAATTCGGTGTCCATTTGCCCCTTCGATCGTTTTGAGGAGGAAGGATCCTTTTCAGCACCATATCACCTACGTGATATACCCGAGGTCGCACCTTTCTGTCAAAAGCACGCTTCATCCTTTGCTGGTACAACTGCCCATGAGAAATGGCCGTTAGCCTTTTTTCTTCAATCAGGCTCAACTCTTCGTACCGGGTCCTTACCCATTCAGCCTCTTGCAATTTCACGTCCATCAGGACTCTCAAAGAGGGAATTTGGACCTCAACCGGTAGCACGGCTTCATTCCATACACCAACGAGAAAGGAGTTGCCCCAGTAGATGTACGTACCGACGTTCGATACCCAGGATACAAGTTTCATACTCGACCACACCATCGGTGCATTCAAACGTTATCCTGGCAGCAAAAACTTATTCACTTTAACTTCCCCATCAGACATCAGAATCCGTTCGGATTCAGGGTCAGACCCCTCCTCCGGGATCGGTTACTCTCAATCTTTCGATTAGAGCACCTCGAGATGTCCTCATCAGGGAACTCAAACTTCATCGGTTGATTATCCTCAACGGGTTGCAGAGAGATGTAATCAGACGATACACCCCTTGATTGCTTTCTGAGCGGATCACAAATCAGTCAACATTCTTTTGCTCTCCCGCAACCCGTCCGGTCGATGCTGGCTTCTCAAACCCATACTTGATTGGATCCATCTCGGAAATCCACAAAGTAGTATGAACCAGCATAAACTGTCTCAGTCGGCGAGCAGCCTATGCCAAAGTACAGCAAGTTTTCTCGAACAGTGAATGTATTGTTTCACAGTCGGTAAACTTTTTGCTAAGCTAAATTGCATGCTCTTTTCGACAAGACTCGTCATGCTGACCCAATACACCTCGTAAACCCCTCGAAGGCTGTCAAGTACAGATTAACAGTCTCTCTCCACAGGAGGCAACAGAATCGGAGGTTCCTGCAACTTATTCTTTTATTCTTTCAATGCCCCTTGGCAATCATTATTTCACCTGACCGTTTGATTTTTTTTCAACATCTGGAATATGGGTTCACACGTGGCTGTTAGATGAGATGTGAACCATGACAGGTAGTTCAATCTTTCTAAGAAACCACGAACCTCTCCTTTATGTTTTTCCTCGGTTCAGGCATTTTTTTTTTTTTTTTTTTGCAGGATGAACCTCGATTCCTCCCTTACAATGAACCCCAACAGCTTACCGGCCCGCACTCTGAAAGTGCACTTATCTGACTTCAACCTCAATTTGAATTGTCTCAACTGGTCAAACGACTTGCCCCGGTCTGCCAGATGCCCCTCTCTTGTCTGGGACTTTGCTATCATGTCATAGCATTTGATTTCACGATGAATCATATCATGAAACACAGTCACCATGGCTCTCTGATACAGGCACTGGCGTTCTGCTTCTTTGGAGGACAGTCTCCTTTCCATGGTATCTTATGCGCAACGACATCGGTATCCGACCCTGGCATATCCTGACATGACCAGGTGAAGGTACTCACATGTCCCTTTCAACAGGACTACCATTCTACTCTCGACTCGCCTCTGAAGCGGCTCTAATTTTCACTTCCTTTCTGACCTCGGTGCTTGGAATAACAACCTCAATCCGCTCCTCATGCGGCCGAATCACCTTCTCCTCTTGTTTTGACAACCTGGCTAATTCCAGCAGATCACAATCTTCTTCGCCTTCTTCTTCGGCATGATTGCTCGGTTTGTCGAAGTCATATGAGGTGTAACCAAATTGTTATCAACGAGATCCGGAGAATATTTTTCGACTTTGGAACGAGACAAATCAAAAAAGAAAAATGAAAACAAACATTGCCATTTTTATTTGTTTTTTTAAAACTGCAAAAATAAATGAAAAACAGGGAACACCGCTTTTTTGACTGAAAAACATCCACTTATTTATGATGCAGAAATGCAAATTTAAACATGAGGTGGCCCTTACAATGAACCATTACGTGTCGGGCAACACGTATGGCTTTCATGCAGATAAAATCAAAACAGAAATCATTACTCTTCCGGACGAGTGTCAGTGCTGATCTTTTAAGCCTTCCATCTTCCTGGTACGCACGGCGTTATCCAACCATCAAACTTGCAGTCACTGTCGTTCTCTTCACCCATCACACAGACGTGATCTGAATCTTCAGTAATTGCGTTCACCATTGCCTGACCATGTGCCGACATGGGATTAGCATTGACATTCGGTGATGGTGCAAAATTAATAGCCTTGGAATCCACCAGGTCTTGGACAACATTCTTGAATGCTCTACAGCCCTCAATATTATGCCCCGGTGTTCCAGAATGAAACTCGCACTGGGCGTTCTCATCATAGTTAGGAGGCCTCTGATCTGTTCTCATCGGAACCATCGCCCTCGGCTGAACCAACCCAAGATCCATCAGCTTTTTGAACAGAACAGCGTATGTCACATGCGGCTTGTCAAAATGGCGATCAACCCCTTTTCCCCTCACCTGATACCCAACTCTCTGTTGAGGTGGCTGACGTTGTTGTCGTACCGACTGATTACCAGCAGGGATGGTTACAGCAGCAGTGTGCTGGTAGTAACGATCCCTACCGTGTCCTCCCTGGGCATACACAGCACTCGATTCACCCTCGTTCCTGCGCTGACCGTTACCGAATGGCTTCTTCGATGCTGATGACGAAGCATTACCTCCCTGGATCTTCCCCATTTTCAGCCAACTTTCAATTCTCTCCCCAGCCACCACAATGTCTGCAAAGTTGGTTACCGGACAGCCCACCATTCTTTCGGCAAAAACCCCCTGCAGGGTACCCATGAAGAGATCAGACATCTCCCGATCCACCAAAGGAGGTTGAACTCTGGCAGCCAACTCCCTCCATCTTTGGGCATATTCTTTAAACCCCTCATTTGACTTCTGAGACATACCCTGCAGCTGGGTACGACTAGGAGCCATGTTAGCGTTAAACTGGTATTGTTTAAAGAAGGCATCGCCAAGATCCTGCCAGCTCTTGATATCGGAAGATTTCAGCTTGGTATACCATTCCAAGGATCCTCCGGACAGACTGTCCTGGAAGAAGTACATCCATAGCTTCTGATCTGTCGTATACGCAGAGATCTTGCGAACGAAAGCCTGAAGGTGAGTTTCTGGACAGGAACTCCCATTGTATTTGTCAAATGCAGGCGCTTTGAATTTCTGTGGGATCACAATCCCCTCGACTAGCCCCATGTTGGACATGTTGACAAACCCCGGAGTAGCATGGCTTTCCAGAGCCCTTACCTTTTCAGCCAGCAACTAAATCTCTTTGTCCTGTGGCTGAGCACCATATCGCCCAAATGGCTCATTGTGCATGGAGAACTGATCAGCCTCTCTGTCTTCCTCCCTATCTTCATCGAAGCCATAGAATGGAGGCACAAAATTATCCTTCAGATTCTGCCCCGGTTGGCCACCAGCACCAGCATTGTTCACCACACCAATGGTTGTCCTCTTTCCGCCGTCGCGAGAACCACCCAGCCCCTGGTTGGAGACTCCATCCAGGTTAACCCCACTGTTAGCAGCTGAAGCTCGCTCGAGCTTTTCAACTTTGTCAGCCAAAGCTTTCTGACCAACTGCAAAACCCTGCATGATGTTGATCAGCTCAGTCATCTTGTCCTTCAGCTCGAGGAGATCAGTACTTGGGAGATCCATCAGCCTAGGAGTGTTGCGTCTGGTGAAGTATCTGTGAGGACGGGTTGAATGCAAAGGGATGACTCTACGAGCGCGAGCAATGATTCCTGCAAAACAGCAAACAGGTTAATATGCATGAATGCAACGTCTATCCATACGAGGAAGCTTCTGTCTTTCGATCCTGGTTTCATCGAGACAGATGATATTTTGACATCCATATTCTGAAATTCAAGATGTCTCTCAACCAGATTCTCAATCCATAATACTCCCCATATGGCTAGACGTAGTTTGGGTGCAGATGAATGCAAAATGAGAATGATGCAGATGTATGCAATGCACTGGGCCATCCTCCAAGTCATCTGATCATCTGTTGCTCTGAATCACATCCCTGATCTCTGAACCGATCACAACCATCTGAGGTACTGATTAACCATAAGTCCGACTCAAGGGTTCCGAAATAAACGGAAGACAGATACATCATCATCATCATCATCAGATAAACTCTGAGCAGATACCCAATAATCATCTGAATCGGCCCGGGGAATCCTGAAATAAACGGATCCCCACTGATAACATCGGCCCGGGGAATCCTGAAATAAACGGATCCCCACTGATAAATATCACGGACAGCACTCCGGCGTCACCGCAATAAATGACCATAAATCCGACTTATAAATAGGACTCTGATCCACGGAACAAAAAGTCACCATCTGATCATACATCTGAACATGCATCTGTAAGAATCACCCTCCCCTCACAGGTAAATTCTAATCAGGTCACCCTAAGGCGGATAATAGTCTCGACAATCGGGCAGAGATACTCAATGGGTTTGCCCTTTCGGGTGTGCCATTGTAGCTCCCTTAAGATCGTCTAAACCAAAGATCCGGGAAATGATCGGTCACCAGAGTCAACAGCTCAGATGAAGTAACTAAGCCAAAGTGGATACTCCACAGAGGAAAGCACTATCAAATGAACCTCGTCCGGCTTGTGGTACATCACGCCGCCAGGCACATGTTAACCTAACATGAAAGAGGCGACATGAGACCACACTAGTCCTAGGTGTATACTCGGGCCTGGGTTTTAGCCCCACTCAGAACACCCATCCCACACAGAGGAACCACCTGCACAGAGGACGGCAACAACATGATAGTATGATGCATGCAGACATTAATGCAAATATATACAATGGTTAGAATAATAAATGCAATAAATAACACAAAACAAGCAACCTAACCCATCCTAGAACGCTAGGAAGGACTCGCTTAGGGAAGATGGACCAGCACAGGTCTACATCTTATGTCCCCAGTGGAGTCGCCAGCTGTCGCATCCCGCGAAAAATCAACCGGCGAAGCTCAATTAAAAACACACACAGAGCCGCCACTGCGCGTTATTTATCCCAAGATAGGGAAAGGAAACACTCAGAGAAACCTGGAAAGAACATGGTCTCGCGACCAAAGAGACAGGGTAAGGGAGTCGGTTACGCAAGGGGAAGGTATTAGCACCCCTCACGTCCGCCGTACTCGACGGGATCCACGTCCTAGAATAAAGAAAAGGTTGCTAAAACATCACACACACACACGGGGAACGCATGTGGGGTTAAGAGAAGGGAGCTCGATAAGGTATCGCACCTTATGCCTACATATCTTGTCTGGAACAAGAATCAGAGCCACTGTAGTTCGGCTTACGCACGCCAAACAACACAAAACAACTAAACACGCAAGGGTGGCAAACATGGAGCCCGACAACCACTGGATGGAATTACGTCAGCATCCGAACCAAAACACGCACAAAACGGCAAACGTGGAGCCCGACTGCCAATCACTGGGCTTACGTCGGCATCCGAACCAAACATACAATCAGATAACAAACAAACACACGCAAAAAAGAAAAAGGTTGCCCGGAGTGGTCTCGCACGACCACCTGCCTACATACCTCGTCTGGAACGAGGATCAGGGCGATGTAGTTCCCCTTAAAGGGAAAGAAAATCTAGCCAGAAACCGGGGAAAGACACACTACTAGGGAGCTGGACTCGAGCCTAGTGTTGTCATGCATCGTTACCCTAAGTTCGGTTTTCTATCCTACTTGCATAAGCAAACTACTCCTATCCAGGAAAGAAGCAAGCACACAAGCAAACAACATACAAGCATACATCAAATGAGAACAGCATCTCAAACAAGCATGTCCACATAGCACGCACTATAACCAAACAAGTGGCTCACACAATAGGTTTGACTGCCGAAGCGAGTCGTCTGTACGGGCTGTGTTTGCTCTTAACCTTGCCATTACGAGGCTAAGGTGAAGCAGATGAAAGGTGAAGTGAGGATGAGACCTCACAGCTCTTATCCCTAACCAGGGAGAGCTTCTGACAAATGAGCATGGGTCCAGAATGGGGGAACCCTTCTATACTCAGAGACTCTGACACAATGTGCACTGCACAAGATCTTGGGCTTGGATCTCAATGCTACAACCATGTAATGGGAGCAAGGAGAAGACTCACAGAATAGTGGGGGATAGATTGCTTATCCCTAACTTCCACCAATTGCCTTGATTAAGGACTTTACCTGTTTAGGCACAAAATTAAACAATCACAATCATTGCCTCTTAAGGAGGACTTTAGACATTTATTTGCCCGGCCCGGTAACAGCCGGGTCTCCAGACTACATGAAGTTAGGAAGTTATACCTCAATGCAAGTTGCTTAAGCAAAGCAAAGCAAAAGTTCACAAGGAACTGAGCAACTAAAAGTACCTGGAAACAGTCAAACACAGTTAGTACTCAGACAGACAAAACTAAACAGCAAGTATCAACCAATTAATCTATACAGATCAATGCACAACAAAGCAAGCTCAAAGCTCAATCCCAAACTTCACAACCTACAAAACAAAGTTGTGTTAGTGTACAAACATCAAACAACATCAATTGCATTGACTTGGATCATTCTCCATACACATTATGCTTTTGATCCTGAAAAATCAAGCAAATATTAGCAACAAGACCACTAGGCTAAGCCTAGGGTCCAAAGGCAAGAAAAATTCCTAAACAGCAAGGTATTCACCAACCAAAGTCAAATTAATGTCAAGCAAGAGCAAACACCATTAGTCTCATGTTTATATCATTCATCATGTTCATGTTATGCACAAAACAAGGCAAATTAGTTCAAATGAAGCACCAAACATGCAAACAGAACTATTGCATTCAAATCCACATCAAAACAACTTCAAAAATTCTCAAATAAATTACACCTAAACAGGACCTAATCCAGGTATGGCACACCAAATTTCAGCTTAATTGGGCAAAGGTAACTATGTCAATGAAAATCAACAAAAACAGACACAACTATATGCTCCAAATCACAACATCAACACATGCTTCCACTTCAAAAATTCATAACTCAATGAAAACAGTAAAGAAATGGATGAGACCAAAACAGGGATGTCACACAATGTGTCTATTACAAGCATGCCAAATTTCATGATTATCCAATACCATATGAGCATTTCACATCAAAATTACAAACATGTACCACATGGACTTGCATATTTGACCAACAGAGATGAAAAATCACAATCAATTTGAAAATGCAATGTAAAATTCCACAAAAATTCATACAACATCTTAACATGTTAATCAAACATCATGCAAAATTTCATTTCATTCTACCAAGCCTAGGTCACTCAATTAAATCCAGCAAATTGACATAATGAGGTGTGACACAAATTGTCACACCTAAGTTCCAAAATCCATAACTCAATGATCAGGTATCAAAAACTCATGAAATTTACATGGAAATAAACATCATCCAGTCAACAATCATCACAAAAAATTTCAAGAATTTATTTGCAAGTATGTGCATTTCACAATTAAAATGGTAGAATGTATCAAATTTGAACACATGTGAAACAACCTTAAGGCAAACAAAATTATTACCAAGCACAACTTTGACCAATAGGTCAAACAAATTCTAGAGTCAACAAGGAAGTCATAGAAAAAATCTCCACATTTTTATGAATTTTCTATAATTTTTTATGATTTTTTTAAGGTAATATGAATTTTTTAGAATTAATCAAATTAATTAAGAATTCACAATGGCAGATTTGTAATTAAATTAGGCGGGAGCGGGAAACGCGTTATTTGAATTTTCAAACAGTTTCATGGATCAAACTCACTTTTCTTCATCGTTCCAACTCAACAATTCCCAGAACACTCAAGAACACTCAATTTCCAAAACAACACCAAAACGAGCAAGAGCATATCCGTTCGAACCGCATGATCGCACACAATTCAAATATCAACATGATTCGACCTAGAAGTTCCTAAATCATCTGAATCGCGCGAGTTAGGGTTTTGACTCAAAATTTCAAATCACGATTTCGTAAACTATGGTCATCTATTTCACAAACCAAACACATCACTGTAATCTACATAACATGACCTATAGAACGCACATAAGCATGAAGCAAATCATGATGATCGAATTCTGGTGATACCTGTTATGGCAGTGTGGAAATCGAAGCTTTCAAGCTGTCTTGATGTGAAACAGACGCCACATAAGCTCCATGAAGATGAATGATGTGCTCAGAATCAATTGCTATGGCCTTTCGTGCATGAAAACCTCAATTCACCATTAATGGAGCTTGCATTGACAGCCACGATTCAAGGTGTAGTTGATGATGATACACAAAAACAGATGGAGTAGAGGTTGAATAAAGATTGACACAGCAAGAATCCTCGAATTTGAGCAAGAGTTGAAGGAGTTTGATGAATTTTGGTTTTTGAGTGTTCTTGAAGAATTTGAGAGAATTCCAAGAATTTCAGATCTGATTTGTGATGAATGATTTTCTGTTATGCTTAGAAAGTGATTAAGATTATATACCAATGCTTAATTACCACTTAATCCATCTAATTAGCCAAATGCATTTGATTAGTGAAATGGTAATTTTTCAAGTGAGGGCAAAATGGGAATTTCCAATGCCAGCTCATTGCCACCTGTTTGACAGCTCACACAACTTCCAAATGCCATGTGTGAGCTGTTGAAACTTGTCTCACTCTCATTGGTTGTGTAATTCTCAATTTCACTATGTATTTGCATTTTGTCCAATTTTACACTTTCATTTTTCAAGCCAAATCTCAAATTACAAGCCTTTGCCAAGAAATGATGATTCCAACAAATTTTAAATGCCATTCATGAGGTGTAGCAAAAATCCCCACTCAAAAATTCCAATTATTTTGAAAGTTGGACAATTTTGCCCTTGGTCCATTTTAACTGTCCAGTTGAAATTTGAATTTTTGCATTGACCACTTTTGGGAAAATCCAATTATGCACCATGAAAGTACATGTCAAATGGAGTTTGTGCATGTAAAGAACTTGCAATTTGGACAAACCATGTGGAAATTATGGCCTCCTGATTATGGGTCATTTTTGAATTTCACTGAGCCATAACTTTCCAACCATACATGGGATTTTCAAGTTTTTGGGCTTTTTGGAAAGGTGAGAACAAGATCTACAACTTTCATGTTGAACAAATTTTCATTTGAAGCTTCCTTGGACACGTGGCCTTGAGGTCCAAAACTTTCCATTTTTGGAAACTTCAATTTACAAGTCACTTTCTATTTTTGGCAGTTTTTGTCCTGACTTGATTTTCTTCATTTTTAAGCTTTGCCATGTCAAATAACACTTGTTCCAACATGAATGAAGTGTATCCAACTCATTTCCACCTCCAAATCCATCAGATCATGTACAGTTGACCACAGTTGACTTTTCAACTGACAGATGCATCAGGCAATGCATAGATCAATCTGAGCCCCAATCTCCAACTGAAATGGCTCAAGGGTGAAACCCTAGCCTCAATTATCTCCATAAAATCACATAATGAACCCCATAACCATCACAAACCCCATCTCCTGATTAAGCCCTGATTGGCCCAATGCAACTGATTAGGGTTGACCAGTGGTCAAAACCCTAATCTCAAGGAATCTGCTTCAACACTTGATTCTTCTGATGATAACCAACCATGATGATGATGATGTATCATTGCAATCAAGATGAAGACCACCATCCATTGAGAATCATGAAACCCTAATTCGTAGCCCAATCCTCAGATGGCCAATGATCAGTCAATAAACCCTAGGCTTGCCTTTGACTTCCTCATCTTCTGATCAAGACTTGAGAGGATAGCTTGCACAATGTAACCACATGATATGCAATATGCAATGCCTAATGACCTAAAAATGATATATAATGTGTTACGCTAGTCCCAAGAGAGGAGGGCAAATTTTGAGGTGTTACACTAAGCGAAACCCAATTAAAATTCCTCTTGTACAAAACCCCATCTTTATTCAGATAGAACGCCATGGCCAACCTCCTCAGAGTCTTTCTGTCCTTTTTAGACGCTCCCTCGGGATACTCTTGAGTTTCAAGATAACGCTTGATGTCATAATACCACGGCTTTTCATCATTAGGCGCTGCCTCAACAGCAAACACATAAGCCGGTCTATCCAGTCGTCCCACCTCAACACTAGGGAATTGATTCCACCACTGCATTTTAATCAAAGCGGACAGAGTAGCCAAAGCATCTGCTAAAGGATTTTCCTCTCTCGACACATGGTGTAATTCCACCTTGGTGAAGAACGTCAACAATCTCCTTGTATAATCCCGGTATGGAATTAAGTGAGATTGATGCGTATACCATTTCCCGTTAACCTGGTTCACAACCAAAGCTGAATCTCCATAAATGACAAAGTTCTTGATCCGCAAATCAATCGCCTCTTCGACCCCCAAGATACAAGCTTCGTATTCAGCCACATTGTTGGTACATTCAAATGTTAGCCGGGTAGCAAAAGGAATGTGGGATCCCTTCGGCGTAACCAAAACAGCACCAACTCCGCTACCATTCACGTTAACGGCCCCATCAAACATCAGAATCCATTCGGACTCAGGGTCAGGCCCCTCCTCCGGGATAGGTTCCTCACAATCTTTCGATTTGAGAAACATGATGTCCTCATCCGGGAACTCAAACTTCATCGGTTGATAATCCTCAATAGGTTGCTGGGCGAGGTAATCAGACAATACACTCCCCTTGATTGCTTTTTGAGAAGTGTACTGGATATCGTATTCAGTCAAAATCATTTGCCATCTCGCAACCCATCCGGTCAATGCTGGCTTCTCAAATATATACTTGATCAGATCCATCTTGGAAATCAACAATGTGGTATGAACCAGCATATACTGTCTTAGTCGGCGAGCAGCCCATGCCAAAGCGCAGCAAGTTTTCTCGAGCAGTGAATATCTTGTTTCACAGTCGGTAAACTTTTTTCTAAGGTAGTAAATTGCATGCTCTTTTCGACCAGACTCGTCATGCTGCCCCAGTACACACCCCATAGACCCCTCGAGGACTGTCAAGTACAGGATTAACGGTCGCCCTTCCACAGGAGGCATTAGAATCGGAGGCTCCTGCAAATATTCTTTTATCCTTTCAAATGTCGCTCGACAATCATTATTCCACCTGACCGTTTGATCTTTTCTCAACAACTTGAATATGGGTTCACACGTGGCTGTTAGATGAGATATGAACCGTGAAATGTAGTTCAATCTACCTAAGAAACCACGAACCTCCTTTTCTATTCTCGGTTCAGGCATTTCTTGTATTGCTTTTACTTTAGCAGGATCAACCTCGATTCCTCTTTCACTCACAATAAACCCCAGCAACTTACCGGACCGCACTCCGAAAGTGAACTTATTCGGATTCAACCTCAATCTGAATTGTCTCAACCGGTCAAACAACTTGGCCAAGTCTACCAGATGCCCCTCTTCTGTTTGGGACTTTGCTATCATGTCATCTACATAACATTCAATCTCATGATGAATCATATCATTAAACAAAGTTACCATAGCTCTTTGATACGTGGCACCGGCATCCTTGAGACCGAATGACATCACCTTATAGCAAAAAGTTCCCCATGGTGTGATGAACGTTGTTTTCTCCATATCATCTGGCGACATTTTAATTTGATTATAGCCAGAAAAGCCATCCATGAAGGAAAACACCGAGAATTAAGTTGTATTATCTACCAACACATCGATGTGAGGTAATGGGAAATCATCTTTCGGGCTAGCTCTGTTCAAATCCCGGTAGTCCACATACATCCTCACCTTTCCATCCTTCTTCGGTACCAGCACAATATTCGCGACCCAAGGCGGATAATTAGTAACAACGAGGAAACCAACATCCAACTGCTTCTGCACCTCCTCTTTGATTTTCATGGCCATCTTGGGTCGAGTTCTGTGCAACTTCTGCTTCACTGGAGGATAATCTTCTCTCAATGGCAACTTGTGTACAACGATATCGGTATCCAACCCTGGCATATCCTGATAGGACCAGGCGAAGATATCAACATACTCTTTCAACAGTGCTACCATTCTGCTCTTGACATTCACCTCCAAAGCGGCCCCAACCTTTACTTCCTTTTTGACCTCCTCGGTACCCAGATTAACAATCTCGACTTGCTCCTCGTGCGGTTGAATCACCTTCTCCTCTTGCTTCAACAACCTGGCTAATTCATCCGGCAGTTCACAATCTTCTTCGCCTTCTTCTTCGGCATGATAAATTGGATTGTCGAAGTCATATAAAGGTGTAACAGGATTGTTATCAATGAGATCCGGAGAATGATCGCCTCTGCATGAATGTTGATTCATGCATTGCTTTAGAGTCGGGACGCGACAAATTAAAAGAAAGAAAAAATGAAAATAAACATTGCCATTTTTATTTATTTTTATTAAACTGCAAAAACAAATGAAAAACAGAGAACACCGCTTTTAATGTGAAAACTTCCGTTTATTACTGATGCAAATATTACAAAGTGAAACACATGAGGTGGCCCTTACAATGAACCAATACGTTTCGGGCAAAACGTATGGCTTTCATGCAAACAAATTTACAAAACAGAAATATTACTCTTCACGTAGAGTGACAGTGATGATCTTTTCGGCCTTCCAGTTCTGGATCTCCATCCCTGGTACGCACGGTTTTATCCACAAGTCGAGCTCGCAGTCACTGTCAATCTCTTCACCCACCGCACAGACGTGATCTGGATCTAACATTCCAGCACTGGTGAACGTGAACGGTTGCCGACGTCCTCTATTCTGTCCAGACGAGCCTTGGCCCGACTGATAGCCAATCCCAAACCTGTCCTCTTTCGCCGCAATGTCTATCATTCTCCCCCAACCTGGGGCTTCTCCATTGTTCACTACTTCTACATCCTGTCTATAAGAAGCAATGGACGACTTTTTCTCTTTCTCAGCAAAAATGGCATTCTCCACCTTAACGGTTTCAAACGCCTGACAAGGTGTTTCAAATATTTCACCGTCCATTTCCACATATTTGAACGATGACAAGTGGCTGACAAAAGTATCATCTTCCCCACAAACTGTTACAACCTGCCCGTCCCAGATATACTTTAACTTCTGGTGCAAAGTCGAAGTTACTGCCCCAGCAGCGTGTATCCATGGTCGACCCAACAAGCAACTGTATGCCGGCTGAATGTCCATGACATAGAACACAGACTTGAACACCTCGGGCCCAATCTTCACATGGAGCTCAACTTCCCCAAACACAGCCCTCTTAGAGCCATCAAACGCTCTAACCACCAGATCAGTCGGCCTCAAAACCACTCCTTCATAATCCAACTTAGCCAGGGCCTTTTTAGGCAACACATTGAGTGACGAGTCGGTATCAACAAGAACGTGCGAAAGCACTGCTCCTTTACACTCCATCAAAATCTGTAATGCCTTATTGTGATTACGCCCATCCACAGTAAGATCGAGATCAGTGAAACCCAACCCATGGCTGGCATTGACATTTGACACCACTGTCTCCAACTGATTAACCGTAATCTCCTGCGGGACATAGGCCCTCTTCAAGATTTTCAACAAAGCATCTTTGTGGCCTTCTGAGCTCAACAGCAAAGATAATATTGAAATCTTGGACGGAGTCTGCTGCAGATGGTCAACAAGTTTGTACTCAGACTTCTTGATAATCTTTAAAAACTCCTCGGCTTCAGCATCAAGCTCATTCTCCGACCCAACAGGCGCCGGTGCCGTTTTAGGAGTACCCTCATTCACCACTTGTTTACCTTTTTCCCTGGCTAAAGCCTCGGCCTTATCTCTCTTTTCTTTTTCTGCATCCCCACTCCTTAACGTGTCAGGCGCAAACAACCTCCCGCTGCGAGTGAAACCACTAAGTCCGGCATTATCCACCTTTGAAACGGTGGTATCAGCTGCAGCCTGATCTTCCTGCTTCTCTCCATTACAATACACCTCCCCACCATAGTCCCATGGCACAACATCATCATTTTCATATGGAATGGGTCCCGGTACCGTGATGGTAACTGGAGCCGCATCTGCCGGCGCTGACAAGTAGACAGGGTCAAAGTAAATAGTTATTGTTGAAACATCCTCTTTCTCCAAATCAACTTTCTCAAACCTGAGACTTCCCTCATCCATCATTCTCTGAATCGTCTCCCTCAATACAACACACCCATTTGTAGCGACAGTGCAAGCAGCACAACAATTATCACAACCCGGAAAAACTCCATTCGCTAACAATTGTCTCTTGGCCACAGACAATGGAGTCCTTAACTGGTCCACGTCCATCACCCCAATTTTCCTCTTATCCTCCGAAATTGCATTCACCCCCATCTGACCATGCGTCGGCATGGGATTAGCATTAACATTCGATGATGGTGCAAAATTGATGGCTTTAGAATCTATCAAGTCCTGAACAACATGTTTAAAGGCCTTACAACCCTCAATGTTATGCCCGGGAGCACCAGAACGGAATTCACACTTGGCATTCTCATCATAATTGGCAGGCCTCTGGTCTGGTCTCAACGGAGCCAACGTCCTCAGCTGAACCAACCCAAGATCTTTCAACTTTTTCAACAGAAAGGCATATGTCACGGGAGGCCTATCAAACTGACGATCAGTCATCCTTCCTCTCACTTCATACCCGGCCCGTTGTGTTCTCTGCTGAAATGGTTGTCGTTGCTGTTGTGCGGGTTGATTATCAGCAGGAATGGTTACCGCAGCAGTATGCTGGTAGTAACGATCCCTACCATGTCCTCTCTGGGCATACACAGCACTCGTGTCACCCTCCTTCTTACGCTGACCGTTCCCAAATGGCTTCTTCGATCCAGACGACGAAGCATTTCCCTGTATCTTTCCCGTTTTCAGCCAGCTTTCAATTCTCTCACCTGCCACCACTATATCTGCAAAACCAGTGACGGGACAACCCACCATCCTTTCAGCAAAAGTCCCCTGGAGGGTACCCATGAACAAATCAGACATCTCCCGATCCACCAACGGAGGTTGAACTCTGGCAGCCAACTCCCTCCACCTTTGTGCATACTCTTTAAACCCTTCATTTGGCTTCTGAGACATACCCTGCAACTGGGTACGGCTAGGTGCCATGTCAGCATTGAATTGGTACTGTTTAAAGAAAGAATCTCCCAAATCCTTCCAGCTCTTGATATCTGATGATCTCAACTTGGTATACCACTCCAGAGACCCGCCAGATAAGCTATCCTGGAAGAAGTACATCCAGAGCTTCTGAAACATGGTTTAGGCAGATATTTTTCGGACAAAGGCCTGAAGATGAGTTTCCGGGCAAGAACTCCCATTATACTTATCAAACGTGGGCACTTTGAACTTCTGTGGGATCACAATCCCCTCACCCAACCCCATGTTTGTCATATTAATAGCCCCAGGAGTAGCATGGCTTTCCAGAGCCCTGATCTTCTCTGCTAGTACCTGAATTTCCTTGCTCGGTGGTTGAACACCATACTGACCAAATTGCTCATTCAGCACAGAGAACTGGTCTTCTTCCTTATCCTCCACGGCCCCAAAGAAAGGAGGAAACTGATTATCCTTCAGATTATGGCCCACAGGACCTGGCCCACCGCCTGCAGCGAAACCAAAACCACCACCATTGTTGACGAATATACCAACATTATTTGCCTTCTTTCTGGGATCGCCACCATCCCTAGAACCACCAAGACCATTGTTGGAAATACCCTCTTGATTATTGCCACTATTGGCAACCGAAGCCCGCTCAAGCTTTTCCACCTTCTCAACAAGTGCATTCTGCCCCAAGGCGAACCCTTGCATGATGTTGATTAACTCACTCATCTTCTCTTTCAGCTCGAGAATGTCAGCGTTGAGGGGATCCATCAATTTGGGTTTATTGCGTCTGGTAGGATATCTGTGCGGACGAGCTACGTGTAAAGGAATGATTCTGCGTGCGCGAGCAATGATTCCTGTAACATTCAAACACGTTAGAAACCGACACCTGCAAAATAGAAGATAATTTATTATGATTCATGCATGAATGCAATGTCTATCCATATGAGGAACACTCTGTCTTTCGATCCTGGTTTCATTGAGACGGATAATAATCCGACAACAACATTCTGACATCAATCATCTAGTTTTACCATACAGAACAGAGAGTTATGGTTTAGCAAAGACATCACCCGACCATGTGTGTGTCATGTGAGTGTAATACGGGAAAGCAAATAAAGCTTGAAGATCAATCACTGACTGATAATAACCACTGTATATCAAAAGTGCGCCACACGTGCGAGAGTCATACATCACATCTGATACAAATCAAATTTATAATTCTCCAGAATCATAAAGAAATACAAGCAAGTGAATTCCGTCAACATGCCTGACGGTAATCCAACACATGATAATAACTGCAACAAAAGTCTAAACTGAAGAAGGTCCCACAGAAGGCTCTGCATCATCAACCATCCTGGTAAACTTCATAGCGAACCTAAGCTCAGTATTCTCCTGTTGAAGTCTTCCCACCTCTTTCTGGTGAATCTTCATCTGTTGGAAATAATGGTCCCTCTCAGCAAGATAATGATCTCTCTCGGTCATAATCTTCGCTTTCTCTTCTTCCTTAACCCTCAGCTTCGCTTCCCACTCTGCAGTAAGGGCTTTGGCTCTAGCTTCCCTCTGAGTCTTCACAAGGACTTGTCTCTTCTTTTCATCCTCAATGACCTTCAAAGCTCTAGCCAACTGCTCTTTGGTAATGTCATGCTCCTTCGTAGATGACTCTAACGCTTGGCTGATCTTACAGTAATAGGCGGTGTCTATCTCAAAACGTTTCACCTCCAGAACATGTCTCTTAGCCTGGTCCTCTACTTTCCTTTTGACTTCCTGATTAGCCATTTGAATTCTAGCAACACTCATTTCCAACTCAGTCTTCTCTGCTTGCAATTGATCTTTTTCCCTCCTCATCTCAAGAAACTCTTCCATACTGACAGAAAAGCGTGACTCTTCAATCAACGGGTACCAAAGATCACCCACAGGAAATGGCAGACGAGTGAGCTCAACCCTCTTTCTGAGCCAATCATCAAATGGAGGAAAAGACCTGTTGTTAGCTCTACCAAAAGGAACCTTGCCCTTCCTCTGAATGTGGCGCCATGCTCCAGACACTTGCCTCAACAATGTCTGATTACCCTCAACCGGGAAGTAGAAAGACTCCTGAATCTCACACTCGAGGGGAGGAACCTCCATAGCAAATCCCATTTGTCTCTTAAGAAGCGTCGGGTTATAATTAATACACCCTTGAACTCCTATAAGGGGCACATTGGGAAAGCTCCCGCAACTGTAAATAAAATCTCGTCCAGCCTCACCACTGTGAGTCCAAGCTATGTCCTTGGCTCGCAAACCCATCAACTTGGTTGCCCACTTTACAGTATGGTCAAGAAAGACAAAGGCACCTCTGGAAGGCAAATATCCCATGAACCATTTATATAACAGTTGGGCACAACATCTAACCAATCCTCCACGCCGCTTCTCGTTCCGATTATGTACCGAGTAATAAACATCCCCGATTAAGGTAGGAATGGGATTCCTCTGAGTAAACACCCGGATGGCATTAATATCCACAAAGTTCTTCTGATTAGGGAACAAGATGATTCCATAAATGCTTACAGCAAGTAAAGCACAAACGGCCTTCCAATTACCCAAAACAACATGTTCCTTGGCTTTAGCCTCCAAGAAACTCAGATGAAAACCGGGAAACTTTCCCTTCTCCTTCAAACCTCCCTTAATCACTTCGGGGCTCAAATAAAGAGCACGAGAGATCTCACCAACATCAGGTTCTTCCTTAGTGACATAGAAAGGAATCTGGTTTCTGACCTGAATACCCAGGATACCGGTATAGTCCTCCATCAAAGGTCCCAACAAGTAATCCGGGAAGACAAAGCATCTCAAACCCGGATCATAAAACTGGAGAAAAGTATGGATGGCACTCCGATCCCTATCTGTGAGCCTGAAAACCATTTTCAGAATACCACCATAAGCCTCACGGAATATCCCCACATGGTCAGGCGTAATCAATGCTATCATATCTCTCAGCACGCTAATCTCTGGATCAAAGAAACTGTAGACAACATCATCTTTCAAGCCGATCCTCATATCTGGAACAGGGATGTCTCTCAACCAGAATCTCAATCAAGAATGTACCCTGCATATGGATAAACATGAGTCAGATGTGGATGAATGCAAAATGGGAATGATGCAAATGCATGAATGCAAGTCACTGTGCCATCCTCCAAGTCATCTGAACATCAACTGTACTGGATTCCGGTCTCTGAACTGATCACAACCATCTGAGGGACTGAGTAACCATAAATCCAACTCGGGAGTTCCGAAATAAACGGAACTGGAGGATATATCACCATCATCACAGGAAAGCCACTGATCGGATAACAACAAGATCCTCTGAACAAGTACCCTCAAATTCAACTCGGGGATCCAAAATAAATGGAACCCGCTGATAAATACCACGGACAGAACTCCGGCGTGTCAGAAGTAAATCCATAAATCCGACTTATAAATAGAACAAACCGAACCAAAGTCACCATCAAAGAGTCACCAACAGAATCTGCATATGTAGGAATCAAACCCTCCCCTCACAGGTGAACTCTAATAAGGACATCCTAAGGCGGATAATCGGTCTCGACAATCCGACAAGATACTCAACGGGTTTGCCCTTTCGGGTGTGCCGTGCGACTCTCATAAGATCATCTAAACCAAAAATCCGGGAAAGAACGGTCACCGAAGGAAGGGCTCTCTCAAGAGAACCTCGTCCGACTGTGGTATGTCACGTCGCAACAACATGCTGATCCAACATGTGAGGAGACGTGAGACCATGCTAATCCTAGGTGTATACTCGGGCCTGGGTTTTAGCCCCACTCAGAACACCCACCCCAAATCAAAGGAACCACACCTGTCCAGAATCTAGCACAGTGATAATATGATGCATGCAAACATATATGCAAATATGATCACAGTATAATAATCATAAATCCAATAAATAAGCAGCAAAAGCGACCCAAACTACCCTAAAACTACACTAGCGAGCGCTAGGATTGACTCGCTTAGGGAAGATGGACCAGCAAGAGGTCAACTTCATGTCCCCAGCAGAGTCGCCAGCTGTCGCAACGCAAAAAACAACCGGCGGAAAAATACAGAGCCGTCACCGATGCTATTCATCCTATGACGGAAAGGGAGCGCAGGACTAACCTAAGAAAGGGAAAGGAACGGTCTTACGACCAGAGATTGCAAGGTACGGGAGTCGGTTACGCAAGGGGAAGGTATTAGCACCCCTCACGTCCGCCGTACTCGACGGGATCCATGCTCAAAAGATAGCTCAAAGAATAGGATAAGGTTGCTAATAAAACTGCTCAAAGAAATCTGCACAAACTGGAATAATAAAACAGGTGGAAGAAGACGGAGGAAGTGGACTCGGCAGGATGTCGCCTCCTGGGCCTATGTAGTTTGTCAGAAACAAACATCAGAGTCAACGTAGTTCGGGGAAAGGGAGGCATGCTCGCTAGGATATCGCATCCTATGCCTACGTATCTTCTCTATCCAGAGAAGAATCAGAGCACTCGTAGCTCGGCTAACGCACGCCGAAACAAAACATCAAAAAGAGACGCTGAGACGTCAAAAGAAACACTCAACAGGAAACAGAATGCCAATACATGGACTTACACCCGACTCCTAACAACAAAAACAAGGAAACAAAATGCCAATACATGGACTTACACCCGACTCCTAACAACCCAAACAAGGAAACAGAATACCAATACATGGACTTACATCCGACTCCAAACAATAACCAACGCTAACCAACGAACATCAAAGAAAAAGGTTATCAAAATGAACCCTAACAAAGTAACTAACTATCAGCCAGTCACCACAAATGAACCCCAATATGAATGACAATCACCATAAATGAACCCCAAGTGATACAGTTAAACCCTCAAATGTGAACCCCAAATCAGTATAGGTGAACCCCAATCTGAACCCCCAAGTGATGACAGAAGAAATCCTCAAGGTATAAACATACCACACACGCACACGCTGAACAAACGAGTACTCACACCAAAGAAGACAAACAAAAGGTGAACACACACAAAACAACAAAAGAAAAAAGAAAAGGTTGACACACACATAGACTCAAAAAAAGAAAAGGGTGCCCGGAGAGATTGCTCGCAACCTCCTGCCTACGTATCTCATCTGGTACGAGAATCAGGGCGACGTAGTTCCCCTTAACAGGGGTACAACACTCTCCTAACCAGAGACCAGGGAAACAACAAACTAATAGGGAGACTAAGACTCGAGCCTAATAGTTGTCATGCCATCAAATATCCATAAGTTGAGGTCTCTAATAGAATTCTAACTCACACAGGAAGCAAGTCAATTCAGAGGAAAGCTGATAACCACACTAACACAAGTGAACAAACATCACACACTATATTCATACAAGAGGCCCAAACAATGGGTAGGCTTTAGTCAAGAGGGGTCATATCAACCTCGACAAACAAGCCAAACTGTAAGGGTGATCAACTGGGCTCTTAACCACTGACATTGAACGTCAGGGTGAGCAGATCAAAATGGTAATGAGGATGAGACCTCATAGCTCTTAACCCTGGTCAGGGTGAGCTCATGACAAAGAAAGCGTGGGGATCCAGAAAGAGGGATCCTATTCCACTTGACAGACACTGGACAAAGATCTTAGGTTCATGTTCAGAAGCATCAACACGTAGTGCGAGCATAAAGAACGACTCACTGAATAACGGGGGATTGGCTACTAATCCCTTTTATCCGTCAATTGCCTCTTCACGGAGGTCTTATCAAGTGCCACATGCCTCATCTTGGAGGTCTTTGGCACAAATGATAGGTGAACAAAAATGCACAAATGCAAGGTCAAAAATGTGACACAAATTGTCACATACATCTTCATGTGTCAAAAATAGTGATAGCATATGAGAAAAAATTCAAACCAATGCTCAAAAATTCATATCACATGTGAAGATTAAACATGCAAAAATTCAGATCAAATGGATCAACACATAGTATTTCACAATGTAATGAACACAACATATCAAAATAGCACAAGGTTCAATCAAAAATTCCAAAATAAAAATCCAGAAACAAACAAATCATGAAATTAACACTATAAAAAACTAGATATCAAAACAAGATTATGAAAAAAAATTGGAGTCAATTTGGAGTATTTTACTATTTTTAATGATTTTTCAAAGATGAATGAAATAATATGAAAAATTAAAATGAAATGGAGGGAAAAAAATTATTTGAAATAAATCAGAATTAATCTGAGCCACATGATCTAGCGCGAAAATGTAATCAAGCGTTCCATATTTGAAACTCAAAACGCACAACATTACTAAACACAGTCAGGATACCACTCAAGCAAGTCAAACACACGCAAGCATGGTCAAACAAATGAGAACCAATGGAATGGACATGCAAGCGAAACAATCAGCATCCAGCAAGCATAAGTGAAACGCAGCGTTTCATTTATTACATGGCACGCAACGTCATCAGGTCAAGGCACACGCAAGCGAGTCAAACGAATCACAGTCAATGGATTGGACACGAGGCGCATACGTGGATAACACAGTGGACAAAACCCTAACCAGTTGCAGACGGCGGAGCTATTCTCCGACCGTCTTCTCCGGCCACATCCACGGCGGAGCTTCAACAATTTTTTTCTAGAAATGAGCAAATTGTACACCATTCAAAAGATCTAGCAACATAGAATCCAAATATCATGTTCATTCTACCTAAATCATCATGAATTGCACGGATCGAACACAAACATTATCATGAACAAAACTTCCAGTTCACATATCAGGCTCAATACTTAACCAAACTTAATTCTAAGCATATCAGCATTCTCTACGCAACAGGATCTACCATTCTATGTACATAAAATAGCAAAAGGAGAGGATCAATTTCAACCTACTTGGAATTGCAGTTCACTATTCACGCGTGTTCAAGGCCTCTACAGCTCCAGATCTACTCTACTTTACTCCTCTTGAAGCTTTGTGCAAAAGGAATCAACTGAAAACGCTTGGATCTGCTTCAATTTCAAAAATCCATCAACATGTGATTGTACACGAACTGCTCCAATTCTTGCTCAATTGTCCAAACCAATGGTTGATTCTTGATCAATGAAGGATGATGATCAAGAATCTTGAAGAATTTTTGGTGTTTGTGTGAAGAAAATTGAATTTCAAAGAGAGAGAAAAATGGAGGGAAAATGAAAATTCTAGATCTGAAATTCTATTATTTTCTCAATTATGGTTAGGGTTTGGCTTATATATGATGTGTTAATGACACTGAAATCCCAATTAACCTTTCCCTAATCATGATTAGTAAGGCAAAATTGCAAATTTGCAAATGTGAGCTTCCATGGCCATGTCCCACGTGTTTTTCCTCATGCAATGGCTGAAATTCATTTAAAATCAACCAATAATCAACATGGAATGGTTGTTTTGCTTGTAGCTTAAGCCAAATTTGAAATATGGAATTTCCCTCGAAAATGCACATGTGAGAAATGATGATCATACACACTTTTTCCATGCATGGAAAGGCTTATTTTGGGATGTCTTGATCATTAGAAGTATTTTGCAAAAAGAATGGACCAAATTGGAGTTTTGTATAAAAAGTTATGTCACTTTGAAATTCCATGTATACTTTGTGATCATTTGGCCATAACTTCTCAACCAATCATCATATGATCATGAAATAGGACTTTTTGGAAATGGGAGAGAAAGATCTACAATTTTCATGTTCACCAAAAATCCATTTGAAACTTATTTGATGTTGAAAGGTCAATTTGAATGTGGACCAAAAACTTGCCATTTTTGGAAACTTGAAATTACAGGTCATTTTCCATTTTTGGAAACTTTTGCCATGACTTCAAAATCTTCAAGATATATGTTTAGAATGACAAATGGACCTCTTTTTAACATGATTGAGGTGTCTCAACTCATTTCCCCACCTCATAGCCCTCAGTTGACTGCACAGTTGACTTTTTGGTCCTCAGATGACCTTGAAATGCCTTGATCCACTTGAGCCTCTACCACTTGGGGAAACTGCTCAAAAATGAAACCCTAGCTCATGTAAGCTCTTCATAACAATCATGTGACCTTCATCCCAAGAAAATACCTCATCTCTTTGAGAAACCCTAGTTGGAAGAATGTCATTGATTAGGGTTGACCAGAGGTCACAACCCTAATCCAAAGGAACTTGAGAATGAACAATGAAACCCTTGATGATGATAGAACCATGGTGATGGTAATATATCCTTGCAAACAAGATGATACTCAAGACCTTTGAAGAATCAAGATCAAGAAACCCTGATGAAAAGCAAACCCTCAGATGGTTGATCATCAATTCATAGAGACCCTCAGGCTTGAATCATGTAACTTCTCCATCTTTTGAAAAGACCTTGGAGGATGACCTTCTTATTTCCATATGATATGAAAAATGCAATGCCTAATGCCCTAAAATATGGAATGCACTATGTCAAACTAATCTCAAGAAGAGGAGGGCAAATTTTGAGGTGTTACAGGTTTTAACAAGAAAGCATGGAAACACAAGAACTTCATGCATAAACACTAATTCCATTCTCATAACAAAACACACAAACCCTAATTACCTTTTAATGTATTCCGCCACCCCCTCCCCCCCACACACATACACACAAATCTATGTCTAACTAGGAACCCATCTTAGGAAGATGATGATGAAACATTCAATATGCTTATTTGATGATTGAAGCTTTATTATTGGGCTTCCAAGTTTTTTCCTATGTTTACTTTGTTCTTCCTCTTTTCTTCTCTTATTTCTCTTTTCTCTTCTCCTGTTCTCCAAAATTTATTGTTTTTTGTCCTTATTTACAAAAGGCAAGTGGTTGGTAAGAGAAATGAGAGAAAATATCTTAAAATGAGATGTTTCTTTTAGTGAGCAATTTGACACTCATTAATTTTACCAAAATGTATTTTCCTTTACTAATTAATAAAGGTCAATGTAATTTCAATAAGAACTAAGCTCAAGTGAGTTTACTAATTACTCTATTTATCCCAACTGACAAAGAATAGAACATATAGGAACTCAATTTGTCCCAACTGACAAGGAATACAAGAACTAATAAGATATGGGATATTACATCGGAGGTTGATATACATATACCTTTTCATTTATATAGTCATTAAGAAAATCAAATTTAACATCCATTTGATAAATCTTAAAATTCAGGAAGCAAGTGATGCCAAAAGGAGCCTAATAGCTTCTAGACGAGGTACATAAGCATAATTCTCGTTGTAGTCAATTCCTCTACCCATACTATATACTTTTGCCACTAATATTTCATTATTTATAGTAATTACACCA
This sequence comes from Lathyrus oleraceus, assembly GCF_024323335.1. Taxonomy (NCBI): domain Eukaryota; kingdom Viridiplantae; phylum Streptophyta; class Magnoliopsida; order Fabales; family Fabaceae; genus Lathyrus; species Lathyrus oleraceus. The sequence continues at coordinate 271,067,460 of NC_066579.1, read as the reverse complement.
TTTTCGTTTATCTTCTTCCTAAATATACATCTAGTGCCAATGATGGTTTTATCAACTGGACAAGAAACAAGGTCCCAATTGTCATTATGTTAAAGTTTGATAAGTTCTTCTTGCATAGCATGTAACCATGCCTCGTCAAGTAAAGCATCAGATATCGATTTAGGTTCAATATGAGAAATCAATGTAGAGTAATTATATAAATGATTGACCTGAGATCTAGTACTTACACCTCTTTTGGCATCTTCTAAAATTTGATCTAACATATGATCTTTTGCGATCGTCCAATCTTTAGGTAGCTGGTTCGAGGTCTCATATTTGTCATCCTCATGTAAGCTTTCCTATTTTTCTTCATTAATGTCCTCGTCCTTTGATGAAGGAGGGGAAACCTTTGGGACTTTTGTCGTTGATCAACTTCTCCATTATCACACTTAAACATCAGAACAAATACCTTTCCCCATGTTTTAGGGTGATGACTCATTAAATGCAACATGAATAGATTCTTGTACTGAAGTTGTTATATGATTTTAAACGCTATAAGCATTACTCGTAGATGAGTACTCTAAGAATATTCCTTTGTCAGAATTAACATCAAATTTACCTATATTGTCCTTTGCATTATTTAAAATGAAACATTTGCAACCGAACACCGAAAGCAAGAAATTTTTGGATTCCTACCTTTAAGTGACCCATAGGGTGTCTTCTCTAGGATAGGTCGAATGACCACCCTATTTAAGATATGACATGTGGTATTAATCGTATCTGCGCAAAAGTACTTAGGTAAGCTCATTTCACTTGGCATGGTCTAAACCAAATCTTCTAAAACACAATTTTTATGCTCAACAACACCATTTTGTTGTGGAGTTCTTGGAAATGAGAAGTTATGGACAATCCCATTTTTGTTACAAACGTTTTGAAAATGATGGTTAACAAATTCACCACCGTGATCACTACGGAGTGTGATAATTTTCAAACTAAAAACGTTTTAGAAAGGCTTAGCAAAATTAAAAAAAAAAGCTTTAAAATTTTCATCCTTATGGGTTGGAAATGACGTCCAAGTGAATCTAGAGTAGTCATTAACAATCACAAACCCGTAATAATTTCCTCATAAACATTTTGTCCGCAAAGGGCCAAACAAGTCTAGGTCGAGAAGCTAGAGAGGTTTTGATGTCAAAATAAGCTTTTTCGATTTAAACGACACCCGCATTTGCTTTCTCATTTGGAAATCATCTCATAATTTGTGTTTTTAAAGTTTAATCTTAGGAAGATCAATCACTAGATTCTTGGATCTATTCTTTGATTAAGTCGAAATGCACGTGACTTAAGCGATATGCCATAACTAAGAATCTTCACCCTTGGAGACTAAGGACTTAGTTCCATGCATTTACACATCATCTAGATCAAGCATATATAAATCATCAATCCTAGAACCATAAACACAAAGTCCTTACTTGCCTTATGCTCAATTAAACAACTTAGAGTATCAAAAACCATTGAGTACCCTTTGTCGCATAATTGTCTAATGCTAAGTAGGTTATGTTTAAGCTCTTTAACTAAAATAACATTTTCAATGTGTAAGACCCCAATTTTGACCCTAAGATCCCTCATGTCATCTCATTATTTGCATTGGCTTTGGGATCACACCTTGGCATCCTCATTACCCCTCATTCATTGGGTTTGAATTGTGAGAGATCACCAAGCACATTTAATTGTATCATACTTTATTATCTTTTGTTTACTAACTAAAATCCCAAAAATATGTCTATGTATAGTTTACTTCTTTTGTAGGTTATGTATGTGTTCACCCATGCCTCATCAAGCTCATATCTAGGGTTTGAGACCCTCAATGCAAGGAGACTAATCAAGAGATGCTTCAAATTGACTCTAGACATCATATATGGATCCCCATGTTCTTCACATATCATTTTGATAAAAAAATCATCAAGAGTTTGAAGCTTGTTTGTCTTGGAAGCCCTAAGTCATCAGGGTATCTTGTGTGACTTCCTTAGCAAGTTTCTTCAACAGTTGATAAAATATATCAAGGGATACTTCATATTACATCATATTATGCATATATTATCCTTCATTAGTCCTAAATATCAAGAAAACTTTAAGTTTGTAAGTAGGTTCAAGGTGGTTGACTAGAGAAAGTGAATTGGTCAAAACTTGGGTTCCCTAGACCCTATCTCCTACAATTTTTGTCATATGAAAATTATTCCAAGATAAACATTACTCCTTATGATATTTCAAACAACTTTAATGTTGAATTAAAGATCTAGTTTTGATTGGAAAGTCATTTTTTATGGTGAAAGAGTATAGGTCATTTTGTCTGAACCCTAGTTAGGAGGTCAACTTCCAAGGATCATAACTTGCTCAATTTGTATGATATGAAATCCATTCAAGTTTCATGATCAAATTCAATATGTCCTATCAAACATTTATTCTTTTAAGAATTTCAAATTCAACTTGCAAAGGCATGTGCCAAGAGGAAACATTATAGGTCATTTTGGGCCATTACCATTGAACAAGTAATTTTCCTCAACTTCTAAAATGCATGATTCTTTCATTCCAAATCCAAATGAGGTCAAATTTGTGACAAAATTGAATAGGTTTTAAAGGTATACAACTTTGATGAAGGAACATTTTCCATTTTAAGCCCATAGCAAACGTTATTCAAGGTGGAAGAAGTGAACATTTGACATGGTACTTAGAAAATTTTCAAATATGTTTGATTTTCCAAACTTACACCTCAAAATTCATCATAATCCAAGCTTCAAATGGAAAAGTATTAAACATGAAAGTTGTTCCACTTGATCTCAGCTTTTTATAAAGTCCAAGATCATCTCATTTGGTCAAGAATTGAAGGAATTGCGCATGGGTTCTTTTCAAGGGTTCATTTGGATGAATTTTACATACACATTTCAATCTTCATTGCATGAGCACATGACATGATTTCAACATTGCACACAAGTAATTTTGGACCTGATCACATCATTTCATGGGCCTATCACACGCCCATGCAAGCATGCAAGGAAATTGCTATTAAGGACCATCGTGGCTCAAAATAAGACCCTCGTGGCTCAGAATTAAGGACCTCTTGCCCAAGCTTTGAACCTGCAATCCAAACCCTCGCCGTTAAAGGATAATCTTGAAGGTTTTCATTTGAAAGTCGAGCTTCAAATCTCCTTCTGTTTTGAGATTGAAACTCCAAGAGTCCAAGCTTTTCCTTGATCCAATTCAACTCCTACAAGCTTATGAAGTCAAGCCAAGGCCAATTGGAAGCAAGATCAAGCAAGTTTGAAGCTCACTCGAAGGTGATTTTCCAGAATTTTCATCTCTTCGATTCTCTCTCAATTCTTCACAATTCTTTGTGATTTTTGGTTGGATGAATTTTACCAATGTAGGCAACACAATTGAGTTGCTTTGAGGTCAAATCGAAGCAACTTAGTTCATGATCCTCAAAATTCAAATCCCTGTATCTTTTTATATACTTGGAATTGGAGAAAATTGAGGCCAGACTCGTGATCCTAAGCATTTCCTCTTTGAAATAGTGTCCTTGTTTTTCATTTTCCATTGAGATTAAGTTGGACCAGTCCGATGGAAGTCACTAGAGAAGATGACTAGAGCCCTAGCTCCGATTGTGTGTTGTCACGCTTCCTGGTCATCTGATCATGTTTGAATGTTCTAATTTGGACCGTTGCATCTGATTACCACGCATACATTGAGTTGACAAAGGTCCACCATGGAACACACACGTGTGGCCATCAGATTTGTCACCTCAATTAGTGAGGGAGATCTGATGGCCCTTATTTTTTCTATTTTTATTTTAATTTCTGATTTTATGTTTAATCCTTTTATTTTGTTTAATTCATATTAATTTCATTTTTAATCCAAAAAATGTGGGACTTTCACCAAAAATATTTAAATATTTTTCTCTTTCATATTCTGAATTAAAATTATATTTTGGATTAATTTTGATATTTTTCATGAATTAAATGTTTTTGTGCATATTTTTAATTGTTTAAAAATACTTCTGACTTTTTAAAAGTCATGAAATTTTTTGTCTAAGGTCCTTTGACCTTGCTTGACCTAGGATAAATTTATTGGCCATTTATTTGGTGTTTTGAAGATATTTCAGGCTTTGACCAAATTAAATTGTATTTTAATTCATTTTTAAATTGTTTTTTTAACTAATTAAATGTGTAAAATTATGTTGAGCCATTTTTATGGTCTTGTGATGTTTGAATATTTATTTGGGCCTTGGTCAAGGTTGATTTGACTTTTGTTGGATTAAAACCATTGGATTTAGGGGATTGATGAAATGCACATTTCATCTCCCAAAATGAATGAATGGTTTTAATTTGATGAAACTCCTCCCATGATCAATTTGTGTTTCTATCTTCCCTTCCCTCTTCATCTTCATCCCTATTCTTTCCCATTCCCTCATTTGACCAATGAAATCTCTAATATCTTAAGGCTAATTGCTTCATTAATGACCTTGTGTCAGATGAACCAATACAAGTATGACTGAGATATGCCCATCCCTCTTGATCTTTTTCTTTTAGTGTGTGGTACGTATTAGGAGTTTGGTTCTTCATACCAAATCTCTAACATGCATTAACACCTAAATTTTTATTTCCCGACCTCAGATATTTATGACTTCTATATAAGTCCAATTACGATTGCTTAACATAGAGCAAAATTTGACCCTAAAGGTATAACACTCTAGTAAGTGAGATTGTAAGTCTCCCATCTTTCATGGTATTGTGTGGAAACTTGACCTTTTTTCCTTTCATGAGAGCTAGTGGAATACTTGTTGAATTATCCAAGTTGGAGCCCTTCTCATGGAAGATGTCTTGGTTTAAGGATTCATACTTGTGAATGGATTGTTGAGTGTTCTCCAAAGAATGACTTAATCAATAAAAAAACACCACTAACACTTGACTAACTTTTGACTAACATTTGACTAACTCTTGCTAATATTGCTTTACTTTCAAGTCATTTACTTTATGCAATTTAAATTTCAGTCACTTACCATTCATTGCCATTTATATTCCATTTAACTTGTTTATGTTTATGTCATTTTCACTTTGCTCATTTGAGCCATATCTTTTGATTATATATATTTCTTGTGCATTTTTATTTTGTTTGTGGTCTTAGGACCTTAAAATACTTAATAACAACAAAAACCCTAAAAAAACATCTGGTGAATTGTTGATCTTGATCTCAACTTTTGGACTTGGGATTAGGAAACATTACCTATGCAAAAAGTACTTGGCCAATGCCAACATTCTAAGACCAAGTTATTATGAACTAAGCGTTCATCTGGTGCAAGCCTTGGACTTTGTTTTAATTCATCTGCTACTTTGTCTTAGTGCTAATTGTCATTTTGATCTTGTGTCTGATACTTTGTTCTGAGTTGATCAAGGAATATTTCATCTGATACATGAGAAGACAAAGAAGACTGCTAGCTACGGGTTTGCCTACTTGGATGTGGCTATCTTTATTTGATGCCTTAATCTTCATGATGTCTGGATATTGCTAATTGCTTACTGATTATTGCTTGATTCAAATTCCAAAGGGAAAGTGGGTTTTCTATATGACATTCTTGTCTGTTGGATTACATCCCATTGGTCAGATCTTTTCAACTCTTAACTTTTAATTTTATGCTTAGGATAGTGTAAGACCCCAATTTTTACCCTAAGATCCCTCATGTTACACTCATCATCTGCATTAGCATTGGGATCATACCTTGGCATCCTCCTTACCCCTCTTCCATTGGGTTTATTTTGGGAGAGATCACCAAGCACTATGTGATTGTATCATACTTATTATTTTATCATTCACTAACTAAAATACCAAAAATACGTTTTTGCATTTGTCTAACTCTTTTGTAGGTAGGGCACATGATCACCATTGATCTATCAAGTTCACATCTAGGGTTTAAGACCCTCATTGCTAAAATCTCAACCAAGAAATGATCCACAATGGTTCTAGGCATCATATATGAGTCCAAATGATCTCTACATGTTATTTTTATCAAGAATTCTTCAAGAGTTTGGAGTTGGTTTGCCTTGGAAACCCTAGTTTATCTGGGTATCTTAAGTAACTTCTTTAACAAGCTTCTTCACCCATTGATCAAATACTTCAAGGGAAACTTCAAATTTAATCATATTATGCATATATGATCTCCCATGAGTCCAAAAAATCAAGAGAATTGCAAGTTAGCAAGTTGGTTGATGGTACTTGGCCGGATGAATTCATCTGATCAAAATTGGGTCTCCCTAGACCATATCTCATACAATTTTCATCATATGAAAATGATTCCAAGATAAAAGTTACTCTAAATGACATTCCAAACACCTTTCATGTTGAGGTCTAGAGCTAGTTTTGCTTGGAAAGTCATTTTTTATGTTGAAAGATTATAGGTCATTTTGTCTAAACCCTAAACTGAAAGTCAACTTCCCAAGGCCATAACTTGCTCAACTTTTATGATATGAAATATTTCCAAGTTTCATAATCAAATTCAAGGTCGCTACTTCAACTTTGATGTTTGGAGTGAGAGCTAAATCAACTTGTATGAGCATGTGATATGAGGATACATTATAGGTCATTTTAGACCAATACCATTGAACAGGTGATTTTCCTCAACTTCAAAAATGCATAAATCATTCATCCCAAATCCAAATGATGTCAAATTATTTACCATTTTGAAGGTTTTTGAAAGAGTTACAACTTTGATGAAGACACTTTTCTCATTTGGAGCTCACATAAAAAGTTAGCCAAGGTGGAATAATTGAACATATGGCTTGACACTTAGAAAATATTTTGACATGTTGAAATTTCCAAACTTCCACCTCAAAATTCACCATGATACAAGTTCCAAATGTAAACATGTTCAACATAAGAGTTGTTCCTCTTGATCTATCCTTTCCAAAGAGTCCAAATTCATTCATTTTGGACAAAATTTGAGGGGTTTGTGCATAGCTTGAATATGGCTGTATCAGTTGGCAAGAATCATGCTTCAAACATCCAAACATCTTTGCCTTGCATTGCAATCTTCATTCAGACTTCATTTCATTTGATTTTGGATCTAATTGAGATGCTTCATGGGCCTATACTTGCCCATGCACACGTGCCATTCACATTGCCAAATTTGGAAGCATTTTCAAGTGTGTAAATAACACTTACCATTTGCTATAAATAGAGGTCAAATGCTTCAGTTTGAAGGATCTTGCACGCCAGCTTTGCCTCAAACCATTGAAACCCTCACAATTCAAAGGAAAACCTGATAAATTTCACTTGAAATTTGTGTTTGAATCTCACTTTTTGGAGATTCAAAAACTCCAGGATCCAAAGCTTTGCACCATTACCAATCTACTTCTGCAAGCTCCATAAGCAAGATCAAGCACGATTTGAAGCAAGAGAGATCCAGTTCTGCACAACATTGAAGGTATTTTTCCAGATTTTTCTTCTCTTCGATTATCTCTTAATTCTCATCAATTCTCTTGGATCTTTGGTTGTCTGAAGTCCTACCAATGTAGGCAAGAAGATTGAGTTGCTTTGAGGTCAAATCGAAGCAACTCAATTCATACACCTCAAAATTCAACTCCATGTATCTCTTAATATACTCGGAGTTAGGTTAAGTTGAGGTGATATTCGTGATCTACGCCATTTTTTCTTTAATATCATGTCCTCTTTTTTCATTTATGTTATGGCGATGAAAGAACCAGTCCGGCCAGTGTCATCGGAGAAGATGACCGACACTTGGCTCCGACGATGCGCTGGATGTGTTGTGAGCCATTGGATTGATTCAAAATGTTTTAATCAGGGACGTTGCTTGTGATTACCCAACGTGTGGAGTGCTGCCTAGCGTGAACCATGGAACGCGCGTTTCTCACCACTTGATCTGCCACCTCAATTAATGAGAGAGATCAAGTGGTCCACATTTTTTTGATTATCTAACTTTTCATTTTATTCCTCTTATTTTCATTAATTCATATTAAATTTAATATTGATCCAAAATATATGACAGTTTCACCAAAAAAATTTAAATAACATCCTCTTTCATTTTCTGAATTAAAATTATTTTTTGGATCATTATTAATATGTTTCATGATTTAATTAATTTTGTGAATATTTTTAATTATTTAAAAATACTTTTAATTTTCCAAAAATTCTAAAAAAAATTCTCCAAGGTCCTTTGACCTTTTTTGACCTATGATAAATCTCATGGTCATTTCTTTGGTGCTTTGATGAGGTTTTAGGAAACTGACCAACCATATTTAATTTAATGCGTTATTTTTATTATATTTAATTGATTAAATGCCAAATTAATTGTGTAGAGCTATTTTAATTGATTTTGTGAGTTTGACTTGTGTTGTTGGGCCTTGGTCAAGGTTGATTTGACTTTGCTAGGTTAAGATCATTGGATTTAGGGGATTGATGGAATGTACATCTCCCAAAATGAATGAATGATCTTAACTTGGTAAAAGTCCTCCTTTGTCCAATTTGTGTTTAATCCATTCCCCACCCATCTTCATCTCATTCCCCTTCTTTATGCATTCATGTCATGTGAAGCTAGCGGAAATATACCCGAACGTATCGCACGCTCGAACATACAACAGAGTCGCCATCGAACTTTATTTATCCCCAAAGGGAAGGGAAAACATCAATAAAACCCCGGGAAAAGAGATATGCTGGGTAAGGAAGTTGGTTATGCAAGGGGAAGGTATTAGCACCCCAAATATCCATGGTACTCCATGGGAACCGTTTTGATTGTTCTCGCTCGAATATGTGTGATATCTAAAATTACTCGCAAAAGAAAGGGAAAAGGAAAGAAATAGATAAAGTGCTCGGTGAGGATTAAGGCCCTCATGCCTACGTATCCTCATAGTGCAATAAGGAATTCAGAGCTCTGTAGTTCAAAGAACTAATGGTGGGAGATGAGAAGAAGTGTGATCAAAGGTATGGTCTGAACCAAAGGATAATATGATTTAAACTCCAACAAGGGGTGAAAACGTGAACCCAAGAGTAAAACTGGTATGAACCAACACGTGAGGGCCTACAACATCGTATTGGAATAACCGAAAAAAGAATGAATTAAATGTTTGATTACATAGTACAAACAACTCTTGGTTCACAAAGAGGTACAAGATGGAGCACAAAGGTATACTGTATTTGGCTCAAAGATAACTGGTATATCACATGAAGTGAATGAAGGTAGAGTATGAAGGTATCATGGAAATGAATGGAATGAAGATACCAAAGTCACAAAATATAGTATCTGGTGATAAGTGACTGAAGAAGTATAGTTTGAAACTGAAAGTCAAGGTATATTGGAATCCATAGGAGAAATAGGATTCGTACCATAGAGGGAAAGGTGGCATGAACCACAAGTGAGGGGTCTAAGACATGGTATCACTATATGGTTGGCCGAAAAAGAAGGAATTAAATGTCTGGGTACAAGCCAAACAACTCTAGGTACAAATGTGTACTTTTCATTAGGCGTCCTAAAAGGGTGTATGTGGAATTCCAAAGAAAGTATATTTCGATGTCAAAGGTATAATATGTCACTGGGTGAACGGTCGATGATTGAAGATAAGTAATGGATAGTGAAAGCTTTGAATGGTGCCTTAAGGCGGAAGGAATAATTAGAAGTATGCTCGCCAAGGATTCACATCCTCGTGCCTACGTATTCTCATTATGCAATGAGAAAATCAGAGCAATCGTAGTTCGGAACTACGAAAAGAGAGAAAGGTAGATATACAATGACGAGGATTATAACTTGCACCAACAGAAAGGTATCGAGGGAGCTCACGAAGATAACTGGCTTCGAACTCAAGAGTAAAACAGGTATGAACCAACACGTGAGGGCCTACAACATTGTATTGGAATAATCGAAAAAAGGAATGAATTAAGTGTTCGATTGCATAACACGAACAACTCTTGGTTCACAAGGCGGACTATTCATTAAGCGTCCTAAAAGGATGAGTATGAGACCCACAAGAAAGTATTGTTGGGTGCAAGGGAGAATGTATCACTTGCTGGGATACAAACAATTTGAGATCAAAGAGAAGAAGTATCTTGGATCCATGAAGGAATAAACTCTGAACCGAAGAGTAAAGGTAAACCAACAAGTGAGGGGCCCAAGGCATGGTATCACTGTAGTGGAATAACCAAAAACAAAGGAATTAAATGTCTGGGTACAAGCCAAATAACTCTCGATTCACAAGACGGACTGTTCATTAGGCGTCTTAAAAGGATGTGAATGGAATCCAAGGAACAATGATATTTGATCTCAAAAAGCTGGAATTGATTGATGAAAGAGTGATGGATTAATAAATAGGGTAGCTCGCGAAGGAACTGGGTTCTCCTGCCTACGTACCCTTATTGTGCAATGAGGAAATCAGAGCTTTCGTAGTTCAGCCCACTAGGGCTAAAAACAAGATGATTGATGAGGCAAAAGAAATTGATGATTGAGATTGAAATGATTTGAATAGAATGGAGAGACTTGATAGTTACTGGATGAGAATCACACTAAAGTCTATGGATAAAGGTGGATACGATAAGCAACGAGCCAAACGTCTCGCGCCCAAAGATATCCAGAATGAGTGTAGGAAAGCTCCAGTCTCATTCCTTCTTTACCACTTAAGGCTCGTGGCATGTAACTCTTGTCTTAAACTTCAAGTGAAGAAAGGAGAGTCTTTGTAGTTGTTTCTTGCATGGAAGATGAAGACTTTATTAATCGTCAGATTCAAATTGCACTAAAGTCTATGAATAGAGGTGAATACGATGAGCGCTGGGTCATACGTCCCATACCCAAAGATACTCAGAATGGGGATAGGAATACTCCAGTCCCACTCCTTCTCCATTACTTAAGGCTCGTATCGTACAACTTGATTCATGATTGGTAAGTTGTTGAAGTGGTCCTTGCTTTTGTTGTATTTTTCTTTGTGAAGATAAACTTGTTAATTGTATAGTTAGAATCATGCTAAAGTCTATGAATAGAGGTGAATACGACGAGCGTTGGGTCATACGTCCCATACCCAAAGATACTCAGAATGGGGGTAGGAATACTCCAGTCCCACTCCTTCTCTATTGCTTAAGGCTTGTGTCACACTCTCCTAATTTTGATTTAACAAGTGTTGAAGATGCCACCTTTGATGCGCTTGAATAATCCACTGCTTGGTATGACTGAGGATTCCTTGATTGAAGATCTTTTCTTGAGGCCTTGAGCTCCACAGCTTGGAAGAAAAGTCTTATTAAGTGACCAAGGGTCTTTTGGTCACTCAACTTAGATTGTGGGATTATACAAGTTCAAAGGATTTAATTAATCAAAATTGCTTTTGATCAATTTAATCGGGGTTTTGGTTTTAGTTTTGAAGGGAACTAATTTTGGATCTAATTGAAGTTAATACTTGTTAGAAACTATCCTAAGGGATCATGTATTAGAAATTGATTGAATATTCTAAATTAGATTAGAAATCTTAAGGGAGCATGTCAAAATATTGATTAAAATCATGATTAAAATTCTATGTTAAGTCCTACAATTATTAGGAAATGATCGAATTCTAATCCTAAGGGGAGCATGCTAATTTCAACATAAAATATCAAAATAAGCCCATAAAGGGCAAAATGGTCAATTCCTAAAATATGTCTAATTTTATTCTAATTGAATTCTAGTTTCAATCTAATTAAAATTCCTAATTAAATTCTAATGAAAAATCCTAACATGTGAATGAATCCTAATTATATTCTAAAATGTGAATTAATCCGAATTATATTCTAAAATGTGAATGGTCAAGATTTACATCCTAATTCAATTAATGTTGTTCTAATTAACCTAATTGAATTGTAAACAAAAATAAAATAAATTGCCATTGAACTAGGAGGTGTGGATTGGAAAACAGGGGTGCAAACAACAATTGATTAGTGGGCTGCAGGATGAGCCCAATACAGTTTTTGGTGCAGGATGCAAAATTCCAAAAGAGTGGTGTTGGCACAAAAACAGGCATGGGCCGCGTCAGGGCCCAATGCCAACTCCTGCGTTTCCGGGGGGTGTATTAGAAATGCGTGGGGGATTGGGTAAAGGTGCTAATGGGCTGGGTTGAGCCCAATTCTACCTTCTTTCTAGAGGGCAATGGGGGTGTGTTAGTAATACAGTATGTATAACAAGTAATTACATGGGCCTAACCAAGACTGAGCCTAAATCACTCTTCTGTTGACTTGTCCAAAAATGAAACTAAAACGCGCGCTCGTCCTCATTTCTCCTCCCCGTCCGTTCGCCGTGGCTCGCCGCGCCGGCGTCCGTTGCCGGCGCCGATAGTGGCTTACACCTAAACACCACCACCATTGGATGCGCAAAATCAATCTGAGCATGAATATGGCAATGGAATTACGAAACAGTTCCTGTACCGGTTGAATCGAACAACTAAACGGAAGAGCCCTAACGGCCTACACGTTAAATTAAATTGTTCCTGTTGCAAATCACTTCCTAATACTATGGGGCTTCAATTTCCTACCTCAGATACTACAGCTCGGTGTTCTCAAAGTAAGAAAATGTCATTGAATAAGAAATGACATACCAGAGAAGATGATCGGAAAGTTCGCCGGTAAGCTTTCTGACCTTGATTGCCTCTTCTTCTTCTTCTTTCACTTTCTTCCTCTTCTTTTGGATTAGAACAATGGAAAATATGAATGTTGTGGCTTAGCTCAAGCGAAATTGAAGTTTCAAGATGAATCTCCAATGGCTTTTCTGTGAGAGAGTGAGAGAGATTTGGTGAGGGTGAGGGTGAACTTGCAGAGAGAATTCGCACAATATGCCAAGGGTGTGAAAATGAGAGAGGTGAATCTCTTGAATAGATTTTAGGTTTGGATCTTGCTAGCTTTGGACTTAGGTTTTGATTCAGTTAGACTTAGGTTTGGAGTTAGTTAGCTTTGGCTCACTGAGTTGGGATTGGACTCAGTTAGTTAAACCTGACTCAGTTAGTGGGGATTGTTTAGTGAATTTAGTTAGCTGATTGTGGAATTCTGTTATGGATGTTGAAAATAGTTAAAAAATTTGTTATGAGGTTCTGTTAGTTAGAGTGGAATTTGGTTAGTGTTGTTTGTTACAATGCTGTTAATTCTAAATTAGACTCTTGTCAAATTGAGTCTATTAAAGTTTGCCGTACCATTCTGTTAAGTGGCTTGGAGTATTTAGTGAGAACATTAGGAGGTTCAAGCTAGTTAATATTTTCCGGTGTATGAAAACTGTTGCACTGCTAGTTATTGTACTCAGATACCTGTTAGATTGACATGCTTAACCTTCATTTCTCTCCACTGCAGGTTTGCCGAGTTTGGAATTCCGCACGAAATTACATTGGCCACTGGTTGATGTTAACATCTGGTGTTTTCTATTCCATCCACAGGTTTCTGTTATTCAAAAATTCAAGTTAACATCCCCTAAAGGTTTTCTATTCCATTTACATGTTTGTTAATGGTATGATGGCTTTAATGTTGTAGCGACAAGTCTGCATCCATTCACGGTTGACAAGGATAAGGTGCACTCTGCTGTAAGCGGCACGAATTGGTGCGAGCTCCAAAACCTGGTGCTACAAGGCTTCACTTGGTCTATGCTTCTGTTTCGGCACGATGACGCAACATGTTCGGTTACATCATAATGCTAGTTCAGGATCTTTCCATCAAGGTCAAGAGAGAACAAACCCGAATGACAAATCTTGAATTGCTTCATTGGCAGCAGTAACCGTGTTGTCGGGACAGAAGCTGCTATTTGGACTTGGTAATGATGTGATGAGGACTAAAACTGCCATTTGCACTGTTATGTTTGTAAGATGCAGGTAATCTGAATAGGCGCTTTTGCTTGATTTGGCGCAGGTTGGATGATTTTGAATTATGCAGAATCTCAGTTAGATGGTTACTGACTTAAAACTAATGACAGTTAGCATTGTAAACTAAAACTGATAGTTGGATGTTAAACAAATGGGTTAGGTTTGTATTATGCTCATTAACTGGAAATCTGTTAGTAAAAGGTTAATTAAGTTAGTTAATGCTAGCTGGCGGTAGAATTCGGTTGGAATCATATGTTAGGATTACTGTTAGAAATCTATTATGAGTTAATCATTATGAAGTTGGAATGATTGAAATTTGTTAGAGAAAAAAAAAGGGTCAGATGGAGCTGGATCGAAGCTACATTCATCCGGTAATTATTCTGTTTTGTTCAAGAAGAAAAAAAGGAAAAAAATTAGTTCTATTGGTTATTGGAAAAGGTTGTGTTTATGGTTAGTTTGCTGGTTTCTTTTAACTGGGTTTTGTTATTTGGTTTTGTAATAACAGGTTGTTAATTATAGGTGATTGTTATGTTATGGTTTGGCGTGATAAACTGCTTTGGGTTTTCTGTTACATTTGTAGTGTGTAGGCATTTGGACTCAATACCATGCTGTCATTTGCAGGGTAAGAGTTTCACAGGCTTTTGAAACCTGCACCTAAATGAATGACTTTACTTTGCGTTTTGCAGGCTGACTACGTCCTCGGAACGAATGCGTATAATGACGCGAGCAAAACTGAACATGTTGACCATGTTCACATTTAGACGGAACCGGCTGCCAAAGTAAGGTTTGCATAACATAAATATCACCTTTTGCTATCTGTTCCTTTGTGAGAAAAGTGGCTAATACATCCTCAATCTGCTCCACATCCAAATGTCATGTATGATCGTTTCATTAGGTGATAGTGATGTTTGAGCACACTAGTCATGGCTATGCCTCATTGTTTTAAGGGGCGGTAATCTTATCAATTCTGTTAGGAAATCGCCCTGCTGTTGCAGTACTGGTTGTTAACATATGCAGGTCGGAAACCATCAAGCTGCCGAGGACAACTCTTCCGAATGGACCAGCCAACTTGATATTCCTTAGCAACATGATCAACTCGTGTGCCTCTGGTTTTGGATTTTTGTCTGGATGGCGGATGTTGGCTGCCAGTCACTTGGAGCTGGCTCGGATGGTGCGCGGTGTGGTTTCAAACCTCTTTCGCTTGGCCACGTTTAATGTTGGTTTGATGCGGTATTGGAAACATGAAGGGATTGAATCTAAGGTCTGCTAAATGACCTTCATATGCCCTTCCTTTGAAGAAACATAAATCGCCTGCAAATCCACTAAAGGGCCTTAGCGGTTTCAACAGGACATGGTCTTCTAGCATGGCGTGAAGAAGTGTGCATCCGGATTGTGTTCGAGCCGGCATGGTTGGTTATGGACTTATGGAGTTTAAATTGTAAATCACATTACACTTTGAATGTCAGCTTGTGGTTGAAAATAAATAAATAAATTGTAATTTGCTTGAACATTGTAACCTATGGTTGGGATTATAATAGATTGAAATTTGGAGAATTGGTTTATGTGGTTGCGTCCCTGCTGCTGTTTTGGTTTTGTTATGCAGGATGTTCGTCTTGGGAGTGGACACATTTCCGGTCTGTTCTCGTTGTCGTTGCATTTGGAATGATGCAGCGGCTTGTGCAGATGGTGACCTATTGCTTGCTGTAAGTTTTCACATGCCGGTGGTTATGCTATGATTTCAAATGAAAATTGACTCGTTACACACTTGTTATTCAAATTCCGCTTGTTTTTTTTATTTTGGAGTTTTCAAGTGATTTAATTAGGAATTGTTGGTTAATGGTGGTTAGTATTGTGAACTTTGGTATGGATTTGTTACTATATGTTAATTGAGTTAGAACGCACAGGTCTGCTAGTTAATGGTTAAACGTTAAAACGAAATGGTTAGACTAACTTGACGCTAAGAGATATCAGCTTGAATTTGTGTTTATGCAAGTTTGGTTCGGATATGGTCTGTTTCGGTTAAGTTGGTGTTTTGGAGTTTTATGGGTTGTAAACGTCATGCTGCGGAAAGGATTGAATCCGCTTGCCGTTCTGTTAGTGCGTGGCAATGGTTATACTTAGAGCCGTCAATTTAGGGGGCCGGGGCCTAACTTTTAAGGCCCCCAAAATATAGGGGGCCCAAAATTCTAAAAATAAATGAGCCCCAAAATGTATAGGCCCCCCTAAACTAAAGGCCCATAAAATTCAAATAAAGCCTTAAGGCCCCATTATTTTTTAAAGTTGACTTTTTAAAGAAAAAAATTGACTTTTTTTTTAAAGAAAAAATTATTTTATTATTTTATTTTCATAAAAATCATTTTTTTCAAAAAATATCAACTTTTTTATTTTAGGAAAAATTCGATTTTGTTTCAAATAAAATTAAACTTTTTTATTTAAAAAAATCGATTTAATTTTTTAGAAAAAATCGATTTTTTTATTTTAGAAAAAACTTTGACATTTTTGTTCTATTTCCGAAAAAAGTCAGTTTTTTTTATTTTCGAAAAAATTCGGGTTTTTTTTCAAAAACAAATCATTTTATTTTCAAAAAAATCGACTTTTTTTATATATAAAAAAAAATTGAATTTTTTTTTCAAAAAAATCAAATTTTTTACTTTCAGGAAAAATCGATTTTTTACTCGAAAAAAATCGATTGTTTATTTTCAAAATAAAATTGATATTCTTTTTCGAAAAAAATAATTTTTTCTTTTAAAAAAGAATTGACTTTTTTTTCGAAAAAAAATGATTTTTTATTTTTAAAGAAAAACCGCCATTCTTATTTTAAAAAATTAATCAGTTTTTTTTACGAAAAAAATCTATTTATTTTTTTTGAAAAAAATATTTTTTTTCAAAAATATCAAATTTTTTAAAAAAAACTAAAAATTTTAATACTTTAAAAAAATCGATTATGTTTCTTTTTTAAAAAAAATATTTTTTTTATTTAAAAAAAATAAGGTTTTTTTCGAAAAAAATAGTTTTCAAAAATATTTATTATTTAAAAATATTTATTTAAAAAAATAAAATATATTGTTTCAAATAAATTATATTTTGAGTCCCTCATTTAGGCCCTTTAAAAAACAAATATATGAGGGGTCTTAAAAATAAGGGGCCAAAGAATTATTGATTTAGAAGGGGGCCTAAAAAAATGGGGCCAAATAAGGGCCTAATTGTTAGGGCTTTATCATTTAGGGCTTTTTTGACCCCTATAGTTATACTTGTCTTGCACGGTAATGCAGGATGTACATGATCAGGTAATGAACCTCGCATGAGACACAACGGTGAGCCGTAAACATCCTATTTCCGTAACATGTCTTGGAAAGCCAATTGATGTTACCTTTTATGTCTTTATGGCTAAGGTTTGTAATATTTGGATAGAGCTACAAGAAGACAAGACAAGCAATGTTAATCCTTTTGTTACCGTATCCAGCATATCATCCATCCACCGCATCACGTACAAAAGGTAGCCAAATACATAAATTATTGGATCTTGGTACAGGTTTCCTGGCCGTTGGAATCTCATGTTATTGGATTAGCAGTATGTTATTATAACTAGTAAATGAAAAGATGTAAATTAACATGTCCGTTCCATTAATTTCCAGGTTCTTTGGAGGAGCAATACCAAATTGATTGGTCATTTTAGTTTTGGTGCGACATTGGCTTGATTTGAAGAAATTTGGAATCGGCAAACCTGAAGGTGAGAAAAACAAGAAAGGGGGATTTGAGTTGTTTTGGAAAATAAGCGCTTTTTCAGAATCAGAACACACAGGATTTTATACTGGTTCGCATATAACACAAGGCTACTCCAGTCCACCCGGCCAAGGTGATTTTGCCTTTAAAAAGGACTTAATCCACTAATCTTAAAAGATTATTACAACCAACGTCTAAGAGAAAGATCTCTTAGTCCTCCCAAGTATACAGACTGTGCAGAGTCACTTGAGGAATAAAAATCAATTTAGGTAAAAACAGAATTTGTAATCTAGAGTGCTTCTAGGATAAATCAAATATTACAGAAATTTGAGCAAGTAAGAAGTTTCACGTTATGAGCAAAAGCTCGTGAAAGATTAAGAGAGAGTAGAGTATTTCTGTGCGTTCAGGTGTGTCTCTCAATGAGGTTCGCCGTCCTTTATATAGAGGTGAAACGACCGTTGTAGTGATGACAAATATTTTGTCTTGATGATAGTTTAATGCCATAACTTCTGTTGTTTCTTGCCATAACAAGTCTCCCTGAATAACTTCTTTCCAAATATAATTTCTTTCTATTTGAAGTTGTAGTTGTCGTTACTCTTTCTGCATAAGGACATTCTTCGTCAGAGTCTGAATTACTCTATTAATCTGAGATCTGAGAAATGACATTAGAGCTTCTGATAGTCTTGGTCTTTTAGATCATCAGTGTTGACTTCAGAGGAAGTTGAGAGCTTCTGGTATTCTGATATGCTGTTGCTCAGAGTCTGAACTTCTGGAGCGCGCTTCTTCTTCAGATGCTTCTGATATTCTGATATGTTTGTTTTGCTCAGAGTCAGAGCTTCTAGGGCGCGTTTCCACTTCAGATGCTTCTGATCTTCTGGTACTTTGTATCTGATTTTATTCTGTATCTGATAAAGCGATCAGATTCCTTTGTTCTTGTTCAGAGTCCTGCACACTTAAAAACTTTTCGTTAGAGTGTCATTTTTGGTTTCATCCTTTGTTATCATCAAAATCCTGGAATCTGTTGTAGAACAATTTTTGTTCTTACAATCTCCCCCTTTTTGATGATGACAAAACAAACTTAAATGACAGATGAAACATTTAGATATAAGAGTTTATCAGATCAGATAGAAGTGAGCTCTCCCTGAGATAAGCTAGGGAGTTCAGAAGTTCTTACCAGAGCTTCCAAGCAATGAAGTTTTCTAGATATCTTTCTGCATCTTTCTAAGTCAAAGAGTGTTAGATAGATTTTAATTGAATAGTATGTTCGCAGAGTGCTTGAGGAATTAGACAATTTTTTATCAGAGCTGTTTGATTTCTCCCCCTTTTTGTCAGAATCAAAAAGACTTAAAAAAAATAATAAGTAGGAAGAAAATATATATAGATATATCCAGATAAGAGCAAAAACATTAGAGACAAAACAAGAAAAGCAACAAGAAAAACAAGAAAAAATCCTAGGTGCCTAAGGGTTGGGAGGAGGAGGCATCCTCTAAAGCAGTTGGGTCAGCAGATTCTGGATGTTGACGTTGACTGTGTCCTGTTGATCCAATCTGGCTCGAACTTCCTTCTGCTCTTTCTGAAGCTTCTCAAGGGTTTTGAGAACCAGAGGGGCAAATGTAGAGGACTCCCCTTGAGTCAGAGCATTCTGTTCTTCAGCGGCTTTAGCTTCAGCTTCAGCAACAGCTTTTGCTTCAGCAGCAGCAGCATCAGCTAGAGCTTTGGCTTCAGCTTCCCTTACCCTTTGAAGTTCTTCTTGTCTTGCTCTTTCTTCTGCTTCCCTTCTGGCTTCTTCCTCAGCTTCTCTGGCTAAGCGCTCCTGTAGTCTTGCCTCATCATCTCTGATAAAGTCGTTTCTGACTTGCTCGGAGAGATTCTTCAGCTTAAAGGCCTCAGAGGTCATCCAGCCAATGACTCTGTTCCAGTGTGTCCTAACAGAGGAAGGATCATCACTGATGCCAGAGTTTGTGGACATGGACTTAACCTTTTCCACTGATGCTAGAGTGGGAGAAGCGGGGTCAGAGAATTCTGTGTCAGATGAGATAATACAATAAGGGGGCGATTCTGGGGCTGAGGATGAGAAGGTGGTTTCATTCATTTGTTCAGCTTCAGATATGGGTAATGAGGTAGTGGTGAGATTGAATTTTGGGAGTGTTTGAGATGTTCTAGTCGTTGAAGGAGGGGTTTAAGATGGGGTGTATAGAGGGGTTGGTGGAGGAATAGAAGAGGCAAGTTGCTGTACAGAAGGAGCAGGAGAGGCAAACTTACCAGAAGACTCATGCAGAGGTGCTGAAGGTCTTGTTTCAGAGGATTCTCCTAGCTTCGCTTTCTTCGCCTGTGATGTTTTCTCAGAGGGACCTCTTTTATGCCTCACGAAGTTGGGAGCTTTATCTGGCAGTTCGCTCAACCTGAATTCTGAGATGTCCACTCCTTCATCCTTCAGACGTTGGAGATAGTGGAGAATTGCCTTTTTGGGTTCTTCCTTGGAGAACAGATATAAACCATGGGGAATTTTCCTCTGATCTTTTAAGGCTTCCCAAGAGGTGTCCATAGTAGGTCTAACATTGACCTTCTCCAGAATTCCCATGCTCTTCAGATTCCTGGAGTTCAGAGGCCTTTCAGTGTCGATTGCCATGTCTTCCATAAGCCTGAGCTTTACCAGATGGTCCATGAGACCATTCTCTATCAGTACATCTGAGAGGAGTCTTCCCAAGGGAATGTAAGTTCTGGGCTTCATGTGTAAGAACAAAAATTGTTCTACAACAGATTCCTTGATTTTGATGATAACAAAGGATGAAACCAAAAATGGCACCCTAACGAAAAGTTTCTAAGTGTGCAGGGTTCTAAAGAAAGAAGAAATAAATCTGATGATGTCATCAGATGCACAACAAGATCAGATACAAATTATCAAGTATCAGAAGCATCTAAAGTGGAATCTCGTTTCAAGAAGCTCTGACTCTGGACAAAACTGCAAAGTATCAGAAGCATCTGAACATGAAAAGCCAGATCCCAAGATTCTCCAGATACACGAAGACTCTAATCAGATTTGTTAATCATGATGAAGTAACGTTTAAGCCAAGTTAAAGTTCTGCAAATGGATTTCCTCAATTAGAAAGAGACGTTAATCTCCTCTTCCAAGAGAGAAGATACTACTTGTGGTAAGTAGTCACTTCTAAAAGAAAAAGTCTCCTGCAGAAGCTATTTATGGAATGGCGTAATTACATCTCATTATCCACCAGATTCAACTCTACTTCAACTCTATTTCAACACTACTTCAACTCCTATATAAATAGAGAAGAAATCAACTTTCAGTAAGCAAGAAATCAACTAGCCAAAACTATACTGAATTATTTCACGCTCAAGAAAATCATCTTTGCTCTCAAAGAATTTCACTAAGCTTTTGCTTATTAAGTGAAAAATCTGTTCTTAAGTTTGTAATACTTGCTTTCTTAGAAGCACTCTAGATTACATATCTTGTATCTAATTTTTATTTGATTTCCTCAAGTGACTCTTTGTAGTCAGTAGACTTGAGAAGACTAAGAGATTTTCTTCTCTCTTAGGTGTTGTTTGTAATCTTTCAAGATTAGTGGATTAAGTCCTTGTTGAAGGCGAAATCACCTTGGCCGGGTGGACTGGAGTAGCTTTGTGTTATAAGCGAACCAGTATAAAATCATTGTGTGATTTTCATTTTTGAAAAGCGCTTATTTTTCAAACAATTCAAACCCCCCCTTTCTTGTTTTTCTCACCTTCAATTGGTATCAGAGCTCCGGCTCTGTTATTGATTTTCAAATCAAACACTTAACCGTGTAGAGAGATCCAGTGCGAGAAAAACAAATGGCTCACTCAAATGAAAGAGATTCTTACAATGCTAAACCTCCTGTTTTTGATGGAGAAAAGTTTGATTACTGGAAAGACAGAATCGAAAGTTTATTTCTGGGTTATGATGCTGACCTCTGGGACATTGTCACAGATGGATACAAACCTCCAGTCTTAAATGGAGCTGAAGTTCCCAGAAGCAAAATGTCAGAAGATCAGAAACGTGATTTCAAGAATCACCACAAGGCCAGAACAATACTTCTAAATGCTATATCATACAACGAATACGAAAAGATCACCAACAGAGAGACGGCTAAAGATATACTTGACTCTCTGAAGATGACCCATGAAGGAAACTCCCAAGTCAAGGAGACGAAGGCTCTGGCGCTGATCCAGAAATATGAAGCCTTCAAGATGGAAGATGACGAAGCTATAGAAGCTATGTTTTCCAGATTCCAAACTCTTATTGCAGGTCTTAAAGTGCTTGACAAAGGATACACGACTGCAGATCATGTTAAGAA
The DNA here is from genome assembly GCF_024323335.1 of Lathyrus oleraceus. NCBI lineage: Eukaryota > Viridiplantae > Streptophyta > Magnoliopsida > Fabales > Fabaceae > Lathyrus > Lathyrus oleraceus. The sequence goes on along the minus strand of NC_066579.1, from coordinate 271,045,577 downwards.
GATAGTCAGAAGTCTGCCAAAGAAATGGAGACCAATGGTTACTGCTCTGAAGTTATCAAAGGATCTGAACAATATTAGCCTTGAAGAACTTGTTAGTTCTCTCAGAAGTCATGAGATAGAACTAGAGGAGGATGAGCCTCAGAAAAGAAACAAGTCAGTGGCGCTGAAGTCCAGACCTGAAAGACGGAAGTCAGACAGAACCAAAGCTCTCCAGGCAGAAACTGCAGATACTGACGACTCTGAACCTGAAGACTCTGATGATGAAGAAGAACTGTCCTTACTAACCAGAAGAGTTAAGCAACTCTGGAAAAGAAGGAACAACAACAACTTCAGAAGATCAAGACCCAGAGGGGATCGATCAGAGTCAACTTCAAAAGGTAAACCTAATAAAGATATTACCTGTTTTGAATGTAAAGAAACAGGTCATTACAGAAATGAATGCCCCAAGCTGAAGAAAGACAACCCTATAAAAGAAAGCTTCAAGAAGAATACCTTCAGAACAAAGAAAGGATTAATGGCCACCTGGGACGATAGTGAATCAGGATCATCAGAATCTGACTCTGATGAACAAGCCAACGTAGCACTTATGGCTACCACATCCAGCAGCTCAGATGAAGAATCTGAAGAGGTATTTTCTGAACTTTCTAGATCTGACTTAGAATCATGTTTATCAGAAACTCTTACCTCTCTTCAGAAATTAAAACAAAAAGTTAAAAGCATTAAAGGCCTTCTTAAAGCAAAATCTGAAGAATGTAGTAAACTTGAGACAACAATTCTAGCACAAGAAGATACTATCAGATCTTTAACGTTAGAAAGAGATGGAGCTAAAACAAAAAGCTTAGAATTAGAAGAAGCGTTGTCTCAAGCACCACAAACTTCAAATGAAATTATTTATAAATATGAAGAAGCCTTTCAAAAATTTCTGAAGAATGGAATAGATAGGAGTATTATGGCATCCATGATTTATGGAGTAAGTCAGAATAATAAAAGGGGAATTGGGTATGATTCTGAGGAAAATAAAACCTCTACCAGTAACCAAATTAAATCTCCTTTTTCATATCATTACACACACACACAAGAACACAAATTTAAAAATGCTAGAAGACCCAAAGTTGTAAGAAACTCTGGGAAAACTAATCTGAAAGGACCCAAGAGATTCTGGGTACCGAAAGATAAGATCATCTATGTTGCAGATATCCTATGCAGCAAAGTTCAGACACCAATCATGGTACCTGGACTCTGGATGCTCGCGACATATGACGGGAAGAAAGTCTATGTTCCAAAGCCTGGAACTTAAAGACGCTGGATTTGTAGGCTTCGGAGGAGATCAGAAAGGAAGGATCAGAGGCTCCGGAACTATTGGTAATGGTACTCTTCCCTCTATATCTGATGTTCTTTATGTAGAAGGATTAATGCATAACTTGTTATCCATAAGTCAATTAAGTGATAATGGTTATGATGTAATCTTTAATCAAAAAACGTGTAAAGCCATTAGTCAGAACGATGGCTCTGTCCTTTTCACAGGCAAGAGGAAAAACAACATTTATAAAATAAATCTTTCTGATTTAAAAGATCAAAATGTTAAATGTTTAATGTCAGTTCACGAAGAGCAATGGGTATGGCTTAGACGCTTAGGCCACATTAGCATGAGAAAACTTTTTCAGCTAACTAAACTTGAGTTAGTCAGAGGCCTGCCTAAACTGAAGTTTTCTTCAGATGCTCTGTGTGAAGCTTGCCAGAAAGGAAAGTTTTCAAAAACATCTTTTAAAAAGAAAAATGTTGTTTCTACCTCTAAGCCTCTGGAGCTTCTTCACATTGACTTATTTGGTCCTGTGAAAACAGCATCAGTCAATGGAAAGAAGTATGGACTAGTAATCGTTGATGATTACAGCCGCTGGACATGGGTAAAATTCCTTAAGCACAAGAGTGAGTCTCACTCTGTATTCACCAGTTTCTGTTCTAAAGTGCAAAAAGAATTTGACTCTAAAATTATTAGAGTCAGAAGTGATCATGGTGGAGAATTTGAAAATAAAGATTTTGAAGAATTATTTGATTCTAATGGAATATCCCATGATTTCTCCTGCCCTAGAACTCCACAACAAAATGGAGTTGTAGAAAGGAAGAATAGGACACTCCAAGAAATGGCCAGAACCATGATCAATGAAACAAATGTAGCAAAGCACTTTTGGGCAGAAGCTGTAAATACAGCGTGTTATATTCAGAATAGAATCTCTATCAGACCTATTCTGGAAAAGACTCCCTATGAACTGTGTAAGGGAAGAAAACCCAACATCTCATATTTTCATCCTTTTGGATGCATTTGTTTTATATTAAATACTAAAGAACATCTGAACAAGTTTGATTCCAAAGCACAGAAAGGTATTATGTTAGGATACTCAGAACGCTCTAAAGGCTATAGAGTATACAACACAGAAACCAAAATTGTGGAGGAATCAATTCATGTCAGATTTGATGATAAGCTTGACCCTGAAAAGTCAAAGCTAGTTGAAAAGTTTGCAGATTTAGAGATCACTCTGGTAGAATCTGAGAAAACTCCAGAAGCAACTGTCACTCCAGACTCTGAAGAAATTAAATCTCCAGAAATTCCAAGGAAAGTTAAAAGTCGTATTAACGTATCTGAAGATTTGATTTTGGGAAACAAAGATGAACCTGTTAGAACCAGATCTACCTTCAGAACTTCGGAAGATATTCCTCTGGGACTAGTGTCTCTGATTGAGCCTACGTCCTGTGATGAAGCTCTTCAAGATAACGATTGGGTGGCAGCTATGCAAGAAGAGTTAGATCAATTCTCCAAGAATGATGTATGGGATCTCGTTCCTAAACCCAGAGGCACTCATGTCATTGGAACCAGATGGGTTTTCAGAAACAAACTGAATGAGAAAGGAGAAGTTGTCAGAAACAAAGCACGACTGGTAGCTCAAGGTTATAGTCAACAAGAAGGTATTGATTATAATGAAACTTTTGCTCCAGTCGCGAGGTTAGAATCTATTCGTCTTCTTGTATCTTTTGCTATTAATCATTCTATCAAATTATACCAAATGGATGTCAAGAGTGCATTTCTTAATGGTTATATTTCAGAAGAAGTGTATGTCAATCAACCTCCAGGCTTTGAAAACTCAAATTTTCCAGAACATGTCTTTAAACTTAAGAAATCCTTATATGGACTTAAACAAGCTCCCAGAGCTTGGTATGAACGCTTAAGCAATTTTCTTCTGGAACAAAATTTTATCAGAGGGAAAGTTGATTCTACACTCTTCTGTAAAAACCTTAATAATGATCTCATGATATGCCAAATTTATGTTGATGATATTATTTTTGGTTCTGCTAATATCTCTGTTTGCCAAGAATTTTCTAAGTTAATGCAGGCAGAATTTGAAATGAGTCTAATGCAAGAACTAAAGTTCTTTCTGGGAATTCAAGTCAATCAAACTCCAGAAGTCACGTACATTCATCAAAGCAAGTACATTAAAGATGTTCTGAAGAAGTTTGACATGACTGAATGCAACTCTGCAAAAACTCCTATGCACCCAACTTGCATTCTGGAAAAGGAAGAGGTAAGCAACAAGGTTTGTCAGAAGCTCTATCGAGGTATGATAGGCTCTCTTCTCTATCTGACTGCTACTCGTCCTGATATTCTCTTTAGCGTCTGTCTTTGTGCCAGATTCCAATCAGATCCTAGAGAATCTCATTTAACAGCTGTTAAGAGAATTCTTAAGTATCTGAAAGGAACTCCTAACCTGGGCCTGATGTATGTGAAAACATCAGAGTATAGGCTTTCTGGTTATTGTGATGCAGATTATGCAGGAGATAGAATAGAACGAAAAAGTACTTCTGGAAATTGCCAGCTTCTGGGAAACAATCTAATCTCCTGGGCTAGCAAAAGACAGTCAACAATTGCTCTATCAACTGCAGAAGCAAAATATATCTCAGCATCACTGTGCACAACTCAGATGCTCTGGATGAAACATCAGCTAGAAGATCTTCAGATATTTGAGAGTAACATTCCTATCTTTTGTGATAATACTGCTGCTATTTGTTTAAGTAAGAATCCTATTCTACATTCCAGAGCCAAACACATAGAAATAAAACATCATTTTATCAGAGACTATGTTCAGAAAGGGATAGTAACATTGAAGTTCATTGATACAGAACATCAATGGGCAGATATCTTTACTAAGCCTCTAGCTGAAGATAGATTTCTTTTTATACTAGAAAATCTGAACATTAAAAATTGCCCTGAGTAAAATTTGGCTCTGAACATGTAAAATGAGACTCTGATAAAAACAAATACACTTCTGCCTCTGACTCTGATACTTCTACAAGTTAAGAAGATATCTGAATCAGAAATCTTCAGAAACCAATCTCTTGGTATTCCTGAAGATCAGATACATTAAACACGTGGAGCTCTGAGCGTCAAACCTTAGAACTTCTAGACAGCTGTCAAGAAATTCAAAAGGCAGACGTTTGAGTTTTCCTCGAGCAGTGTGCAAACTGTGGGATTAGACATTCATTTATTAGCTGTAATCATTTTTCCCCCCAAGCGTGCCTTTTTTGAGTTTTGTGTCTAACGCTTTCTGAGGTGTCGTTTTGCATGTGTTTACTTAGAGTATATAAACACTTTTCTCTCACATTTCACACTTATCACTCTCACTCACTCTAAAACCCTAAACCCTCTCTCGAAGTTTTCTCTGTAACTCTTTCAAATCTTCATCTTCTTCATCTCAATGGATGCTCAACAACAACAACTGTTCAACTACTCACAGCAAATGGAGTCAAGTTCCACCGCTCAAACATCTTCTGTTCCAACTCCAACCGTCACCGGTGTTTCTATAACCCCCGTTTATCAAGAACCTCACATTTTGGACCGTGAACGCCACATTCATCTTGCGACCCCCTTTGAAAGTTTGGATGTACTGTGTGAATCGCTGGTAGATTTTGAAAACTTGAGAAGAAACGGTGTTGATCTTACTGAAGATCTTCGCAAGCAAGGTTGGGAGAACTACTTCAACAGGCTTTATGGTCCCATTTACCCTCTTCTTGTTAAAGAATTCTGGAGACATGCTGATGCAGATGACCAGTTCATTGTTTCTTTTGTTCTGGGAGTGAAGATTGTTATCACTGAAGCTTCAATTGCCTCCCTGCTGAACATGGAGACAACTGGAGGAAAGAGGATTTACAACATTCCTCCTAGGTCAAAACGCATCACTGAGGTTATCAACCCAACTATCTTCAAACCAAACGCTGAGGGAAACCCTTCTAAGAACAAGGAATTGCATCAGAACCTCCGAGTGTGGTTGAAAATAATTCTGGGAACCATTCACCATCGCCCAGCCTCCAACTCCTCTGACTATATAAATGCTGATCAGAAATGCATTTTATATTGCATTCAGAAGGGTATCAAGATCAATCTCCCTGTTCTTCTTTTCAAATATCTGAGGGATTCTGTCAAAGACACCAGAAATAGTTTGAAGCCAAGATCTTACATTCCTTTGGGGAGATTGCTTTCTGATGTTTTCATCGAGCATGGATTGGTTGACCAGCTGGAGAAGACCAGATGTATGGATGATCTGGCTATAGAAACTGGAAAGCCTCTGAATGCCAGAAACCTCAAGAGCATGGGAATCATCAAAGATATTAGAGTCAAGCCCACTCTGGATGTATCCTGGGAATCTCTAAAAGATCAGAGGAAGATGCCTCATGGCCTTGACAGGTTCTTCAAGAATGAACCCAGAGATGCCATTGCCATCTACCTTCAGCGTCTGCTGGATGAAGGTATTGATGTTTCTGACTTCAGAATTGAAGACTGTCTGGATTTAGAAGAAGATCTTGTCAGATACAAGAGAGGTCTTTCTGAGAGGAAGATAGCTGATGAAGCAAGAAAGGCAAAGAAAGCCAGACTTGGAGAAACCTCTGGAACCAAATCTCCAGCTCCTCTGCAAATCTCCTCTTCTGGTAAGTCTTTTCCTCCCGCTACTTCTGTACCTATAATGGCTTCTTCTACTCCTCTCCCAACACCTCCCATCTTTACAACCTCTGACATTCCTCCTTCAACCATCAGAACCTCACAACCTCTACCTGTTTTAAAAATTGCACGTAATTTCATACCACCCTCTGAACCTAAACAACTATATCACCACAGCCCTTCCTCTTCATCATCCTCAGCACCAGAATCACCCCCATACATTAGTGTTTCATTATCATCATCAGAACCTTCTGACCCTAAATGCCCAACAATAGCTGAAATTTATGCTAGAAAATTCGCCCCACAAACTCAAACACAATCTGAAGTAACCTCAACCCTCCGAACTTCTCTTCCACAACAAACAACCACCATCTCCTTTGAAAATCAAACTTCCCTTCCACCACAAACAACCACCATACCCTCTGAAACTCAACCACCTACAAATCGACTATCTGATCCCTTCACCTATGGTATCACACCACCAATTCTTCCGCCTGTATCTTCACCAGAACCTGAACCCTTAGATGTCAATCCCCTTTATGCTTCATCCCCAGATTCTGAACTTCAAGCAGAATCTGAACTTCAACCAGAATCAGAAACTGAACCTCCCTCTCTAAATCTCAGCCCTCAAAACTCTCCACCTCATTCACCTGAACCTGAACCTGATCTTACCATACCTACCCTTGAGGAGGCCATTATACAGGTTGCAGAAGCTTCAGTCCAGAAGGTCAAGTCTCTGGCTAAAAACTCTGAAGTTAGTGATGATCCTAAATCTGTTAGGACACACTGGAACAGAGTCATTAGTTGGATGACCTCTGAGTCTTATAGGCTGAAGAGTATCTCTGAACAAGTCAGAAATGGCTACATCAGAGATGCTGAGGAACGGCTCCAAGAGAGATTGGCCAGAGAAGCTGAGGCCAGAAGATTAGAGGAGGAAAGATTGGCTAAGGAAGCTGAAGAAGAAGCAAGAAGGTTAGAAGAAGAAAGACTGGCAAAGGAAGCAGAACTTCTAAGGATTAAGGAAGCTGAAGCCAAGGCTCAGGCGGATGCAGAAGCCCAAGCTGCTGCTGAAGCTGAAGCTCAGCAGGCTCTGACTCAGGGGGAGTCTTCCTCTGCGATCCCTATGATTCTTCATGCTCTGAAAGAGATCAAGCAAGATCAGAAAGAAATCAAGCAAGATCAGAATGAGCTCCGTGCCAGGATGGACAAGCAAGACGCTTTGAATGAAAACATCCAGAACATGTTTGCTATGTTGCTTCAGAGACTTCCTCAACCTCCGAACCCTTAGGCACTTAGGATTTATTTTGTTTGCTTGCCTAGTGTTTTTGCTTCTGTCTTCTTTAGCTCTGATATTCTCTTGGATCTGATGTTTTGGATGCCTTTGTGCCTTTGTGCTTCTGATTAATGAAATGTTTTTCTCTTTATTATCTTGTTATTTTTTATATCTACCTTTTTGATTCTGACAAAAAGGGGGAGAAATCATTAAATAGCTCTGATGAAAATTGTCTAAAACCTTAAGCACTCTGCAACATTTGTAGATATAGCTCTGATAAAAATAGCTCTAACATTAAATTTAAGAAATTGCAGAAAGTCTTCAGAAATCTCATTACTTGGAAAGCTCTGGTAAGAACTTCTGAACTCCCTAGCACTAACTCAGGGGGAGCTTCTGTCTATCTGATCTTATTTTATTCATGTTTCATCTGCTATTTTAAGTTGTTTTGTCATCATCAAAAAGGGGGAGATTGTAAGAACAAAAATTGTTCTACAACAGATTCCTTGATTTTGATGATAACAAAGGATGAAACCAAAAATGGCACCCTAACGAAAAGTTTCTAAGTGTGCAGGGTTCTAAAGAAAGAAGAAATAAATCTGATGATGTCATCAGATGCACAACAAGATCAGATACAAATTATCAAGTATCAGAAGCATCTAAAGTGGAATCTCATTTCAAGAAGCTCTGACTCTGGACAAAACTGCAAAGTATCAGAAGCATCTGAACATGAAAAGCCAGATCCCAAGATTCTCCAGATACACGAAGACTCTAATCAGATTTGTTAATCATGATGAAGTAACGTTTAAGCCAAGTTAAAGTTCTGCAAATGGATTTCCTCAATTAGAAAGAGACGTTAATCTCCTCTTCCAAGAGAGAAGATACTACTTGTGGTAAGTAGTCACTTCTAAAAGAAAAAGTCTCCTGCAGAAGCTATTTATGGAATGGCGTAATTACATCTCATTATCCACCAGATTCAACTCTACTTCAACTCTATTTCAACACTACTTCAACTCCTATATAAATAGAGAAGAAATCAACTTTCAGTAAGCAAGAAATCAACTAGCCAAAACTATACTGAATTATTTCACGCTCAAGAAAATCATCTTTGCTCTCAAAGAATTTCACTAAGCTTTTGCTTATTAAGTGAAAAATCTGTTCTTAAGTTTGTAATACTTGCTTTCTTAGAAGCACTCTAGATTACATATCTTGTATCTAATTTTTATTTGATTTCCTCAAGTGACTCTTTGTAGTCAGTAGACTTGAGAAGACTAAGAGATTTTCTTCTCTCTTAGGTGTTGTTTGTAATCTTTCAAGATTAGTGGATTAAGTCCTTGTTGAAGGCGAAATCACCTTGGCCGGGTGGACTGGAGTAGCTTTGTGTTATAAGCGAACCAGTATAAAATCATTGTGTGATTTTCATTTTTGAAAAGCGCTTATTTTTCAAACAATTCAAACCCCCCCTTTCTTGTTTTTCTCACCTTCATCATGTGATTTCTGGTTTCTCGTACAGAGTCTCTGAGGTATTTGAAAAGAAGTGCAGGGAGGCAAAGCTTCAGACCTTTATGAATGCAGTACATAATACATTTCTGATATGTATTGATGTAATCTGATGAATTCGACGCTGGGCGATGATGGATTGTTCCCAGAATGATTTTGAGCCAGACTCGGAGGTTCTGATGCAGTTCCTTGTTCTTTGAGGGGTTGCCTTCTGCGTTTAGTTTGAAGATCGTTGGGTTGATTTCTTGAGATATGTATTTCGCCCTGGGATTGATGTTGTAAATCCTTCTTCCTCCATCTTTCTGCATGTTCAGCAAGGCAACGATGGACTTTTCAGTTATCACAATCTTTACTCCCAGAACGTATGAGACGATGAAATGATCGTCAGCATCAGCAAATCTCCAAAATTCCTTAATGAGATTTGGGTAAACTGGACCGTAGAGGCGTTGAAAGTAGTTTCCCCAACCTTGTTTGCGAAGTTCTTCAGTGAGGTCTATCCCATTTCTTCTCATGTTATCAAAATCCACCAGGGATTCACACAGCACGTCCAGTTTTTCAAAAGGTGTTGCAAGGTTAATATGGAGTTCACGGTCAAGAATGTGAGGCTCCTTGTAAACTGGTGTTGTAACTACGCCTGTAACCGTTGGAGTAGGGTTGCTGGTGCTTTGAGCTGGGTTGCTGGAATCCATTTGCTGAGAGTAGTTGAACACAGATTGTTGTTGAGTATCCATGGTGTTGATGAAGAACTGAGATGAAGATGAACTGTTTGCAGAAATGCCTTGAGAGAACTGGGGTTTAAAGAGTGAGTGAGAGTGAAATGTGTGCAAAGTGAGAAAAGAGTGTTTAAATACCCAAACAAAACGTATGCAAAACGACACGCAAATCAGAGTTTTAACACGAAAACCAAGTTAGCACGTTTAAAGGGAGAAATGATTATGGCTCATAAATGATGTCTAATCCCAACAGTTTGCACACTGCTCGAGGAGATCTCAAGAGTCTGTTCTTTGATTACTGCTGGACAGCTGTCTAGAAGTTCCAAAGTTAGACGCAAGTCACTCCACGTGTTTTGATTTATCTGATCTTCAGGAATACCAAACGATTGGTTCCTGGAGATTTCCAACTCAGATAACTTCTAACTGGGTAGAAGTATCAGAGTCAGAGGCAGAATCCATTTGTTCATGTCAGAGTCTAATTGAACCACCTCAGAGGCACATTTTATTCAGGGCAGTTTTGAATGTTCAGATTTTCTAAGATAAAGAGGAATCTATCTTCAGCTAAGGGTTTAGTGAAGATATATGCCCATTGATGATCTGTATCGATGAACTTCAATGTGACTATCCCTTTCTGAACATAGTCTCTGATAAAATGATGTTTTATTTCAATGTGCTTAGCTCTGGAGTGCAGAATGGGATTCTTACTTAAACAAATGACAGCAGTATTATCACAAAAGATAGGAATGTTACTCTCGAAGATTTGCAGATCTTTTAACTGATTCTTCATCCAGAGCATCTGAGTCGTGCACAGTGATGCTGAGATATATTCTGCTTCTGCAGTGGACAGAGCGATAGTTGATTGCCTTTTGCTTGCCCAGGATATCAGATTGTTTCCCAGGAGCTGACAATTTCCAGATGTGCTTTTTCGTTCCAATCTATCTCCTGCGTAATCTGCATCACAGTAACCAGAAAGTCTATACTCTGATGTTTTCTCATACATCAGGCCCAGGTTAGGAGTTCCTTTCAGATATTTGAGAATTCTCTTAACTGCAGTTAAGTGAGTTTCTCTAGGATCTGATTGGAATCTGGCACAAAGACAGACACTAAAGAGAATATCAGGTCGAGTAGCAGTCAGATAGAGAAGGGAGCATATCATACCACGATAGAGCTTTTGACAAACCTTTTTACTGACTTCTTCCTTTTCAAGAATGCATGTTGGATGCATGGGAGTCTTTGCAGAGTTGCATTCAGCCATGTCAAATTTCTTCAGAACATCTTTTATGTATTTGCTTTGATGAACGTACGTGACTTCTGAAGTTTGGTTAATTTGAATTCCCAGAAAGAACTTTAGTTCTTGCATTAAGCTCATTTCAAATTCTGCCTGCATTAACTCAGAGAATTCTTGACAAACAGAGGCGTTAGCTGAACCAAAAATAATATCATCAACGTATATCTGGCATATCATGAGATCATTGTTAAGGTTTTTACAGAAGAGTGTGGAGTCAACTTTTCCTCTGATGAAATTATGTTCCAGAAGAAAGTTACTTAATCGTTCATACCAAGCTCTAGGAGCTTGTTTAAGTCCATATAAAGATTTTTTAAGTTTAAAAACATGTTCTGGATAATTTGGATTTTCAAAACCTGGAGTTTGGTTGACATACACTTCTTCTAATATATAACCATTAAGGAATGCGCTCTTGACATCCATTTGATACAGTTTGAGAGAATGATTTATAGCGAAGGATACAAGAAGACAAATAGATTCTAACCTGGCGACTGGAGCAAAGGTTTCATTGTAGTAAATACCTTCTTGTTTACTGTAACCTTGAGCTACCAGTCGAGCTTTGTTTCTGACGACTTCTCCTTTCTCATTCAGCTTGTTTCTGAATACCCATCTGGTTCCGATAACATGAGTGCCTCTGGGCTTGGGAACAAGATCCCAGACATCGTTCTTTGTGAATTGATCTAACTCTTCTTGCATGGCTAGAACCAAGTCGTTATCTTGAAGTGCCTCATCACAGGACGTAGGCTCGATCAGAGACACTAGTCCCAGAGGAGTCTCTTCAGAGGTCTTGAAGGTAGATCTGGTTCTGACAGGTTCGTCCTTGTTACCCAGAATCAATTCTTCAGATATGTTGAGGCGACTTTTAGCTTTCTTTGGGATTAATGGAAGATTAATTTCCTCAGGATTTTGAATGGCAGTTGCTTCTGGTGCTTTGTCAGATCCTGCAAGAGTGATTTCTAAATCTGCAAAATTCTCAACTAGCTTTGACTTTTCAGGGTCAAGCTTATCGTCAAATCTGACATGAATTGATTCTTCCACAATTTTGGTTTCTGTATTGTATACTCTGTAGCCTTTAGAGCGTTCTGAGTATCCTAACATAATACCTTTCTGTGCTTTGGAATCAAACTTGTTCAGATGTTCTTTAGTGTTTAGAATAAAACAGGAGCATCCAAAAGGATGAAAATATGAAATGTTTGGTTTTCTTCCTTTACACAGTTCATAGGGAGTCTTTTCCAGAATGGGTCTTATGGAGATTCTATTCTGAATATAACACGTTGTATTTACAGCTTCGGCCCAAAAGTGCTTAGCCACGTTTGTTTCATTGATCATAGTTCTTGCCATCTCTTGGGGTGTCCTATTCTTCCTCTTTACAACTCCATTTTGTTGTGGAGTTCTAGGGCAGGAGAAATCATGGGATATTCCATTAGAGTCAAATAATTCCTCAAAAAATTTGTTTTCAAATTCCCCACCATGATCACTTCAGACTCTTACAATTTTAGAGTCAAATTTTTTTTGCACTTTGGAACAAAAGCTAGTGAATACAGAGTGAGACTCGCTCTTGTGCTTTAGGAATTTTACCCATGTCCAGCGACTGAAATCATCAACAATGACTAGTCCATATTTCTTTCCATTGACTGATGCTGTTTTCACAGGACCAAATAAGTCAATGTGAAGAAGTTCCAGAGGCTTAGAGGTAGTAACAATAGTTTTCTTTTTGAAAGATGTTTTTGAAATTTTTCCCTTCTGACATGCTTCACACAGAGCATCTGAAGAGAACTTCAGTTTAGGCAGGCCTCTGACTAACTCGAGTTTATTTAGCTGAGATAATTTCCTCATGCTAATGTGGCCCAAGCGTCTATGCCATACCCATTGCTCTTCGTGAACGGACATCAGACACTTCACATTTTGTTCTTTTAAATCAGACAGATTAATTTTATAAATATTGTTTTTCCTCTTGCCTGTGAATAGGACAGAACCATTGTTTTGATTTATGGCTTTACATATTTTTTGATTAAAGATTACATCATAACTGTTATCACTTAATTGACTTATGGATAACAGGTTATGCATTAATCCTTCTACGTAAAGAACATCAGATATAGAGGGAAGAGTACCATTACCAATAGTTCCGGAGCCTCTGATCCTTCCTTTCTGATCTCCTCCAAAACCTATGAATCCAGCGTCTTTAAGTTCCAGGCTTTGGAACATAGACTTTCTTCCCGTCATGTGTCGTGAGCATCCAGAGTTCAGGTACCATGACTGGTGTTTGAACTTTGCTCTCCTGATTCAGATTCTTCATCTGAAGTGTTCCTGGATGTGGTAGCCATGAATGCCACAATGGCCTGTTCATCAGAGTCAGATTCTGATGAGTCAGATTCGCTATCATCCCAGGTGGCCATTAATCCCTTCTTGGTTCTGAGGGAGTTTTTCTTGAAGCTCTCTTTTCTGGAGCTGTCTTTCTTTAACTTTGGGCATTCGTTCCTGTAGTGACCTGTTTCTTTACATTCATAACAAGTAACATCTTTGTTAGTTTTACCTTTTGAGGTTGATTCTGATCGATCCCCTGTGGGTCTTGGTCTCCTGAAGTTATTATTCCTCTTTTTCCAGAGTTGTTTAACTCTTCTAGTTAGGAGGGACAATTCTTCTTCATCATCAGAATCTTCCTGTTCAGAGTCATCAGCATCTTCTGTTTCAGCCTGGAATGCTTTGTTTCTGTCAGATTTGCGTCTTTCAGATCTGGACTTTAATGCTACAGACTTGTTCTTCTTCTGAGGCTCATCTTCCTCTAGTTCTATCTCATGACTTCTGAGTGAACTGACAAGCTTTTCAAGACTGATGTTGTTCAGATCCTTTGAAAGCTTTAAGGTAGTGACCATGGGTCTCCACTTCTTTGGCAAGCTTCTGACTATCTTTTTGACATGGTCTGCAGTTGTGTATCCTTTGTCTAGAACTTTGAGACCTGCAATAAGAGTTTGGAATCTAGAGAACATTACCTCTATGGCTTCGTCATCCTCCATTTTGAAGGCTTCATATTTCTGGATTAGAGCCAGAGCCTTTGTTTCTTTGACCTGAGAGTTTCCTTCATGAGTCATCCTCAGAGAGTCGAGTATGTCTTTAGTTGTTTCTCTGTTGGTAATTTTTTCATACTCGTTGTATGATATGGCATTGAGAAGTATCGTTCTGGCTTTGTGATGATTCTTGAATTCTCGCTTCTGATCGTCTGACATCTTACTTCTGGGAACTTCAACTCCAGCATCTGTTACAGGAGGTTTGTATCCATCTGTGACAATGTCTCAGAGATCAGCGTCATAGCCTAGAAAGAAACTTTCAATTCTATCTTTCCAGTAATCGAATTTCTCTCCATCAAAGACAGGAGGCTTAGCATTGTAACTGTCTCTCTCATTTGTGTGGGCCATAGTTTTTCTCGTTCTGGATCTCTCTACACTGTTAAGTGTTTGATTAGAAAATCAATAGCAGAGCCGAAGCTCTGATACCAATTGAAGGTGAGAAAAACAAGAAATGGGGGGTTTGAATTGTTTTGGAAAATAAGCGCTTTTTCAGAATCAGAACACACAGGATTTTATACTGGTTCGCTTATAACACAAGGCTACTCCAGTCCACCCGGCCAAGGTGATTTTGCCTTTAAAAAGGACTTAATCCACTAATCTTGAAAGATTATTACAACCAACGTCTAAGAGAAAGATCTCTTAGTCCTCCCAAGTATACAGACTGCGCAGAGTCACTTGAGGAATAAAAATCAATTTAGGTAAAAACAGAATTTGTAATCTAGAGTGCTTCTAGGATAAAGCAAATATTACAGAAATTTGAGCAAGTAAGAAGTTTCACGTTATGAGCAAAAGCTCGTGAAAGATTAAGAGAGAGAGTAGAGTATTTCTGTGCGTTCAGGTGTGTCTCTCAATGAGGTTCACCGTCCTTTATATAGAGGTGAAACGACCGTTGTAGTGATGGCAGATATTTTGTCTTGATGAGAGTTTAATGGCATAACTTCTGTTGTTTCTTGCCATAGCAAGTCTCCCTGAATAACTTCTTTCCAAATATAATTTCTTTCTATTTGAAGTTGTAGTTGTCGTTACTCTTTCTGGATAAGGACATTCTTCGTCAGAGTCTGAATTACTCTATTAATCTGAGATCTGAGAAATGACATTAGAGCTTCTGATAGTCTTGGTCTTTTAGATCATCAGTGTTGACTTCAAAGGAAGTTGAGAGCTTCTGGTATTCTGATATGCTGTTGCTCAGAGTCAGAACTTCTGGAGCACGCTTCTTCTTCAGATGCTTCTGATATTCTGATATGTTTGTTTTGCTCAGAGTCAGAGCTTCTAGGGCGCGTTTCCACTTCAGATGCTTCTGATCTTCTGGTACTTTGTATCTGATTTTATTCTGTATCTGATAAAGCGATCAGATTCCTTTGTTCTTGTTCAGAGTCCTGCACACTTAGAAACTTTTCGTTAGAGTGCCATTTTTGGTTTCATCCTTTGTTATCATCAAAATCCTGGAATCTGTTGTAGAACAATTTTTGTTTTTACAAAACCAACTTGCTAGTGATTTAGTTTGGTATGATTGTCAGGACATAGGTTTTGAATCGAAAGTTAGAACTTCATGTCATGAGCTTGTGTTCTTTTGGATTTGATTTGAATGTGCAGTTGGTGCTGGTTCTGGCTACTGTTGCAGGATTGACGGAATGCATGGTTTTCGCTGTCGTCGAAGCTGCAGGTGGACGCTTGGTTAGCACAACTCTCATGCCTTATTACAGACTGCATGGGGAATGGATGTCATGATGGATATGCTTGCTTCCACTTCCTATTGGAAAAAACAAGCAACTGCCCAATCCAAAAACATAAGTTTCAATTACATCCGCCCCGCCTTCCTTGGTCTTTGCAATCAAATACGACCACATCTCGGGAGTGGAACAGGGATAGCGAATATTAGAATAGAATACTCTACATTTTGTTTTATTCTCTTATCGTGTGTATTAGTTTGTTAGGGCACAACTGTAAGTTTGATAGTGAGTTGTCCTCTCTGTGATAACAAACTATTCCAGCTATATATAGCTACTGATTGTTTTCTATTTTAATATGAATGAAATACAAATCAGTTAATTCTCTCTCTTTCTATTATCTTAACATGGTATCTTGAGCCTTTCTTTCCCGTGCTCCCATGGCTTCTCCCTTCAATTCCGAGGGCGGTTTTCTCCCTCCTCACATCAAACTTTCGTATCTCATCTCTGTCAAGCTTGATGAGAAAAACTTCAAGCAATGGAAATAGCAGATTGAAGGTGTGATTTGCGGTCACAAACTGCAACGATTTGTGACGACGCCGCTTGTTCCTCCGCGCTTCCTTCCCGGAACAGATCCGGTCACCGGTGGTGCGAATCCTGCGTATCTTGATTGGGAACAGCAAGATGCACTCATCTGCACCTGGCTCCTCTCTACAATCTCTGATTCCATTCTTCCGAAACTGGTTGATTACACGTACTCATGGCAAGTGTGGTCTGAAGTTCAACGTTACTTCAACACCTTGCTCACTACCAAGGCGCGTCAACTCCGATCGGAACTTCGCAATCTCACCAAAGGTTCGCGCACGATAACTGAATTCATGATTCGTGTTCGTGACATCAATGAATCTCTGGTATCCATTGGTGATCCTATTCCTCAGCGAAATCTCATCGAAATAGTTCTCGATGCTCTTCCTGAAGGGTATGATCCTATTGTTGCTGCGATGAACAACAAAGAGGATCTCAGTACGATAGAAGAGCTTGAATCGAGTCTCCTTGCTCATGAATCGCGTTTGGAGAATGTCGCACCTCGAAAAAATGGGGATACGACTTCAAAGCGAAGCGCGATCGCACGCTCGCAATGATGGACTGAACAGAGTCGCCACCGAACTTTATTTATTCCTAAAAAGGAAAGGGGAAATATCGATAAAACCCAAGACAAAAGAAAGGATAAGATATGGTCATCGCAACCAATATCCGGGTTCGGGAGTCGATTACGCAAGGGGAAGGTATTAGCACCCCTCACGTCCGTTGTACTCAACGGGAACCATTAGGTCAGTTGTGTGCGTTAGTGTTAGTTTGAAATGTTAGGCTTTTCAATTTATTAGGTGGGAAAGAAAGAGTAAAAGAGAGGAAAATGTTTTTGGATTTTTGACGAAGGACTAAACCTAAGTTTTTTTATTAGTGGGTCTGACAAGATTTACAAATCCTGCTCCTACGTATCTCAAAAGAGAAATCAAGGCTTACGTAGTTCTGGGTAGAAAAATGTTTGTTTGTTGGTCGATTTTAGCGAAAGCTATACTGTATTAATCGACGAAAACATTGTTTTACCCAAAACAGATGAGGAGTGGACGCATACCACACATCGAACGGATTTATAAATCTATATTCGGAAAAGCGTCATTTATCTCTACTCAACAATCGTGGCCGAAACATTGTTTTGTATCACTTAAGACAATATATCTTTCATTTATGAAAAAGGTTTTTGATTAATCGCACGGCGGCGAGAAAAAAGTTTGATTGGTTGGAGGTATTTTGAGTGATGGCGAGAACTTGGATGAGCGAGATATACATCTCGAATTCTAGCCTCAGGAGTGCATGGTATACACCATGTTCCATTTCCATCTTTATTGAAGAAGTATTAAGGTAGGAATTAGGTATTTTGAAGTTTGAAAGACGAGTACTTGTGACCTACAAGCTCTTACAGCTTGGGTCTAATACTCGGGACTACGTCTGGACATTCCACCCAGGCAGTCTGTTTCTTTCCAATATTGCTAAGAAAATGATTCGAATATTTATGAATGTTTTGGAGGGAAGACGAATATTTATGGCTTGCAAGCTCTTACAGCTTGAGCCTAATATTCGGGATTACGACTGGATATTCCCTCCAGGTAATCTTTTTCTTCCAACTTTATTAAGAAGATGGTTTGAGATACTTACAAGTGTTTTGGAGAGAAGACGAATATTTATGGCTTGCAAGCTCTTACAGCTTGAGCCTAATATTCTGGATTATGACTGGATACTCCCTCCAGGATAATCTTTTTCTTCACGCTTTATTTAGAAAACGATTTGAATATTAGAGTGTTAAAGAGAAGACGAATATTAACGGCTTGCAAGCTCTTACAGCTTGAGCCTAATATTCGGGATTACGACTGGACATTCCATCCAGGTAATCTTTTTCTTCACGTTTTATTTAGAAAATGATTTGAATATTAGAGTGTTAAAGAGAAGACGAATATTAACGGCTTGCAAGCTCTTACAGCTTGAGCCTAATATTCGGGATTACGACTGGACATTCCATCCAGGTAATCTTTTTCTTCACGTTTTATTTAAAAAATGATTTGAATATTAAATTAAAACAATTAAAGTACCGAGGTTTGAAATTATTGAAAGTTAAGTTGATGTTGCTTAAGAGCTCATTGTAAGAAGGCCCAAGAGTAAGCCATGTGACCAAAATCCAACAGAAATCGAAAGCAAACCGATTTTTGCTCTAAACTAACTTAAAGTGGACTCATACATGAATCACTTTATAAGAAGTCGAGCAACAGAATCTATGCGTCCAAACAATTTTCAGAAGTCAAATTGGATTTTAACTCCTGAATCGCAATGCAATGAAAGGCAACAACAACCAAAATATTATTAAAGCAGTATCACAAATTTTACATCAACTCAAAATAATAAAAAAATATACAAATTTAACACGACACACATATGCTATTCACAATGAATCCATATTATTACAAAATCGACATAAAGCTAATAATAAAATAAAATATAAAAACAATATTAACACAATATATATATATATATATATATATATATATATATATATTATATATATATATATATATATATATATATATATATATATATATATATATATATATATATATATATAAATATGAAAAAACATTACAAAATATATAAACTTCACAAAACTAAAACATAATTGTATATATATAAAAAAACTTTTAACTAAAATTATATATATCTATATATAAAACACAGAAGTATCCTAACTATATATACATATATAACTAAAATAGAACAATATATATATAATATATAAAACCCTCGTAAAGCAAAAATATATAAAATAAAAAAATACAAAAAAAAACAGAAAGTAAATTATATATATATATATTTAGATTCAAACAGAAAAAAAAATATATATTATAAAATTATATTATAAACCTATAAATAAATAAATAAATTTGCAAGTATGTATATATTATAAACCTATAAAAAAATAAAAAAATCTGCAAGTATATATAGATTATAAAACTATAAATAAACTAAAAATCTGCAAGTATATATATATATATATATTCTAAAATTATAAATAAATAAAAAATCAGAATGTATGTATGTATATGGCTAGTGTGAATAGAAATGGTTTATTTATTTTCATGAAGTTGTGAGATGTTATGTGTAGAAATTAAGATGATATGGTGTGGGAAGAGGTTTAGTGATTTGAAGTTGTGTTGCTTTTTGGTATGAATAGTAGCGAAGGTTTAGAAAGTTACAGGTTTTATGAACATGAGAGAAAGAGATCCTAGTCTCTTTATTTCTTCTTTTCAAAAATGAGAGACTAATGAAAGCACATGCGTCGCCGGCTGTATGCTTCAGATGAGTTCCGTCCTCTCTTCTTTCAACAATGCATCACTTAATATATATACTAGGGTTACTTAATTATAACAAATACTAAAATGCCCTTAATATTTATTTTAGAGATATTAACAATTAAAATTAAATAAAACTAGACATTTAAAATAATTAAAATAAAATCAAACTAAAAACACCAATAATTTTATTTATTTTTATAAACGGTCCGACAAAAATGCAAAAATAAAAGGACTTAAAATGAATAAAAATCGGACGCAAAAATGCTCAAAAAATTAAAATGAATACACAAAAATGATCAGTGCGAAATAAACTTATTGGAAAAATACAGCGTTTCTTTTAATTTTGAAATAAATTCTGACCGATTAAACAGGCTCGAGCTGATCAAAAAGTGGCCAAAAAATTAGCTGAAAAATAAATCGAGCATACCAGATTAAACTACGAGAAACGTAGATTAATAAAGCTGATGTCTGGAAGCTTGATTTTAAAAAATTTCGTCCACTGATTTGACGCACATTCGTCGATTAGTTCAACTGGTTTGCCTGTAGATCCGAAAAAATTATTTCGACTGATATTCTAGGCACTATGCGGTATGGAATGCATGGTATGCTATGTAGAGATGTGACAACTATGATGAATGTATTGAATCAACGATTCAGGGTCAAACTTGGGGTATGACAGTTGCCCCTATTTAAGCATCTCCAACTAGAGAATATGAAGCAGGACACTCTTCATATGATCATAGTGGGAGATAATTAAATACTAAGAAGACCCGGATTTTGATCCTGAAATGCAAATGATAGGATATGATATGCATGGATACAAGACTTTCTTTTTTGTAATTTTTATCTGCTAGGGATATAGTGAACTCTTAACAGGAGATGCTACTAGGCGGACCAATATGTGGGGAATGCTGATGACCCACAGGGAGACAGACAAATGAAATTTGATAAATGCTGGGGAAAAAACAACTTCGTTGGGGAAAACAAACCTGCTGGAGAATCAGACACACACTGGGGAGTACTCAAAGTGAAATTTGATAAACGATATTTAGAATACAAGGGATTACGTAGTAAGTTCACATATGACTTACTAAACCCGAATAAAAAAAATGCTACAACAGGTTCATATATGACCTGACAATACTGGCATAAAGCACAACAACAGGTTCATATATGACCTGACAATGCTGGGGAATATCAAGAAGTTCTGACAGCAGGTTCATATATGACCTAACAAACTCAGAAAAATACAAGAAGAGTGTATCAACAGGTTCATATATGACCTGGTAATACTGGAATGAAAGCTCAACAACAGGTTCATATATGACCTGACAACACTGAAACAATCATAGAGAAGGACTCTTCAGAAAAAGTTCATATATGACCTGACACTGGAATAAGGTTCAACAACAGGTTCATATATGACCTGAATAGTATTGAACAGACAAAGGGAAAAAATCTTCAGAACAGGTTCATATATGACCTGACACCGGAATAAAGCTCAACAACAGGTTCATACATGACCTGAATAATATTGAACAAACAGAGAAAAAAATCTTCAGTACAGGTTCATGTATGACCTGACACCGGAATAAAGCTCAACAACAGGTTCATACATGACCTAAATAGTATTGAACAAACAGAGAAAAAAAATCTTCAGTACAGGTTCATGTATGACTTGACACCAGAATAAAGCTCAACAACAGGTTCATATATGACCTGAATAGTATTGAACAGACAAAGGGAAAAATCTTCAGAACAGGTTCAAGTATGACCTGACACTGGAATAAAGCTCAACAACAGGTTCATACATAACCTGAATAGTATTGAACAAACAGAGAAAAAAATCTTCAGTACAGGTTCATGTATGACCTGACACCGGAATAAAGCTCAACAACAGGTTCATGTATGACCTGAATAGTATTGAACAAAAATTGGAAAAACTCTTCAGAGCAGGTTCAAGTATGACCTGACCCCGGAATAAAAGCTCAACAACAGGTTCATATATGACCTGAATAGTATTGAACAAAAGGAAAAAACTTCAGAACAGGTTCATGTATGACCTGACCCCGGAATAAAAGCTCAACAACAGGTTCATACATGACCTGAATAGTATTGAACAAACAGAGGAAAAATCTTCAGAGCAGGTTCATGTATGACCTGACCCCGGAATAAAAGCTCAACAACAGGTTCATACATGACCTGAATAGTATTGAACAAAAACTGGAAAAACTCTTCAGAGCAGGTTCAAGTATGACCTGACCCCGGAATAAAAGCTCAACAACAGGTTCATACATGACCTGAATAGTATTGAACAAAAACTGGAAAAAATCTTCAGAGCAGGTTCAAGTATGACCTGACCCCGGAATAAAAGCTCAACAACAAGTTCATACATGACCTGGATGGTATTGAACAAAAATTGGAAAAACTCTTCAGAGCAGGTTCAAGTATGACCTGACACCGGAATAAAAGCTCAACAACAGGTTCATATATGACCTGAATAGTATTGAACAAACAGAGAAAAAATCTTCAGTACAGGTTCATATATGACCTGACACCGGAATAAGGCTCAACAATAGGTTCATATATGACCTGAATGGTATTGAACAAAAATTGGATTTGAAAATGACTGCAAAAACCGGATGTGGGTTTAAGGGCACCAAATACAAACTGGAATCAAAGGTCAAAGGATCATAGGATCGACACCAAGACCTGGATCAATGCAAAATGAGCACGAAGTACATTTCGGATATGCATGATTTGAATTTCCTTTTATGCATGATATATGAATGATCATGATTATGAGAATGCTGACACTGGGCAGACTGGGAGTTTGTAAAGGCTTTTTATGGAAGCTCATGATTCCTCAACACCGAGAACTCAACCAAATATTTTATGATAGATGTTGTCAAGGGAGGATTCTATCCAGTTTGATGGCCACAACTTAGCCAATGGATCCTTTTGGAGGATTAATGAATCGTGCTAGCATAATTTTCGGGCACTCGTCTTAAACTCGATAGTTGTTGACGTATGGCAGAATTTGTTTGAGCAGTTTGAAAGCACGAAGAAAGAGGTTCTGCCCCTCTGTGGCTCATCTTGCCCCTGGTTGTTGGGACTTTGAAGATGTTCACTTTGAAAGTGAGTTTGGAAACAACTTGCCATGAGACTACCTCGAGATGGCTTGCCCCAAGTGTTTGTAACTTGCAGTAGTCTGATCTTGACTAACCAAATGTTGGAATGGAAGACTCTTGGTTGATTGTCCTTTGGATATTTGGACTCAATGAGCTCTGAGGTGGCTTGCCCCAATCTAAGTCTTGAAGCAAAATTACTCTTGGCGAGATGACCCTTAGGGTGATTAGCTCGAATTAACTGATGCTCAAAGTGATTTGCCCCTGACTAGACTTCTTTCACTCCATCAAGTTCCTCAACTGTGTATTGTTGGAATTTCTTTGATGCTAAGTGTTGAATCGCAAATAAGATTGTTCATTCAAAAATGGTAATTTTAATGCAGTGTTTATGCAAAAATTTGAAATCAAAGTTTATTGATATGAACGGGTGAAATACAGTGAACGAGTCGTTGATAAGAACACAACGGTGATCAAGTCATTCACAGTATGCAAGTTGGTGTCATCAAATGATTAACAAAAATCGTTTGGAGTCAAGTTAACACCACCTTGTTATAGTATGCTTTCAAAATAAACCCTGCCTCAATTAGGTCTTTTAAGGGTTGTAACGTGGTCTGGTTCACGGTTTCTTGAAACAAAAGGATATAAGGCTCAAAATTTATTTATTTTTTAACCCACCCCTTCTTCTTGATGATCTCCAGTTCCTACATTCAGTTAATTCGATACACGCATTCGAATTCCAAGAGGGTTTGAAGGTGTGATGAGGGTTCAAGACGAATTTTCTTGAAATGGCAGTCACCTTATTTTGTTTTTGTCGAGGATTTAACGACCTCTTTTGATTGTTTTATTTTATCCCTAATTTTGCCTGGACCGCTTCTCTGAAGCTTTCGGTCCATCGGGATGCCCTAACTTTTGCCTAAGTCATTTCGTGGTATTTGATTTAGCGGGCTTTTTTATTTTTTAAAGGTATTGACTGCCACATTATTGGTGGACAAGGATCAACCAACACTAATTTTAGATTTTCTTAGCTTCTTCGACATCTCAACATGTGTGCGAAGGATAACATGTGGTTGAACCTAATTGGAGGATGTATATATGGACGATTTTTGAAAGATCGACTGCATGATCAAGCTACCTGAACACAACTACCCTGCCCCAGGTTAAGATTAAGGGTTTTAGATCCGAAATAAACACCAACTTCTAGGCTCAAAGTGGTTGACTAGGGATTAACTTCTTATCTCTTCAGTGTTTGGGGGATTTGAAACAATGCCCTACATCATCGACAAGGTTTTCTTCAAAAGCATACCACAACAATTTCAGGTGTTTCGTTTTCATCATCCTCCTTCCAATCTTTGTTAACACAATGGTTTGATAAACAAAAGTGAATGAGAGGAGTATTTTTGTTTTTTAACATGAATGAAAAACAAGTGAATACGAATGGATTAATTCAAAAGATGCATAAACATTTCATTAATCTTACCAATTCAAAGAAAACAACAATGCTTAAAAGCAATTAACAACCAACATGCAAAGAAACTACAAAAGAAGTGTTGAAACAGCCAAATGATTGCCAACTTTAGGGAATTGACTTCTTCAAACTTGAAGGTTAGGATCAACAAGCTTTTTGACATCGGCATGATGATCTTCAAATCCTTTTCCTTCAATCTCATCGTTTATGTTAATGCCATTTGCCTTTTGCTCACTTAAGCACATAATTGTGTATATACTATTGTTCTTGTGTTTTTGTTTTGATTGTTGTGAACCAAATGCAAAGAATTGGACTTAGATCTTAGGACATTCCTTATGCAAAAATGGAGAAATGGACTTAGTTTATAGGACATTCCCTATGCAAAATTGGAGTAAAAGGACCCTAATGATGAAGATGGATTAAAAGGACCAAGCCTCTAAACTCACCCTTTGTCCATTCTTGATTTTCTTCATAAAACTCTTTGATGTGTGTGTTCTTGTGCTAGGGATTCCATCTTGATTCAAAGTTGAGGAACCATTGCCATGTTCATCCAAAGTGGAAGAGACAAGATGCATTGAGGATCTCTTAAGAGACTTGTATGATGATTGCTTGGGTTTATGTTTATGTGATTGCTTATTCCAAAGGATGGGAGTTACTTGGATCATCCATATGATCTCAAGAGAGGAACTCCATTGTGGTTATGTTTTCTTTATCCCTCACCTTTTATTCTTTACTTAGGACTTAGCCATTCTTCTTCTTCCCTCCACTCTAACCCAAGCCAAAAATTTTGTGCAAACATTTAACCATTGTTTTCAAACATTAGAAACCTAAGCCTTATGCTTTTGATTTTCAA
Organism: Lathyrus oleraceus; assembly: GCF_024323335.1. NCBI lineage: Eukaryota > Viridiplantae > Streptophyta > Magnoliopsida > Fabales > Fabaceae > Lathyrus > Lathyrus oleraceus. The sequence goes on along the minus strand of NC_066579.1, from coordinate 271,020,743 downwards.
ACCTTATTTTCATAACACTTATTTTGAATTGAATCTTCAAGTCAACTTTGACCATTTTTGTATATACTTCTAATTGATAAATATAACCCATTCAAATGTCTTTTTTGTGGTTCCAATGGCCATTTTTTTAATCAAATTTTCCATAACCTTTAGCTATTAGGTTTGAGTTATCCTTGTGGTAGATGTCATACTCACCTATATCCTTAGTGATGGACAATGAGTCTTCCATGTTTATTATAGGGTTAACCCCTCACTAGCATGTTGAAGCTATCCTCACATGGTGGATTTGTGGTTTGGTTGAGTTTTCTCCCTTTGATAACAAAAGACCTTAAGGCTTTTGGACTAATCAATTCACCAACTCATTTTGAGATTTTTACCCCGAACTACGAGGTTTTGATCCTAATCTTTTTTAAATGGTACGTAGGAAATGGGTTTATCCATCCAAACACAAAATGTAAATAACTTGTATATTCTCTTCTCATCACTTCAATCATGTTTGCACAAATAAACTTTCACAAAACAACAACCTTGCAACAAGTATGAAAAGGGCTCCCTAGGAGTACCTAGGATGTTTTGGGTGCCTAACACCTTACCATTACATAACCAACCCCCTTACCCAGATCTCTGACTCTTTTTACTAGTTTTGGTTAAAACTTTTAGGTTTTTGTTCGCTTTCTAACCATTCCTTTGGATAAATAGAAGTGCGATGGCGACTCGACTTGTATGGTTTACCTTGGATTTAGTCAATATCTCTAATGGTAACGAATACCCCGCTACAGAAAAGTGGTGACTCTGCTGGGGACATCTTTTGCCTAGTGGGTTTTGCCTACTTTTCATACTTGTTGTACTATATTGTTTTGTGACATATTTTTTGTGCAATTTAGGATTACTGTATTGTATGTAATGATTGAATTGCTTGAATATTAATTCCTTGTATGCTTGGTGATCTTTGTGAGATGAGTTCTATACCCGGACTCGAGTGCACTTAGGATAGGAGAATGGCGTAGTCTTGTTGACTTGTGTGGAGTTATTCCTTAGCAAGTTGACTTGCAAGTCCATTCACTTGGTGGAGGTCATTATGGGATCAATAATGTCACACAAGTAAGTTGTGGTTAGACATTACTCTTTCCAATATAGACCTTAGAAGCCAAGGACCTTAGTTTACCAAGCCCATCTTGGCCTATTCTTAGGATGTAGTGCGAAAGTCGTTCAAATGTAAGATTTGATACGATTGTTACACGATACTACACCCATAAGAGTCTCTCTTGCGAATATTTTTTGGAATACGAGTAGTCGTTTCTCCGATAATATCCGAAAGATGGGATGATGACTATGGAAAACTCTTGTAGAACATGTTTGGCAGGTTTAAACCCTAGTACACTCCCTTTGGGTGGTTCTTAACCGAGACTCCATGCTCATGACTCGCAACAAACCCTTGATTCATGGTTGATCCGTTCATGTATCCGTAATATCAATGGAACTTGGGTGTTGATAAGGTGAAAACCATAATCCACCAAAATGGATGATTGATATTAAGGATGACATGATCCATCCCATGACCTTTGTTTGGTGTGCTTTGCTTGATCCTTGAGTGTGATTGTTGCATTCATGCATTCATGCACTCATTTGCATCCATATCATCAATAATGAAGAAAATTTTCAAGGAACTTAAGGGGGTTTATTTGCAAAATTTTCAGACATGGAAAGACAAAGAAGAAATACAAAGAAGTACAGTTTCCGACAACCAGATTTGAAAGACTTAAGGAATCTGACATCCTATGTATTAGATCCTTTGGGTTTCAAGACTCATTTTGGGAAGCTTCTTCCTCTTCTGACTACTCAGGTGAACGAAGGGTTGATGAGTGTATTGGTGCAGTTTTACGATCCCTTGTACCGCTGCTTCACATTTCCGGATTTCCAGCTTTTGTCTACACTTAAGGAGTATGCCTACCTTGTGGGTATACCTATTCTAGACCAGTTGTCATTCAGTGGCTTAGAGAGTGTTCCTACTTCTCAAGAGATAGCAGACATGTTGCACATAGATGAATCTCTGGTTGGTGCTCATATGACTACCAAAGGTGGAATTCAAGGTCTCCCTTCTGAGTTCCTCATTGCTCAAGCTACTATGTATGGGAAGGCCATGAGTGAGGATGCCTTTGAAGCCATATTTGTACTTCTCATTTATGGGTTAGTGTTATTCCCCAACATCGACAATTTGTGGATGTGAATGCTATTAAGATCTTCTCTACTCTTAATCCCGTTCCGATTCTGTTGGGTGATACCTATTTCTCTTTGCATATGAGGAATGCAAAGGGTGGTGGTGCCATTGTGTGCTGTTTGCCTCTGTTGTATAAGTGGTTTATTTCTCACTTACCGCAGACGGTCGCCTTCAAGGAGAACAAAGTATGTCTACGGTGGTCCACGAGACTTATGTCTCTCACTAATGACGATATCTCTTGGTACAATCGTGTGTATGATGGTGTGCAAATTATCGACTCTTGTGGTGAATTCTCCAATGTACCTCTTCTTGGTACATGTGGTGGGATTAACTACAACCCTGTTTTGGCACGTCGTCAGCTTGGGTTCCCCCTAAAGGATAAACCCAATAACATTCTGTTAGAGGGTGTGTTCTTTCAGGAGGGTAAAGATCCCCAAAACTTGAAGGCCAGAATGGTCCGTGCTTGGCGCAAGATTCATGGGAAAGGAAGGAAGGAGTTAGGTCCTAAGAATTGTGTTGCTATGGAGCCTTACACCTCTTGGGTAAGGAATAGAGCGTCTGAGTATCTCATGCCTTACGAGTATCCAAGACCTACACCTTTAGTTATGGCTGGCCCTTCAATCCTCCCTAATCAAGGAGTAGAGGAGTTGAGAGACGAAGACCGATCACGTGCTTGGATCCGTGAAAGAGAGGAGTTGCTTCAGCAGATTAAGGAGAAGGATGCTTTGATAGAGTTCCTCGAAAACCAGGTTATTGATGATCCTGATGATGCATGAACCTCTCTACTTCCTCAGTCTTCCATGTTTTGGAAGAGAAAGTACGACCGACTCGCCAAGGAGAAGGCGGATATGGAGGCAGCCTACGAGAGGGAGGTGAAGAGGCTTCGTGCATCTTATCTTCCTGTGTCCCGAGCTTTAAATGATTGTTTCTAGGGATCCATAGGATGACTATTTTCCTTTTCTCTTGTATATGATTGACAATGCTGTACTTCTTTTCCCCGATATCATTTGATGAGATATTTCCATATGTGATAAATGTTTAATATTTCCAAAAATTTGCAAATAGAACCCTAAAGTTCCTTTGAAAAAAAAATAAAAATCATATGCACGAGCATTGCATGCATCATGTGCATAAGCAGGTTTTGTTCCCGGCGTCTTGTCCTGTGGTCTAACTCTGTGTTCTTCATTTATTTTGAAGACAAGCTGACTCACCGGTACTACACCAGAGCCAACATTTCAAGACTGATGGATCATCTGGAACAAGAGAACCGCGAGCTGAAAGAGGAAGTGGCTAGATTAAGTGCCTTGATGGAATCATTCTTGGATGCCCAGAGCCAGTCTTCTCCGACACCTTCAACTCCTCCCCAGAGGATAGTCATCTCTGAGATTTTCTCCTCGACTATGCCTGCAGCCAGTGCACACTTTGCTCCAACAGCCATGCCAGCCGGATTCCCGTGGGGGATGCCTCCCAATTTCATGCCCGAGGGTCCTGCTCCCACCTTTGCTTCTATGCCGGCATCTAGCCCGGTCCTTGCTGTTCCTCCTCCTGTCGTGCATACTCTGCCCAGAGTAGACGACACCATCTATCATTCTAAGTCGTCTGAAGGCCCAAATGTCTATGAGAAGATGGACGCTATGAATGATCAATTTCTTGAGCTTCGCAAGGAATTGAAAACTCTCAGAGGAAAGGATCTTTTCGGCAAGTCTGCTGCCGAACTCTTCTTGGTTCCTAATGTGAAGATCCCTATGAAATTCAAGGTCCCTGACTTTGAAAAATACAAGGGAAATACCTGCCCTCTCAGCCACCTGGTCATGTATGCCAGGAAGATGTCGACTCAGACCGACAACGACCATTTTCTCATCCACTACTTTCAGGATAGTCTGTCCGGTGCCGCTTTGCGTTGGTACATGGGTTTAGATAGTGCGAACGTCCGATCCTTCAATGATCTTGGCGAGGCCTTCGTCAAGCAGTACAAGTACAATGTGGATATGGCTCCCGATAGGGATCAATTGAGGGCCATATCCCAGAAGGACAAGGAAACTTTCAAAGAGTACGCCCAGAGGTGGCGAGAGTTAGCAGCACAGATCGTGCCTCCGCTAGAAGAGAAAGAGATGACTAAGATCTTTTTGAAGACCTTAAGTTCTTTTTATTATGAGCGGATGATTGCTAGCGCTCCTTCTGACTTCACCGAGATGGTGAATATGGGGATGCGTCTAGAAGAAGGGGTTAGAGAAGGACGTCTGACCAGAGAAGAAGGGTCTTCTGCCAAACGTTATGGGTCATTTGCAAAGAAGAAAGATGGAGAGGTACATGTTGTGACCTCCCATGGGAAACCAAGAAGACCCTCTGTGAGGAGGAAGACCGTGCGTCCCGCCGGTAACCAGCACCAGGTGGCTCATATAGCACCGATTTTCAGAGACCATCAACAGTACCAACAACATAACAACAATCAGCAACCACATCCGCAATATCAACAACAACACCGTCCGCAACAGCAGGCCTACCAGCCTCGAAATAGTAATCAAACCAGCACGAGTTACGAGAGGAAAAGGGTCACCTTCGATCCTATTCCAATGACATATGCAGAATTATATCCCTCTTTGATAGAGAGGAAGTTGATTACTCCACGAGACCCACCGGCTATACCTGCTAACCCCTAGTGGTGGTATAAGCCTGAATTACATTGTGTTTATCATTCTGGTGCTCCCGGCCACGACGTGGAGAATTGTTACCCTTTGAAGACCAAGGTTCAAGACCTTGTGAGATGTGGCATTCTGTGTTTCGAGGACGTAGGTCCTAATGTGAAGAAGAACCCATTGCCCGAGCCTGGGAAATCTGTCAACATGGTCCAGGGCTGCCCTGGCAAATACAAAGTCAAATATGTCAGTCATATTCGACAATCGCTGGTCGAGATGCATCATTTGCTGTGTGATTATAGTCATTATGAGCATGACCACGATAGATGCCGAGTTTGTTCTGTCAATCAAATAGGTTGTCGCCAGGTGCGCAAAGATGTTCAGGAAATGCTGGATGAAGGAGTTATTGAGATCCTTTAAAACAAAAATGTTGACGAAGATGCTGATGAGGTCAACGTAATTTCTCCAGTATTCTGAATCCCCGAACCTGTTATCATCAAGTATGATGGTAGCAAGCAGAAGGTTTCTCCTACATTAACCATCAAGCCAGCCGGACCAATACCATACTCTTCTGAAAAGGCGATTCCCTATCGCTACAATGTAGTCGCGGTAGAAGGTGGGAAAGAGGTGTCCTTGCCATATTCCTCTGTTGTTAACATTGCGTATGTTAGTGGTTTGACCCGCAGCGGTCGTGTCTTTTTAGCACCCTCAAAGCCCCAAGTTAGTACTGATTTTGTTGAACGCCCGATTGGGAATGTTGTGAGCACTCCGAATTCGGCACCTGTTGTTAAGCCCTCCTCTACATTGGGAACTCCTGCTTCTGTTGTCCCAAGCGACAATATGAAAGAAGACTGTGATGAGATGCTGAAGCTCATCAAGAGAAGCGAGTACAATGTTGTAGACCAGCTTCTACAAACGCCATCCAAAATATCGGTGTTATCATTGCTTTTGAATTCAGAATCACATCGAGAGGCTCTGCAAAAGCTTTTGGATGTGGAATACGTAGATCATGATGTCACGATAGAGCAATTCGATAGCATTGTTGCAAACATTACCGCTTGTAACAATTTGAGTTTTTGTGACTCTGATCTCCCCGAGGAGGGAAGAGACCACAACTTGGAATTACATATATCTATGGGTTGCAAAGACGACGCCATGTCCAATGTGCTGGTGGACACTGGGTCATCATTAAACGTATTGCCAAAATCCACTCTCTCGAAACTGTCATATCAAGGGCCTCCCATGAGGCAGAGTGGAGTAGTTGTGAAGGCTTTCGATGGGTCTCGCAAAATTGTGATTGGAGAAGTTGATCTCCCAGTCAAAATCGGACCGAGTGATTTCCAGATTACCTTCCAGGTTATGGACATTCACCCATCGTATAGTTGTCTCTTAGGCAGACCATGGATTCACGAGGCAGGCGCCGTGACATCCACCCTACACCAGAAACTGAAATTTGTGAAGAATAAGAAACTGGTGGTGGTAGGGGGAGAAAAGGCTCTCCTGGTTAGCCACTTGTCTTCCTTCTCATATATAGATGTTGAGGATGAAGTTGGAACTCCTTTCCAAGCTTTATCTACTGCTGAGCCTATTGAGAAGAGAACTCCTTCATTTGCTTCCTATAAAGATGCAAACTTGGCCATTGAGTGTGGTGCAACTGTTGGTTTAGGGAAAATGATTGAGCTAGAAGATAACAAGTCTCGGGCTGGCATAGGTTATTCGTTTGGGGTTTTCAACGCGCAAGGGCTGTTCAAGAGTGGAGGGTTCATCCACACCAGTCAGAGCGAGGAAGCTGCTGCCATTCTGGAAGAGGACGAAGAGGATTCTGGCAACTTCGTCATCCCTGGGGGAATCTGCAATAATTTGGTCGCTGTGGATATTCCAACAGTTATCCATAAGTCGAAGTAATGTTCATTATGTTTAAAAAACCCTCCTCCCATGCCAAAAGGAAGAGTGATGACATTGTTGGCGCATAAATACAATGATATTTTCATTCAATAGATTCATGATAAATGTTTGTTTTTCCAATTATTTTCCCTTTTTGCTTTTTGCATGAAATTGGTGATCACATAAAACCTAAAAAAATAGAATAAAATCAATCTTTTCATCTGCATAATGATTGCCTTGTTTGAATTCTAAAGCTTTTCATATCCAAAATCATTATGCAGGTTGATCAAACCCATTGAACATAATGACCCAACACCATCTCCCAACTTTGAATTCCCTGTATTTGAGGCGGAAGAAGATGATGTTGAAGAGATTCCTGACGAGATTACCCGTCTACTTGAGTATGAAGAGAAAATCCTTCAGCCGCATCTTCAGAATCTGGAAACAGTCAACTTGGGGTCTGAAGATTGTGTGAGAGAGGTGAAGATTGGGGCACTCCTGGAAGAGTTTGTTAAGAAGGGGTTGATTGAATTGCTACGAGAATATGTTGATGTCTTCGCCTGGTCATAAGAAGACATGCCTGGTCTAGATACAAACATTGTGCAACATTTCTTACCCTTGAAGCCTGAGTGCGTGCCTGTGAAGCAGAAGCTCAGAAGAACTCATCCTGATATGGCAGTAAAGATCAAAGAGGAAGTACAGAAGCAAATTGATGCGGGGTTTCTGGTGACTTCTACATATCCTCAATGGGTGGCCAATATTGTGCCCGTGCCTAAGAAGGACGGAAAAGTCCGAATGTGTGTGGACTATAGAGACTTGAATAAAGCTAGTCCAAAGGATGATTTCCCTCTACCACACATTGATATGTTAGTAGATAATACAACTAAATTCAATGTCTTCTCATTTATGGATGGATTTTCCGGATATAATCAGATTAAAATGGCACCCGAGGATATGGAGAAGACAACATTCATCACACGTTGGGGAATATTCTGTTATCGAGTGATGCCTTTCGGTTTGAAGAACGCCGGAGCCACATATCAACGAGCTATGACCACCTTGTTTCATGATATGATGCACAAAGAGATCGAGGTATATGTTGATGATATGATCGCCAAGTCAAGAACGGAAGTTGAACATGTAGAGCACTTGTTGAAGCTTTTTCAGCGTTTGAGGAAGTACAAGCTTCGTCTAAATCCCAACAAGTGTACATTTGGAGTCCGTTCCGGCAAGTTATTGGGCTTTATTGTCAGTGAAAGAGGTATTGAGGTTGATCCTGCAAAGGTCAAAGCAATACAAGAGATGCCTGCGCCCAAAACTGAGAAGCAAGTCCGAGGTTTTCTTGGCCGCTTGAATTATATTTCCAGATTCATATCCCACATGACTGCCACATGTGCGCCGATATTCAAGCTCCTCCGGAAAGATCAGTCCCATGATTGGACTGAGGATTGCCAGAAAGCTTTCGACAATATTAAAGAGTATTTGTCTGAACCTCCGATCCTGTCTCCGCCCGTGGAAGGGAGACCTTTGATCATGTATCTGACTGTTCTGGAAGACTCAATGGGTTGTGTCCTTGGTTAGCAAGATGAATCAGGGAAGAAAGAGTATGCCATCTACTACTTGAGCAAGAAGTTCACCGATTGCGAGTCTCGATATTCAATGCTTGAAAAGACATAATGTGCTTTGGCTTGGGCTGCTAAGCGCTTACGCCAGTATATGATAAATCATACGACTTGGTTGATATCCAGAATGGATCCAATCAAGTATATCTTCGAGAAGCCTGCTTTAACAGGGAGGATTTCCCGTTGGCAGATGTTGTTGTCTGAGTACGACATTGAGTATCGAGCTCAGAAGGCTATTAAAGGTAGTATCTTGGCTGACCACTTGGCACATCAGCCGATCGAGGATTATCAGTCAGTTCAGTATGATTTTTCGGATGAGGAGATTCTGTATTTGAAAATAAAAGATTGCAATGAGCCTACACTCGATGAAGGGCCAGAGCCTGGTTCCAGATGGAGTATGGTGTTTGATGGCGCTGTAAATCAGTCTGGAAATGGTATTGGGGCAGTGATTATTACTCCTCAGGGCACGCATATTCCTTTTACAGCAAGGCTAACTTTCAAATACACGAATAATATGGCTGAGTATGAAGCTTGTATTATGGGATTGGAGGAAGACATTGATCTAAGGATCAAGCATCTTGATGTTTATGGTGATTCGGCCCTCGTTGTTAATCAGATTAAGGGTGAATTGGAAACGAATCAGCCTGGTCTCATTCCATATAGGGATTATGCGAGGAGGATTTCGACGTTCTTTACTGAGGTTGACTTCCATAATATTCCTCGAGATGAGAATCGAATGGAAGACGCTCTTGCTACACTTGCTTCGATGATTGTGGTTAAACTTTGGAATGAAGTTCCCAATATCACCGTGATGCGCTTGGACAGACCAGCTCATGTATTCGCAGTAGAAGAGGTAAAAGATGATAAGCCATGGTATTATGACATCAAGTGCTTCCTTCAGAACCAGGTTTACCCGCCTGGGGCATCTGTGAAAGATAGGAAAACTTTGAGGAGATTATCAGAAAGTTTCTACCTCAATGGCAATGTGCTTTATAAGAGAAATTTTGACATGGTGCTGCTCAGATGCGTGGATAGACACGAAGCAGACCTGTTAATGACTGAGGTCCACGAGGGTTCATTTGGTACTCATTCTAATGGACATGCCATGGCTAGAAAGATGTTGAGAGCAGGCTACTATTGGCTGACAATGGAGTATGACTGCTGTAAATATGTGAAGAAATGCCATAAGTGTCAGATTTATGCGGATAAGATTCATATTCCCCCGACACTTTTGAATGTGATCTCATCACCTTGGCCTTTCTCCATGTGGGGAATTGACATGATTGGCATGATAGAACCAAAAGCGTCTAACGGACACAAAGATATTCTCATAGCAATTGATTACTTCACTAAGTGGGTTGAAGCGACATCATATGAAAATGTGACCAGGCAGGTGGTCGTGAAGTTTATCAAGAATCAACTCATATGCCGTTATGGTGTTCCAGATAAGATCATTACTGATAATGGATCTAACTTGAACAACAAAATGATGAAAGAGCTGTGTAGTGAGTTCAAGATCGCGCATCATAATTCTTCTCCTTACAGACCTAAGATGAATGGGGCTGTTGAGGCTGCTAATAAGAATATCAAGAAGATTATCCAGAAGATGGTTGTCACGTATAAGGATTGGCATGAGATGTTGCCATTTGCTTTACATGGATATCGCACATCTGTCCGCACTTCAACAGGGGCAACCCCTTTCTCTCTTGTTTATGGCATGGAGGCTGTACTCCCAGTAGAGGTGGAGATCCCATCAATGAGATTCTTGATGGAGGCCAAGTTGACTGATGCTGAATGGGTTTAGAGTCGTTATGACCAGCTGAACTTGATAGAAGAGAAGAGATTGACTGCCATGTGCCATGGTCAGTTATATCAACAAATAATGAAGAAAGCCTTTGATAAGAAGGTCAAGCCTCGTGTGTTCCGAGAAGGTGACCTTGTGCTCAAGAACGTCTTGTCTTTCACGCCCGATTCCAGGGGCAAGTGGACTCCAAACTATGAAGGTCCATATGTTGTTAAGAGAGCCTTTTCAGGCGGTGCCTTGATACTTACAACTATGGATGGGGAGGATTTCACTCGTCCTGTGAATTCAGATGCAGTCAAGAAATACTTCGCCTAAAAAATAAAAACAGAATAGCTCGCTAAGTTGAAAACCCGAAAGGGCGGCTTAGGCAAAAATGATCGTCTCGATGGATTGAAAACCCGAAAGGGCGGTCCAGGAAAAAGTTAGAGACATAAAAAAAATGAATATATGTATCCCGCTAGATTGAGTACCTCACCCTTGGGCAATCTGGGCAAAAATTAGGGATTTGGCAAGTAACTGCATCCTGACAAGTCTTTGTTATACAAATGTCATCCGTCAGAGATTCTTGCTCATTCGTCATCAACCGAAGCTTCAAATACATCGGATTCAGAATTGGTGGAGAAATGGTCATTATGTTCAATGTAGCCCTTTCCAATATATATCACCAATTTCAAATTTGTAAAGATCTATGGAGTCTTGCCATCTGCAGACTACCATTCCATCAAATAATTTTGAGCCTTTTATCCAATTATTTGCACTCTTATTTATTTCTATTCGACAAATGTTTTGCATGTTTTAATTGAGAAAATATCATTGTTTTGAAGAAACGAATTTTTCATAACTTGTTTTTTAAACAAAGTGAACATTTACAACGGCGAAAAGATACTTAGGAGATCCTCAGTGCTCTCCCAAAGATGGTATGATCTCCAACAGGGTAAGACATTTGTTCATATTCTCGACATGACTGTATCTTCTTCCTCCGGAGCCTTTTGTGGTTTATCCTACTGAGTGGAATGCTTGATTGAGGTACTCACCACTCTCCCCTTCAGCGGAATAGAGACCTTTCCTCCTCAGCAGATGTGATCTCCTTGGTGGGTACGGTACTTGGTGGTTGATCCCTAGAATCCCTTTATCCATTGGATAGATTTCCCAGTAGAATTGCTTATGTGGCGGATTTTTATCTGTGCAATAAGCTCCTGTCCCCAGCTGGAATGATTAATGATTCATCCCCTGCAGAGATTTTGTTGCTTCTTGGTTTCTCTTGCCCTCGTCACATTAGATACTCTCCGTGGAATCTGGCTTTCTCTCTTGAGATGTAGTACCGGATGTTTGTGTGCTTATTTCTTTGAAGCTGTTTGTGTTAGAAATGTCTGTTTGTCAGCATTCATCCTACATAAACCACGCATGTGTGCATATAATTTTCAAACATTCGGATATTCATATTGCATTCTTTGCCATATATCTTTGTTTGTTATTCTCTTCTAGTTGGTAGTACATTCCACAAGCAGATGTCGGCGTCTGATCCCTCAATATAGAGTCAGCCCATTAAGCAGAAAGTATTCATCTTTCCTTCCGCATTCCCCGCTGAGTTATATCCTCGTGGACGACGGTTGTTTTTGCTTCCTCCCAACACATATATTGGGATAGGTTTCCCTATCGAGTTATATCCTTGCTAGGACGAGTCTTGATTCAGTTTGCCTCTTTGGTTTGATCCTAAATTGGCCTTCTTGTGACTGTTTCCTGTGTTTCCCCGCGGTATAAATGAATAATTGCTCAGTAATCGATAATTATTCATCTTATCCTCGGCGGAGTCTGTGGTTTTCTACCCTTATACCGGTAGCTGTAAATCCTATTTTCTCCCCTTTGCAGAGTTAACCTTTTTGTTCATCCTAATCGATGACGGTTACTCTTCCGTGGTTGTCTACCCAGTATCAGATATATGTAATCCCCTCCTTGATGGTTATCATTATCCAATATTCGGTGTTGATATTCCCTTCTTTTTGGATAATTACTCTGATTAGGCAGTTTATCCCCAGCAAGCCATCTTTCATATACCGATTGTCGGTAATGTTTGTTGCTCCCCTTGATTGGTCATCATTATATACCTAGTTTCGGTATCCCGATGCCTTTCTTTGTCGGTCGATTTATCCTTTATTAACCCAGTAACTGGTTGTGGATAATCTTCCATGTGAATATATTATCTACGTTCTGACGGTAATAGATAATATATCTCATGCACTCTTTGGTCAAAGCCTTTTGTTCTTTCCCAATTGAGTAAGATTCGTACCCCTGTTTTGGAATCGAATGTCCATCCCATAATCGAGTTTGCTTTTTGCCCTCTTTTCGGATGATGAGTGTTTTGGGAATATTCCGCAATTCACGGTTTGGTTGGTCACCTATTATATGCCCAGTAACCGGCATCCCTGGTGTTCCTTCCTTCTGCTCCCTATTATGACTTTTTGTCCCCTGTGGAGTCAGATTTCCCTGAGTTGAAATATACCTTTTTAGGTTTTCCTCAGATGGTTTGGTTGATTGATATCTCTCACCCTTATACCAGTCTTAGATATTCATTCTTCCGGGGCATGTTATTCTCTCACCCTTATACCGGTGTTCAGATCACACGTCTTTTTGAGCTTATTACCCAGTAACTGGTAACACCTCATTCCATTGCTTCCCCTGGAGATTTCTGTTGGGATCTTCCTCAGTTGAGTCCTTAGTGGACATCCCCACCTAAGTCCGGATTTTTTATCCAAAGTATCCATCGCGGATAATTTTTTGGATGTATTGGCATATTCCCCAATACATGCATCTTCGAGTCAGTTCGAGTCCTTCCATTGATTTATTTCATGGATTCTCTCCGTGTCTCTCAGCAAGTCTTAAGTCGTGACCTGCTCACGCATTTTCACCCTTTACTCCCCCAGAGTCTCTGTCTCCCTAGTGAGTGTATTACTCCTTTGGATTGTTAGTTTCTCCGGATTTCTTTTTCTTTTGTGGACGCCTATCCCCATAGAGTTTACCGTTTGCATGCATACATCTGCATCATGAGGTCTCTTAGGGACCAAAATTCGTCTCTTTGTTATTATTTAAGCCCATTCCACCCCATCGAGACGAAGATTTTAACCTTCACTTCTCCGGATAGAATGACCTTAAATAGGGGCATCTGTAAGACCCTAATTTTATCCCTAAGATCCCTCATGGCATCATAACATTGCATTTGCAAAGCCTCAAGGATCATAAGCATCTTGGTTCCCTTTGCCTTTGGGTGGGACCTCTTGTGAGTGGTTTGAGATCACCAAGCATGCTTGAATTTTATATGATTGCTTTTCTTATTTTGTTTACTAACCAAAAGCACAAAAATATGTCACTAACATCTTTTGTTTGTGGCTTGAGTGATCATTGGTAATGGTAATGGTAATGGTTCCCAAAGTTCTCATCCATCAAATATGCCTCCCTAGCATCTCAATTCATCGTTTTGATCAAAGAAAGTCAAAGGGTTTGAGGTTTGTGCCCCAAGGAAACCCTAATTCATCTGTGCACCATAATGCCTTGCTCATGAAGCAACCTCAGCCCATGATCAAATGCAATTAAGGGAATTTATTTAATTCATCTTTTCATGCATATTTGAACTTATTTGAGTGTCCTCAATCATCAATTCATCAAGATATGAGTCATGGCCTTGAAAAGTTGATCAGTCAATTCATCTGACTATTTTAAAATGCACTGAGACCTAACTTTTTATGTGTTGGTTAAATGGAGATAGTTCCAAAATAACAAATGTTCTTAAGGACAATATGAACAACGTTCATGTTCATCAAAAATTGATTTGAAGCTTGGAAGGCCATCTACCATTCCAATACATTATAGGTCATTTTGACTGAAACCCTAATTTTGGGTCAACTTCCCAAGGACATAACTCATTCATTTTTAATGATTTTGAGGTGGTATCAAATTAATTAGAAAGCGTAACATGTCTACTTAAAATGTTATGTTGGACAAAATTTCAAAATCTCAAAGGAAATACATGTGAGAATGCAAGACATTATAGGTCCTTTTGGACCAAATGCATTAAAAGGCAAAAAAGTCCAACTTCAAGTGCCCATAACGTTTTCATCAAAAATCCAAATGATGCAAAATATAAGTCCATTTTTATTGTCTTGAAACGATCTACAACTTTGATGTTGGAGGTTTTTTCATTTGAGGCTTGCATCATCAAAACAGAAGGGCTTGAACATTGGCCAAATTTAGAAACATTGCCTTTGCATGTTTTGCACCTTGCACTTTAAACTCCAATTTCACCAATTTCCACACTTCAAATGGATTTTTTCCCAACATAACAACTGTTCCTTACATCAAAACCTTTCCAACCATTACTCACATGCCTATGTTTGGATTTTCCAAATGGGACTTTCGAAGAAGGGAACATTTAGGTCTAAATATGGATTTCACATGAAATCTTGATACACAAGCAAATGCCATTCAAATCACACGTCCAATTCAACTTGGTTTGTCTTCAGCATTCATTTGCATCAGCTTTTGGGCCTCACATGCGCCTGTACAGGCCCATGCATGGAGGACCCAATTCTCATGCACACGAGTATTGCCTTGCATTGCTTCAAGCTCAGCTATAAATACATGCTCCTCTACATTCAATTCTCAACCTAATGGCGCCTAAGATGCTGCACAACTGAATCCATAACCATTACCAAAGAAGCTATTTCACTTTTCTTCAAAATTTTCAGATCCAAAATTCAACTACATCTGGTTGAATCCTTGGATCTAGAGCTTCTAAACCTTCATCCTTCAGCTCATTGATCTTCTGTTTTGGCAAAGCAAGCAAGGAATCGAGCTCAAATATCCAAAATTCAAGTTTGTTCTCCAACTGGTATTTTCTTCGAAACTCATCATATATTGATCCATTTTCCTGGCCAAAGTGTTTTATGAAGTCCTCACTTGAGAGGCAAGCTAGTGGTAGCTTCAATTTTGTTTTTCTTTGATCTGCATTTTTCATACCTGAATCTTCCACCTCAGATTTCTCAACTTATAGGAATCTTGAGTGTGATTCAAGGTTACAGGGGTGATGTACATCACCCCAGCTTCATTTTGATATAAGGATCGTGCAAAATGGTGAAGGTTTGAAAACCTGCAAATCTGGCCGGAATTTGGAAGCTCACCGAAGAAGAAGGTGGCTCCGGTGGCCGTCCATTGCCAGTTTGAATCTGGATCGTTGGATCTCATTTCCAGATTCAATCTCAGCCTTTGGATGTTATGACTTTTTTTAATTCTTTGTGTGATGCGTTTGACCAAGGTTCACCATGAGCGCGCACTTCAGGACCATCAGATTGGCCACGTTAATTAATGAACGTGATCCAACGCTTCCTGATTTCCACATTTTTTATTTTCTGATTTTATTTTTATTTAATTCCCTTTTATTTCAAAAATTCATAACTCTCTCATTTTAAATCCAAAAAATATGGGACCAATTGCATTAGTCTCCAAATAAATTCTAGTTTCTGATTCTGATTTTTTATTTTTTTTATTTTGTCATTTGATATTTTTTGTGAATTTTCTCTTTTCTGGTTGTTTTTAATTCATTTTAATTAGTTTTTGATATTCAAAAAATACAAAAATATTTTCCTAACCTATTTGAATGATGATGAATCTATGAAAAATATTCTCATCAATTTTTTAATTGATTTGAGATTTTAGTTCAATTAGGTTATTTTTATTCATTTTTAATTGATTAAAAATAGTTTCTGACTTTTAAAAATGCTGAAATTTTTTGTCAAACTTTGTTTGACCTTGTTGAACTTGGGATAAATTACTTGGACCTTTCAAGGTTGATTTGAAGTAATTTTGAAGTTTGACCTCTTTTTTATTTTTAATTCAAGTTTATTTTAATATTAAAAATGCCAAAAATATTTTGCTTATTGTTTGGTCTCCAATCTTCATCTCATTTCTGATTTCTCATTGTTTGACTTTGACTTTCAATGTCATTTGGTCAATACATATGGATTGGTACATCTTATTTCATCTTATGCATTTTGATCTTTCCATTTCCTTATCCATTCTCCATCTCCTTCTTCCTTCTTCTTCTTCTTCTTTCTTTTTTGATAAATGAGTTGAAGGTTGATAAGCTAACATTGATTAGGAAGGCTTAATCTTCCTTGATTCAAATCTAATTCATCTTGATCATTTGATCAAGTGAATGGCTTTGCATTAAGGATAGGTTGTTTTCTAAATCATGCAAAAGGCTTAAACCAATACAGGACCAATTCTCTTTTCCTTTTTTGGCATGGCAAGTTATTGGAACTTGGTTCACTAATCAAGACTTCTAACTTGTGTTGTTGCCTACATTATTATTGACCGACCTTAGATAGTTGTGACTTCTACATAAGTCCAATTACGATTTCTTAACATAGCGCTAAATTTGCCTTATGCAACACTAACTACTAACACTAACCATTAACAACTAACATTTACTTTTTGCTCTTTACTTTTATGCAATTTACTATTCTTGCACATTTTACCTATTTGCTTTTCTCTTGGCTCACTTGAGCACATGTTTATGTTAATTCCATTTGCCTTTTGCTCACTTGAGCACATAATTATGTATATACTATTGTTCTTGTATTTTTGTTTTTGATTGTTGTGAACCAAATGCAAAGAATTGGACTTAGATCTTAGGATATTCCCTATGCAAAAATGGAGAAATGGACTTAGTTTATAGGACATTCCCTATAAAAAATTGGAGTAAAAGGACCCTAATGATAAAGATGGATTAAAAGGACCAAGCCTCTAAACTCACCCTTTGTCCATTCTTGATTTGCTTCATAAAACTCTTTGATGTGTGTGTTCTTGTGCTAGGGATTCCACCTTGATTCAAAGTTGAGGAACCATTGCCATGTTCATCCAAAGTGGAAGAGAAAAGATGCATTGAGGATCTCTTAAGATACTTGTATGATGATTGCTTGAGTTTATGTTTATGTGATTGCTTATTCCAAAGGATGGAAGTTACTTGGATCATCCATATGATCTCAAGAGAGGAACTCCATTGTGGTTTTTTTTTTCTTTATCC
Source organism: Lathyrus oleraceus (assembly GCF_024323335.1). NCBI lineage: Eukaryota > Viridiplantae > Streptophyta > Magnoliopsida > Fabales > Fabaceae > Lathyrus > Lathyrus oleraceus. Next base: position 271,003,504 of record NC_066579.1, on the reverse strand, counting down.
CTCACCTTTTTTTCTTTACTTAGGACTTAGGCATTCTTCTTCTTCCCTCCATTCTAACCCAAGCCAAAATTTTTGTGCAAACATTTAACCATTGTTTTCAAACATTAGAAACCTAAGCCTTATGCTTTTGATTTTCAAACCTTCTTTTCATAACACTTATTTTGAATTGAATCTTCAAGTCAACTTTGACCATTTTTGTATATACTTCTAATTGGTAAATATAACCCATTCAAATGTCTTTTTTGTGGTTCCAATGGCCACTTTTTTAATCAAATTTTCCATAACCTTTAGCTATTAGGTTTGAGTTATCCTTGTGGTAGATGTCATACTCACCTATATCCTTAGTGATGGACAATGAGTCTTCCATGTTTATTATAGGGTTAACCCCTCACTAGCGTGTTGAAGCTATCCTCACATGGTGGATTTGTGGTTTGGTTGAGTTTTCTCCCTTTGATAATAAAAGACCTTAAGGCTTTTGGACTAATCAATTCACCAACTCGTTTTGAGATTTTTACCCCGAACTACGAGGTTTTGATCCTAATCTTTTTTAAGATGGTACGTAGGCAATTGGTTTATCCATCCCAACATAAAATGTAAATAACTTGTATATTCTCTTCTCATCACTTCAATCATGTTTGCACAAATAAACTTTCACAAAACAACAACCTTGCAACAAGTATGAAAAGGGCTCCCTAGGAGTACCTAGGATGTTTTGGGTGCCTAACACCTTCCCATTACATAACCAACCCCCTTACCCAGATCTCTGACTCTTTTTACTAGTTTTGGTTAAAACTTTTAGGTTTTTGTTCGCTTTCTAACCATTTCTTTGGATAAATAGAAGTGCGGTGGCGACTCGACTTGTATGGTTTACCTTGGATTTAGTCAATATCTCTAATGGTAACGAATACCCCGCTACATAAGGGTCTTAATGACCCAATATGCTTTATGTTCTAATTCTACTGGTAGGTGACATGATTTTCCATATACTAGCTTAAAAGGTGTGGTTCCTATTGGGGTCTTATAAGCGGTCCTATATGCCCACAGGGCTTCTGGTAATTTTGAAGACCAATCTTTCTTGGAGGTGGCGACCGTCTTTTCTAAGATTTGTTTAATTTCTCGGTTCGAGACTTCTACTTGCCCACTCGTCTGTGGGTGGTAGGGTGTTGTTACGCGGTGCCGGACTCCATATTTTAGTAATAGCTTTTCAAAAATCCTTGAAATAAAATGGGAGCCACCATCATGGATGACAAGTCTCGGCACTCCGAATCTAGGAAAGATTATTCGCTTAAAAAGTCTAATTACCACTCGTGTGTCGTTCGTTGGAGAGGCTATGGCCTCAATCCATTTTGATACGTAATCGACCGTAACAAGGATATACTTGTTACCAAAAGAAGATGGGAAAGGTCCCATAAAATCGACTCCCCAAACATCAAAGACTTCTACTTTTAAAATGCCTTTAAGTGGCATTTTGTCGCGTCTAGATATGTTGCTAGTGCGTTGGCACCGGACGCAATTTGTGATCGCGATGTGGACATCTTTCCACAGAGTGGGCCAAAAGAGGCTGGCTTGTAAGATCTTAGCCCAAGTCTTAGAGGTGCTTGCATGTCCTCCATAGGGAGCAGAATGACAGTGGGAAAATACGTTTTCTACCTCATCCTCGGGGACACATCGACGGAAAATGCCGTTGGTGCCTCTCTTGAAAAGTATAGGCTCATCCCAATACTAGTGTTTAAGATCGTGGAAGAATTTTTTCTTTTGTTGGTAGGTCATGTCTGGCGGAGGCACCCTAGCTGCTAAGTAGTTGACAAAGTCAGCGTACCATGATAGTTGGTTTGGGTGTAAATTGCTTCCACTACTTTGTTTTGGTATCCTTATGGGTTAACGCATCTTTAGCTGTATTGCTTTCTAATTGGGCTATGAGTCTTTTGTACGTAAAATCATCATTTATAGGCACTCGTTCAGGTTCTATACCTTCCATTCTTGACAAGTGATCGGCCACGACGTTTTCCGTGTCCGTTTTATCCTTGATTTGTAGGTCAAACTCTTGTAATAGTAAGATCCACCTTAGGAGTCTTGGTTTGGCGTCTTTTTTGTTTAACAGGTATCGAATTGCAGCATGATCGGTATAGATAATCATCTTTGCTCTTACTAGGTAGGAACGAAATTTATCCAGAGCGAACACTACGGTTAAAAGTTTCTTTTCTGTGGTGGCATAGTTCACCTGTGCAGGGTCTAGGGTTCTACTTGCATAGTATATTGCATGAAGTTTCTTGTCCCTTCTTTGTCCTAAGAATGCGCCTACAACATAGTCACTAGCGTCACATGTGATTTCAAAAGGTAATCTCCAATTGGGCGGTTGCATGATAGGTGCGGTAATAAGAGCTATTTTCAGTTGTTCAAACGCCGCTAGGCATTTGTCGTCAAAGATGAATTCAGCATCTTTCATCAATAAGCCAGACAGTGGTTTGGTGATTTTTGATAAATATTTAATGAATCGCCCGTAGAAACCGGCGTGTCCTAAGAAGCTTCGTATTTCTCTTACGCTGTTCGGAGGCTGGAGGTTTTCTATAACTTCTATTTTGGCCTTGTCGAATTCAATCCCCTTGTTGGATACTATGTGTCCGAGCACGATTCCTTGTCGGATCATGAAATGGCATTTTCCCCAGTTTAGCACAAGGCTCGCTTTTACGCATCTTTTTAATACCATTTCAAGATTCGATAAGCAGCAATCAAAGCTCTGTCCGCATACAGAGAAATCGTCCATGAAGACTTCCATGATGTCATCTATGAAATCAGTGAAAATTTGATATCATGCATCTTTGGAATGTTGCGGGAGCGTTACACAGTCCGAATGGCATTCGTTGGTAGGCGAATGTACCATAGGGGCATGTGAAGGTCGTTTTCTCTTGGTCGTCGGGATGAATAGGAATTTGGAAGAATCCCGAATAACTGTGTAGGTAGCAGAAGTGAGAATGCTTAGCCAATCTCTCAAGCATTTGATCGATAAATGGTAAAGGGGAATGATCCTTCCAAGTGGATTTGTTTAATTTTCTATAGTCAATACACATTCTACTTCCAGTAACCACTCTTTATGCTATAGATTCTCCTTTTTCATTGTTAACAATTGTGACGCCTCCCTTCTTTGGTACGACATGTACTGGGCTGACCCATTGACTATCAGATATTGGGTAGATAATACCTGCTTCTAACAACTTTTGCACTTCTTTCTTTACTACATCACTCAGAATGGGATTTATCCTTCTTTGGTGTTCTCTAGAGGTCTTACTGTCTTCCTCTAGCATTATGCGATGCATGCATATGGAAGGGTTTATTCCTTTTAGATCTGAGATATTTTAGCCTAAAGCAGTTGGGTATTTTCTCAAAACGTGTAGAAGCTTTTCGGTCTCTATCTGTCCTAAGTCTGCATTTACTATTACAGCTCGCTCAAGTTCAGTGTCTAGGAATTCATACCTTAGATTTTTGGGTAACGTCTTAAGTTCTAGGGCTGGTTTCTTTGGGCAAGGCATATGATCGGGCATTAGTGCTAGGCATTCACTTAGGTTGTCATCTTGGTATTCCTTACTTAAATTTTCATCTTCAAAAGTAGGAGGCCTTGGAATTTTTAGTATTTCGGAGTATGATGCTTGTTCATTCTCCATTTCTCTTATGCATTCGTCGATGACATCTAGTAGACAACAACTGTCGTCTATAGTTGGTGCCTTTAGGAATTGCGTCAAAATGAACTCGACTTTTTCCTCACCAACTTCGAAGGTTAGCTTGCCTTTCTTAACATCTATGATAGTTCCGGCTATGGCTAGGAATGGTCTTCCTAATATGATAGGGATGTCGGAATCCTCTTTTATATCCACGATTATAAAATACGTAGGAATATAGAATTGTCCTATGGGCACCAGAATATTTTCTAGCATACCTACGGGAAATTTAACAGAACGGTCTGCAAGTTGTACGAACATCCTCGTAGGTCTTAGTTCTCCCATTTTTAGCCTTTCGCATATGGACGAGGGCATTAAACTAATACTGGCTCCTAAGTCGCATAGTGCTTTGTCGATGACACACTTTCCGATTACACAGGGTATGGAGAAACTACCTGGGTCTTTTAGCTTAGGAGGCATATTGTTTTGTATTATGGCACTACACTCAGTAGTAAGTGTAACGGTTTCTTTATCCTCTATCTTCTTCTTGTTAGATAAGATTTCTTTGAGAAACTTAGCATATGAGGGCATTTGAGTTATGGCTTCTGTAAAGGGTATTGTGATATAAAATTGTTTTAGAAGCTCTACGAATTTTTTAAATTTCCCTACACTTTTAGATTTAACGTCTTTGAGGATAAGGGATAGGGGGTTTATACGGTGGTGGAGGCACATAAGGTTCTTCTTTCTCTACGGCCTCTTCGTTTTAGTCTTCCTCTTGTTCGTCTTCCTTCTCAGTTACCTTACCTGGGTCTTGGTGCATGGATGGGTTTTGAGTTCTAGGATTGGTCGGTCCGTCTAGTTCTGTCCCACTTCGTAGTATAATAGCACTGCATGACCTTTCGGGTTTGGTTGCGGCTGTCCAGGAAATGTGCCTGCAGGAGCAGCGGTAGGTGCTTGTTGTTAAGCCACTTGTGAGATTTGTGTTTCCAACATTTTATTATGGGTGGCTAATGCGTCTACCTTGTTTGCTAACTGCTTGATTTGCTCACTAGTGTGTATGTTTTGATTTAAGAAATCTTTATTTGTTTGGGCTTGGGTAGTGTAGCGGGGTATTCGTTACCTTTAGATTTATTGACTAAATCAAAAGTAAACCATACAAGTCGAGTCGCCACCGCACTTCTATTTATCCACAGGAAAGGTTAGAAAGCGAACAAAAATCGAGAAGTTTTATCGAATCAAAAACTAATAAAAAATGTCAGAGGTCGGGGTAAGGGGGTTGGTTATGCAATGGGAAGGTTTTAAGCATCCAAAACATCCTAGGTACTCCTAGGGAGCCCTTTTCACACTTGTTGTAAGGTTGGTATATTTGTGAAAATTTATTTGTGCAAACATGATTGGGGAGATGAGAGAAGAATATACAATTTATTTACAATTTTGTGTTTGAATGGATAAACCCATTGCCTACGTACCATCTTAAGAAAGATTAGGATCAAAACCTCGTAGTTCGGGGTAAAAATCTCAAAACAAGTTGGTGAATTGATTGGTCCAAAAGCCTTAAGGTCTTTTGTTATCCAAGGGAGAAAACTCAACCTAAAACCACAAATCCACCATGTGAGGATAACTTCAACATGCTAGTGAGGGGTTAACCCTATAATAAGCATGGAAGACTTATTGTCCATCACTAAGGATATAGGTGAGTATTACATCTACCTCAAAAATAACTCAAACCTAATAGCTAAAGGTTATGAAAAGTTTTTAATAAGAAAGTGGCCATTGAAACCACAAAAGTATTTGAATGAGTTATATTTACCAATGAAAAGTATTTACAAAATATGGTCAAAGTTGACTTAAAGATTCAATTCAAAATAAGTGTTATGAAAAGAAGGTTTGAAAATCAAAAGCATAATGCTTAGGTTTCTAATGTTTGAAAACAAGTGTTAAATGTTTGCACAAAAGTTTTGGCTTGGGTTAGAGTGGAGGGAAGAAGAAGAATGGCTAAAGTCCTAATCATACAAGAGATGAAGGAGAAGAAATAAGACCACAAATGGAGTTCCCTTCTTGAGATCATATTGATGATCCAAGTAGCTCCCATCCTTTGGAATAAGCAAGCAAATAAGTGTATACTCAAGCAATCAATCAAGGAAGCAAAGCTCTTAGGAATCTTCCAATGGCTCTTGTATCTCTCTCTTTTGAAGCACATGACAATGGTTCTTCAATTTGGCTCAAATAGGAATCCCTAGCACAAAAGCACACACATCTAAAAGTTATATGAAGTAAATCAAGAATGGACAAGAGTGAGTTTAGAGATTTGGTCCTTCTAATCCATCTTCAACATTAAGGCCTTTTTACTCCATTTTGCATAGGGTATGTCCTAGAATCTAAGTCCTTTTTGTTCATTTTTTGCATTTGGTCCACAACAATCAAAATAAAAGCACAAGCACAATAATATATACACAATTATATGCTCAAGTGAGCAAAAGGCAAATTGCATTAACATAAACATGTGCTCAAATGAGCAAAGGGCAAAAGCAAATGAATAATATGTACAAGAATAGTAAATTGCATAAATGTAAAGTGCAAGAATTAAATGTTAATGGTTAATGTTTAGTGTTAGGGTTAGTGTGCCATAAAGCAATTTAGCGCTATGTTAAGCAATCGTAATTGGACTTATGTAGAAGTCACAACTATCTGAGGCCGGTCAATAGTAATGTAGGCCACAACACAAGTTAGAGATTTTGATTAGTGAATCAAACTCCTACAACTTGCCATGCCAAAAAGAAGATGAGAAATGATCTTGTATTGATTTAGGTTCTTTACTTGATTAGGAAGCAACCTATCCTTAATGCAAAGCCATTCACTTGTTCCATGATCAAGATGAATTAGATTTGAATCAAGGAAGGTTAAACCTCCCATGTATCAAGGCTAACCACCAATCTTTAACTCATTGATCAAAAAAGAAAAAGAAGAGGAAGAAGAAGATGAATATTAAAGTGCATTAATGAAAATGAAATGAAATCACCAACAAGCATTGACCAAAGATATATGAGATCAAGATCAAACAATAGTAAACAGAAGCAAGATGAAGATTAGATGTCAAGAAACAAATAAAATATTTTTGGTATTTTTCAAAAGTAAAATAATGCTTGAATTAAAATAATAAAGAAAGGTCAAACTTCAAATTCACTTCAAATCAACTTTGAAAAGTCCAAGTGAATTATCCTAAATTCAACAAGGTCAAACAAAGTTTGACAAAAAATTTCAACATTTTTGGAAGTCAGAAACTATTTTTAATCAATTAAAAATGCATAAAAATAACCTAATTGAATTAAAATCTCAAATAAATCTCAAATCAATTAATAAATTGATGAAAATATTTTTCATAGACCTATCATCATTCAAAGAGGTTGGAAAAATGTTGTTGTATTTTTTGAATATCAAAAACTATTTTAAATGAATTAAAAATAACCAGAAAAGAGAAAATTCCTAAAAAATATCAAATGATAAAATAAAAAATATTAAGAATCATTTTTAGAAACTAGAAATTAAAAGAAGAATAATGCAATTGGTCTCACATTTTTTGGACCAATAATGAAGGAGATATGAATTTTGGAAATGAAATGAAATTTAAAAAAATAAAAAGAAAATGAAATCCGAAAATAAAAATGTGGAAATACACGGAGCGTTGGATGAAGCTCATTAAATGAGATGGCAAATCATGTGGACTACATGCGCGCATCCACCATACGCTTCAGTCAAATGAATCACACACTGCCATTAATTAAGTCATATCAATGGACGGCTATGATTAAATATGGAAACACAAAAGCACGGCTATGATTTAATCTGGAGACCAGACGGTGGTGTACACCACCTTCTTCTCCGGCCAACTTCCGACGCCGGCCAAAATTGGAGAGAATAAAAAGTTCACCAAATGCCACGATCTAGGTACCAAATGAAAGCTGGGGTGATGTACATCACCCCTGTACCAACCAATTCAGCTCTAGGCTTCCATAGAAAGAGGAATCAGAGCTTGAATTTTGTGGTGTTCAACTGAAACTTGTTGGATTTTGAAAATTCAAAGCTCAAATTGATTGCCTCTATGTAGAGGACTTCAGACAACACAGCAACAACAAGAAACAAGCAATATACAAAGAGATTCGAAGAAAACAAATTCTGAAGGAAACCTCTGAAATGGAGAGCTTGAGAGTACGATCTCTTGATGCTTAAGCTTGCAGTGTGTTCTATGGATCAAGGTGAGCAAGGCTTAGGAACTGTAGATCTAAAAATCAATCAAGGAAATTGAAGTTTAGATCTGAAAAATTTGAGTGAAAGTGGTGAGTTCCTTTGAGTATGGTTGATGAATGAATTGTGCAGCATGTAAGGCGCCTTCAGGTTGTTGAAATGAGAAGCCTGAAGCACTTATTTATAGCAAAAGGAATGGCTGAGTGCATGATCATTTCATGTGCATGGATGGAAAGGGCCTCCATGCATGGGCCTGTACAGGCGCATGGAGGGCCCAATTCCTCTTGGATTTGCAAGCTTATGCCAAATGAAATCAGAATGGACGTGTAGATTGTGTATGCTTAGCTCATGCAATGAATTTTTCATGAGTTTCCAAAATTGTACCAATATGTTCACCTCTTTGAAAATGGCATTTCAAAAACTGAAGCATAACCTTATGGGTAATGGTTGGAAATATTTTTGCATGAGGATAAATTGTTATGTTGACCAAAACTTCATTTGACATTTGGAAATTGGTGAAAAATGATCATGAAGTGTGGGGTGCAAAACATGTACATGTGAAAATTGCAAAAATGGCCAAACTTCAAGCCCTTCTGTTTCAATGATGCAAGCTCCAAATGACAAAGCCTTCAACATAAAAGTTGTAGATCGTTTCAATACAATCAATTTTGACTTAAATTTGGCATCATTTTGATTTTTTATGAAGACGTTATGGGCACTTGAAGTTGGACTTTTTCACATTTCAATGCCTTTGGTCCAAAGTGACCTATAATGTTTTGCATTATCACATGTATTTCTTTTAGGATTTTGAAAATTTGTTCAACACAACAGTTAAAGTAGACATCTTAAACTTTCCAATTCATTTGATCCCACCTCAAAATAATGAAAAATGAATGAGTTATGTCCTTGGGAAGTTGACCCAAAATTAGGGTTTCAGTCAAAATGACCTATAATGTTTTGAAATGGATGATGACCTTCAAAGCTTCAAATAAGTTTTTGATGAACATGGAAGTTGTTCATATGGTTCTTAAGAACATTGTTTCTCTTGGGGTTATCTCGATTTGACAACCACAATAAAAGTTAGGTCTCAGTGTACTTCAAAATAGTTAGATGAATTGACTGATCAACTTCTCAAGTCCAAACTCATATCTTGATGAATTGATGATTGAGGACACTCAAATAAGCTCAAATATGCATGAAATGATGAATTAAAGAACTTACCTTGATTGTATTTGATCATGGGTTGAGGTTGCTTCATGGGCAAGGTACAGTTGATGAACAAATGAATTAGGGTTTCCTTGGGAAACAAGCCTCAAGCCCCTTGGTTTGCTTTGATCAAAATGATGAATTGAGATACTTGGGAAGCATATTTTATGGATGAGAGCTTTGGGAACCATTTCCATGCTTGCTTTCATATTCTCTTGGCCATATCTATGCACATAGAATCTCCTAGAAGCTTTGGACCTTGTGACTGCTCAAGCTACAAACAAAAGATGTTAGTGACATATTTTTGTGCTTTTGGTTAGTAAATAAAATTAGAAAAGCAATAATATACAATTCAAGCATGCTTGGTGATCTCAAACCAACTCACAAAAGTTCTCACCCAAAGATAAGAGCCAAGATACTTATGATCCTTGAGGCAAGATGCAAATGCAATGTTATGATGCCATGAGGGATCTTAGGGTCAAAATTGGGGTATTATAGATGCCCCTATTTAAGGTCATTCTAGCCGGAGATATGAAGGTTAAAATCTTCGTCTTGACGAGGTAAAATGGGCTTAAATAATAACAAAGAGACGAATTTTGGTCCCTAAGAGACCTCATGATGCAAATGTATGTATGCAAAAGGTAATACTCTATGGAGATATGTGTCCACAAAGAAGAAAAGAAATCAGGAGAAACTGAAAATCCATATGAGTAATACACTCATAAATGGGGCCGAGACTCTGGGACTCTGATGGGGATAAGAAAGGAAATAAAATGCGTGAGCAGGTCACGACTTAAGACTCACTGAGAGACACGAGGGGAATTCCATGAAAATAAATCAATGGAAAGACTCGAGCTGACTCAAAGATGCATGTATTAGGGAATATGCCAATACAGCAAAACTATCCATAAAGGATACCTCAGATAAATATCCGGACTCAGGTGGGGAACATTCATTAAGGGACTTCACCGGGGAATGTCCAAAGAGGACTCATCTGAGGAAACAACAGGATGAGGTATTACCGGTTACTAGGTAATAAGCTCAAGGAGACATGTGTTCAAAACACCGGTATTAGGGTGAGAGAACAATACGCTCGGGGAGAATGAATATCTAAGACCGGTATAAGGGTGAGAGATATCAAACATCCAAAATCACTTGAGGTAGACCTAAAAAGGTATACTTCGACTCAGGAAATCTGACTCCACAGGGGACAAAAAGTCATAATAAGGAGCCGAAAAGGAAGGAACACCAGGGATACCGATTACTGGGCATATAATAGGTGACCAACCAAGGCGTGAATTGGGGAATTTTTCCAAGACACTCATCATCCGAAAGGAGGGCTTAAAAAGCAAATTCTATTACAAGATGGACATTTGATTCCATAAGGAAATACGAATCTTACTCGACTGGGGAAGAACAAAAGACTTCAACCGAAGAGCGCATGAGACATATTATCTATTACCGTCAGAACATAGATAACATACTCGCATGGAAGATTATCCACAACCGGTTACTAGGTTAATAAAGGATAAATCAACCGAACGGAAAGGACATCGGGATACCGAATACTAGGTATAAAATGATGACCAATCCAAGGGAGAAACAATCATTACCAAACAAGGGTGAATGAAAGATGACTCGTTGGGGATAAATTGCTTTATCAGGGCAATTATCCAAGAGATATATCACCGGTTACTGGGAGATATATCCAAAAGTGAAGGAATATCGATACCGGATATTGGATAAAGATAACCAACAAAGAGGGGATTACATCTACCAGATACTAGGTAGAAAACCACAGAAGAGTAACCGTCATCGGTTAGGATGAACAAAAGAAGGTTAACTCTGCAAGGGGATAAAAATGGGGGTTACAACTATCGGTATGAGGGTAGAAAACCACAGAAATAGGACTTATAACTACCGGTTACTGGGTAGAAGGCCACAGACTTCGCCCGGGGAAAAGATGGACAATTACTGGTTACTGAGCAATCATTCATCTAAACTTCGGGGAAGTGCAGGGGGATAACAAGAGCAGTCAGTCTAGGAACAAACTAGAGAGACACAATGAAACAAGACTCAACCCAATGAGGATATAACTCAGGGGAGAAACTCCATCCCAATACATGTGTTGGGAGGAAACTGAAATAACAATCATCCACGAGGACATAACTCAGTGGGGAATATGGAAGAAAGGGTATACACTTTCTGCCTATGGGGCTGACTCTATTATGGAGAGATCAAACACCAACATCTGCTTGGGGAAATATATCACCAACTAGCAGGAGACAACAAACAAAGATATATGGCAAAGAATGCAGCATGAATATCTGAATGTTAAGATTATGCATGTATATGTGTGGTTTATGTATGATTGATGTTGACAAACAGACATATCTAACACAACCAGGTCCAAAGAATCAATGAATAATCATCTGGTACTACATCTCAAAAAAGAGAAAGCCAGGCCCACTAGAGGACATCCAATCTGATGGGGGCAACAAATACCAGGAAATAAAGATCTCTGCAGGGAAAAGAGAACCAGTCACTCCCGCTAGGGAAGGGATCAACACATCTTCCTCAGAAATTCCAACGCCACTCTGAAATCAGGCAAAGTCTTGGCTGGGGAATCTAACCACAGATAAAATCCGCCGTAGAAGCGGCCCTACTAGGGAAATTATCAAAGAGAGAAATGAAACTCTGTGGGGAATGATCACCAATCAAAAAGTTTCAAAACCAACACATTTCCTTGCACTGCTGGATAAATCATATCTGCCGAGGAGAAGGGAACACTACTCCGCTGGGGACGGAAAGATAAACATCTTCATCAAACATTCTGCTCGGGAGGAAACAACAAACGGGCTTTGATCAGACAATTCCACTAGGGAAACACTGCTGATGACTGAACCGGGGATTACCCGTAGGCAATCTACTGGGGATACTCTGCTGGCGACCATACTGGGGAGTAAAAGTGGGATCAACCCTACTGAGGATGGTCGAGGAGAAAATCTGCTGGAGATCAAAGTAGACAAGCCCGTGGGGGGAAAGCTACAACCCAAACTTGATGATAATTCCGCTTATGCTGGGGATTTCCTGCTCACTCTAGCGGAGAGACTTCTAACCTAAAGTAAGGGAAAACCAACTTCTTCGAAAAGATTAAGCATATTCAATTTATCAATCTATAAGGGATTTTAGGTCAATCCATGCAAGGGATGACAACCATATACTTGATAACACAAATGCTAAATCCAAACAAACTAGGGAGCTAAAAGATACCAGACTCCCAAACTCTCTGGGGATTTTGGTGATGCATAATCTTCTTCTGCACTCGCGGAGGAGACAACCTGAAAGATAATGAAGGAGATACAAGTATGCTAGGAACATTGAACAAATGTCTTACCCTTTTGGAGATCATACCATCCTTGGGAGAGCACTGAAGACGTCCAAAGTATCCTTTTTGTCACTATGAATGTTCACTTTGTTTAAAAACAATTTATGAAAATTTTATTTATTTTAAAACAATGATATTTTTCAATTTAAAACATGCAAAATATTTGTTGAACAAGAACAAATAAGAGTGCAAAGAATTGGATAAAGGCTCAAATTTATTTGATGGAATGGTAGTCTGCAAATGGCAAGACTCCATGGATCTTTACAAATTTGAAATTGGTGATATATATTGGAAAAGGGCTACATTGGACATAATGACCATTTCTCCACCAACTCTGAATCCGATGTTTTTGAAGCTTCAGTTGACGATGACTGAGCAAAATTCTTTGACAGACGACAGCTGTAGAACAAAGTCTTGTCAGGATGCAGTTACTTGCCAAATCCCTAATTTTTGCCTAGATTGCCCCAGGGTGAGGTACTCAATCTAGCGGGATACATATTCATTTTTTATGTCTCTAACTTTTTCCTGGATCTCCCTTTTGGGTTTTCAATCCATGGAGATGCTCATTTTTTGCCTAAACCGCCCTTTCGGGTTTTCAACTTAGCGAGCTATTATGTTTTACTTTTAGGCGAAGTATTTCTTGACTGCATCTGAATTCACAGGACGAGTGAAATCTTCCCCATCCATAGTTGTAAGTATCAAAGCACCGCCTGAAAAGGCTCTCTTAACAACATATGGACCTTCATAGTTTGGAGTCCACTTGCCCCTGGAATCAGGCGCGAAAGACAAAACTTTCTTGAGCACGAGGTCACCTTCTCAAAACACGTGAGGCTTGACATTCTTATCAAAGGATTTCTTCATCCTTTGCTGATATAACTGACCATGGCACGTGGCAGTTAATCTCTTCTCTTCTATCAAATTCAGTTGGTCATAACGACTCTGAACCCATTCAGCATCAGTCAACTTGGCTTCCATCAAAACTCTCATTGATGGGATCTCCACCTCTTCTGGGAGCATAACCTCCATGCCGTAAACAAGAGAGAAAGGGGTTGCCCCTGTTGAAGTGCGGACAGATGTACGATATCCATGCAAAGCAAATGGCAGCATCTCATGCCAATCTTTGTACGTAACAACCATCTTTTGGACAATTTTCTTGATATTCTTATTAGCAGCTTCAACAGCCCCATTCATCTTGGGTCTATAAGGAGAAGAATTATGATGTGCAATCTTGAACTCTCTACACAGCTCTTTCATCATCTTGTTGTTCAAGTTAGATCCATTATCAGTAATGATCTTATCTGGCACACCATAACGGCATATGAGTTGATTCTTGATAAACTTCACAACCACCTGCCTGGTCACGTTTGCATATGACGCCGCTTAAACCCACTTGGTGAAGTAATCAATTGCTACGAGAATAAATTTGTGACCGTTGGACGCTTTTGCTCTATCATGCCAATCATGTCAATTCCCCACATGGAGAAAGGCCATGGTGATGAAATCACATTCAGAAGTGTGGGGGGATATGAATCTTATCTGCATAAATCTGACACTTGTGGCATTTCTTCACATATTTGCAGCAATCAGACTCCATTGTCAGCCAATAGTAGCCTGCTCTCAACATCTTTCTAGCCATGGCATGTCCATTGGAATGAGTACCAAATGAACCCTCATGGACATCAGTCATTAACAGGTCTGCTTCGTGTCTATCCACGCATCTGAGCAGAACCATGTCAAAATTCCTCTTATAAAGCACATCGCCATTGAGGTAGAAACTGCCTGATAATCTCCTCAGAGTCTTTCTATCTTTCACAGATGCCCCAGGTGGGTAAATCTGACTTTGAAAAAAGCACTTGATATCATAATACCATGGCTTATCATCCTTCACTTCTTCAACTGCAAATACATGAGCTGGTCTATCCAAGCGCATCACAGTGATATTGGGAACCTCATTCCAGAGTCTCACTACAATCATTGAAGCAAGTGTAGCAAGTGCATCTGCCATCCGATTCTCATCTCGAGGAATATGATGGAAGTCAACCTCAATAAAGAATGTTGAAATCCTCCTCGCTTAATATCTATATGGGAGGAGGCCAGGATGATTCGTTTCCCATTCACCCTTAATCTGGTTAACAACAAGGGCCGAATCACCATAAACATCAAGATGCTTGATCCGAAGATCAATACACTCTTCCAATCCCATAATACAGGCCTCATACTCCGCCATATTATTCGTGCATTTGAAAGTTAGCCTTGCTGTAAAAGGAAAATGTGTGCCCTAAGGAGTAATAATCACTGCCCCAATACCATTTCCAATTTGATTTACAGCGCCATCAAACACCATGCTCCATCGGGAACTAGGCTCTGGCCCTTCATCGAGCGTAGGCTCATCACAATCTTTCATTTTCAAATACAAAATCTCCTCATCTGGGAAGTCATACTGAACTGACTGATAATCTTCGATTGGTTTATGTGCCAAGTGGTCAGCCAAGATACTACCTTTAATAGCCTTCTGAGCTCGATACTCAATATCATACTCAGATAATAACATCTGCCAACGGGCAATCCTCCCAGTTAAAGCAGGCTTCTTAAAGATATACTTGATTGAATCCATTTTAGATATCAACTAAGTCGTATGATTCAACATATACTGGCGTAAGCGCTTAGCAGCCTAAGCCAAAGCATAACATGTTTTCTCAAGCATTGAGTATCGAGACTCAGAATCAGTGAACTTCTTACTCAGGTAGTAGATAGCATATTCTTTCTTCCCCGTTTCGTCTTGCTGACCAAGGACACAATCCATTGAGTCTTCAAGAACTCTCAGATACATAATCAGGGGTCTCCTTTCTATAGGTAGAGACAGGATCAGAGGCTCGAACAGATACTCTTTAATACTGTCAAAAGCTTTTTGGCAATCCTTGGTCCAATCATGACGTTGATCTTTCCGGAGGAGCTTGAATATTGGCGCACATGTGGTAGTCATGTGGGATATAAATCTGGAGATATAATTTAAGCGGCCAAGAAAACCTCGTACTTGCTTCTCAGTTTTGGGCGCAGGCATCTCTTGTATTGCTTTGACCTTGGCAGGATCATCCTCAATACCTCTCTCGCTGACAATAAAGCCCAATAACTTGCCGGAATGGACTCCAAATGTACACTTGTTCGGATTCAAGCGGAGCTTATACTTCCTCAAACGCTGAAAAAGCTTCAACAAGTGCTCTACATGCTCAACTTCCGTTCTCGACTTTGCAATCATATCATCAACATACACCTCAATATCCTCTTGCATCATGTCGTGAAACAAGGTAGTCATAGCTCGTTGATACGTGGCTCCGGCGATCTTCAAACCGAAGGGCATCACTCGATAACAGAATGTTACCCAAGGTGTGATGAATGTTGTCTTCTCCATATCCTCGGGTGCCATTTTGATCTGATTATATCCGGAAAATCCGTCCATAAATGAGAAGACATTGAATTTAGTTGTATTATCTACCAACATATCGATATGTGGTAGAGGGAAATCATCTTTCGGACTAGCTTTATTCAAGTCTCTATAGTCCACACATATTCGGATCTTTCCATCTTTCTTAGGCACCGGCACAATATTGGCCACCCATTGAGGATATGTAGAAGTCACCAGAAACCCCGCATCAATTTGCTTATGAACTTCTTCTTTAATCTTCACTGCCATATCAGGATGAGTTCTTCTGAGCTTCTGCTTCACAGGTACGCACTCAGGCTTCAAAGGTAGGAAATGTTGCACGATATCAGTATCTAGACCAGGCATGTCTTCATATGACCAGGCAAAGACGTCGACGTATTCTCGTAGCAACTCAATCAACCCCTTCTTAACAGATTCTTCCAGGAGTACCCGAATCTTCACTTCTCGCACACAATCCTCAAACCCCAAGTTGATTGTTTCCATATTCTCAAGATGCGGCTGAATAATCTTCTCTTCATTCTCAAGTAGACGAGTAATCTCGTCAGGAATCTCTTCAACATCATCTTCTTCGGCCACAAATACAGGGAATTCAAAGTTGGGAGATGGTGTTGGATCATTATGTTCAATGGGTTTGATCAACCTGCATAATGATTTTGGATATAAAAGAGATTTTAGAATTCAAACAAGGAAAATCATTATGCAGATGAAAAGATTGATTTTATTCTATTTTTTAAGGTTTAATGTGATAACCAATTTCATGCAAAAAGCAAAAAGTGAAAATAATCGGAAAAACAAACATTTAACATGAATTTATTGAATGAAAATATCATTGTATTTATGAGCCAACAACGTCATCATTCCTCCTTTTGGCATGGGAGAAGGGTTTTTAAACAAAATGAACATTACGTTTACTTATGGACAACTGTTGGGATATCAACAGCGACCCAGTTATTGCAGACCCCTCCAGGGATGACAAAGTTGCCAGAATCTTCCTCTGCATCCTCTTCCACAATAACAGCAGCTTCCTCGTCTTGGACGGCGTGGATGAACCCACCACTCTGAAACAGCCCATGCTTGTTGAAAGTGCCAGAAGAATACCCTATGCCAGTCCGGGATTTATTGTCTTCCATCTTGATCATTTGTCATAAACCGGTAGTTGTGCCATGCTCAATGGCCAACTTAGCATCATTGTAGGATGCAAATGAAGAAGTTCCTTTCTTAGTAGGCTCAGCAATAGATAAAGCTTGGAACGGCGTCCCAACTTCATCCTCAACATCTATGTAAGAAAAGGAAGACATATGGCTAACCAGGAGAGCCTTCTCTCCCCCTACCACCACCAGCTTCTTGTTCTTGACAAATTTCAGTTTCTGGTGTAGGGTGGATGTCACGGCGCCGGCCTCGTGAATCCATGGTCTTCCCAACAGACAGCTATATGATGGGTGGATATCCATGACCTGAAAAGTGATCTAGAAATCACTTAGTTCAATCTTGACTGGGAGTTCAACCTCACCAATCACAATTTTACGGGATCCATCAAAAGCTTTCACCACCACTCCACTCTACCTCACGGGAGGCCCCTAGTATGACAATCTAGCCAGAGTGGACTTTGGCAACACATTCAGTGACGATCCAGTGTCTACCAGCACATTAGACATGGCATCATCCTTGCAGCTCATAGATATGTGAAGTGCCAAATTGTGGTCTCTTCCCTCCTCAGGGAGATCAGCATCACAAAAACTCAGATTGTTACAAGCGGTAATGTTTGCAACAATACTATCGAATTGTTCTATTGTGACGTCATGGTCTACATACGCCACATCTAACACCTTCTGCAGATCTTCACGGTGTGGTTCTGAGTTCATCAACAAAGATAGCACAAAGATTTTTGATGGCGTTTGTAGAAGCTGATCTATATCATTGTATTCATTCCTCTTGATGAGCCTCAACATCTCATCACAATCTTCTTTCATGGTGCCATTCTGGCCAGCAGAGACAGGAGTTCTCACAACAGTGGCAGGTTTATTAGCAACAAGTGCCGGATTCGGAGCAATAACAGCATTCCCAACCGGGCACACAGCACAATCAGCAACATCAGCCCTTCTGATGTCAGCCTGGGGTTTCGGCGGAGCCGAGAAAACACGACCACTACGGGTCAGGCTGCTGACATCGGCGATATTAACAACAGAAGTAGAGGGCAGGGGCACCTCCTTCCCATCTTCCAATGCCACAACATTGTATCGATAGGGGACAACTTTGTTAGAAGACTATGGCACAGGGCCAGCTGGTTTAATTATCAAAGAGGGAGAAGCCTTCTGTTTGCTGCCATCGTACCGGATGACAACAGGCTCTGGGATCCGAAATACCAGAGATATCACATTGACTTTATCATCACCATCGCAATTTTGAAGTATTTCAATTACACCTTCATCCAGCATTTCTTGGATGTCCTTACAGACTTGGCGGCATCCCCTCTGATTGACAGTGCAGACACGACATCTGTCATGGTCGTGCTTATAGTGACTGTATTCACACAACAGTCTATGCATCTCGACCAATGATTGTCGAATATGGCTAACATATTTGACTTTATATTTACCAGGGAAGCCCTGGACCATGTTGACAGAGGATTTCCCATGCTCGGGCAATGGGTTCTTCTTAACATTGGAACCTACGTCCTCGAAACACAAGATACCACATATCACAAGGTCTTGAACCTTGGTCTTCAGCGGGTAACAGTTTTCCACGTCATGTCCGGGGGCACCGGAATGATAAACACAATGTAGCTCGGGATTATACCACCACTGAGGGTTGGTAGGTATAGCCGGTGGATCGCATGGAGTAATCGGCTTTCTCTCTATCAAGGAGGGATATAGCTCTGCATAGGTCATAGGAATAGGATCAAAGGTGACCCTCTTTCTCTCATAGCTGATACTAGTCTGATTTTTGTTTCGAGGCTGGTAGGTCTGCTGTTTCGGACGATGTTGTTGTTGTTGATATTGTTGATGTTGTTGTTGCTGGTTATTGTTGTGCTGATAGTGCTGATTTTCTCTAAAAACAGGTGCTATGTGAGCCACCTGATGCTGATTACCGGTGGGACGCACGGTCTTCTTGGTTTAGTATGGGAGGTCACAGCATGTGCCTCGTCATCTTTCTTCTTTCCAAACGCCCCATATCGTTTGGCAGAAGAGCCTTCTTCTCTAGTCAGGCGCCCTTCCCTAACTCCTTCCTCCAAACGCATCCCCATGTTCACCATCTCGGTGAAATCAAAAGGAGCGCTGGCAATCATCCGGTCATAATAAAATGAGCTCAAGGTCTTCAAGAAGATCTTGGTCATTTCTTTCTCTTCCAGCGGAGGCACAATCTGTGTTGCTAGCTCTCGCCACCTTTGGGCGTACTCTTTGAAAGTCTCATTGTCCTTCTGGGACATGGCTCTCAATTGATCCCTATCGGGATTCATATCCACATTGTACTTGTATTGCTTGACGAAATCTTTGCCAAGGTCGTTGAAGGATCAGATGTTCGCGCTGTCCAAGCCCATATACCATCTCAGTGCAACACCGGACAAACTGTCCTGGAAATAATGAATAAGGAGCTGATCGTTGTCGATATGAGTCAACATCTTCCTTGCATACATAACCAGGTGGCTGAGAGGGCAAGTATTTCCCTTGTACTTTTCAAATTCGGGTACTTTGAACTTTACAGGGATTTTAACATTTGGAACCAGGCAGAGTTCAGCAGCAGACTTGCCAAAGAGGTCCTTTCCTCTAAGATTTTTGAGTTTCTTGAGGAGCTCAAGAAACTGATCATTCATAGCATCCATCTTTTCATAGACATCTGGGCCCTCAGACGGCTCAGTGTGGTAGAGGGTGTCGTCTACTCTTGGCATAATATGCACGACAGGAGGTGGAACGACGAGGATCGGGCTAGATGCCGGAAGAGAAGCAAATGTGGGGGCAAGACCCTCAAGAACAAAGTTGGCGGGCATCCCCCAGAGAAACCCGGTTGGCATAGTAGTTGGTGCAAAATGGGAACTGGCCGCAGGCACGGTTGAAGAGGAAATCTCAGAGATGACTGTCCTCTAGGGAGGAGTTGAAGGCGTCGGAGACGACTGGCTTTGAGCGGCCATGAAAGACTCCATTAGGGCAGTCAATCTGGCCACTTCCTCTTGAGTTAATGGTTCTCTTGCTCTAGATGATCCATCAGTCTTGAAGCGTCGGCTCGAGTGTAGTACCGGTGAGTCAGCTTGTCTTCAAAATAAATGAAGAATACAGAGTTAGACCATTGAACAAGAAGCCTGGAGCAAAACCTGCTTATGCACATGATGCATGCAATGCTTGTGCATATGATTTATTTTATTTATCAGAAGAACTTTAGAGTCCTATTTGCAAATATTGAAAATATTAATCATTTAGACATATATGGAAATATCACATCAATAATATCTGGAAAATATTTTTACACCAAAGAAGTACAGTCTTGGTAACCAAATACAATAAAAGAGAGAAGGAAAATGAACATCCTATGGAACCCTAAAAGCAATCATCTAAAGCTCTGGAGATTGGAAGATAAGCTGCACGAAGCCTCTTCACCTCCCTCTCATAGGCTGCCTCCATATCTGCCTTCTCTTTGGCGAGTCGATCATACTTCCGCTTCTAGAACTTGGAAGACTGAGGAAGAAGAGAAGTTACCACATTATCAGGCTCATCGATAACCTGACGCTCAAGAAACTCTATCAATGCATCCTTATCTCTAAGCTGTTGAAGTAGCTCCTCTCGTTCATGGATCCAGGCACGTGAACGGTCTTCGTCTCTCAACTCCTCTACTCCTTGGTCAGGGAGGGTTGAAGGCCCAGCCACAACCAAAGGTGTAGGTCTCGGATACTTATAAGGCATAAGGTATTCAGAAGCTCTCCTCCTCACCCACGAGGTATAGGGTTCCAAAGCAATACAGTTCTTCGGACCAAGCTCTTTCCTTCCCTTCCTATGGATCTTGAGCCAAGCGCGAACCATCCTGCTCTTCAAGCCTTGGGGATCTTTACCCTCCTGGAAGAATACACCTTCTAACAGAATGTTATTAGGTTTATCCTTTAGGGGGAACCCAAGCTGACGACTGTCGCATCACGCGAAAAACCGGCGGGAAAACAAGAACAACAGAGCCGCCACCGTGCGTTATTTATCCCAAAAGAGGGAAAGGAAACGCTCAGAGTAAACCTGGGAAAGAACATGGTCTCGCGACCAAAGAAAATGGGTTCGGGAGTCGGTTATGCGAAGGGAAGGTATTAGCACCCCTACGCATCCGTAGTACTCTACGGGATCCACGCACACTAGAAAGGAAAATTGGTTGCTAAACACTGCTCAAATACTCACACACACTGGCTGAAAGAGACACAAGAAACTGACTGAAACTGACTCGGCAGGATATCGCATCCTGGGCCTACTTAGTCTATCAGGCATAGACATCAGAGTCCAAGTAGTTCGGACTGAGGAAACGACACATGCTCGCTAGGATGTTGCATCCTATGCATACGTATCTCCTTGGACGAAGGAGAATCAGAGCATTCGTAGCTCGGCTGACGCGCACACAAACAAACACAGGCAAACGTGGAGCCTGAATGCCAATCACTGGACTTACATCAGCATCCGAACCTAAACACACACAAGAAGGCAAACGTGGAGCCTGAATGCCAATCACTGGACTTATATCAGCATCCGAACCAAACACACGCACACTGGAACCCAAATGCCACTCGATGGACTTACATCAGCTTCCAAGCACACAACAACACAACAAGTTAATAGGGAGTCGGGGACTCGAGCCTATAACTGTCAAACACACACAAAAAAGAAAAAGGGCGCCCGGAGAGATCAGCTCAATCTCCTGCCTACATACTTCATCTGGTATGAAGATCAGGGCGATGCAGTTCCCCTACAGAGGGGTAAAGGACTAGCCTAACCAGATAACAGAGGGAGACACAACTCTAGGGAGACTACGACTCGAGCCTAGATGTTATCATGCAAAATCATCCCTAAGTTAAGGTTTCTAGCTAACTGGCACAGGGAGCCAGACTATCCTAATCATGACTTGCACAGGAAGCAAGCCACACACACACTTAACTTGCACAGGAAGCAAGCCAAGCAAAACCTACTTGCACAGGAAGCAAGTCTAAACTACTCCTAACTTGCACAGGAAGCAAGTCAAACAATCCTAACTTGCACAGGAAGCAAGTCAAACAATCCTATCTTGCACAGGAAGCAAGTCAAACAATCCTACAAGCACAGATAGCACACGCTATACACAAACAAGTGGCTCAAACAAGGGTTAGGTTTTAGTCAGGGGTCATATCAACCTCAACAAACAAACCTCTGGAATGGGGTGAATGTTGCTCTTAACCTTGCCATTGAGGGGCTAAGGTGAAGCAGATGAAAGGATGGAGTGAGGATGAGACCTCACAGCTCTTATCCCTGGCCTGGGAGAGCTTAAGACAAGAATGTGTGGGTTCAGAAAGTGGGAACCCCTCTACACATTTAAAACTGACTCAACTGTACAATTGTACAAGATCTTGGGTTTGTATCTGCAATGCATCAACACAGTGGTGTGAGCAAAGCAGATGACACACTGAATAGTGGGGGATAGATTGCATATCCCTACCTTCCACCAATTGCCTCTTCACTTAGGAGGACTTTGACTCTATGCAAGGACAAAATTAAACATCCACAAACATTGCCTCTTAAGGAGGGCTTCAGACAGTTGCCTGGCCAAATAACAGGCCAGGT
This sequence comes from Lathyrus oleraceus, assembly GCF_024323335.1. Classification (NCBI taxonomy): domain Eukaryota; kingdom Viridiplantae; phylum Streptophyta; class Magnoliopsida; order Fabales; family Fabaceae; genus Lathyrus; species Lathyrus oleraceus. The sequence goes on along the minus strand of NC_066579.1, from coordinate 270,980,800 downwards.
CTTCCAGACTACATGAAGAAAAGGAGACATACCTCAATGCAAATTGCTTATGCAAGCAAAGCAAAGCAAAAAGTTCACAAGGAACTAAGCAACTAAAAGCACCTGAAACAGTCAAGCAGATGTTAGTATGCAACTTCAAACAAAGTAAAAAAGAAACAGACATCAACCAGTCAACACAAGCAAGTGAATGTGCAAGGCACAAAGCTTAAGGCATGTGAGCCAAGCTACCTACAAAACAAACAAGTTAGTCATGGTATTTAGGCAAGCCCAATCAAAAAGAATTAGTCTCATTGGTCATTTGTTGGTCAACCTGAAAACACAAGCTTAAAAGTGAGTAACAGGACCACTAGGACAAGCCTAGGGTCAAAAATGAATGAGAAAGCCAAAACAGCAAGGGATATCCAATCAAAGTCAAGTTTAAACATTCAAGAAACACAACCAATTGGGTTCACATGCATATCAATCACTATCATCATTTCATGAACAATTTAGGTCAAAGTATAGCAAACAGAAGCTCATAGGAGTCATCAGCAAGACTTGCATCAAAAGCAAACTTAGACATTTTCAAAAATCACCAAATAAATCATGATCAAACCTAACACATAGCATGGTAAGCATGTCAAATTTCATCCCATTTGGACAAGTGGAAGGCAGTCAATGAAAATCAGAAAGTCAAAGCAATTTTGAACATGCTTAAGGAAGTCAACCAAACATGCATCAACTTAGAAAAATCATAAGTCAAGAATGGTGTATGATAAATGAATGGGACTAAAACCATGGCAAAGATGAGGATGTCTAGTTATCTCATGTAAAATTTCATGTCCATCCAATAAAGTATGAGAATTTCACAAATGAAATGGGAACATGTGTCACACAAAGTCAATATTTGACCAAGCAGGGGAGAAAATCTCAAACAATTAGGAAAATGCCTCAAATAATTCCAGGAAAATTCACATGTAAACTAGACATACAAGAGTAGGTTCATGCCAAAAAATCGGATCAATTGGAGGTCAAAAAGCATGGTAATGAAAATCATGAAGTTGGGCATCAATGGTGTGACACAAATTGTCACACCCTAATTCAAAAATTCATAACTCACAAACCACAAATGATAAATTCACAAACTTTACACCAAAATCACCATGAGTGTGTCTAGTTTGAGCACAAAAAATCTGGGAGCCATTGGATGCATTCTCATCATTTCACAATCGATTTGGCAAAGTGTACAAAATTTGGTCACATGTCACAAACCCTAGCACCATTTAAAAATTACTCATCCAAAAATTCTGGAAAAATAATGATAAAAAACTAGAGGTAATGAGGAAGACAATGCAAAAAACCCCATGATTTTTGGATCAAAAATGGATGCACAATGATTTTTGGAAGATTGGATATCAAAGTGAAATAAAAATGAAGAAATTAATTGAATTAATATTGAAAGAATGGCATTTTTGTAATATAGGAATCCACTTACTTAAACACGGTCGTTTTGGCCATGAAAATAAAATGTTTTGATTGGTCAGTACAAACCAAGGCCAGGCACACGTGAAATGAAAGAAAATCTGGGCAAGGCAATGGGAACCTAGGGTTTCTACTGTAGCATTCATCCCTAATTTGAGTTTCACAATTTTTCTCCAGAAATTAAAATTGGATGCACACAAATGTTCATCTAATCATGGCAAACAAGAATTTATCAACCATTTTCATTAAAACCTTGTATGTATCATGAATCGAGCACAAACATAAATCATCATCAAACTTGTTTTCAACATAACTTCATGAACACACAGCCATTTTCAAAAATAAAAACATCATGATGCTCAGCATAAAAGGACCTATCCAAAGCATATAGTAATTTGAAGAATAATGGAGCTCGAAAATTTACCAAACTGAACAGGGCAATGTTGAAGGTGATGCTGGAGATGCTTTCAATGCTTGACAGGTATCCAAATAGCTTCAAAGGGTCCAAGGCAAGCTGTTTGACACCTTACTTGAACTTGAATCAAGCTGGAAATGAAGATGGCCACTGAACTGGTTGTTGCTTGATTTTGAGAAAGGTGATGTTTTTGATTTTCAAACAGTGAGCAATGGAGGTTTGAGACAGCTTCAATATACCCTATGGATCATGACAAACTAATTTGCTAAGCTTGGAATGGCCTGAGAGTGAAAGTGGCTTTGAAAATGCAAATTTGATACAATGTGACAAGTTGAAAAGTGATTTTGAGTTCTTGATGTTTTCTGCAGGTTTTGAGGCTTTGGACACTTGCTATGTGATATTTGAGATGTGTTTGCAATGCCCTTTTGATCAACAAGTGCTTAGAACAAGAGCTGTCATGTTTTGGCTATTTTGTGGCTTTTTTGAATGAAATGTGAAAAATGAGATTAGAGGATCTTTTGCTGGTTTTTTATGACAGCAGATGAGGTTTGGATATTGTGTCAAGCAGGGCCAGGCATTTGTTCCTTTGGAGATTCTTTGGACAGAAAATGATCTTGGCCAAAATGTGATCTTTTGAGAGAGAGGGCACCAAGGCTTTTTGCTGGTTTGGCTGCTACTTGTTCATTTTTTGACAGAAAAATGAAGTGAAGTTTGCTGCTAGGTTGCTTCTATTTTTGATAGAATTTTGCCATCTTGCCAAATGAGAGAGAATGAGTGAGTTGGTTGTGTTATGTTGGCTAGGTTATGCTTTTCACTGTGGGAGTCTCGACAGACTTTAGACAAATGCCAAGCAAGGTTTTTAGAAGATGAATGAGGGTGGTTTTGTGTGCAATGCCATGACAGGAAAAATGATGGAGGAAGTCTGCTGTTTTGAAGTTGCTGGTTCTGCAATGTTTTGGTCCTTTTTTGAGTTTGACAGGTTTTTTCTTCAAATGTAAATAGCAAGATCAATGAGGTTTTTTGAATCAGTCATTTTTGTTGCAATGTGTTTTTTTTTTGTGGCTGCAATTAGTGTGTAGCATGACAGGAAACGAACATCACCCCCTGCTGTCTTGTGGTGCTGTTAGTGAGGTTTGGCCAGGACAGGAAAATGAGGAAACGGCATGCTGTTTTATGTTGCTTTGTGGTTAGGCAATGTCTTGGAACTGTGGTATTCTTGACAGCTTTTAGCCAAATGCCAAGCAGGGTCCATTCTTGAGGGAGTGGATCTTTTGTATGCTCGATGTGTTTCAAAAAGTGACAGAACAAAATGATCCAAAGCCCCGCTGTTTTGTGTTGCTGGTGGTTTTTGAACAGTACTTGCAATCTTGACAAAATGCCAAGCAAATCAGTTTTTGCATCAGTTGAAAATGGTTGGTCTGTTGTTATGTTGGCTGCTATCCTGAGCTTTTTTGACAGCAAAATGGTGGGGAAAATGTGGTCTCAAGCAAGGCTTAGTTCCTTGGGTGTTTGGACTTAAAAATAGAAATGCAAAGCCAAGTCAATGGATGAGTGAAGCTCTTGGTTTTGCTATGTGTTATGTTGCTGTCATTGGTTTCTCATGACAGAAAATGGGGTTGAAAGTTCTGTTTTATGTGTTTGTGTGGGAGAGCAAGGGCCAAGCCAAGTCAATTCTTGAGGAAGTGAGTTGTATGCCGTGTATTGCTGGTTTGGAGGCTCTCATTATGGTTCACACAATGACAGAAAATCTTCCTCAAATCTGCTGTTGGATGTTGCTAGCAGGTTTTGTGTTTTTGACAGCTTTTGGTCAAGTGCCAAGGATGAGTATGAATGAGTGCAGTTTTTGGTTTTTTTTTGGCTGTCAAAGGTGGTTTATGTGCCTGCTATTAGGATTGGTTTGACAGAAAATCATGGTCAAAGTCTGCTGTCTTGTGGTAAAAGCATGGCTTATGGGATGTGGTTTGGTGAAACTTGTACTTTCTTTCCAAAAATCAAGCAAACTAGCATGGGCTGTATGTACTTCATGGGAATGGGCTTCCAACAAGTTTTAAATAACATTTCTGAACATATTCCAATGGCCAAATGGTTAAAAGATGATTAAATCAAAAAGTCAACTCTTGGTCAAACTTGAATTTAAATGAGACAAGTCAAAAAATGCCATTTTGATTGGTGAAGTTTTGGCACATGAAATTTATATTTTTGGAAAGAGGGGATCAAATGTGACTTGTAGGAAAAAACCCCACCCAAATTGGCCAAACGGTTTGAGAGATATGGCCTTTTGAAGTTCAAGAATTTCTGAAATCGATTCGATCATAACTTGCCAACCACACATGGGAATTGAGAGTTCTTGGACTTTTTGGAAATGGGAGAACAAGATCTTCAACTTTCATGTTGGGCAAAAATTCATTTGAAGCTTGTATCATGATGTAAGTTTGAGGATCAAGACTTTCCATTTTTGGTAAGTTTCAGTTACAGGTCCAGTTTCCATTTTTGGAAATTTCTGATCTGGCTTCAAATTCTTCCATGATGGTGTTTGGCATCATATATGAAGACTATTTGGCCATGAATGAGCTCTCACAAACCAATTCCAATCATCAAATCACTGATTAAATGGACAGTTGACCAACAGTTGACTTTTAGGGTTTCTGCCTGACTGAGCCTCTTCTGATGAATTCCAAACCCTAATTCCTTGAGAATTTGACTTCAAATGATGTCCCAAGTTGCATGAACTCTTGATTATTGATCATGGTGCCCAAATTCCACAAGAATGGCCACCATCCACTGCTTTGACTGACTGTTGACTGTCTAGGGTTTTTGACTGTCTGTGCATGAACTGATGACCTCTGAGCCTTCAACCCTTGACTTGAACACTTCAAATGGACCCACAAGTCATGTGAACTCGATGGACAAACCCTAGGGTCTTGGCTCCTTGAGAAATGCACTTGCTTGCTTGGTTGACTGATCTCCTGATCAGTTTGACCTAATTTCTTGATTGGCTTGCACTTGAGGCAAAAGAGGCAATGCAATGCTATGCAATGGACCATGATATGCTATGACCTAATATGAAAATGTATGCTACAGCTGCCCCTATTCAATCAGCTGGGAACCCGAATGGATGAGAGCAACGGCTGTCAGACTTTCAGGGTAAACAGGGATTGAATACCAAGAACCGTAGAATTTGCACAATACAGGGATCCACCAATGGAAACGTCCACTGGGATTTGATATTTATTACTGGGTATATATTTTTTGGTTTTGTTTTTAAAGGGTACAGCCACATCCAGACATTGCAACGACGATGAATGGGGGAAAGAAATCACAACTAGATGCCAACGGACAACTAGGAAAAACTCAACGTTTACCAAGACCAACGGAGAGGTGACCAGACATTAATGAATGACTGGAAAAGATACAACCATACGTCAACAGACGAAATGGGAAAAACTCAACGTTTACCAAGACCAACGGAGAGGTAAATCCACATGGGGATAGGTACAACTAGACGTCATAGGACGAATAGGAAAAACTCGACGTTTATCGACACCAACGGGGAGGAGGAAACTCTACTGGGGAGAGTGAACACAACCAAATCATCAACGGATGATCGGAAAAAACTCGACGTTTATCGACACCAACGGAGAGGAGGATACTTCACTTGGGAAGGAGGACACAACCAAATCATCAACTGATGATCGGGAAAAAACTCGACGTTTATCGACACCAACGGAGAGGAGGATACTTCACTTGGGAAGGAGGACACAACCAAATCATCAACGGATGATTGGGAAAAACTCGACGTTTATCGACACCAACGGAGAGGAGAATACTTCTTCGGTCTGAATACCGGAAAATTGGCCTTGTGCCATGAGTACATCGACCTGATCGTCGGAAACTCCTTCGGTCTGAATACCGGAAAATTGGCCTCGTGCCATGAGTACATCGACCTGATCGTCGGAAACTCCTTCGGTCTGAATACCGGAAAATTGGCCTTGTGCCATGAGTACATCGACCTGATCGTCGGAAACTCCTTCGGTCTGAATACCGGAAAAACATGAGACATATTATCTAAAGCCGTCAAAACGTAGATAATACACTCGCATGGAAGATTATCCATAGCCGGGTTGTGGGTTGCTAAATGAATAATCGACCGAAAAGAAAGGCATCTGGGTACCAGACTAGGTATGCAAAAGATGACCAATCAAAAGAGGATAAAGTTGCTAACTTGGAGCAAGTATCCAAAAAGAAAGTGAAGACCCAATGGGGACAATACTGTTTGATCAAAGCAAGTATCCAAAGGGGACAAGACCATAAAAACCACAAAGAGGGGATTACATCTACCGGTTTGTAGGCAGAAAACCACGGAAAAGTAACCAGTCATCATCGGGACGAGCACAAAGGGTTAATTCCAACAAGGGGTGGAAAGTGGGATTTTACAACTACCAGCTAGTGGGTAGAAAACCACAAAGATAGGACTTACAGCTACCGGTTTGGTGGTAGAGGCCAATGGAAAAGTAACCAGTCATCATCGGGATGAGCACAAGGGTTAATTCCACCAAGGGGATGAAAGTGGGATTTTACAACTACCAGCTAGTAGGTAGAAAACCACAAAGATAGGACTTACAACTACCGGTTTGTAGGTAGAAGCCAACAACAAACCCCGCTGAGGATGAAATGAATGAGTGCCGGTTAGTGAGCGACTATTCATTTATGCCCCAGGGCAGCACAAGAGATAGTCAACAAGAAGCCAATTTGGGATCGATCCAAAAAGGCAGACTGAATCAAGACTCATCCTAATGAGGAAAGAACTCAATAGGGAAAACCCATCCCATTAGGGAGGGAACGGAAGCAACCGTCATCCACGAGGATGTATCTCAGTGGGGAAATGGCAGGAAAGGATAGACACTTTCTGCTTAAGGGGTAGACTCTACATGGAGAGATCAGACACACCCATATCTGCTTAAGGAAAAAGACCCAAGCTGGCAAGACACTAACAATTGGGGAGTAACACTGCTGGGGATACCCACTCGACTGAGGAATCACTTGTTGGGAAAACACCAACCTCTCAACCATGCTGATGAACCCAATTCTAAAGCCGATCCAATGGCGCGATGTTAAACTCTTTCCAACAAACCAACCTTGGCTGGTTGCCACGGCCTAGGGCTAATGGATATGCTTGCTATGTTGATGCATGAGTTTTTTTTTGCTTTACACAATGCCCCATGATTATGGAAATGCTATGCACTAATGATGCGATATGCCATGCTTATCTAAATGATGAATGCATAAACACACGTCTCCTTTAGAGACAACACCGGGGAACTCCAGGAGCTGTGCTGGGGATCCTATAACCATGTCAACTTCCATTCTGCCGGGGAAAGACAAACCTTGCTGGGGAAAAACCATCAACACAACCTCTGCTGGGAAGACAGCTTCAGACTTGGAAAACAGTCACAACTCCACTGGGGATACAGATATCAGTCTATTACAGAAACCCGTCCAATCCACTGGTAGGATGAACTCTGCTGGAGAAATAAATGCTACTTCACTAGGGACGACCCAACCAATCCATATGTAGGAGAATCACTGCTGGAGATGTATTTCATGAGACCCGCTCCACTCGGGGAACTTGCTGAGGAAAAACCACGCCATTCTGCTGAGGAGAACAATCCTAGTGGAGAGAACAACAACCGTAGCAGTGAGAGTAACAAACTCTGTTGAGGATGATAACACGTCATATCATACCGGAGATGAATTCCCACAAACCTGCTTGGGATGAACACTCACGGCCATACTGGAGATAACAGCATCATAAACCCAATTGTTGAGGAACACACAAACAGTCTACTGATAAACTCCACTAGGGGACTCCCGGGGAAAATAACTGCCAGGCGCTCAGCGGGGATTCTCAACTGGGGAAATCTGCAAGCACAGGCCTGCTGGGGAGAAGCAACCCTTATATCTGCTGGGGAAAGAAGGTACTGTCCACAGGTATCTCTGCAGGGGAAATAACTCTGATAGCTTCAATACTGGCTTGGGCTGGGGAGACGTCCTCCAGGCTTGCTGAGGAGACAACGATCTCGAATCTGCCAGGGAGATCACACTCTTAATCCTCTGGGGAGATACAGCCTGTTTGACGGGGGTGTCGGTCGACTCGTCGAACACTGGTATCCATCATCCACCCATAGTGTTGACTTTCCACTTTTAAGAACTCTCAGACTCTTCTGGGCTTTTCTGCTCCATCATCTTGTATTCCAAATCTCGTCCGTACTCCACGGGGATCGAACTCCTGGTATTCATACAAACTTTCCAATCATCAGACTTTGAAGAGTCTTCTTGATTAATTTTCCAGGACCGTGGTCGTAATCCTTCACCGTCTTTTCACCGCTCAACTATCCGTTGCCCCTAATCAGGCTCTGCACAAGAGATCGTCAGATAAAAACGTGCCCCAGGTATGCCCCAGGTGTTCTGATATTTCAACACTTAGGTCACTCAGACTTCCAAGTAAGATTTCCAGATTTCAATCATACAAGCATGCATTGGAAGAGACCTCTATGTTTCAAAATGCAAATATTCTTATCAAAATAAACGGATGTTTTCGTAATCAAAACGGTAATGACAACAAAACAAAATTATTTGACTGAACACACGCTTTATTTTACTGGAATAAAAGATGGCTCACAATCGAGCAACACACAGGAAGCAAACCCTGGAAAGAGGTGATTGCACACAAAAGGAAAAATCTATCCTAATGGCAACGTGAAACCGTGATCTCATCGGGTTCCAACTTAGTTACACCTCATATGTCCTCAGGACTTTCCGCACCTTCTGTCTTCTGAACAAGACGCTTCCGATCGGTCTCTGTCGGAGATTATCCAAGTCATCATGAGCACAAATGATCATGCTAGACGCAGTTGTTCGTTTCATTCCCTCTTTTGCCTGGACCGCCCTTTCGGGTTTCAGTCCACCGGGATACCCTTTTTTGCCCAAGTCGCCCTTGCGGGTTTTCAACTTGCCGGGTGTACATTTCTTTTCTTTTATTATCCCTAACTTTTGCCCGAACCTTTCTCTTTTTCTTGGTTCGCCGGGATGCCCATTTTTTGCCTGGACTCTTTATTCTTTTTTTTTGTCCAGCGGGTTTCTTTCACGAAGTATTTTCTAACTGCGTCCGCATTCACAGGGAATGGAAAAATCGTCGTCATCCATGGTCATAAACAACAAGGTTCTGTCAGATGGGACCCTCTTGACCACGAACGGACATTCATACCTGTTTGTCCATCTGCCCCACAATCGTCTTGAGGAGGAAGGATCCCTTTCAACCAATTCTTCCACGTGGTACGCGCGAGGTCATACTTCTTGGTTAACAACATGCTTCGTTCACCGGGTACAATTGCCCCATGCCAGGTAACTGTCAGCCCCTTCCTTCAGCTGGGCTCTACGTGTCATTCCGAGTCTTTATCCATTCAGTCTTCACTGATTTCTCATATTTCTGTGAGGAAGACACTGCCCCAGGTAGATGCACATCCCTAGGTTCAATATCCAGGATACAGACTTTATGTTCAGCCACCATTGTTGGTGCAACCAACTGTGATCCGGGAAGCACCACCTTATTCACCTCGTCTCTTTCCCCCTCAGACATCGGAATCTGTTCGGATTTGGGGTCAGACCCCTCCTCCGGGATCAGTCACTCTCAATCTTTCGATTTGAGTACCTCGAGATGTCCTCATCAGGGACCTCAAACTTCCTTGGTTTATAACCTTTCCATGGGTTGCTACTAGCTTCTCAAACACATATCTGATCAGATCTATTTTTGACATCCACAAAGTGGTATGAATCAGCATACACTGTCTCAGTCGGCGAGCAGCCTATGCCGAAGTACATCAAGTTTTTTCGAACAGTGAGTGTATTGTTTCACAGTCGATAAACTTTTTGCTTAGGTAAATTGCATACTCTTTTCGACAAGACTAGTCATGCTGACTCAATACGCACCTCGTAGACCCCTCGAGGGTTATCAAGTACCGGATTAACAGTTATTTCTTTCGCTGAGGTATCGGAATCAGAGGTTCCTACAACTTACCCTCTTTTTTTTTTTTTTTTTTTTTTTAGCAGGATCGACCTCGATTCCTCTGATTCGCTCACAACAAGCCTCGGTAGCTTGATGGACAACACTCCATAAGTGCACTGATTCAGACTCAAAAGTATGAGTTATCTCAAACGGTCAAACAACTTGCCCTAAGTCTACCGGATGCCCCTGTTCTGCTTGGGACTTTGTCATCATGTCATCAACATGGCATTTGCTTTCACGATGAACCATATCACGAAACAAAGTCACCGTAGACCTCTGATACGTGGCACCGGCCTCATGTGACGGAACGACATCAACTTAGACCAAGAAGGTACCCCTCGTGTGATGGACCTGGTTTACTCCATATCATCTGGCAACAATTCAATCTGGTCTTGGCCAAGAAGCCATCCATGAAGATAAACACTGAGACCTGAGCCATATAATCAACCAATACCTCATTGTGATGTACCGGGAATCCATCTTTCAGATTAGCTCCGCTCGCATCTTGATAGTCTATTCACACCTTCTCTCTTTCTCATCCTTTGTCGGCCTCAGCTTTTGCACAGTCCCCTCCTGATGGTAGTTTATGCCCCAAAGCATTGGTATCCCACCTTGGTGTATCTAGATACAACCAGGCACATATATTGACCTTCTCTTTCAAAAGGGGCTACCATTCTGCTCTTGACTTGCCTCTGAAACGACCTCAATTTTTCGCTTTCTAACCTCGGCGGAGCTTGGAGTAACAATCTTGAATCGCTCCTCGTGTGGTTGGATCACCTTCCCCTCTTGTTTCAATGACCTGGCTAATTCCAGCAAATCCCAATCTTCTTCGTCTTTCTCTCTGGCATGATAGATTGAATTGTCGAAGTCATACAGAGGTGTAACTAAATCGTTATCGGTGAGATCAGGAGAGTAATCACTTTGGAACGAGACAAAATCAAAAGGAAAGAGACTGAAAAAAAACGTTGCCATTTTTATTTGTTTTTTTTTCTTTTTTTAAATTGCAAAATTAAATGAAAAACAGGGAACACCGTTTTTAACTACAAAACATCCATTCATTACTGATGCAAAATGTTGCATAATGAAACACATGAGATGGCCCTTACAATGGACCATTACGTTTCGGGCAAAACGTATGGCTTTCATGCAAACAAAAATTGAAAAACAGAAATACTACTCTTCAGAATGAGTGACAGTGATGCTTTTGGAGTCCTTCCAGTTTCTTGGTACGCACGACTTTATCCACAGCTCGAGTTCGCGGTTGCTGTCAACATCTTCAACCACTGAACGGGCATGACCAGGATCCAACATCCCTGCACTGACGAAGGTGTATGGTGGGCGACATCCTCTATTTGATCTAGACGACTCTTGACCCGGCTGATAACCGACCCCAAACATGTCTGCTTTTACCACGATGTCAATGATCCTTCCCCAGCCTTGGGCTTCTTTGTTCTTCACCACCTCCAGAGCATGTTTATAAGAAGAAATGGACAACTTCTTCTCTTTCTCAGCAACAAGGACCTTCTCTACCTGGACGGTTTCAACTGCCAGACGGGGTGCTTTACATCTTTCATTGTCCATTTCTACTTTCTTCATCTTCTGGGTCGGGTCCTTCATCAATACACACCCTTCTGTAGTGACAGTCGCACAAGCATTATCAACAACAGGGAAAGCTCCATCCTGCATCAGAGATTTTGGAACCATAGCCATTGGACCTTTCAACTGATCCTCCTCAGTCATCTCCAATCCTTTCTTGGCCTTCTTCACCATCTTGACTTTTACAGGACCCTTTCTGGGCGCAGGGTTGACATCCCCCTTCATAATCTGGGCCAAGTTAATGGTCTCGGAGTCCACCATGTCCTGGACGACATGCTTAAAAGCTCTACAGCCCTCAATGTTGTGTCCGGGTGCCCCAGAGTGAAACTCGCACTTGGCATTCTCATCATAGTTTGGTGGCCTCTTCTGGCGTTCTATGGGAATCAATATCCTTGGCCGTACTAAAGCAAGATCCATCAACCTTTGGAACAGAAGGGCGTAAGTCACGGGTGGTTCCTCAAACTGACGATCCTCTTTCTTCTTCTTCACCTGGCTTTCAGCTCTCGGTGTCTTCTGTTGAGGTGGCTGTTGTTGCTGTTGAGCAGGTGGATTGCTGACAGGAGTGGTTATAGTGGCAGCATAAGGATGATAACGATCTTTGCTACGTTCTTTCTTTGCGGGCACACCAACTGGCTCAACCTTCTTCTTGAATGGACCACTGTCGGAGGGTTTCTCTGCTACAGTACCAGAAGGTTTGTTCACTTCGGAGGACGGAGCCTTCCCCTGAACCTTTTCTACTATCAGCCATTTCTCGATCCGTTCCAATCTTTCGGACATGGCTTTCTGTCCCAAGGCAAGCCCTTGCACAACACTGAACAACTCCCTCATCATCTCTTTCAGCCCAAGGATGTCGGCGTTGGGAAGATCCATCAGCTTGGATTTGTTGACCCTCAGCAGGTTATCTGAACAGACGAGCTATGCGTACCGGTTGAATACTGAAACCTACAAAACAGCAAATGGGTTAGTATGACTCACACATGCAATGTCTGTCCGTACTAGGAATATTCAGTCCTCTTTTTTTCTGGTTTCATTGAGACAGATAAAATTTCATCAACAACATTTTGACATCCGGATGTCTCTCAACCGGGGTTTTTTGATTTAAAAATAATGGACCCTGAGTACGGACAGACATGAGTTGAATGCAGATGAATGCGAGATGATATGATGCAAATGCATGAATGCAGGCCCTTGTGCCACCAAGTCATCTGAAAGCCCAACACTTCTCTGAACCAGTCATATCTGTGGGATCTAGTCACCATAAATCCAACTTGGGGGGTTCCGAAATAAACGGAACCGGAGATTATATCACTATCTTCACAGGAACAACCACTGAACGGGTGACAAACGGATCCTCTGAACAAGTACTCCCAACTCAGCCCGGGGATCCGAAATAAACGGAACCCGCTGATAAACCATGGACAGAACTCTGGCGTCCCAGAAATAAATGCCCCATAATTCACAGTCACCATCAGTACCAAGAGTCACCAACAAATCACCAATCAATCAGCAACTGTACCTGTAATGATCAAACCCTCCCCACTCACGGGTGTTATCTAGGCCAGGGTAAAGTCGGGAGAAACGCAGCATAAATAACCTTTCGCAGAATATCATCCTGTGCACACCCGATGTATGCACCAATAATATCCTACCAGGGTCTGAACTGCTCGTGATATCAATGTTCCGCTAAGTGGCGCCATACCACCCGCTTCCCATGAATCACTCTATTCCTAATCATCCTAGATTTTCACTCATGGTCTGGGTATTGGACCTTTTACCTCAACTGACTCCCCCCCACACAGAGAAAAACAGACAGCCAGCCAGTAATGAATAATGAATATGAATGCAAACATCAATGCACACAATCAATGCAAACAATAAATGTACATATATACAATGAATGCAATAAAATACAACAAGCAGAAAGCAACCAAAACCCTAATCCTAGAGAGCGCTAGGAGAGACTCGCTCAGGGAAGATGGACCAGCAGAGGTCAACTTCTCTATATCCCCAGCAGAGTCGCCAGCTGTCGCATCACGCGAAAAACCGGCGGGAAAACAAGAACAACAGAGCCGCCACCGTGCGTTATTTATCCCAAAAGAGGGAAAGGAAACGCTCAGAGTAAACCTGGGAAAGAACATGGTCTCGCGACCAAAGAAAATGGGTTCGGGAGTCGGTTATGCGAAGGGAAGGTATTAGCACCCCTACGCATCCGTAGTACTCTACGGGATCCACGCACACTAGAAAGGAAAATTGGTTGCTAAACACTGCTCAAATACTCACACACACTGGCTGAAAGAGACACAAGAAACTGACTGAAACTGACTCGGCAGGATATCGCATCCTGGGCCTACTTAGTCTATCAGGCATAGACATCAGAGTCCAAGTAGTTCGGACTGAGGAAACGACACATGCTCGCTAGGATATTGCATCCTATGCATACGTATCTCCTTGGACGAAGGAGAATCAGAGCATTCGTAGCTCGGCTGACGCGCACACAAACAAACACAGGCAAACGTGGAGCCTGAATGCCAATCACTGGACTTACATCAGCATCCGAACCTAAACACACACAAGAAGGCAAACGTGGAGCCTGAATGCCAATCACTGGACTTATATCAGCATCCGAACCAAACACACGCACACTGGAACCCAAATGCCACTCGATGGACTTACATCAGCTTCCAAGCACACAACAACACAACAAGTTAATAGGGAGTCGGGGACTCGAGCCTATAACTGTCAAACACACACAAAAAAGAAAAAGGGCGCCCGGAGAGATCAGCTCAATCTCCTGCCTACATACTTCATCTGGTATGAAGATCAGGGCGATGTAGTTCCCCTACAGAGGGGTAAAGGACTAGCCTAACCAGATAACAGAGGGAGACACAACTCTAGGGAGACTACGACTCGAGCCTAGATGTTATCATGCAAAATCATCCCTAAGTTAAGGTTTCTAGCTAACTGGCACAGGGAGCCAGACTATCCTAATCATGACTTGCATAGGAAGCAAGCCACACACACACTTAACTTGCACAGGAAGCAAGCCAAGCAATCCTAACTTGCACAGGAAGCAAGTCAAACAATCCTAACTTGCACAGGAAGCAAGTCAAACAATCCTATCTTGCACAGGAAGCAAGTCAAACAATCCTACAAGCACAGATAGCACACGCTATACACAAACAAGTGGCTCAAACAAGGGTTAGGTTTTAGTCAGGGGTCATATCAACCTCAACAAACAAACCTCTGGAATGGGGTGAATGTTGCTCTTAACCTTGCCATTGAGGGGCTAAGGTGAAGCAGATGAAAGGATGGAGTGAGGATGAGACCTCACAGCTCTTATCCCTGGCCTGGGAGAGCTTAAGACAAGAATGTGTGGGTTCAGAAAGTGGGAACCCCTCTACACATTTAAAACTGACTCAACTGTACAATTGTACAAGATCTTGGGTTTGTATCTGCAATGCATCAACACAGTGGTGTGAGCAAAGCAGATGACACACTGAATAGTGGGGGATAGATTGCATATCCCTACCTTCCACCAATTGCCTCTTCACTTAGGAGGACTTTGACTCTATGCAAGGACAAAATTAAACATCCACAAACATTGCCTCTTAAGGAGGGCTTCAGACAGTTGCCTGGCCAAATAACAGGCCAGGTCTTCCAGACTACATGAAGAAAAGGAGACATACCTCAATGCAAATTGCTTATGAAAGCAAAGCAAAGCAAAAAGTTCACAAGGAACTAAGCAACTAAAAGCACCTGAAACAGTCAAGCAGATGTTAGTATGCAACTTCAAACAAAGTAAAAAAGAAACAGACATCAACCAGTCAACACAAGCAAGTGAATGTGCAAGGCACAAAGCTTAAGGCATGTGAGCCAAGCTACCTACAAAACAAACAAGTTAGTCATGGTATTTAGGCAAGCCCAATCAAAAAGAATTAGTCTCATTGGTCATTTGTTGGTCAACCTGAAAACACAAGCTTAAAAGTGAGTAACAGGACCACTAGGACAAGCCTAGGGTCAAAAATGAATGAGAAAGCCAAAACAGCAAGGGATATCCAATCAAAGTCAAGTTTAAACATTCAAGAAACACAACCAATTGGGTTCACATGCATATCAATCACTATCATCATTTCATGAACAATTTAGGTCAAAGTATAGCAAACAGAAGCTCATAGGAGTCATCAGCAAGACTTGCATCAAAAGCAAACTTAGACATTTTCAAAAATCACCAAATAAATCATGATCAAACCTAACACATAGCATGGTAAGCATGTCAAATTTCATCCCATTTGGACAAGTGGAAGGCAGTCAATGAAAATCAGAAAGTCAAAGCAATTTTGAACATGCTTAAGGAAGTCAACCAAACATGCATCAACTTAGAAAAATCATAAGTCAAGAATGGTGTATGATAAATGAATGGGACTAAAACCATGGCAAAGATGAGGATGTCTAGTTATCTCATGTAAAATTTCATGTCCATCCAATAAAGTATGAGAATTTCACAAATGAAATGGGAACATGTGTCACACAAAGTCAATATTTGACCAAGCAGGGGAGAAAATCTCAAACAATTAGGAAAATGCCTCAAATAATTCCAGGAAAATTCACATGTAAACTAGACATACAAGAGTAGGTTCATGCCAAAAAATCGGATCAATTGGAGGTCAAAAAGCATGGTAATGAAAATCATGAAGTTGGGCATCAATGGTGTGACACAAATTGTCACACCCTAATTCAAAAATTCATAACTCACAAACCACAAATGATAAATTCACAAACTTTACACCAAAATCACCATGAGTGTGTCTAGTTTGAGCACAAAAAATCTGGGAGCCATTGGATGCATTCTCATCATTTCACAATCGATTTGGCAAAGTGTACAAAATTTGGTCACATGTCACAAACCCTAGCACCATTTAAAAATTACTCATCCAAAAATTCTGGAAAAATAATGATAAAAAACTAGAGGTAATGAGGAAGACAATGCAAAAAACCCCATGATTTTTGGATCAAAAATGGATGCACAATGATTTTTGGAAGATTGGATATCAAAGTGAAATAAAAATGAAGAAATTAATTGAATTAATATTGAAAGAATGGCATTTTTGTAATATAGGAATCCACTTACTTAAACACGGTCGTTTTGGCCATGAAAATAAAATGTTTTGATTGGTCAGTACAAACCAAGGCCAGGCACACGTGAAATGAAAGAAAATCTGGGCAAGGCAATGGGAACCTAGGGTTTCTACTGTAGCATTCATCCCTAATTTGAGTTTCACAATTTTTCTCCAGAAATTAAAATTGGATGCACACAAATGTTCATCTAATCATGGCAAACAAGAATTTATCAACCATTTTCATTAAAACCTTGTATGTATCATGAATCGAGCACAAACATAAATCATCATCAAACTTGTTTTCAACATAACTTCATGAACACACAGCCATTTTCAAAAATAAAAACATCATGATGCTCAGCATAAAAGGACCTATCCAAAGCATATAGTAATTTGAAGAATAATGGAGCTCGAAAATTTACCAAACTGAACAGGGCAATGTTGAAGGTGATGCTGGAGATGCTTTCAATGCTTGACAGGTATCCAAATAGCTTCAAAGGGTCCAAGGCAAGCTGTTTGACACCTTACTTGAACTTGAATCAAGCTGGAAATGAAGATGGCCACTGAACTGGTTGTTGCTTGATTTTGAGAAAGGTGATGTTTTTGATTTTCAAACAGTGAGCAATGGAGGTTTGAGACAGCTTCAATATACCCTATGGATCATGACAAACTAATTTGCTAAGCTTGGAATGGCCTGAGAGTGAAAGTGGCTTTGAAAATGCAAATTTGATACAATGTGACAAGTTGAAAAGTGATTTTGAGTTCTTGATGTTTTCTGCAGGTTTTGAGGCTTTGGACACTTGCTATGTGATATTTGAGATGTGTTTGCAATGCCCTTTTGATCAACAAGTGCTTAGAACAAGAGCTGTCATGTTTTGGCTATTTTGTGGCTTTTTTGAATGAAATGTGAAAAATGAGATTAGAGGATCTTTTGCTGGTTTTTTATGACAGCAGATGAGGTTTGGATATTGTGTCAAGCAGGGCCAGGCATTTGTTCCTTTGGAGATTCTTTGGACAGAAAATGATCTTGGCCAAAATGTGATCTTTTGAGAGAGAGGGCACCAAGGCTTTTTGCTGGTTTGGCTGCTACTTGTTCATTTTTTGACAGAAAAATGAAGTGAAGTTTGCTGCTAGGTTGCTTCTATTTTTGATAGAATTTTGCCATCTTGCCAAATGAGAGAGAATGAGTGAGTTGGTTGTGTTATGTTGGCTAGGTTATGCTTTTCACTGTGGGAGTCTCGACAGACTTTAGACAAATGCCAAGCAAGGTTTTTAGAAGATGAATGAGGGTGGTTTTGTGTGCAATGCCATGACAGGAAAAATGATGGAGGAAGTCTGCTGTTTTGAAGTTGCTGGTTCTGCAATGTTTTGGTCCTTTTTTGAGTTTGACAGGTTTTTTCTTCAAATGTAAATAGCAAGATCAATGAGGTTTTTTGAATCAGTCATTTTTGTTGCAATGTGTTTTTTTTTTGTGGCTGCAATTAGTGTGTAGCATGACAGGAAACGAACATCACCCCCTGCTGTCTTGTGGTGCTGTTAGTGAGGTTTGGCCAGGACAGAAAAATGAGGAAAAGGCATGCTGTTTTATGTTGCTTTGTGGTTAGGCAATGTCTTGGAACTGTGGTATTCTTGACAGCTTTTAGCCAAATGCCAAGCAGGGTCCATTCTTGAGGGAGTGGATCTTTTGTATGCTCGATGTGTTTCAAAAAGTGACAGAACAAAATGATCCAAAGCCCCGCTGTTTTGTGTTGCTGGTGGTTTTTGAACAGCACTTGCAATCTTGACAAAATGCCAAGCAAATCAGTTTTTGCATCAGTTGAAAATGGTTGGTCTGTTGTTATGTTGGCTGCTATCCTGAGCTTTTTTGACAGCAAAATGGTGGGGAAAATGTGGTCTCAAGCAGGGCTTAGTTCCTTGGGTGTTTGGACTTAAAAATAGAAATGCAAAGCCAAGTCAATGGATGAGTGAAGCTCTTGGTTTTGCTATGTGTTATGTTGCTGTCATTGGTTTCTCATGACAGAAAATGGGGTTGAAAGTTCTGTTTTATGTGTTTGTGTGGGAGAGCAAGGGCCAAGCCAAGTCAATTCTTGAGGAAGTGAGTTGTATGCCGTGTATTGCTGGTTTGGAGGCTCTCATTATGGTTCACACAATGACAGAAAATCTTCCTCAAATCTGCTGTTGGATGTTGCTAGCAGGTTTTGTGTTTTTGACAGCTTTTGGTCAAGTGCCAAGGATGAGTATGAATGAGTGCAGTTTTTGGTTTTTTTTTGGCTGTCAAAGGTGGTTTATGTGCCTGCTATTAGGATTGGTTTGACAGAAAATCATGGTCAAAGTCTGCTGTCTTGTGGTAAAAGCATGGCTTATGGGATGTGGTTTGGTGAAACTTGTACTTTCTTTCCAAAAATCAAGCAAACTAGCATGGGCTGTATGTACTTCATGGGAATGGGCTTCCAACAAGTTTTAAATAACATTTCTGAACATATTCCAATGGCCAAATGGTTAAAAGATGATTAAATCAAAAAGTCAACTCTTGGTCAAACTTGAATTTAAATGAGACAAGTCAAAAAATGCCATTTTGATTGGTGAAGTTTTGGCACATGAAATTTATATTTTTGGAAAGAGGGGATCAAATGTGACTTGTAGGAAAAAACCCCACCCAAATTGGCCAAACGGTTTGAGAGATATGGCCTTTTGAAGTTCAAGAATTTCTGAAATCGATTCGATCATAACTTGCCAACCACACATGGGAATTGAGAGTTCTTGGACTTTTTGGAAATGGGAGAACAAGATCTTCAACTTTCATGTTGGGAAAAAATTCATTTGAAGCTTGTATCATGATGTAAGTTTGAGGATCAAGACTTTCCATTTTTGGTAAGTTTCAGTTACAGGTCCAGTTTCCATTTTTGGAAATTTCTGATCTGGCTTCAAATTCTTCCATGATGGTGTTTGGCATGATATATGAAGACTATTTGGCCATGAATGAGCTCTCACAAACCAATTCCAATCATCAAATCACTGATTAAATGGACAGTTGACCAACAGTTGACTTTTAGGGTTTCTGCCTGACTGAGCCTCTTCTGATGAATTCCAAACCCTAATTCCTTGAGAATTTGACTTCAAATGATGTCCCAAGTTGCATGAACTCTTGATTATTGATCATGGTGCCCAAATTCCACAAGAATGGCCACCATCCACTGCTTTGACTGACTGTTGACTGTCTAGGGTTTTTGACTGTCTGTGCATGAACTGATGACCTCTGAGCCTTCAACCCTTGACTTGAACACTTCAAATGGACCCACAAGTCATGTGAACTCGATGGACAAACCCTAGGGTCTTGGCTCCTTGAGAAATGCACTTGCTTGCTTGGTTGACTGATCTCCTGATCAGTTTGACCTAATTTCTTGATTGGCTTGCACTTGAGGCAAAAGAGGCAATGCAATGCTATGCAATGGACCATGATATGCTATGACCTAATATGAAAATGTATGTACAATGATAGGTGCAAATTTGAGGTGCTACAACGACGTGCCAAAATAAGGTTGTAGTTAATCCCACCACATGTACCAAGAAGAGGCACATTGGAGAATTCACCACAAGAGTCGATAATCTGCACACCATCATATATACGGTTGTACCAAATGATATCATCATTAGTGAGAGACATAAGTCTCGTGGACCATCGTAGACATCCTTTGTTCTCCTTGAAGGCGACCGTCTACGGCAAGTGCGAAATAAACCACTTGTACAACAGAGGCAAACAACATATAATGGTACCTCCACCCTTTCATTCCTCATATGCAAAGAGAAATAAGTGTCACCCAACAGAGTTGGAACGGGATTAAGAGTAGAGAAAATCCTAATAGCGTTCACATCCACAAACTTGTCGATGTTGGGGAATAACACTAGCCCATAGATGAGAAGTACAAATATGGCTTCAAAGGCGTCCTCACTCATGGCCTTCCCATACATAATAGATTGAGCAATGAGGAACTCAGAAGGGAGACCTTGAATTCCACGTATGATAGTCATATGAGCACCAACCAGATATTCATCTATATGAAACAGATCAACAATCTCTTGAGAAGTAGGAACCCTCTCTAAGCCAATGAACGACAACTGGTCTAGGATAGGTATACCCACAAGATAGGCGTACTCCTCAAGCGTAGGAAAAAGCTGAAAATCCAAAAATGTGAAGCAACGGTACAAGGGATCATTGAACTGCACAAATACACTCATCAAACCTTCGTCCACTTGAGTAGCCAGAATAGATAGAAGCATCCCATGACGAGCCTTGAAATCCAAGGGATCTAATACATAGGATGTCAAATTCCTTAGCTCTTTCAAGTCGGGTTGTCTGAAACTGTACTTCTTCGTATTCCTTCTTTGTCTATCCATGTCTGAAAATTTGCAAATAGACCTCTTAAGTTCCTTGAAAATTTTCTCATTATTTGATGATATGGATGCAAATGGGTGTATGAATGCAAGGATGCAACAATCACACTCAAGGATCAAGCAAAGCACACCACACAAAGGTCATGGGATGGATCAAGTCATCCTTAATATCAATCATCCATTTTGGTGGATTATGGTTTACACCTTATCAACACCCAAGTTCCATTGATATTAAGGATACACAAGAACGGATCAACCATGAATCAAGGGTTTGTTGTGAGTCACGAGCATGGAGTCTCGGTTAAGAACAACCCAAAGGAAGTGTACTAGGGTTTAAACCTGCCAAACATGTTCTACAAGAGGTTCCCATAGTCATCATCCCATCTTTCGGATATTATCGGACAAACGACTACTCGTATTCCAAAAATATTCTCAAGAGAGACTCTTATGAGTGTAGTATCGCGTAACAATTGTATCAAATCTTACACTTGAACGACTTTCGCACTACATCCTAAAAATAGGCCAAGATGGGCTTGGTAAACTAAGGTCCTTGGCTTCTAAGGTCTATATTAGAAAGAGTAATGCCTAACCACGACTACTCGTGTGACATTATTGATCCCAACATGACCTCCACCAAGTGAATGGGCTTGCCAGTCAACTTGCTAAGGAATAACTCCACACAAGTCAACAAGACTATGCCATTCTCCTATCCTAAGTGCACTCGAGTTCGGGTATAGAACTCATCTCACAAAGATCACCAAGCATACAAGCAATTAATATATCAAGCAATTCAATCATTACATACAATACAATAATCCCAAATTGCACAAAAATATGTCACAAAAATAATATACAATATAATATAACAAATATGAAAAGTAGGCAAAACCCACTAGGCAAAATATCCCCAGCAGAGTCGCCATTTTTCTGTAGCGGGGTATTCGTTACCTTTAGATTTATTGACTAAATCAAAAGTAAACCATACAAGTCGAGTCGCCACCGCACTTCTATTTATCCACAGGAAAGGTTAGAAAGCGAACAAAAATCGAGAAGTTTTACCGAATCAAAAACTAATAAAAAATGTCAGAGATCGGGGAAAGGGGGTTGGTTATGCAATGGGAAGGTTTTAAGCATCCAAAACTTCCTAGGTACACCTAGGGATCCCTTTTCACACTTGTTGTAAGGTGAGTATTTTTGTGAAAATTTATTTGTGCAAACATGATTGGGGAGATGAGAGAAGAATGTACAATTTATTTACAATTTTGTGTTTGAATAGATAAACCCATTGCCTACGTACCATCTTAAGAAATATTAGGATCAAAATCTCGTAGTTTGGGGTAAAAATCTCAAAACAAGTTGGTGAATTGATTGGTCCAAAAGCCTTAAGGTCTTTTGTTATCCAAGGGAGAAAACTCAACCTAAAACCACAAATCCACCATGTGAGGATACCTTCAACATGCTAGTGAGGGGTTAACCCTATAATAAGCATGGAAGACTCATTGTCCATCACTAAGGATATAGGTGAGTATTACATCTACCTCAAGGATAACTCAAACCTAATAGCTAAAGGTTATGAAAAGTTTTTAATAAGAAAGTGGCCATTGCAACCACAAAAGTATTTGAATGAGTTATATTTACCAATGAAAAGTATTTACAAAATATGGTCAAAGTTGACTTAAAGATTCAATTCAAAATAAGTGTTATGAAAAGAAGGTTTGAAAATCAAAAGCATAATGCTTAGGTTTCTAATGTTTGAAAACAAGTGTTAAATGTTTGCACAAAAGTTTTGGCTTGGGTTAGAGTGGAGGGAAGAAGAAGAATGGCTAAAGTCCTAATCATACAAGAGATGAAGGAGAAGAAATAAGACCACAAATGGAGTTCCCTTCTTGAGATCATATTGATGATCCAAGTAGCTCCCATCCTTTGGAATAAGCAAGCAAATAAGTGTATACTCAAGCAATCAATCAAGCAAGCAAAACTCGTAGGAATCTTCCAATGGCTCTTGTATCTATCTCTTTTGAAGCACATGACAATGGTTCTTCAATTTGGCTCAAATAGGAATCCCTAGAACAAATGCACACACATCAAAAAGTTCCATGAAGTAAATCAAGAATGGATAAAAGTGAGTTTAGAGATTTGGTCCTTCTAATCCATCTTCAACATTAAGGCATTTTTAATCCATTTTGCATAGGGTATGTCCTAGAAGCTAAGTCCTTTTTGTACATTTTTTGCATTTGGTCCACAACAATCAAAACAAAAGCACAAGCACAATAATATATACACAATTATATGCTCAAGTGAGCAAAAGGCAAAACTATCTGAGGCCGGTCAATAATAAGATGAGAAATGAGGTTGGTCAATAATATGCTTAAGCAATTGTAATTGGACTTATGTAGAAGTCACAACTATCTGAGGCCGGTCAATAATAATGTAGGCAACAACACAAGTTAGAGATTTTGATTAGTGGATCAAACTCCTACAACTTGCCATGCCAAAAAGAAGATGAGAAATGATCTTGTATTGATTTAGGTTCTTTGCTTGATTAGGAAGCAACCTATCCTTAATGCAAAGCCATTCACTTGATCCATGATCAAGATGAATTAGATTTGAATCAAGGAAGGTTAAACCTCCCATGTATCAAGGCTAACCACCAATCTTTAACTCATTGATCAAAAAAGAAAAAGAAGAAGAAGAAGAAGATGAATAGTAAAGTGCATTAATGAAAATGAAATGAAATAATCAATAAGCATTGACTAAAGATATATGAGATCAAGGTCAAACAATAGTAAACAGAAGCAAGGTGAAGATTAGAAGTCAAGAAACAAGTAAAATATTTTTGGTATTTTTCAGAAGTAAACTATTTCTTGAATTAAAATAATAAAGAAAGGTCAAACTTCAAATTCACTTCAAATCAACTTTGAAAAGTCCAAGTGAATTATCCTAAGTTCAACAAGGTCAAACAAAGTTTGACAAAAAATTTCAACATTTTTAGAAGTCAGAAACTATTTTTAATCAATTAAAAATGCATAAAAATAACCTAATTGATTTAAAATCTCAAATAAATCTCAAATTAATTAATAAATTGATGAGAATATTTTTCATAGATCTATCATCATTTAAAGAGGTTGGAAAAATATTTTTGTATTTTTTGAATATCAAAAACTATTTTAAATGAATTAAAAATAACAAGAAAAGAGAAAATCCCTAAAAATTACCAAATGATAAAATAAAAAATATTAAAAATCATTTTTAGAAACTAGAAATTAAAAGAAGAATAATGCAATTGGTCTCACATTTTTTGGACCAATAATGAAGGAGATATAAATTTTGGAAATGAAATGGAATTTAAAAAAATAAAAAGAAAATGAAATCAGAAAATAAAAATGTGGAAAAACACGGAGCGTTGGATGAAGCTCATTAAATGAGTTGGCAAATTATGTGGACTACATGCGCGCATCCACCATACGCTTCAGTCAAATGAATCACACGCTGCCATTAATTAAGTCATATCATTGTACGGTTATGATTAAATCTGGAAACACAAATGCACGGCTGTGATTCAATCTGGAGACCAGACGGTGGTGTACACCACCGTCTTCTCCGGCCAACTTCCGGCGCCGGCCAAAATTGCAGAGAATAAAAAGTTCACCAAATTCCACGATCCAGGTACCAAATGAAAGCTGGGGTGATGTACATCACCCATGTACCAACCAATTCAGCTCTAGGCTTCCATAGAAAGAGGAATCAGAGCTTGAATTTTATGGTGTTCAACTGAAACTTGTTGGATTTTGAAAATTCAAAGCTCAAAATGATTGCCTCTATGTAGAGGACTTCAGAGAACACAACAACAACAAGAAACAAGCAATATACAAAGAGATTCGAAGAAAAAAATTCTGAAGGAAACCTCTGAAATGGAGAGCTTGAGATCATGATCTCCTGATGCTTAAGCTTGCAGTGTGTTCTATGGATCAAGGTGAGCAAGGCTTAGGAACTGTAGATCTAAAAATCAATCAAGGAAATTGAAGTTTAGATCTGAAAAATTTGAGAGAAAATGGTGAGTTCCTTTGAGTATGGTTGAGGAATGAATCGTGCAGCATGTAAGGCGCCTTCAGGTTGTTGAAATGAGAAGCCTGAAGCACTTATTTATAGCAAAAGGAATGGCTGAGTGCATGATCATTTCATGTGCATGGATGGAAAGGGCCTCCATGCATGGGCCTGTACAGGCGCATGGATGGCCCAAATCCACATGGATTTGCAAGCTTATGCCAAATGAAATCAGAATGGACGTGCATATTGTGTATGCTTAGCTCATGCAATGCATTTTTCATGAGTTTCCAAAATTGTACCAATATGTTTACCCCTTCGAAAATGGCATTTCAAAAACTGAAGCATAACCTTATGGGTAATGGTTGGAAAGCTTTTTGCATGAGGATCAATTTTTATGTTGACCAAAACTTCATTTGACATTTGGAAATTGGTGAAAAATGATCATGAAGTGTGGGGTGCAAAACATGTACATGTGAAAATTGCAAAAATGGCCAAACTTCAAGCCCTTCTGTTTCAATGATGGAAGATACAAATGACAAATCCTTCAACATAAAAGTTGTAGATCTTTTCAAGAAAATCAATTTGGACTTAAATTTTGCATCATTTGGAGTTTTTATGAAGAAGTTATCGGCACTTGAAGTTGGACTTTTTCACATTTCAATGCCTTTGGTCCAAAGTGACCTATAATGTTTTGCATTATCACATGTATTTATTTTAGGATTTTGAAAATTTGTTCAACATAACAATTAAAGTAGACATCTTAAAATTTCCAATTCATTTGATACCACCTAAAAATCTTGAAAAATGAATGAGTTATGTCCTTGGCAAGTTGACCTAAAATTAGGGTTTCAGTCAAAATGACCTATAATGTTTTGAAATGGATGATGACCTTCCAAGATTCAAATCAATTTTTGATGAACATGAACGTTGTGCATATGGTTCTTAAGAACATTTTTTCTCTTTGGGTCATATCCATTTGACAAACACATTAAAAGTTAGGTCTCAGTGTACTTCAAAATAGTCAGATGAATTGACTGATCAACTTCTCAAGTCCAAACCTCATATCTTGATGAATTTATGATTGAGGACACTCAAATAAGATCAAATATGCATGAAATGATGAATTAAATAAATTCCCTTGATTTTATTTGATCATGGGTTAAGGTTGCTTCATGGGCAAGGTACAATTGATGAACATATGAATTAGGGTTTCCTTGGGAAACAAGTCTCAAGCCCCATGGTTTGCTTTGATCAAAATGATGAATTGAGATACTTGGGAGGCATATTTGATGGATGAGAGCTTTGATAGAATCTCCTAGAAGCTTTGGATCTTGTGACTGCTCAAGCTACAAACAAAAGATGTTAGTGACATATTTTTGTGCTTTTGGTTAGTAAATAAAATGAGAAAAGCAATAATACACAATTCAAGCATGCTTGGTGATCTCAAACCAACTCACAAAATTTCCCACCCAAAGGTAAGAGCCAAGATGCTTATGATCCTTGAGGCAAGATGCAAATGCAGTGTTATGATGCCATGAGGGATCTTAGGGTCAAAATTGGGGTCTTACAGGTAGCTATAAATTTTTCCATCATTATATCTAAGTTTGATTTCCTAGGAGCATTTTGAGTATTTGTGGCATCTTTTTGATATCCTGGTGGTACAGCAGGTGCTTGGTTAGGTGCATACAATGCATTATTATTTTTGTACGAGAAGTTAGGATGGTTCTTCCAACCTGGGTTATAGGTATTTGAGTAAGGGTTTCCTTGAGCATAGTTCACCTGGTCTGTGGAGGTTCCTGTCAAGAGTTGACATTCTGGGGTAGTATGCCCTTGAACTCCGCATATCTCGCAGTTTGGTGCTACGGCAACCACGGTGGCTGCTGGTGTTATGGTCAAGTTGTCTATCTTTTGAGTTAGGGCATCTACTTGGCGTTGACATGGTCAAGATTGCTTAATTCGTACATGCCGCCCTTTGGTTTAGGTTTCTCTACAGAGGTTCTTTCGCCTCCCCATTTGTAATGATTCTGGGCCATGGTTTCGATGAGTTGATATGCCTCGTTGTATGGTTTATCCATCAGTGCGCCACCTGCGGCGGTGTCTATTGTCAATCTTGTATTGTACAAGAGACCGTAATAAAAGGTGTGAATGATTAACCATTCTTCTAGACTGTGATGTGGGCATAGCCTCAGCATGTATTTGTATCTCTCCCAAGCTTCAAAAAGTGATTCATTATCCTTTTGTTTAAACCTGTTTATTTGGGCTGTTAGCATAGCCGTCTTACTAGGTGGGAAATATTGGGCTAAAAAGACTTTCTTCAAATCATTCCACGTAGTGACAGAGTTGGATGGTAGAGACTGGAGCCAAGCTCTAGCTCTATCTCTTAATGAAAATGGGAAAAAATGGAGTCTTATAACTTCTGGGCTGACACCATTCGCTTTTACCGTGTCTGCGTATTGCAAAAATACTGACAAGTGTAGGTTCGGGTCCTCCGTGGGACTACCTGAAAACTGGTTTCGCTGTACGACTGACATCAGTGAGAGTTTTAGCTCGAAATTATTGGCTTCGATCGAAGGGGCAGCAATGCTGTTATGAGGTTCATCCTGTGAAGGGATTGCATAATACTTAAGAGGACGGTTTTGCACTCATTCGGCCTGAAGGTGAGAAAAATAAGAAACGGGGGTTTGAATTGTTTTGGAAAATAAGCGCTTTTTCAAAATAAGAACACACATAATTTTATACTGGTTCGCTTATAACACAAAGCTACTCCATTCCACCCGGCCAAGGTGATTTCGCCTTCAAAAAGGACTTAATCCACTAATCTTGAAAGATTAATACAACCAAACGTCTAAGAGAAAGATCTCTTAGTCCTCCCAAGTATACAGACTACACAGAGTCACTTGAGGAATAAAATCAATTTATCAAAAAGAATTGTAATCGAAAGTGCTTCTAAGAGTAAGAAAATATTATAGCAAATAGAGCAAGCAAGTGTCTTTCACGTATGAGCAACAGCTCATGAAAAATTGAGAGAGAATGTAAAGAGTTTTCTGTGTGTTGTTGTGTGTCTCTCACTGAAGTATGTCGTCCTTTATATAGTGGTGAAAAGGACTGTTGGACTGATGACAGAATATTGGCCTTTGATGAGCATTCAATGTCATTACTTTTGTGTTTCTTGCCATAACCAAATTGTCTCCCTGAATAACTTCTTGCCAAATATACTTTCTTTCCATTTGAGGAAGTTGTTTCCGTTACTCTTTCTGGATTGGAGAATCTTCATCAGAGTCCTTGTTATCTTGGAGTTTCTGTGTCAATTGGAGATTGCGTTGAGGTTACATCAGAGCTTCTAAGAGTACTGGTCTTTTAGATCATCAGAGTTGAGTCCAGTGGAAGTTTAGAGCTTCTGGTATTCTGCTATCCTGTTTTTCTCAGAGTCAGAACTTCTAGAGCGCACTTCTTCTTCAGATGCTTCTGATCTTCTAGTACTATGTATCTGATCAGAGTTTGTTTCTGATAAAGCGATCAGATTCCTTTGTTCTTGTTTAGAGTCCTGCACACTTAGAGAAATTTCGTTGGGGTGCCATTTTTGGTTTCATCCTTTGTTATTATCAAAATCCTGGAATCTATTGTAGAACTAATTTTGTTCTTACAATCTCCCCCATTTTGATGATGACAAAACAATCTTAATAGATGAAACATTCAGAGATAAGAATTTATCATATCAAATAGAAGTGAGCTCCCCCTAAGATAAGCCTGGGAGTTCAGAAGTTCTTACCGGAGCTTTCATGATATGATGTTTCTAGATACTCTTCTGCAAATATCTGAGTCACAAAGGATTAGAATCATTTTATAGAAGAAAATGTTCGTAGAGTACTAAAGGATTTAGATATGTTTTCATCATAGCTGTTTTTATTTCTCCCCCTTTTTGTCAGAATCAAAAAGACTTAGCAAAATAAAGGAAAAGGAAATATATATATTCAGATATTAATCACAAACAGCAGAAAGCGAAAACAAGCAGAACCAGATAGCAACAAGCAAATCAGCAGAGGAAAAAAAATTCCTAGGTGCCTAAGGGTTCAGAGGTGGAGGCATCCTTTGAAGCAGTTGGGTTAGAAGATTCTGGATGTTGACGTTGACTAAATCCTGTTGATCCAATCTAGCTCGGACTTCCTTCTGCTCCTTCTGAAGATCTTCAAGAGTCTTGAGAACCAGAGGGACAAAGCTGGAAGACTCCCCCTGAGTCAGAGCATTCGGTTCTACCCTGCTGGCAGATTCTTCAGCACGACGAGCTTCAGCTTCAGCAGCGGCTTTAGCTTCAGCTTCAGCAGCAGCTTTTGCTTTAGCTTCAGCAGCAACAGCGTCAGCTAGCACTTTGGCTTCAGCTTCCTTAAGTCTTTGAATTTCTTCTTGCCTATCTTTTTTTTCTACTTCCTTTCTGGCTTGCTCCTCAGCTTCTCTGGCTAAGCGCTCCTGTAGTCTAACTTCAGCATCTCTGATGAAGTCGTTTCTGACTTGCTCAGAGAGGCTCTTCAGCTTAAAGGCTTCAGAGGTCATCCAGCCAATAACTCTGTTTCAGTGTGTCCTAACAACTGAAGGATCATCATTGATGCCAGAGTTGATGGTCAGAGACTTGACCTTGTCAACTGAGGCTCCTGCAAACAACATTATTGCTTTCTCTAGGGTTGGTAGGGTGTTTTTTGGTTCAAATGGTGGAGGTGGAGAAGTAGGAGGGCTTAGGTTGAGAGTTTGTGGTTCAGGGGAAGTGTTTGGTGGGAGTGTGTCAGAGGTGTTTGGTTCAGAAGGTTGAACGTCAGATGGTATCGGGTTTGGTTATTCTGCGGGTGGTGAGGTGACTATAGGTTCAGGTGGGAATTGTTGTGGCTGTTGTGAGGCCAGAGTCTGAGTCTGAAGTTGGGCTAGAGTGGGAGAAGAGGGATCAGAAGGTTCTGTGTCAGATGAGATGGTGAAGTAGGGGGTGATTCCGGGGAAGAAGATGAAAAGGTGGTTTCATTCAGCCTTTCAGCTTCAGATAAGGGTAAGGTGGTGGTGGCAAGGTTGAATTTCTGTGATGGTTGATGAGATGTTTTGGTGGTTGAATGAGGGGTTTCTGAGTGAGTGTAGATAGGTGTAGGTAGGGGGATGGAAGAAGCAATAGAATGTGTTTGTGCAGAGGGAGCAAGAGAAACAGACTTACCAGAAGGCTCATGCAGAGGTGCTGGAGGTCTTGATCCGGAGGATTCTCCTAGTCTTGCTTTCTTCACTTGCCTTGCCTTCTCAGAGGGTCCTCGTGGATGCTTCATGAAGTTTGGAGCAGTTTCTGGTAGCTCGTTGAGGTTGAAATCTGAGATATCCACTCCTTATTTCATCAGATTATCCAGATATAAGAGGATTACATCTCGAGGGTCTTCTTTTGAGAACAGATAGAGTCCATGAGGGATCTCCCTCTGATCTTTCAAAGCATCCCAAGAAGTGTCCAGAGTAGGTCTAAATTTGATCTGATCCAGAATCCCCATGCTCTTCAGATTCTTGGCGTTGAGAGGTTTTCCAACATCGATCATTACATCCTCCATGAGTCTGAGCTTTAACAGGTGGTCCACCAGGCAACTTTCAATCAGAAAGTCAGAGATTAGCCTTCCCAGAGGAATGTAGTTTCTGGGCTTCATGTGGTTTCTAGTATCTCGCACAGAGTCTCTGAGGTACTTGAAGAGAAGTGCTGGAAGGCAGAGCTTCAGACCCTTGTGGATGCAGTACAGAATGCACTTCTGATCTGTGTTGATGTAGTATGAGGAGTTTGACGCTGGGCGATGATGGATGGTACCCAGAATGATCTTCAGCCAAACACAGAGGTTCTGAAGTAGCTCATTTTCCTTGGAGGAATTGCCTTCTGCGTTCTTCTTGAAGATTGTTGGGTTAATCTCTTGGGACATGTATTTTGCCCTAGGATTGATGTTGTAGATTCTTCTGCCTCCATCCTTTTCCATACGCAGAAGAGCATCAATAGACTTCTCTGTGATCACTATCTTGACTCCCAGAACATAGGAGACGATGAAGTGATCATCAGCATCAGCGAATCTCCAGAATTCCTTCACAAGATTTGTGTAAACAAGACCATATAGACGTTTTAAGTAGTTACCCCAACCTTGATTGCTGGGTTCTTCAGTGAGGTCGATGCCATTCCTTTTCATGTTGTCAAAGTCCACCAATGATTCACATAGTACTTCCAATTTCTCAAATGGCGTAGCAAGATGAATGTGAGGCTCACGATCGAGAATGTGAGGCTCCTTGTAGACTAGAGTTGTAACTACGCCAGTAATCGCTGGGTTTGGGTTGCTTGAGCTTTGAACTTGTTCGCTTGAACCCATTTGTTGAGAGAAGTTGTAAACTGCTTGTTGTTGAGCATCCATGAAGTTGTTGAACACTAAGATGAAGATGGAGATAAAGAATGCTTGCAGGAATGCCTTGAGAGAGCTGAGGTTTTAAGAGTGTGTGAGAGTGAAAAGTGTGGAATGTGTGAAATGAAAGTGTTTAAATAACCAATTAGGGAACATGCAAAACGACACACAAAGCAGAGTTTTAGCACAAAAACCAAGTCAGCACGTTTAAGGGGAAAAATGATTACAGCTCATTAATGATGTCTAATCCCAACAGCCAGTACACTGCTCGAGGAGATCTCAAGAGACTGTTCCTTGATTATTGCTAGACAGTTGTCTAGAAGTTCCAAGGTCAGACGCAAGGTGCTCCACGTGTTTTCTTTATCTGATCTTCAGGAATACCAAAGGATTGGTTCCTGGAGATTTCTAACTCAGATAACTTCTAACTTGGTAGGAGTATCAGAGTCAGAGGCAGAGTCCATTGTGTTTACATTAGAATCTCATTTTACAACTTCAGAGGAACATATTATTCAGGGCAATTTTGAATGTTCAGATTCTTTAGGATGAAGAGGAATCTATCTTCAGCTAAGGGTTTAGTAAATATGCCAGCCCCTTGATGATCAGTATCAATGAATTTCAATATTACTACCCCTTTCTGAACATAGTCTCTGATAAAATGATGTTTTATTTCTATGTGCTTAGCTCTGGAGTGTAAAATGGGATTCTTGCTTAAACAAATGGCAGCAGTATTATCACAAAAGATAGGAATGTTACTCTCGAAGATTTGCAGATCCTCTAACTGATTCTTCATCCAGAGCATCTGAGTTGTGCACAGTGATGCTAAGATGTATTCCGCTTCTGCAGTGGACAGGGCTATGGTTGATTGTCTTTTGCTGGCCCAGGATATCAGATTGTTTCCCAAGAGATGACAATTTCCAGATGTACTTTTTCTTTCCAATCCGTCTCCTGCGTAATCTGCATCACAAAAACCAGATAGTCTATACTCTGATGTTTTCTCATACATCAGGCCCAGGTTAGGAGTTCCTTTCAGATATTTGAGAATTCTCTTAACTGCTGTTAAGTGAGTTTCTCTAGAATCTGATTGAAATTTGTCACAGAGACAAACACTAAATAGAATATCAGGGTGAGTAGCAGTCAGATAGAGAATGGAGCCTATCATACCATGATAGAGCTTCTGACAAACCTTTTTACTGACTTCTTCTTTTTCAAGAATGCAGGTTGGATGCATGGGAGTCTTTGCAGAATTGCATTCAGCCATATCAAATTTCTTCAGAATGTCTTTTATGTATTTGCTTTGGTGAACGTACGTGACTTCTGAAGTTTGATTTATTTGAATTCCTAGAAAGAACTTTAGTTCTTGCATTAAGCTCATTTCAAATTCTGCCTGCATCAGCTCAGAGAATTCTAGACATACAGAGGCGTTAGCTGAACCAAAAATGATATCATCAATGTATATCTGGCATATCATGAGATCATTATTAAGGTTTTTACAGAAGAGTGTGGAGTCAACTTTCCCTCTGATAAAATCATGTTCCAGAAGAAAATTACTTAAACGTTCATACCAAGCTCTGGGAGCTTATTTAAGTCCATATAAAGATTTCTTAAGTTTAAAAACATGTTCTGGATAATTTGGATTTTTCAAAACCTGGAGGTTGGTTGACATACACTTCTTCTGATATATAACCCTTAAGGAATGCGCTCTTGACATCCATTTGATACAATTTGATAGAGTGATTTATAGAGAATGATAGGCTCGATCAGAGATACTAGTCCCAGAGGAGTTTCTTCAGGGGTCTTGAAGGTGGACCTAGTTCGGACAAGTTCGTCCTTATTTCCCAGAATCAACTCTTCAGATATGTCGAGGCGACTTTTAGCCTTCTTTGGGATTACTGGGGACTTAGTTCCTTCTGGGGTTTGAATGGCAGTTGCTTCTCGAGCTTTAATCTTCTCGTCAGATCCTGCAAGAGTGATCTCCAAATCTGCAAGTTTCTCAACTAGCTTTGACTTTTCAGGGTCAAGCTTATCATCAAATCTGACATGAATTGATTCTTCCACAATTTTGGTTTCTGTATTGTATACTTTGTAGCCTTTAGAGCGTTCTGAGTATCCTAACATAATACCTTTTTGTGCTTTGGAATCAAACTTGTTCAGATGTTCTTTAGTATTTAAAATGAAACAGGAACATCCAAAAGGATGAAAATATGAAATGTTTAGTTTTCTTCCTTTACATATTTCATAGGGAGTCTTCTCCATAATAGGTCTTATGGAGATTCTATTCTGAATGTAACACGCTGTATTTACAGCTTCGGCCCAAAAGTGCTTAGCCACATTTTTTTCGTTGATCATGGTTCTGGCCATCTCTTGGAGTGTCCTATTCTTCCTCTCTACAACTCCATTTTGTTGTGGATTTCTAGGGCAGGAGAAATCATGGGATATTCCATTAGAGTCAAATAATTACTCAAAAA
Organism: Lathyrus oleraceus; assembly: GCF_024323335.1. Classification (NCBI taxonomy): domain Eukaryota; kingdom Viridiplantae; phylum Streptophyta; class Magnoliopsida; order Fabales; family Fabaceae; genus Lathyrus; species Lathyrus oleraceus. Next base: position 270,946,859 of record NC_066579.1, on the reverse strand, counting down.
ATTTGTTTTCAAATTCCCCACCATGATCGCTTCTGACTCTGATGATTTTAGAGTCGAGTTCTTTTTGCACTTTGGAACAGAAGCTAGTGAATACAGAGTGAGACTCACTCTTGTGCTTTAGGAATTTTACCCATGTCCAGTGACTGAAATCATCCACAATGACTAGTCCATACTTCTTTCCATTGACTGATGCTATTTTCATTGGACCAAATAAATCAATGTGAAGAAGTTCTAGAGGCTTAGAGGTAGAAACGATATTTTTCTTTTTGAAAGATGTTTTTGAAAATTTTCCTTTCTGACATGCTTCACACAAAGCATCTGAAGAAAACTTCAGTTTAGGTAGGCCTCTGACTAACTCGAGTTTATTTAGCTGAGATAATTTTCTCAAGCTAATGTGGCCCAAGCGTTTATGCCATACCCATTGCTCTTGATGAACAGACATCAGACATTTCACATTTTGTTCTTTTAAATCAGAAAGATTTATTTTATAAATATTGTTTTTCCTCTTGCCAGTGAAAAGGACAGAACCATTGTTTTGATTTATGGCTTTACATGTTTCTTGATTGAAGATTACATCATAACCGTTATCACTTAATTGACTTATTGATAACAGATTATGCATTAATCCTTCTACATATAACACATCAGATATAGAGGGAAGAGTATCATTACCAATAGTTTCGGAGCCTCTGATCCTTCCTTTCTGATCTCCTCCGAAGCCTACGAATCCAGCATCTTTAAGGTCTAGGCTTTGGAACATAGACTTTCTTCCCGTCATGTGTCGCGAGCATCTAGAGTCCAGGTACCATGACAGGTGTTTTAACTCTGCTGCATAGGATATCTGCAACATAAACAATCTTATCCTTTGGTACCCAGATTCTTTTGGGTCCTTTGTGATTAGTTTTCCCAGAGCTTCTTAACACTTTGGGTTTTCTAGCATTATTAAATTTTTGCTCTTGTGTGTGTGTATAGTGATATGAAAATGGAGATTTGGGTTGTTCATTAGTAGAAGTTTTATCTTCACTAGGATCATACCCAATTCCTCTTCTATTGTTCTGACTGACTCCATAAATCATGGATGCCATAATACTCCTCCCTATCCCATTTTTCAGAAACTTTTGGAAAGCTTTTTCATATTTATAAATTATTATCTTTGAAGTTTGTGGAGCTTGAGATAACGCTTCTTCAAGTTTTGAGCAATTTTTCTTTGTTGCATCTCTTTCTAATGTCAAAGATCTGTTTTCATCTTTTAATTCTAAGATTGTTATCTCAAGTTTTCCACATTCTTCTAATGTTTCTTCAAGAACGCCTTTTACAACTTTAAATTTTTATTTTAGTTTCTGATATGAGCTGAGAGTTTCAGACGGACATGATTCTAGGTCAGATCGAGAGAGTTCAGAAAATACCTCTTCTGATTCAGATTCTTCATCTGAGGTGTTCTTGGATGTGGTAGCCATCAGTGCTACATTAGCCTGTTCTTCAGAGTCTGATTCTGATGAGTCAGATTCGTTGTCATCCCAGGTAGCCATTAGTCCCTTTTTGGTTCTGAGGGAATTTTTCTTGAAGTTATCTTTTCTGGAACTGTCTTTCTTTAACTTTGGACATTCGTTCCTGTAGTGACCTGTTTCTTTACATTCATAGCAAGTAACATCTTTGTTAGTTTTACCTTTTGAGGTTGATTCTGATCGATCCCCTCTGGGTCTTGGTCTCCTGAAGTTATTATTCCTCTTTCTCCAGAGTTGTTTTACTCTTCTGGTCAGGAGGGATAATTCTTCTTCCTCATCAGAATCTTCCTGTTCCGAGTCATCAGCATCTTCTGTTTCGGCCTAGAAGGCTTTGTTTCTGTCAGACTTGTGCCTTTCAGATCTGGACTTTAATGCTACAGACTTGTTCTTCTTCTGAGGCTCATTTTCCTCCAGTTCTATCTCATGACTTCTGAGTGAACTGACAAGCTCTTCAAGGCTGATGTTGTTCAGATCCTTTGAAAGCTTTAAGGATGTGACCATGGGTCTCCACTTCTTTGGCAAGCTTCTGACTATCTTTTTGACATGGTCTGCAGTTGTGTATCCTTTGTCTAGTACTTTGAGACCTGTAATAAGAGTTTGGAATCTAGAGAACATTACCTCTACAGCTTCATCATCCTCCATTTTGAAGGCTTCATATTTCTGGATTAGAGCCAGAGCCTTTGTTTCTTTGACCTGAGAGTTTCCTTCATGAGTCATCCTCAGGGAGTCGAGTATATCTTTAGTTGTTTCCCTGTTGGTGATTTTTTCATACTCATTGTAAGATATGGCATTGAGAAGTATCGTTCTGGCTTTGTGATGATTCTTGAATTCACGCTTCTGATCATCTGTCATTTTACTTCTGGGAACGGCAACTCCAGCATCTGTTATAGGAGGTTTGTATCCATCTGTGACAATGTCCCAGAGATTAGCGTCATAGCCCAGAAATAAACTTTCAATTCTATCTTTCTATCAAAGACTGGAGGCTTAGCATTGTAACTGTCTCTTTCATTTGTGTTGGCCATAGTTTTTCTCGTTCTGGATCTCTCTACACTGTTAAGTGTTTGATTAGAAAATCAATAACAGAGCCGAAGCTCTGATACCAATTGAAGGTGAGAAAAACAAGAAAGGGGGGTTTGAATTGTTTTGGAAAATAAGCGCTTTTTCAAAATAAGAACACACAGAATTTTATACTGGTTCGCTTATAACACAAAGCTACTCCAGTCCACCCGACCAAGGTGATTTCTCCTTTAAAAAGGACTTAATCCACTAATCTTGAAAGATTAATACAACCAAACGTCTAAGAGAAAGATCTCTTAGTCCTCCCAAGTATACAGAATACGCAGAGTCACTTGAGGAATAAAATCAATTTATCAAAAAGAATTGTAATCGAAAGTGCTTCTAAGAGTAAGCAAATATTACAACAAATAGAGCAAGCAAGTGTCTTTCACATATGAGCAACAACTCGTGAAAAATTGAGAGAGAATGTAAAGAGTTTTCTGTGCATTGTTGTGTGTCTCTCACTGAAGTATGTCGTCCTTTATATAGTGGTGAAAAGGACCGTTGGAGTGATGACAGAATATTGGCCTTTGATGAGCATTCAATGTCATTACTTCTGTGTTTCTTGCCATAACCAAATTGTCTCCCTAAATAACTTCTTGCCAAATATACTTTATTTCCGTTTGAGGAAGTTCTTTCCGTTACTCTTTCTGGATTGGAGAATCTTCATCAGAGTCCTTGTTATCTTGGAGTTTCTGTGTTAATTGGAGATTGCGTTGATGTTACATCAGAGCTTCTAAGAGTACTGGTCTTTTAGATCATCAAAGTTGAGTCCAGTGGAAGTTTAGAGCTTCTGGTATTCTGCTATCCTGTTTTGCTCAGAGTCAGAACTTCTAGAGCGCACTTCTTCTTCAAATGCTTCTGATCTTCTAGTACTATGTATCTGATCAGAGTTTGTTTTTGATAGAGCGATCAGATTCCTTTGTTCTTGTTCAGAATCCTGCACACTTAGAGAAATTTCGTTAGGGTGCCATTTTTGGTTTCATCCTTTGTTATCATCAAAATCCTGGAATCTATTGTAGAACTAATTTTGTTCTTACACGGCCATCTCTGGTTGAATAATTGATTCAGAAGTAGGAATGTTAAGGTCAGGAAGATTTTGCTTGATACGATGTTCCCGTATCAATTCTCATATCCGGCGTTCTAATCTAAGATAACGCTCGTGTTCGTCGAATTGTAGCTTTAATTTCTCGCCTTGAGAGAGAGTACTTGGCATACACTCGACAAAATTAGTCTATACTGGGTAACGCTAGAGTTACGATATCGACTAAATTAGTCCCCGACAACGATGCCAAAAACATGATCGTGACTTAGTAAGTCTATGTGAATCGTGACTGCAAGTGCACAGTCCTATCGCGTAGTTTTAAAGATTATCGAACCCACAAGGACTAGTAATCAAACGTATCGTGGTTTAATATTCCTATGTAAATCTAAGGCTGATGATTGTTCTAAGATTGGAGGGATGAAAAGAAATAACTATAACGTAAATAGAATAAAGATATGGGATATAGGGGATATCGGTATGTAATACGTCAAACTTTGGGGATTCAATTGATAGTTGGTGTAATCTTATTGGTTAAAATATTCTTCAGTAGAAATTATTTATAGAAAGAACTTAGTCTCACACTCTCATTTTTATTGACTTTGACCATACTTCTATACCAGAATGCTTGGCTCTCGCAGTCTCATTTTGAATTTAAAAGTAATTTTTGAATATAAATAAAGTCGAATTAATCCTAAAGCGCTCTCGCTGTATTTAGGATTAATGTCTAGTTTCAGCTATCTGGTTAAAATCTCAAACTCTCGTTCTTGTTGACCGTAACCTTAGTTTATTTTGTACTCTCGTACAAAAAACAGTTTGATTAAAATAAGAAACTAAAACCAGAAAAATAAGTTTTATAAAAACTAACACCAATTATTTATTGAATCCCATCGTTTCGACGGTCTTTACATACCGATACCTAAGGGTTTAGCCGGACATGGATCCTGTAAACAGACATGGTATTTGGGGAATTAAACATGCAATAAGGCATAAATAAATAAAATAGTAATCAAAATAAAACCTGGATTGCAATTTAAGAACTGGAACTGAATCTTGAATCTTCGATTAAAATAATTCCGGCAGACTTCGGCAACGAATAACCCTTACAATTGAATCCCAAATGCGTAAAAATAATAAACCGTAATAGTCCCCGATGTGGAGAAACTATCACTTTTAGAGAGTAAGGAAACTGCCTAGAAAACTAAAAGAAAAATAGTGCTGAATAAAATTAATCATGAACTTGAAAACTGGAAGAAGAGGTGCGAGTGTGAGTCTGAGAGGTCCACTTCTATATCTTTTCCGCAATCCCTAAAATGTAGCAAGGTGGTGGCAATCGTGGCTAAAAAGGTGGAGAAAATGGTGGAAGACTAGGTTGTGACAATTGCCATAACCCTAGCTTCTTAATGAGTGGCGAGCGCCACCTTTGTAGCAACCACTTCTCAAGGGCTGGTGGCGGGCGTCACCTACCTCTTAGGCCAATGTGGTGAGTGCCACACTCCTTGGATAATGGGCGCCACAAGCCCATTTGCTTTTGTGGCCCATTATCTCTTTGAAAGCTTTATTTTCTTCTCTTTTTCTTCCCTTTTTCTTTCCTTTTTGCTATTATCCAGTTTGCTTGCGGTAAACCTTTTAATCGATAAATACCTGCAATAAACATGAAATACTGCGTAATAATAAGTGTTAATAGAGTAAAAAGCAATGCATATGGAGCCAAAAATACGATACGTTTTCATGTTATCAACGTTTGTGAACCTTTAGTTTGCATTTAGGTAGTGGAAACCCTGGTTGTGACTCATGGCATTAATGCACCACTCGAGTTAACTTCTCACCTGGCTTGAGATTCTGGATTGATACATAGCTTTAGACTTTGACCTAGTAAACCCTAATTCATGGTGTAGTGTGATTGATTTAAGGCATGTTTTCATTCATGTTTCATTGACCTCATGGTCTCATGATCCATTTGATCTGAGTCCTATTTCATTCCCACTTCATCAATTACTTTTATGGTTTTATTAAAATGTCAAGATTTATAGTTCCATGGATACGAATTCAATGTCCATTTTATCAAGTCATTCTATGACCCATTAATTCCATTCCATTCATTCATTCGAACATGTTTTAAAGTGCATTGAAAGATTTTGTTTCAAGTTGATTTCATATTGAACAATAAAGAGAGCCAAGCCATTATGCCTCACACATGAGCCCATGCATAAAAAAACAAGCAAAAAACCATTTTTTTTCATGATGATAATCGATTACCATGTTTGGGTAATCGGTTGCACTGCTTCTAGTAGCCAAAAAACCCATTTTTCATGATGGTAATCAATTACCATGTCTTGGGTAATCGATTACACTTCGAACCTCCATTTGATCCAAACCTATAACCTATATAAACACATCACTCTCACTACACAAGGGGGAGCTGAGAACTTGATCATCACTCTCAAATTACTCATTCGAAATTCAACTTTTCTCCTCTCACTTCATCTTCTCCAATTCCTCTCCCTACACCAAAGCTCAAATCACCATTGGAGCAAGCTTCACATTGAAGTTTGTTATGAATTGAGCTAAACCTCTTGCATTCAACATTATTCCGACATTCACACAATCAACATCAACAACAATAGTTCAATTCAGAATTTTTCAGAGTCGATTCTTGAAGATGGGGAGTTCGTAGTAGAAGTAGAAGATTAAAGATTTCAAGTAGCATACCTCTGGTTTCACCTCATATTCTTCATCTCCAACACCAAATTCCAAGAACAAAGCTCCATTCTTTGAGGTCAGTGAATTTTCATACTCGTTTATTTGCTGAATTTTGGATACCACGATGTAGCTTATGTAGTGGAGAATCAAAACCCCGAGGTTTGGTGGTTTGATTCTCCTCCATCCCCATTTAATTTCAAATTTTGGGCTTAGGGTTCTTGACTTAAATGGCTCAATTTCCAGAATTGATTAATATATAATAGATTAGGATAGAAGACGTTAAGAGGAATAGGAAGATAATGATTTTTCTTGATTCTAGCTAACTCAGCCGCCTCCGACGCGGTGGTGCCAGAGTTCCGGTGGTGGTTCTTTTTTGACATGAACTGGAAGATGATGTGTAGAGAAGATAAAGTGAGTTGCTGAATTTTTACACTTCCCTTTGCAAACTCTATTGGGCTTAGCCATTAAGCCCAATATTTTGCTTTCCACACCATTGTTTCACTAGGTGCCAGCTTTGCTGAACCCAACTACACTTCCTTTTATTTGGGCTTATTCTATTGGGCCCAAAGTCCCTATTGTTGAATTATGCACTTTGTGTTCAGGTTCTGCACCTCTCTTCTTGTGCTTATTTATGATCTTAGGAATATTAGATTAGAATTTTTAGAAATTTTGAGCTTGGATTAGTAATAGAATTTTCAGAAATGTTGATAATAAGTTTTAATTAGATTTTTAGGAAAATAGGACTAATTAGATTTAATTTATTTTCATGATTAGGATTTAATTCAATATTAATGATTTTATGAAATGACCATTTTATCCTTAAGGCTTAAAATCTTGATTTTTGTATATGTTCCCTTAAGTTTAGGGCCTTAATTAGAATGGTCTGATTTTATTTAGTTGATTAATTCAATATATTATTATTGTACATGGTTTCAACTATTATTTCAAGCCCACTTATTAGTGTTGACCAAAGGACACTTTGGTCAACCAAATCTTTTGTAACTGTGTTGTAAGCCCCAAGCCTATTTCAAGTGATCAAAAGACCCTTGATCACTTGATACGGCAAGTTCATTACGCTCAAGCTATTTTGGATGCGCTGAATCTCAGGAGCTCAATACCTCAAGGTTCTAATACAAGATCAAGACTTTAAGTCAATATCAAATCAAGCATAACTAGCAAAGTGGATTACTTCTCAAGCACTGCAAAGGTATCAATACTTGTCGATCATAATTCAAAGTGTCTGGCATGAGCCTTAAGCAATAGACAAGGGATGAGACTAGAGAATTCCTACCCTCATTCTGGATATCTTTGGGTACGGGACGTTTGGCCCGTTGCTCATCGTATTCACCTTTATTCATATAGTTTAACACAATTTGAATTACATGATTGTCAAGTCTTATTCTTCAACGAGTGGCACTACATCAATAAAATCAACACTCAGGATCTCTTGTCAGCAACTCGTTAATTCTGATTCGAGTTGCGCGCTATGAGCCTTAAGACACAAAGAATGATGAGAGTGGAGAATTCCTATCCTTGTTTAGAATATCCTTGCGTACGGGATGAATGACCCAGTTGCTCAAGGTATTTGCCTTTGTTCATAGAATTTAGAGCAATTTGAATCGCACAAGTGACAAGTCTTCTTCAAGAAAGCATCAATCATTCGATACTTCAATAGTGAAGCACCATTGCACATGAATCTTCCTTCAACTGTGAAAAACCATTACTTTCTTCTTGGATTCAGTATCAGACTACCCTCCTGGATGTTCATACATTTCTTGGGATCATTATCTTGGGGTCACATACCCATTTCTCAATCGATTGCTTCATGCATTGCCTATCAGTTCAGACTATGGCATACTTTGCTTGCCCTCAAGGTGCAGACCTTGGCAGCCCCCTTCAGCCTATGGAGTACAAACTCTGGCTTTATTCTTTGCCAATGAGGTACAAACCTTGGCATCTCGCCCACACAGTTCAGACTGTGGTATTCTTTATTATTTGCCCATAAGGTGGAAACCTTTGCATTCTTGCCACACTGAGTTTAGACTTAGGCAAACCTTGATTATGCCTACACAGTTCAGATTGTGGCATCCTTTATTACTTGCCTATAAGGTGCATACCTTGGCATTCGGCCCATAGAATAAAAACTCTGGACTTGTTTCTTTCCCACAAGGTGAAGACCTTGGCAACTTCTTTTAGCCTATGGAGTACAGACTTTGGCTTTGCTTCTTGCCCTTAAGGTGCAGACCTTGGCAACTTCTTTTAGCCTATGAGGTTCAGACTCTAGCTTTATTATTTTCCTATGAGGTACAAACCTTGGCATCTCGCCCATGCAGTTTAGACTATGGCATCTTTATCCTCCGCCTATAAGGTACAGACCTTGGCATTCAGCCCATGGAGTATAAACTTTGGCTTTGTTTCTTGCCCACAAGGTGCATACCTTGGCAACCTCTTTCAGCCTATGGAGTATAAACTCTATCTTTATTCCTTGCCTATAAGATACAGATCTTGGCATCCTTGCCCCATTGAGTTCAGACTCTAGCTACCTCTTTCATTGCCTTACAATTAAGACTTTGGCATAATACTCTTTCTCCCTCTTAGAGTTCAGACTCTGGATTTCTAATCAGTCTCTTTGCCTTATATAGTTCAGACTATGGCATGCTTATACATCTTGCCCATGGAGTTTAGACTCTAGCAACCTTTGACATTGTTTGGAAGTTCAGACTTTGGCATTATATTCCCTTTGCCCTTATTGATTTCAGACTCTAGGAATTTGTTCTTTGCCTTATATTTAGTTTAGACTATGGCATTCATCTATCTTTCCCTATGGAGTTCAGACTCTGGCTATATCTCATTTGTCCTTGTGGTTGATTACCATCATTGGTTAGTGTCACACTCTTGATTTTTAATCAATCTACCTTGCCTCTGGGCAATCCTATCAAATATCCCTTTGTTTTTAGCCGTAGTAGGCTGAACTACGATTTCTCTGATTTTCTCATTGCACGATGAGAATACGTAGGCACGAGGGTTTGAATCCTCCGCGAGCATACTTGTTTATAACTCCTTCCTTAGGGCATATCTCCATCCATATCCATGATGCATTCATATTCTACCTTCATTCACCTCATTTGATATATCAGTTATCTTTGAGCCAAATACAATATCCTTTATGCTCCATCTTGTGTCAGCTTGTGAACCAAGAGTTGTTTGGCTTGTACCCAAACATCTAATTCATTATTTTTCAGTTATTCCAATACAGTGATACCATGTCTTAGACTCCTTAATTGTTGGTTCATACCAGTTTACTCTTGGGTTCATATTTCACCCATTGTTGGAGTTTAAATCATATTATCCTTTGGTTCAGACCATACGAGATCACACTTCTTTTCATCTCCCACCACTAGTTGTTTGAACTACGGAGCTATGAATTCCTCATTGCATTATGAGGATCCATAGGCATGAGGTCCCAATCCTCACCGAACACTTTTATCTATTCTTTTTCTTTTCCCTCAGTCTTTTGGGAGTGATCCTTAGATATAACACACGTTCGAGCGAGAACAATCAAAATGATTCCCATGGAGTACCATGGATGTTTGGGTGCTAATATCTTCCCCTTACATAACTGGATTTCTTACCCATCATATCTCTTTCCCTCGGGTTTTATCGATGCTTTCCCTTTCATTTGGGAATAAATAAAGTTTGATGGCGACTCTGTTGTATGTTCGAGTGTGCGATGCGTTCGAGTATATTTCCGCTAGCTTCAGCTGGCGACTCTGCGGGGGAAATTATATCTACTTGGAGTACTTCCTAGTTGCTAAAAGGAGTCGAGCCTAGCTTTGGTTGTTTTCAATTGGTATAGGTGTTTATCTTTGCGCTTTACTCGCTGTAAGACCCCAATTTTGACCCTAATATCCCTCATGCTATCTCATCATATGCATTAGCATTGGGATCACACCTTGGCATTCTCCTTACCCCTCATTCATTGGGTTTGCATTGGGGGAGATCACCAAGCATCATGTGATTGTATCATACTTTGTATTTTATCATTTTTACTAACCAAAATACCAAAAATATGTCTTTGTATAAACTAACTCTTTTGTAGGTAGGGCATGTGCTCACCTTTGATTTATCAAGCTCACAAATAGGGTTTAAGACCCTCAATGCCAGGAGTTCAATCAAGATTTGGTTTACTATGGCTATAAGCATCATATATGAATCCCCATGTTCTTCACATTTTATTTTGATTAATAAATCATCAAGAGTTTGGAGTTGGTTTGCCTTGGAAACCCTAATTCATCTGGGTATCTTGTGCAACTTCTTCAACAAGCCTATTCACCAACTGATCAAATATTTCAATGGATACTTCAAATTCCATCATCTTATGCATATATGATCCTCCATGAGTCCCAAAAGTAAAGAGAATTGAAAGCTAGCAAGTTGATTCATGGTGGTTGACTAGAGGAATTCATCTGATCAAAACTGGGGTTCCCTAGACCCTATCTCCTACAAATTTTATCATATGAAAATGATCCCAAGAGAAAAGTTACTCTAAATGACATTCCAAACAACTTTCATGTTGAGTTCTAGAGCTAGCTTTTCTGGGAAAGTCATTTTTATGGTGAAAGATTATAGGTTATTCTGTCTAAACCCTAATTTGGAGGTCAACTTCCCAAGGCCATAACTTGCTCAATTTTTATGTAATGAAATATTTCCAAGTTGCACAATAAAATTAAAGATGTCTAATCCAACTTTTATGTTTGGAGGAAGAGCAAATTCAAATTTTATATGCATGTGATATGAGGATACATTATAGGTCATTTTGGACCAATGCCATTGAACAAGTGATTTTCCCCAACTTCAAAAATGCATACCTCCATCATATTAAATCCAAATGAGGTCAAATTTGTGACCATTTTTAAGGACTTTGAGATATCTACAACTTTGATGAAGGAACGTTTCTCATTTGAAGCTCAGATAAAAAGTTAGCCAAGGTGGAATAAGTGAACATATGGCTTGACACAGAAATGTTTTTGAAATGTTTGATTTTCCCAACTTCCACCTCAAAATTCATCTTACCCAAGCTTCAAATGAAAAAGTGTTCATCATGAAAGTTGTTCCTATTGATCTAACATTTCCAAAAAGTCTAATTTCATTCCATTTGGACAAGATATGATTGACTTGCGCATGGCTTGAACATTGGATCATCATTTGGCATAAGTGAGCTTGAAACTTTCATACACAATTGCATAGCTTTCCAACCTGACTTCAACAATGTTTGTACTCAATTATGGACCAGAAGGAGTGATTACATGGGCCTATCACACGCCCATACACCCATGCAATGTACATTGCTATTTTTGGATCTTCATTTCAAGTGTGAAAATATCAATCCATATTGCTATAAATAGAACCCCTTGCCATCAGAGTTAAGGACCATGCGCGCCAGCTTTGGTTCCCAACCTTCAAACCCTCTCATTCAAAGGATAATCTTGAGAATTTTCATTGCAAATTAAGTTTGAATCTCCACTATTTTGAGATTCAAAACTCCAAGAGTCCTATGCCTTTTGTTCATCCAATTCCACTCCATCAAGTGTCCTGAGCAAGATCAATAGTAAGCAAGAGAAAGATCGATTGAATACTGACCTGCATTGAAGGTATTTTCCAGAAATTTTCATCTCTTCGATTCTCACTCAATTCTCCATAATTCTTCTTGATCTTTGGTTGTCTGAAGTCCTACCAATGTAGGCAACAAGATTGAGTTGCTTTGAGGTCAAATCGAAGCAACTCAGATCATACACCTCAAAATTCAACTCCATGTATCTTTCAATATACTTGGAGTTAGGAGAAATTGAGGCCAGATTCAAGCTCCTGAGCATTTTTACATTAAACTCATGTCCTTCCTTTTAATTTTGGTGATGGTTGTGAGTGAACCAGCCCGATGAAGCTTATCGGAGAAGGAGACCGGAGCTTTGGCTCCGGTGGTATGTTGGCATTCATCTGAACCACATGATCCGTTTCAAACGTTTTAATCTCGTGCCTTGATTTTGCATACCATCCATACAACTCTTTGGCTTGTTTCCACCATGGAACGCGCGCTAGTAGTTACTTGATATGCCACCTCAATTAATGAGGGAGATCAAGTGGTCCATGTTTTTTCCTATTTTCTTATTTTCATTTTATTTGGTTTATTTTCATTAATTCATATTAATTTTAATATTGATCCAAAAAATATGAGAGTTTCACAAAAAAAAAAATTAAATAAATTCCTCTTTCATTTTCTGAATCAAAATTATTTTTTGGATCATTATTAATATTTTTTATGATTTAATTGTTTTTGTGAATGTTCTTAATTATTTAAAAATAGTTTTAAGTTTTAAAAATTAATGAAATTTTTTCTCCAAGGTCCTTTGACTTAGTTTGACCTATGATAAATATCATGGCCATTTATTTGGTGTTTTGATGAGGTTTTAGGATTTTGACCAACCATAATTTAATTTAATGCATTATTTAATTGATTTTATTTGTTTAAATGCAAAATAAATTGTGTTGAGCTTTTTATATTGACTTGTTGAGTTTGACTTGTGTTGTTGGGGCTTGGTCAAGGTTGATTTGACTTTGTTGAGTTAAATCATTGGATTTAGGGGATTGATGAAATATACATTTCATCTCCCAAAATGAATGAATGATTTTAATTTGATAAAAGTCCTCCTTTGACCAATTTGTGTTGATTCCATTTCCCTTCCCTCTTCATCTTAATCTCATTCTCTTCTCATTCATTTCATGAACCTATGATGTCTCTATACCCTAAGGCTAGTTGATTGCAAAATCAACATAAGTATGGATGAGATTAGGTCCACTCCTTTTGCATATTCTTTTTAAGTGTGGTATGTTTTTGGAGTATCGTTCATAATACCATATCTCTAACATGCATTAACCCTAAAATTTCTATTGCCCAGCCTCAAATAGTTGTGACACAAAAGGCACAACATTCAAGTAAGTGAGATTGTAAGTCTCCCCTCTTTGATGGTATTGTGTGGAAACTTGGCCTTTTTCCTTCCTCTGGAAGATGTCTTGGTTCAAGGATCCATGCTTGTGATTAGTGGGTTGAGTGTTCTCCAAAGAATGACTTCAACAAAACAAAAGCTAAAGCAATACTAACTTCTAATCAACTAACAACTAACATTTAATTTCAAGCCATTTACTTTTATGCACTTTAATTTTAAGTCTTTATTCATTTTCCATTATTCATACCATTTAACTTTTTTACTTTAATGTCATTTTCACTTTGCTCATTTGAGCCTTATCTTGTGATTATTTTGTGGTTGTATATACTTGTTTGTGTTTGTGGTCTTTTGACCTTAATGTACATAATAACAACAAAAACCTTAAAAGACATTTGTGTGGACTATTGGATTTGATCTGAGACATTGGACTTAGCATTAGGCAACACTCCCTATGTAAAAGGACATTGCCAATGCCAACTTTCATGAAACCAATACATTAGACTTAGAATTAGGCAACACTACCTATGCAAAAGGACTTGGCCAATGCCAACTTTCATGAAACCAAGTTCTTGTGATTTGAAACTTCATCTGAAGCAAGTATTGAGATCCCATTTGAGTTCATCTGCTACACGGTCTTATTGAAGCCGTTATTTTGAACCTGTGCCTAGTGCCTATCTTTGAATTCATCTGATACATGGAAGATTATGAAGGAGATCATGAAGTTGCTAAGCTTGGATGTTGCTATCTTTATTTGATGCCTTGCTCTTCATCTTGCTATTTGTGTATTAATATTGATTGATTTTAAAGTCCAAGGGAAATTTGGGTTTCTATATGACATTCTTGTTTATTGGATTGCAGCCAATTGGTCAGATCTTTTCAACTCTTAACTTTTAAATTTTTGCTTAGGATTAGTCTCTTCATCTCTTCCCCACTTCTTTAATTTCAAATCTCTCCCCTCCTTTTAAAACCTTCTTTGCTTGTGTTTTCTAAACTTAGACCATATTGCAAATTAGAAACTTTGGCCTTATGCCATTGAATTTTTAAACTCTTTTCTTAATCAAATTTGTAAATGAACTTAACTATACTTGACTTAAAATTTCAAAAGACAAAAAGAACTAATACTCATTCAAACATTTTTAGGCCTTTTGTGCCTTTGTTAAAACTAATCTTTTGTTAAAAGCAATGCATCCTCTTTGAAATTGTTACCATGAACTACGAGGTTTTGATCCCTCATTTTTATGTTGGTACGTAGGCACAAGTCTGAAGGTCTTGTCAAACACAAAAATATAATTAATGAATTCTTTTCTCATACCTCCACTCTATTTATTGCAACCATCATTTTGTATCAAAATACATATGCACACAAAAAAGGGCTCCCTAGGAGTACCTAGGACACTTTGGGTGCTAACACCTTCCCTCTGTGTAACTAACCCCCTTACCTGTAATCTCTGGCATTTTATTAGTTTTTATTTGAAAACTTCTTATTTTTGGGTTTTGTTCGTACTTTTCCCTTTTCCATTGGAAACAATAAAAGCGCGGTGGCGACTCTGATTTAATTATCGTCTAGCTTATCCGTAGCTTGATGGTCATGAATTTACCGCTACTGAAATTAAGTGGCGACTCTGCTGGGGAGTAGTCTTTAGTGGGTTTAGCCTACTTTTTATGTGTATATAATTGTATATTTTATGTTTGCATATTTGTTTGTGTTATATAATCAGCTTGTTATGCTTGGTGATCTCTGAGTGGTGAAATAAGTTCTAACCCGAACTTGAGTGCAATTAAGATAGGAGGATGGTATAGTCATGTTTGACTTGTGTGGAGTAGTCCTTTACAAGTTGGCTTGAGACCCATCTACTAAGTGGAGACCCTTTTGGAGTTATGAATGTCACACAAGTTATTTGTGGTTAGGGATTACTCTCTCTGATTTGGGGTCCGAGAAGCTGAGGACCGTAGAACATTTAACCCATCTTGGCCTATTTAGGGCGTAGTACAGAGACTGTTCAGGTGTAGACTTGATAATAGTTGTTACACCATACTACACTCAGACGAGTTTCTCTTGAAAATATTATGGGTCAATGAGTCAGTCATCCTAACCTGTAATATCCGATATATGGAATTAAGACTCTGGGAACTTTTTAGAATATGATCTACAGGTTTTATCATTAGTAAACTCATTTGGGATGGTTCTTACCCAGACACCATGCTCGTGACTCACAACAAACCCTTGATTCTTGGTTCATCCACTCAAGTCTTGACAATATCAATGGAACTAGGGTGTTGGTAAGGTGAAAACAATAATCCACCAAAATGGATGATTGATCTTGACAATGACTTGATTCATCCCTTGACCTTTGTTTGTTTGCCTTGTGTGTGATCCCTTATTTGTGATTGTTGCATTCATGCGCATCATAACATTCATCACACCAAAAATAATTTCAAGGAACTGAGGTATTATTTGCAAATATTTTCAGACCATGGATTATGGACGAAGGAACACTAAGAAGTACAGTTTCAGATGTCCAGATTTGAAAGAGTTAAGAAAGCTATCATCCTTTGTGTTAGATCCCTTGGATTTCAAGAAACGTCATGGGAAGCTTTTGTCTGTGTTATCTGCTAATGTGGTTGAAGGGCTCTTGAGTGTGTTGGTTCAGTTTTATGATCCTCTCTACCATTGTTTCACTTTTCCTGATTATCAGCTTGTGCCTATGTTAGAGGAGTATGCCCATCTCTTAGGAATACCTGTTTCTGACAAAGTGCCTTTTAGTGGATTGGAAGAGATTCCCAGATCTTATATCATAGCTGAAGCTCTTCATCTGAAGAAGTATGAGATAGAGGCTCATTGAGTGAAGAAAGTAGGATTGTTTGGATTGACTTCTGAATTCCTCATCAAGGAAGCTACTACATTTGCTCAAGCTGGTAGTGTGGATGCTTTTAAGGCTACATTTGTGTTGCTCATCTATGGGTTGGCTTTGTTCCCTAACATTGATGGTTTTGTTGATGTTAATGCCATTAGAGTCTTCTTGATTGGAAATCTTGTGCCTACTTTGTTGGGTGATATTTACTTCTCTTTGAATCTAAGGAATTCTAAGGGTGGTGGAACTATTGTCTGTTGTGTTCCTCTTCTGTACAAGTGGTTTATTTCGCACTTTCCTTGGACGCCTACTTTTATGGAGAACAAACAATGTATAAGGTGGTTTATTTTGCACTTTGGTATGATTCTTCATTGGGTAGCTTGGAGATTATTGATTGTTGTGGTGAATTCTCTAATGTGCCTCTCATTGGTACACAAGGAGGAATCAACTACAACCATACTTTGGCTCGTCGTCAACTTGGGTTCCCCTTGAGAAATAAACCTAATAACACTTTGTTAGAAGGTCTTTTCTATCAAGAGGGTACATATCCCTAACATTTAAAGCTGAGGATGGTGCATGTGTGGCATAACGTTCATAGGTAAGGAAGACCCGAGCTTGCTCTGCGCAACTGTGTAGTTTTGGAAGCTTACACTCTTTAGATGAAGAATAGTGCTTTGGAAATGAAGATGTCGTATGCTTGTGAGAGACCTATGTCTATGGTTGTGGTTGAGCCATCAACTCTCCCTAACCAAGATGTAGAGGAGTTGGAAGACGCACTCGCCAAGATAAAGCAAGAGAAGGATATGTCAGAAGAATGTTTCCATGCTTTGAGCCGAAAGCATGAGGAGTTGCAGCTTGAGGTTAAGGATAAGGATGCACTTATTGAGCTTCTTGAAGACTGAGTAATGAAGAGACAGAGAGAGCCAGAGGTTTCATCTTCCTCTAGTATGACTCAGCCTTCTGTTGCTTGGAAGAAGATTGTTGATTAGCTTGTCCTCGAGAAGACTCAGATGAAGACTTCTTATGAGTCAGAGATTCGATGCATCCGAAGGAAGTATGCGCCTGCGGCCCGATCTTCTGACATTGTTATTAGGGATCCTTAGGATGATTAGTCTCCTTTTCTCTTGTATTTGGTATTTTTGGTTTCTGAAATTGTACTCAGTGTAATCCTTCCAATTATATAAAGAAAAAAGATTTTATGGTCAATCAAATTGTGCAATTGTTATTATTATATATTTGCAAATAAAATAGTATGTTCTGTGAAAATAAAAATAAACAAGCATTTCATTTCATGCATCATTTGCATACAGGTTTCTCTTTCGACGTATGTCTTATTGGTTCTTCTTTTGTGCTTCAGCCAAGATGACTCATCGATATAATACTCGCGCCAATCATCCAAGGATCATGGAACGTCTATAGCAAGAGAACAGAGACTTGAAGGCCGAGATTGCCCGTCTGAATGCCATGATGGAATCAGTCCTAGCTGCTCAAAGTCAATCTTCTCCAATGCCTGCAACTCCTCCTCCTCAGAGGACTGTCATATTAGAGGTTGTTTCTTCAACTGTGTCTGCCGCTCATTTCGCTCCTGCCATGCCTGCCGGATTCCCATGGGGAATGCCACCCAACTTTGTACCTGAAGGTTTTGCACCTACTTTTGCTCCCATGTCGGCATCTAGCCCGGTCATGTCTGTTCCACCACCGATTGTTCACACTATGCCTCGTGTTGAGGACACCATCTATCATTCTGAGTCGTCTGAGGGCCCTGATGTTTATGAAAAGATGGATGAAATGAAAGATCAATTCCTTGAGCTGAGAAAGGAGTTGAAAACCCTGAGGGGAAAAGATTTGTTCGGTAAGAGTGTTGCGGAACTTTGCTTGGTTCCTAATGTCAAGATCCCGATGAAGTTCAAAGTCCCTGACTTTGAAAAGTATAAGGGGAATACTTGTCCACTCATTCATCTCGTCATGTATGCTAGAAAGATATCGACGCAAACTGATAATGATCAGTTATTGATTCATTATTTTTAAGACAATCTGACCAAGATTTTTCTCAAGACCCTGAGCTCATTTTACTATGAACGCATGATTTCCAGTTCCCCAGCGATTTTACCGAAATGGTAAACATGGGGATGAGGTTAGAAGAAGGCGTACGAGAGGGACGGTTGTCAAAAGAGGAGGTTTCATCTAGCAAGAAGTATGACAGTGGGTTTGCCAGAAAGAAAGAAGGCGAGATTAATGAAGTATCTGTTGGGAGACAGAGGAGGCCTCATGTTAGAAGGAATCCACAACCCCGTCAACACCATCATCAAGTATCATCTGTTATTCCAGTATTTTCAAACAATCAATCAATACCCGTTCAACAATAATGTCAACAACAGGCACAACAAAGAACAAACAACTACAACAACAACAATACCAACAATCATCCACAACAACAGAAATTCGAGAGGAAGAAGGTCTCTTTTGACCCGATTCCTATGTCTTATGCTGAATTGTATCCATCTTTTGTTCTCAAGAACCTTTTGCAACCGAGAAATCCTCTGCAGATTCCAGAACCACTTCCATGGTGGTACAAGCCAAAGCTTCATTGTGTCTTTCACCAAGGGCCTCCTGGCCATAATATTGAGAACTGTTATCCCCTGAAGTACGAAGTCCAGAAGTTGGTTAAAAGTGGGATGGTGTCCTTTGAGGACTGTGAACCGAATGTCAAAGCTAACCCATTACCTGCTCATGGTAACCCTTCTATTAACATGGTAGATGGCTATCCTGGGGAGTTCAAAGTATTTGATGTTCGTTTTATTAGAAGATCCTTGGTGACGATGCACAAGTATATATGTTTGGTGAGTGATTGTGAGCATGACCATGATGGTTGTGTAATTTGCAGTGTTAACCCCTGAGGTTGTGTGATTGTGAAGAGAGACATCCAAAGATTGATGGATGAAGGTATGATCCAGATTCTTCAGTCCCGTCACTTGGGTGACAATGTGAATGTCATAGTGCCAGTGTTCAATACACCAGAGAGAGTGGTGATTCAATTTTACAGCAGCAGCAGTAGTAACAATGTCAACAATAGATCAGTATCGCCGTTAATAATACGGTTAGCGGGTCTAGTCCCGTATGCATCCGATAAGGTTGTTCTATAATAGTATAATGCAACTATGATAGAGAATGGTCAAGAGGTTCCATTACCTGCGACCAGTTCTGTTGTGAGCATTGTTGATGTTACGAAGGTGACCCGTAGTGGTCGTGTTTTTGGGTCGGTGTTCCCAAAGAATGTAGAAAATGTATCTGCCAGTAAGATTGTTGAAGTGCCTGCAGTTGATCCGATTAGCGCTCCAAAGTGTTAGTCTGGTGAATCTAGCGGTTCGAAGCATAAAGATGATGATGAGGTACTCCGGTTGATTAAGAAGAGTGCGTTTAATATGGTGCAGCAGTTGCTCCAAACTCCTTCCAAGATTTCAGTGTTGTCTCTGCTTATGAATTATGAAGCGCACAGAGAAGCATTGCAAAAGGTATTGGAGCAAGCTTATGTGGAACATGATGTAACGGTTGATCAGTTTGATCATATTGTGGCTAACATCACTTCCTGCAAAAATTTGAGCTTCTGTGATGAGGGTAGAAATCACAATTTAGCGTTGCACATTTCAATGAACTGCAAGGAGGACACCCTGTCGAACGTTTTGGTTGATACCGGTTCTTCATTGAATGTTCTTCCCAAATCAACTCTTTCTATATTAACATATCCAGGAGCTCCAATGAGATATAGTGGCGTGATCGTCAAGGCATTTGATGGTTCTCGCAAGACCGTGATTGGTGAGGTGGACCTTCCTGTGAAGATAGGTTTGAGTGATTTCCAGATTACTTTCCAAGTAATGGATATCCACCCGGCCTATAGCTGCTTGTTAGGAAGACCATGGATACATGAGGCAGGAGCAGTGACGTCAACGCTACATTAGAAATTGAAGTTTGTCAAGAATGGAAAGCTTATTATCGTCGGTGAGGAGAAGGCTTTGTTGGTAAGCCACCTATCGTCTTTCTCTTATGTAGAAGGTGAGGATGAGGTTAGAACTCTGTTCCAAGCTCTATTTATTGTTGAGGAAAATAGAGTTGGGGCACCTATGTCCTCCTTCATAGACGCTCAGAAGATACTTGAAGATGGTATTTCAGATCGGTGGGGCCATATGATAGAGGTAACCGAGAACAAGAGTAGAGCCGGTTTGGGATTCCAATGAGGTTCATTTGAGATTAGAGATGAAGATGTGCAACCCAGTTTCCGTAGCAGAGGGTTCATTCATGGTAATGAACGACATTTAGCTGCCGTGATCAAAGGGGATGAAGATGAAGACTGCATCAATTTTGTGACGCATGGAAAAGCTTGCAACAATTGGACTGATGTTGATGTTCCTGTTATTATGTATCGCTCTAAGTAATTGCTTTTATTGTTTTTGAAAATCCTTCTCCTATGCCTAAGGAAGAAGTGAACATTGTTTGGGATTTTCAAATTTGATCATTAATAAAATTCAATTCAATTCATCCACATCTATGATGTTTTTTATTTTTTTGCTTTTTCTGAAAAATGGTAATCACAAAAAACATAATTAAAATATAATTGTCCATCTGCATAATATTTGGTTACCAAATCACTTCTCTAAAATCAGAATATCAAATCATTATGCAGGTTGGTTTCCAAACCCATTGAATACAATGATCCTACTCCTTCGCCAAACTTTGAATTCCCTGTGTTTGAAGTCAAGGAAGGAAGTGATGAAGAAGTATCTGATGAATTGTCTCGTCTACTTGAGCACGAGGAAAAAGCCATTCAACCATTCGAAGAGAAGATTGAGTTAGTCAACTTGGGTTGCGAGGATGATGTGAAGGAAATCAAGATTGGGTCTCGACTGTGTCTAGAAGTGAAGAAGAGGTTGATTGATCTTCTCCGAGAGTATTCAGATGTGTTTGCTTGGTCCTATCAAGACATGCCTGGGTTGGATTCTAAGATTGTGGAGCATAAATTGTCGTGGAAGCCAGAATGCCCACCAGTCAAGTAAAAGGTGAGGAGGACTCATCCTGACATGGCAGTAAAGATCAAAGAAGAAGTGCAAAATCAGATTGATGATCGTTTCCTTGTTTCCGCTGAGTATCCATAATGGGTGGCCAATATTGTGCCTGTTCCGAAGAAGGATGGAAAAGTCCGTATGTGCGTTGATTATTTGAATAAAGCCAGTCCAAAAGATGATTTCCCTCTGTCACACATTGATATGTTGGTAGACAATACAACTAAATTCAAAGTCTTTTCTTTTATGGACGGATTTTCCAGAAATAATCATATCAAGATGGCACCCGAGGATATGGAGAAGACCATATTCATTATACCCTATGGAACATTCTGTTATAGAGTGATGCCTTTCGGTCTAAAGAATGCTTGTGCAACTTACTAGATAGCAATGACTACTCTTTTCCATGATATGATGCATAAAGAGATCGAAGTCTGTGTTGATGATATGATTTCTAAATCCAGTGATGAAGAAGAACATGTTGAGAATTTGTTGAAGCTATTCCAGCGTTTGAGGAAGTATAAACTCCACATGAATCCCAATAAATGTACTTTTGGTGTTCGTTCTGGTAAGTTGTTGGGCTTTATTGTCAGTGAGAAGGGTATTGAAGTTGATCCTGCCAAGGTCAAAGCAATACAAGAGATGCATGCGCCCAAAACTGAGAAGCAAGTCAGAGGTTTTCCCGGCCGCTTGAATTATATCTCCAGATTCATTTCACACATGACTGCCACATGTGCGCCTATATTCAAGCTTCTTTGGAAAGATAAATCTTGTGATTGGACCGAAGACTTCCAGAAAGCTTTTGATAGTATCAAAGAATATCTACTCGAGCCTCCGACTTTGTCTCCGCCTGCCGAAGGAAAACCGTTGATCATGTATTTGGCTGTGCTTGAAGAGAGTATGGGTTGTGTTCTTGGTCAGCAAGGTGAGACTGGAAAGAACGAATATGCTACTTACTACCTCAGTAAGATGTTCACCAATTGTGAGACTTGGTATTTTTTTCTGGAGAAAACTTGTTGCGCATTGGCTTGGGCTGCTAAGCGTCTACGTCAATATATGTTGAATCATACCACTTGGTTGATATCCAAAATGGATCCAATCAAGTATATTTTTGAGAAGCCTGCTTTAACTGGGAGGATTTCCCGTTGGCACATGTTGTTATCAGAGTATGATATTGAATATCGATCTCAAAAAGCAATCAAAGGTAGTGTCTTGGCTGACTATTTGGCTCACCAACCGATTGAAGATTACCAGTCAGTACAGTATGATTTTCCTGATGAAGAGATCTTATACTTTAAAGTGAAAGATTGTGATGAACCATTGCTTGAAGAAGGGCTAGAACCTGGTTCCCGTTGGGGCATGATATTTGATGGAGCTGTTAATCAATATGGTAATGTCATTGGGGCAGTAATCATTACTCCTCACGGCATGCATTTTCCATTTACAACTAGATTGACTTTCAAGTGTACAAATAATATGGCTGAGTATGAAGCTTGCATTATGGGGCTTGAAGAGGCCATTGATCTCAGAATCAAGTATTTAGACGTATATGGAGATTCGACTTTGGTTGTGAATCAAATCAAAGGTGAATGGGAGACGAATCAACCCGGTTTGATACCATATAGAGATTATGCGAGGAGGATTTCAACTTTCTTTACAAAAGTTGAGTTTCATCATATCCCTTGAGATGAAAACCGGATGGCAGATGCTCTTGCAACATTGGCTTCAATGATTATGGTTAAGTATTGGAATGAAGTTCCCAATCCGATTGTGATGTGTCTTTATAGGCCGGCTCATGTGTTTGCTGTTGAAGAAGTCAAAGACGAAAAGCCATGGTATTTTGATATTAAATGTTTCCTCCAAAGTCAGATTTACCCGCCTGGGGCATCTGTGAAAGATAAGAAGAGTTTGAGAAGATTAATCGTCAATTTCTACCTGAATGGTGATGTAATGTACAAGAGAAACTTTGATATGGTTCTGCTCAGATGTGTGGATAGACACGAAGCAAACTTATTGATGACTGAAGTCCATGAAGGTTCCTTTGGCACTCATTCCAAGGGACATGCTATGGAAAAGAAGATGTTGTGAGCAGGTTACTATTGGCTGACAATGGAATCTGACTATTGCAAGTTTGTGAAGAAATGCCACAAGTGTCAAATCTATGCAGATAAGATTCACGTTCCTTCGAAACTATTAAACGTCATTTCCTTCCCATGTCCCTTATCCATGTGGGGAATCAATATGATTGGTATGATTGAGCTCAAAGCGTCAAATGGATATCGTTTCATTTGGGTGGCTATTGACTACTTCACAAAATTGGTTGAAGCGGCATCGTATGCGTATGTAACCAAGCAAGTTATTGTAAGGTTCATTGTTAGGGACCAATTATCACAACTTTTCATATATTTTTATTGGTCCCTTTTACCATTTTTTTATTGAATTACACACTTTTATCCTCACAATTTAGTAAATATGCAATTAAGTTATATTTGATTATGTTTTGAATAGTTATTTCACTTAGTTGTTAGTTTTGTAGAGTTTTTTGGACAAGAGAGCATTGGAATGCATAAGCATAATTTGGAAGGAGTTTGAATGGCAATTGTGGAAGCATTTGAAGAACAAAGCTTGGGAGAAATAGTTTAAAGGAAGCTTGCAAGGCAAAGAAGTTGGAATTGCTTCAGTTCGCGCCACGACCAAGCTTGGGGCCGCAAACCTTGCGAAAACAGCAAGCTTGTTATTTGGTTTGGGCCACTTTGTATGCTTTGCACCCAACTTAAGTGTGTTAGTTTTAGATCATTTTTAGAGTACTTTTCAGTTTTAGACCAAAATGAGACATTTAAGGAAAGGTTGAACTCTTTAAACACTTAATGGGAGAAAAGGAAAGATCATCATTCACAAGTTGGAGAAGAAAAACAGAGCTTATTTTTGTATTTCATTTTGCTGTCAAATATGATGATGAGGAGCTAAACCCCATTTTGTCAAGATTGGAGGTAGTAGCTATTCCTTATTGTTTATGTATTCTTATTGACTCTTGTATATGACAAAAGATTATTGATGTAAAGATTGATATTTTTGCCCTATGTTGAATATTCAGATTTGAGTTATTGTTGAGAAAGATTATTCAAGTCTTGACTTAAAAAATGCTTTCAAGTAGTGAATAAGTTGTAGAGATAGATTTATACACTACTCTTCTTTTGTTTCAAACATTAAAGATTGCTATATTAATAGTTAGGTAGAGAAATCATTTAACGATTAATATAGTGATTATCACAATCTCATTTAGAAATAAATGTTATTGAGAGAATACTTGAATATCATCAATAATTTTAAGTCCATATAATTGTCATTAAGGAAACATAAGGAATTTGGGTAGTGAACTCCAATCTTGCCAAGCCTTTTATATTTGATTAAAACTATTTTCATTGTCTTAGTGTATTTTACTAAAAAGATAAGTATTCAAACAAAACAACTTCGTTACATTTTAAACTTATAATAATTGGAATTATAGAACGGCGATAATAACAACCAATCTCTGTGGGTACGATATAAAAATATTTGCCGGAAATATACTTTTCAACATTCATCAAGAATCAAATTATATGTCGTTATGGTGTGCCAAGTAAGATCATTACTGATAATGGATCTAACTTGAATAATAATATGGTGGAAGCTCTTTGCAAAGACTTCAAGATTGCACATCATAATTCTTCTCCCTACAGACCTAAGATGAATGGGGATGTTGAAGCTGCAAATGAGAACATCAAGAGGATAATCCAGAAGATGGTTGTGACGTACAAGGATTGATATGAGATGCTCCCATTAGCTTTGCATGGGTATCGTACATCTATTCACACTTCAACAAGGGAGACCCCTTTCTCACTTGTTTATGGCATGGAAGTTGTACTCCCAGTAAAGATTGAGATCCCATCATTGCGTGTCTTGATGGTAGCCAAGTTGAACGAGGCTGAATGGTGTCAGACCAGGTATGATCAGTTGAATTTAATTGAAGAGAAGAGATTGAGTGTCATGTGTCATAGTCGGCTTTATCAACAGAGAATGAAGAAAGCTTTTGATAAGAAGGTCAGACCTCATGTGTTCAGAGAAGGCGACCTTGTACTCAAGAAGATTTTATCATTCAAACTAGATTCTAGGGGCAAATGGACTCCTAATTATGAAGGCCCATATGTTGTTAAGAGAGCCTTTTCAGGAGGTGCTTTGATTCTTACAACTATGGATGGTGAAGAGTTAACTTTTCCTGTGAATGCAGATACAGTCAAGAAATACTTCGCCTAAAAAGAAAAGAACAGATCGCTAAGTTGAAAACCCAGAAGGGCAGCTTAGGAAAAAATGAGTGTCTCGGTGGATTGAAACCTGAAAGGGCGATCCAGGAGCAATTTCAATTCGATCTCGAAATTGAAAGAACACTTCGAAAGCCCAATAGCAAAACACGAAGAAGAAGGAAACTAGCCGAAGAGAGGAACCGGAGAGAAGAAGTATCTACTTCTTCACTTGTTCAAATCGAAGAAGTGGGTGTAGAAACTTGTGAAGGAAACATGGCAGATGAAACTCCTACCGAAATGTTCGCAAATAGTCCAAGGCGGAATGCCCAATTTGCTCGTGGTGGAAGGAACACGGAGATGAAGACCGGAATCCTCCAACTCCTTTATGCAAATCCATTCACCGGAATGGACCATGAAGATCCGGATACCCATCTCATCAAATTCTATGAGATTGCGGGTTCTACGGGAATAGAGGAAGCGGGTGAAGAGGCATTATTCAAGAGAATGTTCCCACATTCCTTAGTGGGGAAAGAAAAAGAGAGGTATCTTGATCAAGCACCAAGAGTGATGACAAATTGGAATTTGTTAGAATAAAAGTTTCTAGAAAGATATTTTCCTCAATCCCGATTCATGGAAGCCAAAATGGCTATTGCGGTATTCACTCAAGGGAGCAATGAGTCTCTAAATGAGGCTTGGGAAAGATTTAAGTCAATGTTGAGAAAATGCAAAGGCCATGGTTTTGATGAACTCACTCAAATCCACATTTTTCTAAATGGGCTTCAATCGACTCACAAGACACTTTTGGATGCTACCGCGGGTGGTTCTCTTATGTCAAAGAATGCGGAAGAGGCGAAAGTCATTATTGACCGGATGGCACTCAATGATCGTCAAAGTCAACATGATCGTAGTCCTTCACAAAGGAAACCGGGAGTTCTTGAGTTAAATACCAATGATGATATTCTTGCCCAAAACAAGTTACTTTCTCAACAAGTGGAGTTGCTCACTCAACAAATGTCCAAATTTCCACAACAAATGAAGGAAATACAAGGATCTCAAGCTAGACATCAAGTAGCATGTTGTGAACTATGTCAAGGAGATCATCCAATCGGTTATTGCCCTCCTTTGGAAGAAGTGATTTATGTGAACATCCAAAATCAAGGTTATCAAAGGCAACCTCTACCCCACAACAACTCATATCAAAGGAACAACCAAGGCTATCAACCATCAAGGTTCAACAACCAAAATTTTCAGCAACAAAGTCCATACCAAAATCCAAATTCTCAAGGACAATAATCGCAAGGAGGAAGTTCAAAGCTAGAAGATACTCTCACACAATTCATGCAAGCCTCCATGGAAAACCAAAAGAGCAATGAGGAAGCTATCAAAAATTTGGAGAATCAAGTAGGCCAACTTGCGAAGCAATTGTCGAAACAACACGCGGGTTCTTCTTTCTCCGCCAATACTCAAACTAATCCAAAGGAGCATTATAAAGCAATTGTTACTAGAAGTGGTAAAGAGTTGACAAGTGGAAGAAGTGAGGAAATTATAGTAGAGAATGATATGGATGTTGTACCTGAAAATGAGGACGTGGAGTGTGAAAAGAAAAAAGAGGCAGAAACTGTTCAGTTCGCGCCGCGATCACCTTTCGCGCCGCGAAAAGAGCAGGAACAGAACAGCTCAGTAGCACAGCAGGTTGAAGTGGGTGTGAAGAAATAAGCAGAGCCGAGAAAAAAGAAGAAAGGAGACAAAGGAGTGAGTGACATTCCATCTCAACATCTACCTTACCCGCACGCACCATCAAAGAATGATAATGCTAGACACTATGCACGGTTTATGGATATATTTAAGCAACTTCAAATAAATATTCCATTTGCCGACGCATTAGAGCAAATGCCAAGGTATGCAAAGTTCATGAAGGATATTCTCACAAAGAAGAGGAGATATGTGGAAGACGAGACAATCTTGCTTGATGCATGTTGTAGCGCCATAATCCAAAAAACTCTCCCAAGGAAGGAATTCGATCTGGGCTGAGTTGTTTTACCGGTAACCATTGGAGGCACTTACATTGGCAATGGTTTGGTCGACTTGAGATCTAGCATCAATTTAATTCCCTCATCCATTGTTAAAAGATTGGGGAATGTTGAGATTAAATCTACAAGGATGACTTTACAACTAGCCGATAAGTCTACCACTTCACCATATGGAGTTGCTCAAGATATGCTAGTAAAGGTGGAAAAGTTCTTGTTTCCGGTAGATTTTGTGATAGTGGACATTGATGAGGATCGTGATGTTCCTCTAATTCTTGGAATACCATTCATGAAAACAGCCCAAATGATGATTGACATTGATGATGGACTCATGAAAGTAAGAGTGCAAGATGAAGAGGTAACTTTCAATCTTTTTGAAGCCATGAAGCATCCTAATGACAAGCATGATTCTTTCTAAATCGATGCCACCGAGGAGGAAATCGTGGAGGTTGCAAACCAAGTTCATTTTTCTAATCCGTTAGAGAGATCTCTTATCGGAGCTTACAATGTTTTAACCGAAAATGAAGAAAAAGAAATTGAAGCAATTTTGCATGAATTGGAATCTTGTGGAGAGATTGCTTCTCATGATGAGAAAAATGAGGACTTGGATGTGAAGAAGAAAGTGGAAGAGCCGAAGCTAGAGATGAAAATGCTACCTACACACTTGAAATATGTGTTCCTTGGTGATGATTGTACTAAACCGGTGATCATTAGCAATGCCTTGTCCACAAAAGAGGAGTATAAATTGATACAAGTGCTAAAAAAGAATGAAGGTGCAATAGGGTGGGTATTATCCGATTTAAAGGGTATTAGTCCGGCCTATTGTATGCATAAGATCATGATGGAAGAAAATTTTAAACCCGTTGCACAACCTCAAAGGCGCTTAAATCCATCGATGAAAGAAGTGGTGAGAAAAGAAGTTGTCAAACTCTTGGAGGCCGGAATGATTTATCATATCTCCGATAGTGAATGGGTGAGTCCGGTGCAAGTAGTTCCAAAGAAGGGTGGTATGACGGTTGTCAAAAATGATATAAATGAGTTGATTCCAACTAGAACGGTAACCGGATGGAGGATGTGCATTGACTATAGGAGGCTAAATCAAGCTACAAGGAAAGATCACTTCCCGCTACCTTTCATGGATCAAATGTTGGAAAGGTTGGCCGGTAAGAATTTCTATTGTTTCTGGGATGGTTATTCGGGTTACAACCAAATTTCGGTCAATCCGGCGGATCATGAGAAGACGACTTTTACATGTCCTTTCGGAATTCTTGCTTACCGAAGAATGCCTTTTGGATTGTGTAATGCACCGGCAACATTTCAACGGTGTATGCAAGCAATATTCTCGGATTTGATCGAAGAATGCATTGAGGTGTTTATGGATGACTTTTCCGTCTATGGGTCGTCTTTTGACTTGT
Source organism: Lathyrus oleraceus (assembly GCF_024323335.1). Lineage (NCBI taxonomy): Eukaryota > Viridiplantae > Streptophyta > Magnoliopsida > Fabales > Fabaceae > Lathyrus > Lathyrus oleraceus. Next base: position 270,917,924 of record NC_066579.1, on the reverse strand, counting down.
GCTTGAAAACTCTTGATGTGGTGTTTGAAAGATATGTGGAAACAAATCTAGTACTCAATTGGGAGAAATGCAATTTTATGGTCACCGCAGGTGTTGTTCTTGGTCCCAAAATCTCTTCCGAAGGGCTAGAAGTTGATAGAGCAAAGGTGGAAGTAATTGAAAAATTACCACCTCCAACAAACATCAAAGGAATAAGAAGCTTTCTTGGACATGCCAGATTTTATCGAAGATTCATCAAGGACTTCTCAAAGATAGCAAAGCCCTTGAGTAATTTGCTCAACAAAGGTACGCAATTTCTTTTCGATGAGTCGTGTCTAAAAGAATTCCTTGAGTTGAAAGAAAAGTTAGTCACCGCACCCATAATCGTCGCACCAAATTGGACACTTGACTTTGAACTTATATTTGATGCAAGCGATTATGCGGTTGGTGCGGTTTTGGGTCAAAGAAGAGCTAAATTTTTTCATGCCATCCACTATGCTACTAAAGTTTTAAATGAGGCGCAAGTCAATTATGCGACAACCGAAAAGGAGTTACTAGCTATAGTGTATGCATTGGAAAAGTTTAGAGCTGATTTGATCGGGTCCAAAGTTGTAGTTTACACCGACCATTCGGCGATCAAGTATTTGCTAACCTAGCCGGATTCCAAACAAAGATTAATTCGTTGGATTTTGTTATTACAAGAATTTGATTTGGAAATCCGGGATAAAAAAGGTTCCGAAAACTTGGTAGCAGATCATTTGTCCCGTTTGGTTAATGTGGAAATTACAAATAAAGAAGAAGAAGTAAGGGAAGAATTTCTGGACGAAAAGCTTTATGCGATTCAAGTGAGGCCTTGGTTTTCCGACTTTGCTAATTACAAGGCAACCGGTTTGACACCGGAAGACCTCACTAGTAATCAAAGAAAGAAATTCTTAGCGGATGCAAAGTACTATGTGTGGGATGACCCGTATTTGTTCAAAGTGGGTGTGGAGAGTATTTTAAGAAGGTGTGTAACACTTGAAGAGTCAAAAGACATCCTTTGGCATTGTCATAACTCTCCGTATGGAGGTTATTATACTGGTTGGCGAACAACCACTAAAGTCCTCCAAGCGGGATTTTATTGGCCGTCCGTGTTTAAAGACGCACATGAACACACAAAGAGTTGTGACACATGCCAACGAAGCGGATGGATAGGCAAACAAGATGAAATTCCCCTAACCAACATGTTGGAAGTAGAAGTTTTTGATTGTAGGGGTATTGATTTTGTTGGCCCATTCCCCTCTTCCTTCTCTAATGAGTATATCCTCGTAGCCGTTGACTATGTGTCAAAGTGGGTGGAAGCAATTGCTTCACCTAAGGCCAACTCCAAAACCGTGATAAATTTTTAAAGAAAAACATATTTTCACGTTTTGGTGTGCCTCGGGTATTGATAAGCGATGGGGGATCACATTTTTGCAATACACCTTTGGAAAAAGTTTTAGAACAATATGGTGTAAATCATAAGGTGACTACTCCTTACCATCCATAAGCAAGTGGTCAAACGGAAGTTTCTAAAAGAGAAGTGAAGAGGATCCTTGAAAAAACGGTTTCGAGTTCAAGAAAAGATTGGTCATCAAAATTGGATGAAACTTTGTGGGCGTATCGTACCGCCTACAAAGCTTCTATTGGATTAACTCCATTTCAGATGGTTTATGGGAAGACTTGTCATCTCCCGGTGGAAATGGAGCATAGAGCACTCTGGGCTCTTAAATTCTTGAACTTTGACTCCACTCTAGCTGGAGAGAAAAGAAAAGGACACCTCCATGAATTGGAGGGATCACGGAACAATGCTTACCATTCAAACAAACTTTACAAGGAGAAAGTGAAAGCATACCATGATGGAAAGGTTCGTCACAAAGAGTTCAAAGTTGGAAAAATGGTGCTGCTTTTCAATTCAACATTGAAGTTGTTTCCGGGTAAGTTAAAGTCCAAGTGGTTGGGACCGTTTGTTGTAAAGGAGGTGCGAAACTATGGAGCCATTGTGGTTGAGGACCCAAAGTCTTAAGAAAGTTGGACTGTGAATGGGAAGAGACTAAAAGTTTACCATAGTGGAGAAGTGAATCGAGATGTCTGTGTCATTTCGCTCGCCGGACCGTGAAATTTCATTGAACCGTTGAGCTCAAAACGACGTTAAACAAAGCGCTTGTTGGGAAGCAACCCAACTTCGTAAGCATGCATTTCAAATTTTGTTAATTCATTTGTTAAATTGATTCTGTTTTGGTTTTTCTGGTGAAAATGGAGTTCTGTCCAATGTCCAAACAATTTTTGAAAAATCCTTCAGTTCGCCCCGCGAACATCCTTCGCCTCGCGAACTAAATGGAAAATTTAAGTTGGCGCCGTGAACAAAGTTCGCCCTGCGAACTGAGCGTGGAAGACCCTTTTAAATTTTGTTTTGTGTTATTTCTATTTCCTTCATATTTTTCAACTTCACACTTCTCTTCATCACTTTCACTATCTCACTTCCAAATTCAAAATTAACCCTCCCCATTTCAAAAATCCCAAACTTTTTAGCAAGAATCAATTTAATCTCATTCTCTTAACAAAGGTATGTGTAATCTCTCTTCCTTTTCCTTCTTTATTTCTCATTAAGGTGAACTATGGTTTTGTTAGAAAATGATTTAATTGCTGAAACTCACCTTGCATGTGTATAGATGATTCGAATTAGGATTGGTTAAGGTTTTGTCGTATCATTGTTGATAAAAAAATTTAACAGAAGGAACCCTAGAGGCTGCTGAGTTTTTCTGGTTCGCAAGGTTCGCGCTGCGTATGGACAATCGCGCCGCGAACTGGAAAATCTTAGTCTCATTTTTTTATTATGGATGCTAACTTTAATCATGGCTATTGTATGGTTGTTTGTGATTTTATTACATATGTCAAAACATGCCAAAACAACGAGCTCCGGTCCTTCAAGATCTGTGTGAAGATTCACTAGTGAGGAGCACGAGGAAAGATTTGAAAAATTGATTAAGAGGACAATTCAACCAGAAAGATTCATTCGTTTGTCACCGGGTGGAAATTATAGGAAGCTGGTGACAAACTTTGAAAGGAGAAAGTGGAGCAAACTTTGTGAGCCAGGATCGGAGATCAACTACGACATTGTGCGTGAATTTTACGCCAATGCTCTGCAGTTGGAGGAGGGAGTAACATTTCATTACCAAACAAGGGTGAGGGGAAAGATCATCACCTTCAATAGGGACGCGATCAACGCCTATTTGGGTAATCCTCTCACTTTGGCGGATAACGGGCGGTGTGAATACCGTGCCAAAGAAATGGCCAATGATTGGGACCTTCCTACCGTGAGTTCTCATTTGTGCCTTGAGGGAAGGACATTTGATTTGAATGATCAGGGATTTCCGAAGTCGTGGAAGAGGGAGAGTCTTAATTTGGAAGCAAGGGTCTACTTGGTGCTTTTATTGAATAATATTCGACCACGGAGCCATAGCACCACCATTCCATTGGATGTCGGATGCCTCTTGTACTACATCATGATTGGTAAATCAGTAGATGTGGCATCCATCATTGCGGGGGAAATGCACAAAGTTGCGACTAGTGGAACCAAGTTCGGTGGGAAAGCCGGTGTTCTAACATATCCGGGGCTGATTATGGGACTTTTCCGAAAGGCAAATGTGCCTATTCCGGATGAGGTACACCTGTCTATTACCAGTGTAATTAATGATGCTTATTTGAACAGGTTCTGCCAAAGCCAAACGGATAGAGTTGAAGGAGCAGACACTTCTTCCTCTAGACCCCGAGACCGCAGTACGCCAGCTTTTGATCAGATGGCGTTCGCCACCTACTGCTGTGAGAATTTTGAGGCTTCTAGGAGGTCTCAATCATTCCTTTTTGATGCTATGCAGCAGTAGTTTCAGAATACCTTTCTTGCGCCCGAAGCCTGCACTTTTTTGTCCCAGGAGGAGTATGCTACTTTTTCTAATTGGCCTGAGGGCAGGCCCGCATTTATGGGGGGTGCAGGAGGTGGTGGTGCGACCCATGATGATGAGATGGAAGATGTCCTTGGATCCGTAGGTGGTGGACAGGGTGAGGAGGAGTGAAGACTTTTGTTTTGAGTAGTAGTAGATTTTTATTTTAAGTTTTTTTTTTATTATTATTGTTTTATGTTTTAATTATGATTGTACTTTTGGTGGCTCTTGTTTCACCATAAACTTTGGTTTGTTAATTGCATGGATCTTTTGTGAGTTTTAATTGTTTGTTGCAATGAACTTTGGTATGCCCCGTTTGTTTGTTTAAATTTTCTTATTCTTAAGTTAAGCTTGAAGGAACCAAGTAATGTTTGCAAGGAAGGAAGCGTATGACACTTCGAGTGGTGATGATAAGAATTGGTGTCGGCATTTCAAGGTACACTTTATCGCTTTCTAGACTTAACATGAATGGTTTGATGGTGTGTTGCAAATTTCATTTCATAAATTCCTTGAGATACATGTCATTTTTGAATCAAAGTAGAACTTAACCAATTGTGAGGTAGCTTTCCATTGTGCACTAAATGCGGGAGACCGAAAATTATTTCAATTCATTCTTATCATGCTAAATCATGCATTAATCTATTTTTGTGAAAATTGTGGAAATGATAGAGGCATTGTTTGTTATTGAGAAAAACCACTTGGCCAAATTTTTTTGAATCACCTAACCTTGTGAGGAGTGATCCTTAGTTAACCCCTTTGAGCTTGTTTTAGGATTCATTTGAATGATAAGTGTAAATTCTATTGAAAATTTTGCAAATAAATGAATCCTAATTTCTTTCGTTTCAATTGAACCTTCAACCGAGTTTGTTTGCAAATTTTGTCTTTCGCCTATGTCTAAGTAGGGAGCATTATTGAATAAATTTGGTCTTGAAATCTAAAGTTGGGGAGAGTAAATTAGAAGAGTTGATTAGAAACTTGGAAAAGTGATGTTTTAGAAAAGGTGAAAGTGTGAAGAGAAACAAGAGAAAAATAAGTCACTTTTGAAATTATGGAGCAAAGAAAAAGAAAAGAAAGAAAAAACAAAAAGAAAGCTCATGGTTGTGTGGATGTGAAAAATAAGAAAAGAAGAAAAATTGGGATCAAAAAGCGGAAATTGTTGTTGAGTTTGAATTTATAGGAATGCTCCCTTAGGATAGGCATTTTTGTTGAATTCTCTTAATCATATCCTTTCTTGTAACCCAAGCCACATTACAACCTTTAAAAGACCTCTTGATTCTCATTTTTCACATGATTTAGTATTTGCTTTGATGACCGCATGATTCGAGTTATTATTGATTTAATTGTTTGGATGAGTGAAAGAAAACCCTCATGTTTATTCATCATTATTATGATGTGTGTGTAAGTTTGATTCAATTTTGACATGTATTGCTTTGAATTCCTTGGTATGTTATTTGCACCCAACCATTGTTCTTATTCATGTTTTGTCTAGCAATGAGATAGGTGGATTGAGAAAGTTCCGTACACTTTTGAACCATTCGAATGTCATTGGTTAATCCTTGTTTCAATCTATTGTTTCATTACTTTGGTTGTTTTGGTGAAAACTTTTGTTTAAGGACAAACAAAATGATAAGTTGGGGAGAGTTGTTAGGGACCAATTATCACTACTTTTCATATATTTTTATTGGTCCATTTTACCATTTTTTTATTGAATTACACACTTTTATCCTCACAATTTATTAAATATGCAATTACGTTTAATTTGATTATGTTTTGAATAGTTATTTCACTTAGTTGTTAGTTTTGTAGAGTTTTTTGGACAAGAGAGCATTGGAATGCATAAGCATAATTTGGAAGGAGTTTGAATGGCAATTATGGAAGCATTTGAAGAACAAAGCTTGGGAGAAATAGTTTAAAGGAAGCTTGCAAGGCAAAGAAGTTGGAATTGCTTCAGTTCGCGCCGTGACCAAGCTTGGCGCCGCGAACCTTGCGAAAACAGCAAGCTTGTTATTTGGTTTGGGCCACTTTGTATGCTTTGCACCCAACTTAAGTGTGTTAGTTTTAGATCATTTTTAGAGTACTTTTCAGTTTTAGACCAAAATGAGACATTTAAGGAAAGGTTGAACTCTTTAAACACTTAATGGGAGAAAAGGAAAGATCATCATTCACAAGTTGGAGAAGAAAAACAGAGCTTATTTTTGTATTTCATTTTGCTGTCAAATATGATGATGAGGAGCTAAACCCCATTTTGTCAAGATTGGAGGTAGTAGCTATTCCTTATTGTTTATGTATTCCTACTGACTCTTGTATATGACAAAAGATTATTGATGTAAAGATTGATATTTTTGCCCTATGTTGAATATTCAGATTTGAGTTATTGTTGAGAAAGATTATTCAAGTCTTGACTTAAAATATGCTTTCAAGTAGTGAATAAGTTGTAGAGATAGATTTATACACTACTCTACTTTTGTATCAAACATTAAAGATTGCTATATTAATAGTTAGGTAGAGAAATTATTTAACTATTAATATAGTGATTATCACAATCTCATTTAGAAATAAATGTTATTGAGAGGATACTTGAATATCATCAATAATTTTAAGTCCATATAATTGTCATTAAGGAAACATAAGGAATTTGGGTAGTGAACTCCAATCTTTCCAAGCATTTTATATTTGATTAAAACTATTTTCATTGTCTTAGTGTATTTTACTCAAAAGATAAGTATTCAAACAAAACAACTTGGTTACATTTTAAACTTATAACAATTGGAATTATAGAACGGCGGTAATAACAACCAATCTCTGTGGATACGATATAAAAATATTTGCCGGAAATATACTTTTCAGCATTCATCAAGAATCAAATTATATGTCGTTATGGTGTGCCAAGTAAGATCATTACTGATAATGGATCTAACTTGAATAATAATATGGTGGAAGCTCTTTGCAAAGACTTCGAGATTGCACATCATAATTCTTCTCCCTACAGACCTAAGATGAATGGGGATGTTGAAGCTGCAAATGAGAACATCAAGAGGATAATCCAGAAGATGGTTGTGACGTACAAGGATTGGCATGAGATGCTCCCATTTGCTTTGCATGGGTATCGTACATCTATTCACACTTCAACAAGGGAGACCCCTTTCTCACTTGTTTATGGCATGGAAGTTGTACTCCCAGTAAAGATTGAGATCCCATCATTGCGTGTCTTGATGGTAGCCAAGTTGACCGAGGCTGAATGGTGTCAGACCAGGTATGATCAGCTGAATTTAATTGAAGAGAAGAGATTGACTGCCATGTGTCATAGTCGGCTCTATCAACAGAGAATGAAGAAAGCTTTTGATAAGAAGGTCAGACCTCGTTTGTTCAGAGAAGGCGACCTTGTGCTCAAGAAGATTTTATCATTCAAACTAGATACTAGGGGCAAATGGACTCCTAATTATGAAGGCCCATATGTTGTTAAGAGAGCCTTTTCAGGCGGTGCTTTGATTCTTACAACTATGGATGGTGAAGAGTTCACTCGTCCTGTGAATGCAGATGCAGTCAAGAAATACTTCGCCTAAAAAGAAAAGAATAAATCGCTAAGTTGAAAACCCGGAAGGGCAACTTAGGAAAAAATGAGCGTCTCGGTGGATTGAAACCTGAAAGGGCGATCCAGGCAATTAGAGACAAAAAACAGAAATAATTATCCCTATAAATTGAGTACCCCATCTTGGGGCAATTTATGCAAAAATTAGGGATTATGACAAGTAACTGCATCCTGCTGATCTTCAGTTTTGAAGACATTCTAGAGCAAATCCAATTCTGATTCATCATCTCCAACCGTCGCCAAGAGCCCAATGGATATCGAAAGTTGGTAGAAGGATTAATGATCATTGTATTCAATGTAGCCCTTTTCCATGTAAATTACCATTTTTCAACTTTTGTAAAGATCTATGGAGTCTTGTCATTTACAGACTACCATCCTATTAAATAAAGTTGAGCTTTTTATCCAATTGTTTCTACTCTTGTTTAATTCAGCCAAATAGATTTAAATTTGATTATGATCGTTTTTTGAAATTAAATTTTTAAAATCAAAATCATGTTTTCTTAAATATATAAAAGCCGTTATTTTAATAAATCGATATCATTTAAAAGAATATCAACAACGGTTTGAAGAGAGGTAAGCCCTAAATACGGAGTAGTATTGGTTCTCCCCGAGCAGTGGGCGTGACCCTTATTTCATCCCCGACAACATTTAAGTAACCGAGTTCTATTGGTTCCCCCAACCGAGTTTGTTGGCCTCCCTTGAGTTGTAGGTGTGTTATTTCGGCAGTTTGCACAGCTTCGACAGAACTTTGCTTCCCCGTAATCGTCAGAGTTACTCTTGATTTTGAGCAACTATTGTGTTAATCCCCTGCAGGGTTGTCTCCCATTTGATATGGTGTTGACCTAAAATTCCCCGCAAAGTTTGTAGCAGTTTCCTCAGCAGATCCTCTCCTTGTGCTTTACCCAGCCAGGATTAAGCCTTTGAGACGTTTGTTCATTTCTCTCCAGCAGTTGTTTCCCTTCTGGGAGGATTGGCTAAGGGTTGTATCGATGATTCAAATTAGTGACATTTGTATCCTTTGTGATTGTTTTGTTAGCATAATCGTCATATATACATATGCATATACATATAATTTCATATAATTTCATTTATTGCACTTTGTGATCCATTGTTCGTTTTGATCCTCTGCTATGGTGGTTTACTTTTTCCCCATGCAGATGTGGTTTGCCTGTCCTCTTTCAATTGTAGAGTGTCATCCCATTTAAGCAGAAAGACTTTAACCTTTCTCTTTCCCCACTGAGTTATTTCCTCGTGGATGATCATTATTTCAGTTTCCTCCCTAGTTGATTATTTGGATGGAACCTCTCCCCTTGAGTTACATCCTCATTGGGTTGAGTCTTTAATTGACTTTTCTTTCTAGTTTTTTCCTAGATAGATGCTTTTGGTCCCCTGAGAGCCTATTACCCAGTAACTGGTAATATTCTTCTCATGTTTGTCTCTTTTGTCCAATACTCGACAAAGGTAACCTTGTTCCCCCAGCGGATTCGTTTCTATGTCTCCCAGGAAGTATATCCTTGATATGTTCATCCTAAACGTTGACGAATATTTTCTTCCCTTGTTTGAGTCTATCCTTGATATGTTCATCCTAACCGGTAACAGATATTCTCTCCTTTTGGTATTCTACCCAGTAACCGATAGATGTAATCCCTATTTTTGTTCCCCAAATAGTTAATCCTTGATATGTTCATCTTAATCGGTGACGGATTTCCTTCTCTTTGTGGTCTTCTGCCCAATAACCGGTAGTTGTAAATCCTGCTTTTATCCTCTTTGTAGAGTTTATCCTTCATAAGTCCATCCTAACCGATGACGAATACTCTATTTTTGGTATTCTATCCAGTAAATGATAGATATAATTCTTATTTTCCCCCTCTGGATCTATCCTTGATATGTTCATCCTAACCGATGACAGATATTTTCTTTTCGGTATTCTATCCAGCATTCGATAGATGTAATTCCTACTTTTTTAGGCAGTTTATCCTTGATATGTTCATCCTAACCGGTGACGAATATCCTCCATAGAATCCCCAGGCAAGTCTATCTTTGATATGTTCATCCTAATCAGTGACGGATTGTCTTTCCTTTTTGAGTCTATCCTTGATATGTTCACTTTAACCAGTGACATATATTCTCTCTCTTTAGTCTTCTGCCAAGTAACCGGTAGTTGTAGATCCTATTTTTGGCTTTCCCCAGAAGCTTATTCTTACCCAGTAGCCGGTAATGAATACACTTCCTGGTTGCCTTCAGCGAGTCATCCTTGATATGTTTACCCTAACCGGTAATGGATGTCCTCTCTATCAGATTTTTGTTATCTCCTTACCCAGTAACCGGTAATGGATAATAGATATCTGCTCCTCCTGTGTTGAAGATCTTTTCTTCCCCAGTCGAGTTTGAGGGCGCTTTCCCTTAGTGGAATCGTTGTTTCCTGCTTGGTTCGAGTATTTCAGCTTTGTTCTGATTTACATGTTTCCCCTGTAGATGTTCCTTTTGTTCCCCAGCTGAGTCTTTCCATCGATTCATTTTTTGGAATCCCTCGAGTCCCCCAGCTGTTCTTAAGTCGTAGCCTGGCCTATGCACAACCCTTTTTCCCCAGAGTCTTTGTCTCCCCAGTGAGTTTTCCTTACAGAATGCATTATACTCCTGTGGACTTTCAGTCTATCCGGATTCTTTTTCTTTGTGGCAACATTTCCCCACAAAGATTATTTTAACATTCATTTCGTATGTATTATGAGGTATCTTAGGGACCATAATTTGTTTCTATGTGTTGTTATTTAAGCTCATTCTACTGAGTCTATGCAAAGATTTTAACCTTCATCTCCTCAGTTAGAACGTCCTTAAATAGGGCCAGCTGTAAGACCCCAATTTTGACCCTAAGATCCCTCATCATATGCATTAGCATTGGGGTCACACCTTGGCATCTTCCTTAACCCTTATTCATTAGGTTTGCATTGGGAGAGATCACCAAGCATCATGTGATTGTATCATACTTTGTATTTTATCATTTTTACTAACCAAAATACCAAAAATATGTCTTTGTATAAACTAACTCTTTTGTAGGTAGGGCATGTGCTCACCTTTGATCTATCAAGCTCACATCTAGGGTTTAAGACCCTTAATGCCAGGAGTTCAACCAAGATTTGGTTTACTATGGCTCTAAGCATCATATATGAATCCCCATGATCTTCACATGTTATTTTGATCAAGAAATCATCAAGAGTTTGGAGTTGGTTTGCCTTGGAAACCCTAATTCATCTAGGTATCTTGTGTAACTTCTTCAACAAGCCTCTTCACCAATTGATCAAATATTTCAAGGGATACTTAAAATTCCATCATCTTATGCATATACGACCCTCCATGAGTCCCAAAAGTTAAGAGAATGGCAAGCTAGCAGGTTGATTTATGGTGGTTGACCAGAGGAATTCATCTGATCAAAACTAGGGTTCCCTAGACCCTATCTCCTACATATTTTATCATATGAAAATGATACCAAAAGAAATGTTACTCTAAATGACATTACAAACAACTCTCATGTTGAGGTCTAGAGCTAGTTTTGCTTGGAAAGTCATTTTTATGGTGAAAGATTATAGGTAATTTTGTCTAAACCCTAATTTGGAAGTTAACTTCCCAAGGACATAACTTGCTCAATTTTTATGAGATGAAAGATTTACAAGTTTCACAATTAAATTCAAGATGTCTACTTCAACTTTGATGTTTGGAGAACGAGAAAATTCAACTTTTATATGCATTTGATATGAGGATACATTATAGGTCATTTTGGACCAATGCCATTGAACAAGTGATTTTCCCCAACTTCAAAAATGTATAACTCCATCATATTAAATCCAAATAAGGTCAAATATGTTACCATTTTGAAGGACTTTGAGATAGCTACAACTTTGATGAAGGAACATTTCTCATTTGAAGCTCACATAAAAATTTAGCCAAGGTGGAATAAGTGAACATATGGCTTGACACTTAGAATTTTTTTTGACATGTTTGATTTTCCCAACTTCCACCTCAAAATTCATCATGATCCATGCTTCAAATATAAAAGTGCTCAAAATTAAAGTTGTTTCTCCTGATCTAACCTTTCCAAAAAGTCTAATTTCGTCCCATTTGACCAAGATATGAGTGACCTGCATATGGCATGAACATTGGATCATCATTTGGCATAAGTGAGCTTGAAACTTTCATACACAATTGCATAGCTTTCCAACATGACTTCAGCAATGTTTGTACTCAATTATGGACCAGAAGGAGTGATTACACGGGCCTATTACACGCCCATGCACCCATGCAATGTACATTGCTATTTTTGGATCTTCATTTCAAGTGTGCAAATATCAATCCATATGGCTACAATTAGAACCCCTTGCCATCAGAATTAAGGACCCCGCGTGCTAGCTTTGATTCCCAACCTTCAAACCCTTTCATTCAAAGGATAATCTTGAGAATTTCCATTGCAAATTGAGTTTGAATCTCCATTGTTTTGAGATTCAAAACTCAAGAGTCATGTGCCTTTTGTTCATCCAATTCCACTCCATCAAGTGTCATGAGCAAGATCAATAGCAAGCAAGAGTAAGATCGACTGAATACAGACCTGTATTGAAGGTATTTTCCAGAAATTTTCATCTCTTCGATTCTCACTCAATTCTCCATAATTCTTCTTGATATCTGGTTTTCTGAATTCCTACCAATGTAGGCAACAAGATTGAGTTGCTTTGGGGTCAGATCGAAGCAACTCAGATCATACACCTCAAAATTCAACTCCCTGTATCTTCCAATATACTTGGCGTTAGGAGAAAGTGAGGCCAGATTCGAGCTCCTGAGCATTTTTACTTTAAACTCATGTCCTTCGTTTTAATTTTGGTGATGGTTGTTATCGCAGCCTAAAAAATATAGTATGCGAAAAAACAACCGGCGAGAAAGAAATGACAGAAGAGTCGCCACCGTGCGTTATTTATCCCTAAGGAGGGAAAGGAAATGCTCGAAGTAAACCTGGAGAAAGGAAAGGAAAAGACAAGGTCTCGCAACCAAATCTTGGGTTCGGGAGTCGATTATGCGAAGGGAAGGTATTAGCACCCCTACGCATCCGTAGTACTCTACGGGATCCACTCTTGTTGTTCTTGTCTAAAGGGTGTGGGTTTATCTAATGTACTTTTTACTGAAAGAGGGGTCAAAAGAAAATGACTCGCACGGATGTCGCATCCATTGCATACGTATCTCATCTGAATATGAGAATCAGAGTCTTCTTAGCTCGGCTACCTATGGGTTAAAGAGGAGTGTGCTCGCTAAGACATCACGTCTTATGCCTACGTATCTCATCTGGAATGAGAATCAGAGCAAGCCGTAGTTCGGCTAACTACGAGAACAAGGGTCTCGATTGCAACTAGGGCAAGAGAAAAGGAAAGTCTCGATCGCAACGAGGGCGAGAGAAAGGATCGCAACGAGGGCGAAAGCAAACAAGGATTAGTTGTTAGTTGTTAGTTGTTAGTTAAACTCGGCAAGACATCGCATCTTGTGCCTACGTATCTCATCTGAACATGAGAATTAGAGTTGTCGTAGTTCGGATACATAGGGATTGCCATATGAACATGGAATTACAAAGGAGGACACTAGTTGTGTCAAAGGAGAGTGGGCAATGTGTTCACGCCGTAGCAGCAGGTGTCGCAGCTCGCTGAATCGAGTCTTAGGCAGTTACCTCTTTTTAATAGGACGGATTGACATGCCACAGGATCGGAGACGCACGGAAGGTCTAAAAGAATGGGGAAGCTCTACCTTAGAGTTGTCATGCAATATGTACTTAAGTGTTAGGATTTACAAATGGGAATATCTACCTAATGTTAGCATGCAAATAATAAGGGAAATCTACCTATGTTATCATACAAAAGAATATGGGAATTCTACCTATGTTATCATATAAAAGAATAAGGGAATCCTACCTATGTTATCATACAAAAGGATATGGGAATCCTACCTATGTTATCATACAAAGGGTTCTATCTAATGGGTGCTACCTAATCGGAACAAGAATTGACGAGTGGAGCAAGGAGATGTGCTAGGGATAAGGGTAGATGGTGATGCATGAAGCAATCGACTTAAAAGGTTGATGGCGATGCATAAAGCAATCGACTTACAAGGTTGATGGCGATGCATAAAGAAATCGACTTACAAGGTTGATGGCGATGCATAAAGCAATCGACTTACAAGGTAAATGGATGAATACGTGCTGGTTCTGTTAAGTTTTGAAAAATGATTACTCGACGTTGAATCGAGGTTTTGATCTTATTTTGAAATGGTTAACGAATGTTCATTTTAATTCTTGTATTAACAAATGAATAAAGAATGAAAGAATAAATATTATACATTTCATGGGAGAGGGATACATTTGTTATGAATGGGGATTGTTCATGGCAATCAAACAAATAAGAATAAATGCCTCATACATCAGACAAGTAGGCAACAGTTATTAATTAGACATATAAGATATATAAACAAGTATATGATCAAGTCAAATAATCAAAGAATGAAATAATAAGACATTAAAAAATTTATGACAAGTATAAACATGTTAAACAATCAAACAATAGAATCATGGATGAAAGAAACAAGTGTAAAAATATCAGATGAAATCAGACAAGTGAAACTATGCACACAAAGAACAAATATATAATTTAATCGGGAAATGATGCAAGGATCAAATAAAATCAAGATGAAAGGCCTCTAATATGTGGCACATGAGATAAACAAGGGAAGATCGAAAGATCTCTTCAATTGCCCTAAGCAATCCCTATGTCAAACATCAAACATAGAAAAGTCAACCGAAAAGTCAAGTCAACTTAAAAAATATCAAATAAATAGTAAATTAATCACAAAAATTATGAAAATTAAACTAAGTTAGGTGGGGTCAGGACATCATCATCCCCAAAAATATTTCAAAAATAATGAAAATTGGTTATTGGATTAATTGAATCAAAACAAAGGTCAAACCAAAAGTCAAACAACAAGACTAGGTTAGAAATAAATCAAAAATAAATTGAAAATGGAAAATAAAAATTCAATAAAAGGTCAAGTTGACCATGAGACATTGGTCAACCATCATCCCAAAAATCAGAATCTAAAAATAATTTTAAGTTATGGAAATAAAATAAATGAAAAAAAGGTGTGTTAAAATGGCCTATTTGACACAAATAATTAAAATAAAATACTTGCATTAAATAAAAACGAAAATTAAAATTAAAATAAATTAAATGAAACATTTAAGAATGTAAAAAATATTTTTGGTATTTTTTATAAATGAATAAAATAATTTATTAATTTAAAATGAAAACAATAAAAATGAATTGAAAAATAAAACAAGTGAATTGGCATTGGGCTTCGAATGTGGGGGTGTTGGAAGCCAATGAAGCTGAGCCCGGCCCAAGAGCTACCAGCGTGACATTGCAGATGAAATATTCATTTAAGTGAGCTATGTCACATTCAGGCAATTGGTCATGGTCACTTAAAAATCACTAGAAGACAAAAGCGGATGAGTGGCTTGGATCGCGCATCACACACGCGATCGTGTGGCTCTGGACGCGACACGTCTACGTCCTTCTCATGCAGCGTGTTCCCAGCAACAACACAACATGCATCCACGAAAAAAAACATAACACAACCTCCCATCTTCTATTCCACTTTTCTCATTCTATGATACACCAAATGCTATGCAATAAAAAGCAAAGTTCGAGTTTGAAGCAAGAAGAACATCATGACATTTTGTTTTAGTAAAAATGGTGATTTAAACATGGTGAAATGTGGAAAGCAAGGTGGACATGTGAGCACAAGTGTGAGCAAAAAAATTAATATTTACAAAACTTAACAAAACAAACAACCATATGGTTAGCAATGTACACAAGCATGACACAAAGTATGAGCATGGCAAAATAGCATGATGATGAGCATGGTGATGGCATGAGAAAAAAAGAAAAAAAAGTAGCAAGCATCATGTAATGGTGAGCATAAGAAACTACATATGTCCATGGAAGAAGAAGTAGGAAGCTTACCTAGTGGAGGCAAAGTCCAATGCCTCTTGGTATTGAGGGAATGGAGGAAGAAGGAAAGTGCTCTTGATGCTTCAATACTTGTGAAATGGAAGAGGAAAGAAAATGGATCTTGAACCTTCCTTGCTAGCTCACTCTTACTTTGCTTGAAAAATGCAGCCACCCTTCAGATTAGGGTTTCCTTGGTTTATGTATGTTGGTTTCAAATGTCCTTAATGGGCTTTAGTTCACTTTGCTTTGGTTGTGTGCACTTGAAACAAAGTTGGCAAGGTGAGGTGGTATTAGGAAATGACCTATTTTGGCATGGTTTAAGTGAGTTGAACAAAAAGTACATGAACAAATGAGGAAAAGCATGTGGCTGGTCGAATTTGTGGTCTGGCTGCAGCAAGGCATGGCTTGAAAATAAGTTCAAATGAGTGACTTTTGGACCATGTATCTTGATGATTGTGTGACCAAATGGAAAGGTAATGAAAGCAGTAGCAAGAAGGTACGGAACTTAGCATTTTCCATGTTGAACATATCTTCAAATGATGAATGGAAAGGGATGGAAAATAGCCATGAAGTTCAAGTTTCCAGGCTGCCAAAACAGTTGGGCCAGTTTGGCATAAGTGTTGTCCAAAAGTTTAGTTCATGATGCCAACTTTAGATGAATGCATCTCTCCAACCAATAATCCAAATGAGGTGATTCCAAAAGGACGTGGAAGAGGGCATAACAAGGTACAAATGTCATGAAGAAAGTGTTTCCATAAGATGCCTTGAAGTGCAAGAAATCTGGCCCATAAGTCTTGACAATTTTTGCAATTTTTGGACTTGGAAAATTTTCTAAGTGTCTTAAAATAAAGTCCTACTTTGACCAAGCATAACTTTCTCAATTTTAATCCAAATGAAACAAACCATATGTCTCTAGAAAGCTTGGAATAAGAGGAACAACTTTCATGTTGGATAAATTTTCAAATGGAGATTGAATCTTGGTGGAAAATTGGCTTAAAGTGGATGCAAAAACCATAAAAACTTGCCTTAAATGGAAAGTCAAACATTTCCATATTTAGTAACTTTTCCAACTCTTGATTAAATGGTGAATCCATGATCCAATCTTGGTCAAATTTCACATGTGGGCTTCCATGGATATGAATTTTGAGATTCCACTTTCAAAATGTCGGGAGTTGACTTTTCTAGCCCCACAGTTGACTTTTCCCAATCTGTCTGATTTCCGATTCTATTGATCAATTGAAGCACCTCTGGCTCAAATAAAGAGCTGATTTTTTGCATGTAGATCCTAGTGGACATGTGGAGGGCCATGTAAATAAGTTTCACTCAAGGAATCAGAAATAAACTGATTTTATACCAAACCCTAGTTTTAGGGCAAAAATGACTAGGATCTGATTGCACTGATTGCCAATGGATCTTCTTAGGCCAAGATGCCTCTATAATCACGACATGAATGAACCCCTTCACTTCCAACAAAACCTTGCCTGTTGCAGGTAGCCATTAAACCCTGATTTTTTGATTAAATCCATATGCACACTCTGTGAGCTCTGAATCTTCCACTGATGAACTGAGGACCATAATAAGACATATGGAACCCCTTGAGACCCTTGAGACTTGTATATTTGGAGAATGAAATTCAATTCTCAGTCTTTCTCTATGTAGGCTCCTTCTGTTAATGAGTGATCAATAAAACCCTGATTTCCCAAGTCACTGATGTAGTATGCAATGAGTATGACCTAGTATGATGCTAATGCAATGTGAAACACAATCTCATGCCTCCAAGAAAAATGAAGGGTAAAGTTTGGGGTATTACAGCTGCCCCTATTCAATCAACTGGAGACCTGAAAGGGAGATAGCAGCGGCTTTCGCACTTTCGAGGTATCAAGGGATTGAATACAATAAAAAACCCGAAAATTTACACTGAAGTGAGGTGAAGTAACAATGCCTGTCAGAATCGGCAAAGAAGTGGTTTTGAACAAGAATCCGTCTGGTACGGTGAGAATCAGTCTGAGTACCGAAAGAGAATGTAAATCTGAATATCGAAATACATGGTCACAGAGAAATAACCTATGTCCTGAGTGTCGCTCATCAGTTTGAATACTAGAAATGACTTCGATCTGATCATCGGGAGGTATGAGATTATTAATATCGGTCTGAACACCGAGAGGCTGGCCTGAATACCACAAGTTGCATCGACCTGAACGTCGGAAACTTTTTCGATCTGAATATCGGAAAACTGGCCTGAATGCCACAAGTTGCATCGACCTGAACGTTGGAAACTTCTTCGATCTGAATATCGGAAAACTGGCCTGAATGTGGGAAACTTCTTCGATCTGAATATCGGAAAACTGGCCTGAATGCCACAAGTTGCATCGACCTGAATGTCGGAAACTTCTTCGATCTGAATATCGGAAAACTTTCATGCCTGTCAGCATCGGCAAAAATAGGGAAAATGATAATTGAGGCGGCACGTGGGCCAACGATCCCTGCTGGGGATAATAAGTCATGAACAACCTTCAGTCTGAGCACTGGAAACAAACTTCTGGCTTATCACTTGGGATACCGAGAATGTTTTATGCTTACATGCGTATGTTTGAATTTTGCGATGGCGTAATGCTCCATGAAAATGGAAATGCTACGCGATTTGGGAGGATGCAATGCAATATGATTTTATATGCAGGGATGCGAAATGCGGGGGAGAATGCCGAGCCGAAGCAAGGAATTCTGTTGGGGAAATGATCACAATTTTCTGGACCCTGGCAAGGCTGTTGGAGATGCACAACACAAAGGGCTATGTGGGAAAATGACCCGCCACACGGTGTTCTAGCAATGACGAAATACCGAGACTCTGACTGGGGAGAGAACGGCGCTGAAAACCTGTTGTTAGGGAAATCGATAGTGGTTCTGGCAACCATAATCTACGAGAGATGACTCGGCAGGGGGGAGCAAACACCGATACGGTACCGAGGTTATGCTTCCAGGAAAGAGATCATCGATCTGGGATTGAAATCATCGATCTGGGATCAAACTCTGAGGAGCAGCTGCTTCTGCTGGGAAGATACAGTCTAGCACCGTCAACTCCGCTGGGGAGTGTATAGTCTGACACACATGCTTAGGAAATGCCCCGAGGGTATCTGTTCTGAATAGATGATCCAAAGCACTTAAAATTCACAGCAATTTTAAATGTTTATTAAGCATGTACCTGTAAAGCCCTTATGTGTCATGATGCAATGTTTATCAAAAATTCGGACGTCATTTTTGCAAACAAAACAGTAAAATGGAAATGAAAACAGAGATATACTGAATAACATGATTTTATTGATAGGATGGCCTCTGAATAGGCATTTACATCAGGATGCAATCCCTGGAAAGAGGTAATCGCAAAGCAGAAATTAATCTAATGGCAATGCGAAATGGATTTCTACTGGGTTCCAATTCTGCTATGGCTTGCCCGTCTCCAAGATCCTCCAGATGATCAGCCTTCTGGAAAGGTGATTGGACTGTTTCCTACCTTTTGGAAGTTTCCAGTCATCGACATGAGATGAGATTCATAACTAACTCAGAACACAGTCATTCGCTTAATCCCTAACTTTTGCCTGGATCGCCCTTTTCGGGTTTTCAATCTACCGGGATACCCATTTTTGCCTAAGTTGCCTTTTCAGGTTTTCAACTTACCGGGTGTACGATCTTTTCATTTTTAATCCCTAATTTTTGCCCGAACCTTTTCATTTTCTTGGTTCGTCAGGATGCCCATTTTTTCCTGGACTATTCTTTTTACTGTCCAGCGGGTCTATTTTATGCGAAGTATTTTTTAACTGCGTCTGAGTTTACCGGGGAAGTGAAGTCTTCACCATCCATCGTTGCAAGCATTAAGGCCCCACCATCGAAAACCCATGTGATAATATATGGTCCGTCATAGTTAGGAGTCCACTTGCCCCTGTGATCTGTTTGAGGAGGAAGGATCCTTTTCAACACTAAATCTCCGACTCGGAAGCATCGAGGACGCACTTTCTGATCAAAGGCTCTCTTCATCCGACTCTGATACAACTTCCCATGACAAATGGCTGCCATTCGCTTCTCTTCGATAAGACTCAACTCATTGAACCTTGTCCGAATCCATTCAGCTTCATTTAACTTGACATCCAACAGAACTCTTAGAGAAGGAATCTCCACTTCAACAGGTAGGACTGCTTCCATACCATACACAAGGGAGTAAGGGGTCGCCCCGATCGACGTACGTACTGAAGTGCGGTACCCATGCAAGGCGAAGGGTAACATCTCGTGCCAATCTCTGTACGTAACGACCATCTTCTGCACAATCTTCTTTATGTGGGCGCATGGTTCCACCGAATCACCTTGATCATGGGCGCATAACATCGATCCTGGGCGCATGGTTCCACCGAATCACCTTGATCATGGAGGATAGAGTAGCAAGAGCATCTGCCATCTGATTCTCATCACGAGGTATATGATACAACTTTACTGTCGTGAAGAAAGTCAACAGCCTTCTCGTGTAATCTCTGTAAGGGACCAGATTGGGCTGGAGAGTGTTCCAATCACCATTCACTTGATTGATCACTAGAGCTGAATCTCCGAAGATGTCCAGAGTCTTGATTCTCAAATCAATGGCTTGCTCAATACCAAAGATACAGGCCTCGTACTCAGCTTCATTATTCGTGCACTCAAAAGTCAGACGAGCGGTAAAAGGCATGTGGGCACCTTTCGGAGTAGTAATGACAGCGCCAATCCCACTTCCTTTGGTATTGACGGCCCCATCAAACGTTAAACTCCACTTTTCATCTGGATCAGGTCCCTCCTCAACAACTGGCTCTTCACAGTCTTTCATCTTGAGGAACATGATGTCTTCTTCTGGAAAATCAAACTTCATCGGCTCGTAATCATCAATTGGCTGCTGAGCAAGATAGTCTGACAGAATACTCCCTTTGATGGCTTTCTCGGATGTATACTGGATATCATACTCTGTCAGTACCATTTGCCAACGAGCCACCCTTCCGGTGAGAGCTGGCTTCTCGAATATGTATTTGACTAGATCCATCTTGGAGATTAGTAAGGTTGTGTGAGACAACATGTATTGTCTCAATCGCTTAGCAGCCCATGCAAGTGCACAACATGTCTTCTCAAACATTGAGTATCTCGACTCGCAATCTGTGAACTTCTTACTCAAGTAGTAGATGGCATGCTCTTTCCTACCTGTCTCGTCGTGTTAACCGAGAACACAACCCATAGAATTGTCAAGTACTGTCAAGTACATAATCAGCGGTTTCCCTGGGACTAGAGGCATGAGGATAAGGGGGTTCTGCAAATACTCTTTTATTTTTTCAAAAGCCCTTTGACAATCGTTATTCCACCTGATAGCCTGATCTTTCCTCAGCAATTTGAAAATTGGCTCACACGTGGCTGTTAGGTGAGAGATGAACCTTGCAATGTAGTTCAACCTCCCTAAGAAACCACGGACTTGCTTCTCTGTTCTTGGCTCAGGCATTTCCTGTATTGCTTTCACTTTGTCAGGATCCACCTCAATCCCTTTTCCGCTAACAATAAAACCTAGCAATTTTCCAGATCTCACCCCGAAAATGCACTTGTTCGGATTAAGCCTCAGCTTGAATTTTCGTAAACGCTCAAACAGTTTCTGCAGATTCACCAGATGTTCTTCTTCTATCTGAGATTTGGCAATCATATCGTCCACATAAACCTCGATTTCATGATGAATCATATCATGGAATAGACTCACCATGGCTCGTTGATATGTTGCCCCAACGTTTTTCAGGCCAAACGGCATCACCTTGTAGCAGAAGGTGCCCCATGGGGTTATGAAAGTTGTCTTCTCCATGTCTTCTGGTGCCATCTTGATTTGGTTATAGCCAGAAAAACCATCCATGAAGGAGAATACCGAGAACTGAGCTGTGTTATCCACCAAAACGTCGATGTGAGGTAATGGGAAATCATCTTTAGGACTGACTCTGTTCAGATCCCGGTAGTCGACACACATCCGTACCTTTCCATCCTTCTTAGGTACTGGAACGATATTTGCGACCCATGGCGGATAATTGGTAACCGCTAGAAACCCTGCATCCAACTGTTTTTGCACTTCTTCCTTTATCTTGACAGCCATCTCTGGTCTTGTTCTTCTGAGCTTCTGCTTGACCGGAGGACAACCCTCTTTGAGAGGTAAACGGTGTACCACAATGTTTGTGTCAAGCCCTGACATATCTTGACAAGACCAAGCGAAGACGTCAACATACTCTTGCAACAGTTCAATCAACCCCTTCTTCACATCGTCTTCCAAAGCAGCCCCTATCTTGATTTCTCTCTTGGTGTCCTCGGTGCCGAGATTAATCACTTCAGTAGACTCTTGATACGGTTGAATGACCCTTTCTTCCTGTTTAAGGAACCTGGCAAGTTCTTCAGGGAGTTCACAGGCTTCATCACCCTCTTCTTCAGCTTGGAAGATTGGATTTTCGAAGTCGAAGCGAGCCATAGCAGAACCATTATCAATAGGATCCGGTGATGTGCATCTGCATGAGTGATGGTATGTGCTTATGAGTGTGGACAGTGAGTGAAAACTAAACAAAACATTGCCAAATATTTTTATTCTTTTGAAATTTTGAAAACTGCAAAAATAGAAAGACAGTGAACAAAATATTTGAATGCAAAAGACGTCCTTCATTTATGATAAACAATGCAGGTATTCACATAGATGAGCCCTACAATGAGTCATTACGCCCTGGGCGGAACATAAGACTTGGACATGCATGAATAAACAAAGAAAAATTACTCCTCTAGAAGAGTGACTTGGACAATCTCTTCAGAAGACCAATTGTTGATGACTTCACCCGGGATCCTCGGACGCACCCAGTTGTCGATGTCGCAACCACTATCCCCATTTTCATCGTTGATCACAGAAATCTGGCCATATTGGATGACGCCAGCACTGGAGAAAGTAATCGGCCCCTGACGAGTCTGAAGTGTTGAAGTTGTAGAAGTCAGCGCTGGTTGATACCCAATCCCGAACTTGTCGTCTTTCATTGGTAACTCCAACAGACGCCCCCAACCGGGAGCAACACCGGAACCCACCAAGGCTTGTGCCTGCTTGAAGGATGAGATAGAGGCACCTGCTTTAACCTCTTCCACCGGAGCTGCATCCTTGATCTGAACTGACTCAAAGGCCTGACACAGGGTCTCATGAATTTCACCTTCTACTTCTACATACTTGAAAGTAGACAGGTTACTTACCAGGATGTCCTCCTCACCACAGACGGTGATAATTCTTCCATTGACTGGGAACTTGATCTTCTGATGCAGTGTTGAGGAGACCGCCCCAGCATTGTGGATCCAAGGACGACCCAGAAGACAACTGTACGAGGGACTGATATCCATCACATAGAATACGGTGTTGAAAGTTTGTGATCCAATCTAAATTGGAAATTCTACCTCTCCAAACACCGACCTCTTAGAACCATCGAAGGCTCTCACCATGAGATCGGAAGGTTTCAAGATCAAACCTTCTACTTCTAACCTTGACAGGGCTCTCTTGGGTAGCACATTGAGGGAGGAGCCTGTATCCACCAGAACATGTGACATCACAGTGTCTTTGCATTCCATTGAGATATGCAAAGCCTTGTTATGATTGCGTCCAGCTGGTGTTAAGTCAGAATCAATAAAACCTAACCCGTTGCTTGCATGAACATTTGCAATGATCCCTTCTAGTTGGTTTACTGAGATCTCCTGAGGCACATATGCAGCATTAAGGACCTTCATAAGTGCCTCCCTGTGTGCCTCTGAACACAACAGGAGTGAGAGAATGGATATCTTAGACGGCGTCTGAATCAACTGATCAACTACTTTGTAGTCGCTTTTCTTTATAATTCTTAAGAGCTCGTCCACATCATTCGAGAAAGTAAGCTCTGAGCCAGCCTGGGGTGCAGAGGTACCCTCATTCACAACTTGTTTGCCTTTGTCCTTAGCTGCGGCATCAGCACTATTATTTTGGGTAATGGGTGGCGAGAATAGTCTGCCACTTCTGGTGAATCGCCCGATTCCACCAGCATTGTCCACTGCGGGACCTTCAACTTCAAGTTCAGGCTTCTGACCCTCTTCTACTTTCAGTGGCTGTTCCACCCCATGATCGTGCGTGTATACACTCCCCCCATAATGCCACGGAATGGCCCTTTCACTGGTGAAAGGTAAAGGACCAGGGGTTGTGATGGTCATAGTAGATGGTCGCACTGGTGGCACTGGTTGTGCTTCTGGCACACTGATCTGATTAGTTGGGTAGAAAATGGTGATAGTAGCGACATCATAGTCATACTCAGAAGTCTCATTCATTGAAACATAAACATCCGAAACATCGGAATCAAGTTCAGTTACATCATAATCAAACACATTGTTTGGGATATCAGCAACAACATTTGAAAAATTAAATACATCAATGGGAATTACACAATCAGCAGGAACAACATCTGTGAATTCTTCAACAGCATATTCAAACACCTCTTCAACTACCCCTTCAGCAAACTCTCTGACAGACAAGTCTTCAACTTGGAGGATACCATTGTCAAGCAAGACCTGGATACCCTGCTGCAGCTTCAAGCAACCCTTGCCCCGTGTAGCGCAATCCAAACAATCCTTCCCACAACCGGGGAAAACATCGGCCTTCAGCAAGCATTCCTTAATTTTCCAACAACGGAGTCTTCAACTTCAACACATCCTTAACGGACTTGGCTTCTTCTTCCAGCATATTAACGTTTGCACCACCATGCTATGGCATGGGATTGTTGACGACATTAGGAGCCGGTGCAAGGTTGATAGCTTTTGAATCTATGAGGTCCTGAACTACGTGCTTAAAAGCTTTGCAGTTTTCAATATTATGGCCAGGTGCCCCAGAGTGGAAGCTACACCTAGCATTGGCATCATAACCAACCGGAAGTCTACCAACAGGAGGAGCCAGAGTGCGTAACTGCACAAGTTGTAGTTGTTGAAGACTAGAAAGTAGCTGAGCATACGACATTGGAAGGGTGTCGAAACGCCGGTCCATCATCCTCTGCCTCTGTTGATAGGCGGGTCTGTTACCTGGTTGTTGTTGTTGTTGTTGATACTGAGTTTGCTGACGTTGTGGCTGTTGTTGTTGTAGTGGTGCTGCAGCCAGAATAGTCACAGCTGCAACATACGGTTGCTGATGATAGTTTTGAAAGTTATTCCTCCGGTTATCCCTGTTTTGATATGAAGACACAGAATTCACACCCCCCTCCCTCTGCTTCTGTCCTCCCATAAATGGCTTCTTTACTCCTGATGAAGATCCACCTCCATTGTGGCTCTTGTAGGTCTTTAGGTAATTCTCCACCCTCTCTCCAGTAGAGACCACATCAGCAAAGTTGGAGGCATTGCACCCCACCAGACGCTCCAGGTAAGGTCCAGGCAGCGTATTCATGAACATGTTGGCCATTTCCTTTTCCAACATGGGAGGCTGAACACGGGAAGCTGTCTCCCTCCAGCGTTGAGCGTATTCCCTGAAGCACTCATTGCTTTTAAGAGATAGATTCTGAAGTTGAGTTCTGTCC
Source organism: Lathyrus oleraceus (assembly GCF_024323335.1). Classification (NCBI taxonomy): domain Eukaryota; kingdom Viridiplantae; phylum Streptophyta; class Magnoliopsida; order Fabales; family Fabaceae; genus Lathyrus; species Lathyrus oleraceus. Next base: position 270,892,792 of record NC_066579.1, on the reverse strand, counting down.
GGAGCCATGTCTGCATTATACTGGTACTGCTTCACGAAAGCCTCCGCCAAATCCCTCCAGCAACGGATGTGGGCTCTATCCAGCCTCATGTACCATTCCAAGGATGCCCCAGCTAGGTTGTCCTGGAAGAAGTACATAAGTAGCTTCCCGTCATCAGAGTATGCAACCATTTTACGAAAATAGGCTTGCACGTGAGTTTTGGGGCAAGAGCTACCATTGTATTTGTCAAAGACTGGGACTTTGAACTTCGGTGGGACCCTCACGCCTGGGACCAATCCCAAGTCAGAAACATCTACCCCCAGTGGGTTTTGTCCTTCCACCGCCTTCAGCCTCTCCTCTAATCTCCTGAACATGGGATCCATGCCATGGCCCATGCCAAAGTCTTTCGGCAGCAAGAACTGATCATCTTGATCATCGTGAATGGGTTGTTGATCAGGGTTGTTACGTGGGATCGGGATAGGCCCCGGTCCATTAACCTCTCCAATTGGAGGATCAGTCACAGCCTCTGGTTGAGTGGTTGCGGGATTCCTTTGCATCATTTGTATAATCTCTTGCTGTCCTTGAGCTACTCCCTGAACCACATCCATGAATTGGTTCATGCGGACCCTCATCTCGGCAAGTTCTACTTGTAGACCTTCCATCGCTTTCTGCTGGTTTCTGCGGGTACCGTACCGGTGAATTCCTGAATCAGCTATCCTGCTAATGGAACACCAAATAATATGAGAACACCGCAGTGACACCTGTTATGCAAGGTATGCAAATGAATATGTTAATGCAATGACATGTTTATCGATTCCAAAGGGTATTCTACCCCCTTGATTCCAGTCTCACATCAGGTGAATAGTGCAAGAAGACCGAGTCATGGATAAACTTCTGAGATCAAGATGCAATAAAGGGAAACCATCATACAAACAAGTTCAAGGAAAGGGGCCTTAGCCAAAAATACATCAAAAGAGGATCTCCACAACAAGCTTGTGGATCATCACTACACAAAAACAAAGCAATAAGTAAAGGGAGGAGCAATAATCAGGACTCAGCCTCCTGTGTACAAACCATAAGGACTGCTCCTCACTTCAGCCAGCAATGCTACCGTGTCAGGATGATCTGGGAATTCTATCAAACGCCGGATAAGCAGATTCCTCTGGTGAATAACTCCATCCAACTCGTTGATGTGCTCTCTGTAGTAATTCCCATCATCTTCTCCGAATACCTCTTCAAGTCTGGATTTCTTCAAACCTGCCAGCACCTTGAGTTCTTCAATCTGTCCTCGAGCCTCATTGAGTTGATCTGTGATGTAGCCATTAGTAGAACGGGCGCACAGAAGCTCATTGTTCTTCTCCTTCAGCAAAGTCTTCAATTTCTCCATCTGACCAGTCAGTTCGGCCACCATCTCCTCCTCCTTTGCCTTCCGAGAAGTTGAAAATGCATCCCATTGCTCTTGCCACCCAGCTAATTTACCATGTGCATCCATTAACTGTTGCTTGACTCGCCTCAACTCAGAACTGGATGATCCCAAGGCCTTGTCTGTTTTCCTGAAGAAGTCCACCTCCACAGCTAATTTCCTCTCTGCTTCCTCTTGCAATCTGACGGCTTCTCCCTTCTGATATTCTGCCTCATGGAATTGATGCATATAGTCTTGCAACTTCACACTTAACTCCGAGTTTTCAGTTTGAAGCTCCTCCATGGCTTTCTTCAATTTGTCATACTCCTCTCGGCTCACCATTGTTGACTGCTCAGGAGTAGATGGATACAAAGGTTCTTCAATAGGATACGGCAGACCAAACTCTTCGACTCTTCCTTGAAGCCACTCTTCATACTGAGGGTAAGTTCTACAATCTCCTTTTCCAAGCATAATTCTTCCTCTCTTGATCACCTTGAGCCAGGCCTCTGCTGCCTTACGGGATACAGTAAAATCAGGCGAAGAATGGAAAAACAGAGATTCTTCCACATCCTTTTCCAAAGGCGGAGTTCTTAAAGCATATCCAAACTGTCTAACTGCTAGAGAAGGATTATAGTTGATTCCTCCTCTTCTTCCTACCAACGGTACATTTGGAAGTTCCCACAACTGTGAATAATATCCGCCCGAAGCAAGCTTCGGTCAGGCCACCAAGAAATATCTTCAGCTCTCAACCCCATCAATCTCTTCGACCAACTCAACGAGTCCTCGACATCAATGAACACCCCTGATTTGGGTAGGTGAGAACTGAACCACTTATAAAACAAAGGCGCACAACAATTCAACAATCCTCCTTTTCTATTCTCATTCCTGTGGTGCACCGAATGAAAGAAATCTCCTAGCAAGGTCGGCATTGGATTTCCCAACACGAAGAGGCGTATTGCGTCCATGTCCACAAATTTGGCAACATTAGGGAACAGGACAATCCCATACACACAAAGAGCCAACACAGCATTGAAACCCCTCTGGTCACCGTCTTCAAGTTTCTTCTTTGCTTCTCCCAGTAAGAAACTCAAATGAAAACCATTGACTCCTCCCTTCTGACACATATTAGCCTTCAAGACTGATTTCCCCAAATATGTGGCCGAAGCAACCATGCTGAGATCAGGCAGAAACTCAAAACTGTAGAACAACAACTGTGACTTGATAGGAACTCTGAGAAAACTGGCAATCTCCTCCAAAGTAGGGACCAAAATATAATCCGGGAATGTGAAACACCTCAATGAAGGGTCATAGAACTGCAACAGTGTGAAGAGAGCATCATGTTGATCCTTGGAAAGAACCGTGACGAAACTTAGAATCAAACCGTACTCCTTCCGGAATCCTTCTAGAGAACCACTGTCCATTAACTTCATCAACTGTTGAATGGGGTCCAGACAGACCACCGGAAACTTGTAGGCGACATGTCTCTTTCTGCCAATATCCATCTTAAGAGAACCAGAAAAACCCCGACCGGAATCAAGAAGAAGATGTAAACCCCCTAGAAATGGATAAACATGTGTTAAATGATATGAGTGCATAATGATGTGATGCAATGCAGTGACATGGAAATCAAGATTGTTGTATCTGCTTGAACCACTGTCGGGTTGCACTGTCTGAAGAGAAACCCACTGAGGAATATAATACAAGATCAAAGCTCTGTTCTAGAAAACCGGGTTGGTTGGAGGTTAAGGTTCCCTGAATTTAGCCTGCCCCTCACTGGTAGGTTCTAAGAACAGAAGTTTATCAACTTCAGCCCTTCAGTCGAGAATAATACGTTTTTACCACTGAAGGTTTGGCATTATTACGGGATAAAAGACCTCCACTGACTCCCCTCAACAGGATATCCTAAAGCAAGTTCCCAGTCTCGGGGTCCTCGGATTGAGCAGCGAGAATGCGCCCACCGGAGCTAACATAATCACGTCTCGGAGGAGAGGCCTCGACTGAGTTCTCGGGAAATGGTCACCAGAGTCGACGATTTCTAAAGGAATATCTGTCGTTATGGAACACCCATAGAACAAAATATATCCAACAGAAACCTCGTCTGGAATGTGGGTCTCATGAACGACTTAACGTAGCAGCATGCCACGCAAGCCTCATGACTATCCACTCTAAAACCTGTGTGTACGCTCAAGCCTGGGTAGTGGGCTTATCTCTCATAGAACATCCCACCCCAACAAACAGTCAACCCCCACAGAGCCAACAGACACAACAATGATATGTACACAATGCCATAAGGTAAAGCAAGTAAATGCTGAAAAATAAATAACTGTACAAAAGAATAAACACCCAACAAATAAGAAACCTACAAAAGCTAGGATGGACTCGCTTAGGGAAACCAGAGATTCTGGGTTCGTCCCCAGCAGAGTCGCCAGCTGTCGCATCCTAAAAAATATAGTATGTGAAAAAACAATCGGCGAGAAAGAAATGATAGAAGAGTCGCCACCGTGCGTTATTTATCCCAAAGGAGGGAAAGGAAACGCTCGAAGTAAACCTGGAGAAAGGAAAGGAAAAGACAAGGTCTCGCAACCAAATCTTGGGTTCGGGAGTCGATTATTCGAAGGGAAGGTATTAGCACCCCTACGCATCCGTAGTACTCTACGGGATCCACTCTTGTTGTTCTTGTCTAAAGGGTGTGGGTTTATCTAATGTACTTTTTACTAAAAGAGGGGTCAAAAGAAAATGACTCGCACGGATGTCGCATCCATTGCATACGTATCTCATCTGAATATGAGAATTAGAGTCTTCGTAGCTCGGCTACCTATGGGTTAAAGAGGAGTGTGCTCGCTAAGACATCACGTCTTATGCCTACGTATCTCATCTGGAATGAGAATCAGAGCAAGCCGTAGTTCGGCTAACTACGAGAACAAGGGTCTCGATTGCAACTAGAGCAAGAGAAAAGGAAAGTCTCGATCGCAACGAGGGCGAGAGAAAGGATCGCAACGAGGGCGAAAGCAAACAAGGATTAGTTGTTAATTGTTAGTTAAACTCGGCAAGACATCGCATCTTGTGCCTACGTATCTCATCTGAACATGAGAATTAGAGTTGCCGTAGTTCGGCTACATAGGGATTGCCATATGAACATGGACTTACAAAGGAGGACACCAGTTGTGTCAAAGGAGAGTGGGCAATGTGTTCACGCCCTAGCAGCAGGTGTCGCAGCTCGCTGAATCGAGTCTTAAGCGGTTACCTCTTTGCAATAGGACGGATTGACATGCCACAGGATCGGAGACGCACGGAAGGTCTAAAAGAATGGGGAAGCTCTGCCTTAGAGTTGTCATGCAATATGTACTTAAGTGTTAGGATTTACAAATGGGAATATCTACCTAATGTTAGCATGCAAATAATAAGGGAAATCTACCTATGTTATCATACAAAAGAATATGGGAATTCTACCTATGTTATCATATAAAAGAATAAGGGAATCCTACCTATGTTATCATACAAAAGGATATGGGAATCCTACCTATGTTATCATACAAAGGGTTCTATCTAATGGGTGCTACCTAATCGGAACAAGAATTGACGAGTGGAGCAAGGAGATGTGCTAGGGATAAGGGTAGATGGTGATGCATGAAGCAATCGACTTACAAAGTTGATGGCGATGCATAAAGCAATCGACTTACAAGGTTGATGGCGATGCATAAAGCAATCGACTTACAAGGCTGATGGTGATGCATAAAGCAATCGACTTACAAGGAAAATGGATGAATACGTGCTGGTTCTGTTATGTTTTGAAAAATGATTACTCGATGTTGAATCGAGGTTTTGATCTTATTTTGAAATGGTTATCGAATGTTCATTTTAATTCTTGTATTAACAAATGAATAAAGAATGAAAGAATAAATATTATACATTTCATGGGAGAGGGATACATTTGTTATGAATGGGGATTGTTCATGGCAATCAAACAAATAAGAATAAATGCCTCATACATCATACAAGTAGGCAACAGTTATTAATTAGACATATAAGATATATAAACAAGTATATGATCAAGTCAAATAATCAAAGAATGAAATAATAAGACATTAAAAAATTTATGACAAGTATAAACATGTTAAACAATCAAACAATAGAATCATGGATGAAAGAAACAAGTGTAAAAATATCAGATGAAATCAGACAAGTGAAACTATGCACACAAAGAACCAATGAATAATTTAATCGGGAAATGATGCAAGGATCAAATAAAATCAAGATGAAAGGCCTCTAATATGTGGCACATGAGATGAACAAGGGAAGATCGAAAGATTTCTTCAATTGCCCTAAGCAATCCCTATGTCAAACATCAATCATAGAAAAGTCAACCGAAAAGTCAAGTCAACTTAAAAAATATCAAATAAATAGTAAATTAATCACAAATATTATGAAAAATTAAACTAAGTTAGGTGGGGTCAGGACATCATCATCCCCAAAAATATTTCAAAAATAATGAAAATTCGTTATTGGATTAATTGAATCAAAACAAAGGTCAAACCAAAAGTCAAACAACAAGACTAGGTTAGAAATAAATCAAAAATAAATTGAAAATGGAAAATAAAAAATTCAATAAAAGGTCAAGTTGACAATGAGACATTGGTCAACCATCATCCCAAAAATCAGAATCTAAAAATAATTTTAAGTTATGGAAATAAAATAAATGAAAAAAGGTGTGTTAAAATGGCCTATTTGACACAAATAATTAAAATAAAATACTTGCATTAAATAAAAACGAAAATAAAAATTAAAATAAATTAAATGAAACATTTAAGAATGTAAAAAATATTTTTGGTATTTTTTATAAATGTATAAAATAATTTATTAATTTAAAATGAAAACAATAAAAATGAATTGAAAAATAAAACAAGTGAATTGGCATTGGGCTTCGAATGTGGGGGTGTTGGAAGCCAATGAAGCTGAGCCCGGCCCAAGAGCTACCAGCGTGACATTGCAGATGAAATATTTATTTAAGTGAGCTATGTCACATTCAGGCAATTGGTCATGGTCAATTAAAAATCACTAGAAGACAAAAGCGGATGAGTGGCTTGGATCGCGCATCACACACGCGATCGTGTGGCTCTGGACGTGACACGTCTACGTCCTTCTCATGCAGCGTGTTCCCAGCAACAACACAGCATGCATCCACGAAAAAAAACATAACACTACCTCCCATCTTCTATTCCACTTTTCTCATTCTATGATACACCAAATGCTATGCAATAAAAAGCAAAGTTCGAGTTTGAAGCAAGAAGAACATCATGGCATTTTGTTTTAGTAAAAATGGTGATTTAAACATGGTGAAATGTGGATAGCAAGGTGGACATGTGAGCACAAGTGTGAGCTGAAAAATTAATATTTACAAAACTTAACAAAACAAACAAGCATATGGTTAGCAATCTACACAAGCATGACACAAAGTATGAGCATGGCAAAATAGCATGATGATGAGCATGATGATGAGCATTGTGAAATGGAAGAGGAAAGAAAATGGATCTTGAACCTTCCTTGCTAGCTCACTCTTACTTTGCTTGAAAAATGCAGCCACCCTTCAGATTAGGGTTTCCTTGCTTTATGTATGTTGGTTTCAAATGTCCTTAATGGGCTTTAGTTCACTTTGCTTTGGTTGTGTGCACTTGAAACAAAGTTGGCAAGGTGAGGTGGTATTAGGAAATGACCTATTTTGACATGGTTTAAGTGAGTTGAACCAAAAGTACATGAAAAAATGAGGAAAAGCATGTGGCTGGTCGAATTTGTGGTCTGGCTGCAGCAAGGCAAGGCTTGAAAATAAGTTCAAATGAGTGACTTTTGGACCATGTATCTTGATGATTGTGTGACCAAATGGCAAGGTAATGAAAGCAGTAGCAAGAAGGTACGGAACTTAGCATTTTCCATGTTGAACATATCTTCATATGATGAATGGAAAGGGATGGAAAATAGCCATGAAGTTCAAGTTTCCAGGCTGCCAAAACAGTTGGGCCAGTTTGGCCTAAGTGCTGTCCAAAAGTTTAGTTCATGATGCCAACTTTAGATGAATGCATCTCTCCAACCAATAATCCAAATGAGGTGATTCCAAAAGGACGTGGAAGAGGGCATAACAAGGTAAAAATGTCATTAAGAAAGTGTTTCCATAAGATGCCTTGAAGTGCAAGAAATCTGGCCCATAAGTCTTGACAAATTTTGCAATTTTTGGACTTGGAAAATTTTCTAAGTGTCTTAAAATAATGTCCTACTTTGACCAAGCATAACTTTCTCAATTTTAATCCAAATGAAACAAACCATATATCTCTAGAAAGCTTGGAACAAGAGGAACAACTTCCATGTTGGATAAATTTTCAAATGGAAGTTGCATCTTGGTGGAAAATTGGCTTAAAGTGGATGCAAAAACCATAAAAATTTGCCTTAAATGGAAAGTCAAACATTTCCACATTTAGTAACTTTTCCAACTCTTGATTAAATGGTGAATCCATGATCCAATCTTGGTCAAATTTCACATGTGGGCTTCCTTGGACATGAATTTTGAGATTCCACTTTTAAAATGTCGGGAGTTGACTTTTCTAGCCCCACAGTTGACTTTTCCCAATCTGTCTGATTTCCGATTCCATTGATCAATTGAAGCACCTCTGGCTCAAATAAAGAGATGATTTTTTGCATGTAGATCCTAGTGGACATATGGAGGGCCATGGAAATGAGTTTCTCTCAAGGAATCAGAAATAAACCGATTTTATACCAAACCCTAGTTTTAGGGCAAAAATGACTAGGATCTGATTGCACTGATTGCCAATGGATCTTTCTGTGATAATTGTGGATCTTCTTAGGCCAAGATGCCTCTATAATCACGACATGAATGAACCCCTTCACTTCCAACCAAACCTTGCCTGTTGCAGGTAGCCATGAAACCCTGATTTTTTGATTAAATCCATATGCACACTCTGAGAGCTCTGAATCTTCCACTGATGAACTGAGGACCATAATAAGACATATGGAACCCCTTGAGACCCTTGAGACCCTTGAGACTTGTATATTTGAAGAATGAAATTCAATTCTCAGTCTTTCTTTGTGTAGGCTCCTTCTGTTAATGAGTGATCAATAAAACCCTGATTTCCCAAGTCACTGATGCAGTATGCAATGAGTATGACCTAGTATGATGCTAATGCAATGTGTAACACAATCTCATGCCTCCAAGAAAAATGAAGGGTAAATTTTGGGGTATTACAGTTGTGAGTGAACCAGTCCGATGAAGCTCACCGGAGAAGGAGACCGGAGCTTTGGCTCCGGTGGTATGCTGGCATTCATCTGAACCACATGATCTGTTTCAAACGTTTTAATCTCGTGCCTTGGTTTTGCATACCATCCATATAGCGCTTTGACTTGTGTCCACCATGGAACGCACGCTAGCATCCACTTGATCTTCCACCTCAACTAATGAGGGAGATCAAGTGGTCCACGTTTTTTCCTATTTTCTGATTTTCATTTTATTTGATTTATTTTCATTAATTCATATTAATTTTAATATTGATCCAAAAAATATGAGAGTTTTCACCCAAAAAAATTAAATAAATTCCTCTTTCATTTTTTGAATTAAAATTATTTTTTGTATCATTATTAATATTTTTTATGATTTAATTGTTTTTGTGAATATTCTTAAATGTTTAAAAATAGTTTTAAATTTCTAAAATTAATGAAATTTTTTCTCCAAGGTCCTTTGACTTTGTTTGACCTATGATAAATCTCATGGCCATTTATTTGGTGTTTTGATGAGGTTTAAGGATTTTGACCAACCATAATTTAATTTAATGCATTATTTAATTGATTTTATTTGTTTAAATGCAAAATAAATTGTGTTGAGCTTTTGATATTGACTTGTTGAGTTTGACTTGTGTTGTTGGGCCTTGGTCAAGATTGATTTGACTTTGTTGAGTTAAAATCATTGGATTTAGGGGATTGATGAAATATACGTTTCATCTCCCAAAATGAATGAATGATTTTAATTTGATAAAAGTCCTCTTTTGACCAATTTGTGCTGATTCCATTTCCCTTCCCTCTTCATCTCAATCTCCATTCTCTTCTCATTCATTTCGTGGACCTATGATGTCTCTATATCCTAAGGCTAGTTGATTGCAAAATCAACATAAGTATGGATGAGATTAGGTCCACCCCTTTTGCATATTATTTTTAAGTGTGGTATGTTTTAGGAGTATGGTTCATAATACCATATCTCTATAACATGCATTAACACTAAAATTTCTATTGCCCGACCTCAAATAGTTGTGACTTCTACAGAAGTCCAATTACGATTGCTTAATATAGCACTAAATTGTTGACACAAAAGGCACAACATTCTAGTAAATGAGATTGTAAGTCACCCCTCTTTCGTGGTATTATGTGGAAACTTAGCCTTTTTTCCTTCCTTTGGAAGATGTCTTGGTTCAAGGATCCATGCTTGTGAATAGTGGGTTGAGTGTTCTTCAAATAATGACTTAAACAAAACAAAAGCAAAAGCAATACTAACTTCTAATCAACTAACAACTAACATTTAATTTCAAGCCATTTACTTTTATGCACTTTAATTTTAAGTCTTTATTCATTTCCCATTATTCATACAATTTAACTTGTTTACTTTAATGTCATTTTCACTTTTCTCATTTGAGCCTTATCTTGTGATTATTTTGTGATTGTATATACTTGTTTGTGTTTATGGTCTTTTGATCTTAATGTACATAATAACAACAAAAACCCTAAAAGACATTTGTGCGGACTGTTGGATTTGATCTGAGACATTGGACTTAGAATGAGGCAACACTACCTATGCAAAAGGACTTGGCCAATGCCAACTATCATGAAACCAAGTGCTTGTGATTTGAAACTTCATCTGAAGCAAGTATTGAGATCCCATTTGAGTTCATCTGCTACATGGTCTTATTGAAGTTGTTATTTTGAACATGTGCCTAGTGCATATCTTTGAATTCATCTGATACATGGAAGATTATGAAGGAGATCATAAAGTTGCTAAGCTTGGATGCGGCTATATTTATTTGATGCCTTGCTCTTCATCTTGATATTTGTGTATTGATATTGCTTGATTCTAAAGTCCAAGGGAAATTTGGGTTTCTATATGACATTTTTGTCTATTGGATTGCAGCCCATTGGTCAAATCTTTTCAACTCCTAACTTTTAAATTTTTGCTTAGGATTAGTCTCTTCATATCTTCCTTACTTCTTTAATTTAAAATCTCTCCCCTCCTTTTAAAACCTTCTTTGCTTGTGCTTTCTAAACTTAGACCATATTGCAAATTAGAAACTTTGGCCTTATCCCTTTGAATTTTTAAACTCTTTTCTTAATCAAATTAGTAAATGAACTTAACTATACTTGACTTGAAATTTCAAAAGACAAAAATAACTAATACTCATTCAAACCTTTTTAGGCCTTTTATGCCTCTGTTAAACCTAAATTTTTATTAAAAGCAATCCATCCACTTTGAAATTGTTAGCACGAACTACGAGGTTTTGATCCCTCATTTTTATGTTGGTACGTAGGCACAAGTCCGAAGGTCTTGTTAAACACAAAAATATGATTAATGAATTCTTTTCTCATCGCTCCACTCTATTTATTGCAAACATCATTTTGTACAAAAATACATATGCACACAAAAAAAGGCTCCCTAGGAGTACCTAGGACACTTTGGGTGCTAACACCTTCCCTCTGTGTAACCAACCCCCTTACCTGTAATCTCTGGAATTTTATTAGTTTTGATTTGAAAACTTCTTATTTTTGGGTTTTGTTCGTACTTTTCCCTTTTCCCTTAGAAACAATAAAAGCATGGTGGCGACTCTGGTTTAGTTGGCGTCTAGCTTATCCATAGTTTGATGGTCATGAATTTACCGATACACTCGCTTTATCATTATATTCATTTTCCTTATATTATCGATATCTATATATGCTCTCTGTTGGGTAGAGGTTGATACTACATGAGTGAAGCTCTATACTCGAGCTTAGTATACACATAGGATAGATTCGTGGATAGTCGTGAACACCTGTGTTTCGCGCGTTGGGTTGTCACGAGAACCACACCCAGACTAGATTCACTTGGAAGTACTTTTATCCTGTGAGCTTTCACTATGGAAGGGTATTTTCATTTCAAGTCGATGACTATGGGAGACCTTATAGGGCCTACCTTTTGAAGACTAGAACCTACCTATAAGGGGGATATGGGTTTTTCTATAAGAAACCATAGACTCTACATACCTTTATTCTCATGGATGTCGGACCTTTGGTCTTGCATCGGGCAATATATGCTGATTATCCAGATTGTTTTATGTTGTTAACATACTCTATTGCATATCATTATTGCATTGCTGTATATATGTCATAGTTTTGACCCTGAATTATTATGCCATAAATGCTTTGAATCTATGGATGTTTCATAATTATGTGCATTCATGCATTTGAATTTCATGACTATCAACCAGAAAAACCTCACCTTGTCCTTTCTTCGGTCAGAAATACGATGACTCTTCGACACCAGTACTTCACGAGAGATAACAAGTCGAGAATCATGGCAGATCTGGATTAAGAGAATGCTACCTACAGGGAAACCTTGGCTCAGTTCCAAGGAAAAATGAACACCTTCCAAGGTAACATGAACACCATATTGGAGTGCCTTCAAGCTCAAAAGTCTACTACCTCTACCTCTGCTGCCAATCCTGCTATTGTTGTAACTACTGATGTTATTGTTGTCACCACTTTTGTTGATGTTCTTGTGGACACTGCGATTCAACCTGTGGTGAGCCAGCCGATTTGTCAGTCGGGTCCTAGTAGGCATGTTGTTGCCTATCCCTAGGGTTTTCCTCTGAACTTTACTCCCCAAGCCGCTAATGGGAACACTTTTGTGCCATATCAACCATTTGTTGTACATCCTGCCAATGGGAATTCTGTTACCCATCCTTAGGGTATGACCACTCACTCTCCTCAAATGGTTAATGCTGACAACCACGAGATCAACCCAGAACAGGCTCTTCAAACTTCTGCACCAGTGATTGTTGAAACTCCCAATGATAGAGAAGATGAGTACAGAGGCATTACCCTTCATTTTCGTCTTCCTCCTAGAGGTACTCAACCTATTGTTCAGAATTTGAATCAAGGTGTTCAGATATCTCCTCCTTATCTTGGGGCATCTTCTACTGTTGCACCTTCATTCTATGAGGCGGGACCCAATGTCATAACCAACCCGTTGTCATTCTCTGAGGCCAGAAGGTTTTGTCATAACCAACCCGTTGTTCACCAGAAGGTTTTGTCATTCTCTGAGGCGGGACCCAATGTCATAACCAACCCGTTGTCAGACCAATATGGACAAATTGTGAATGCAGTTAGCGGTGAAGATTGCTCAGATTCAGTTGCTTCTTCAGAGGAGTATCAAGGCTAGCAATGTCGTATTGATTCGATCATGTCTCATTTGTAATCTTTTCTTGTCTGTTAATTGTTGTTCATTTGTAAAACTTGTCTGGTTTTCAGATGATAATAAGAATGAAATAAACATGCATGTTTTGCTTAAATACATTCGTGTTCACTCATATTTTATTTAGTTAGTATCAAACTATTTGTCAAATAAAATCAAAAGAGAATGATGCAATTAAATATACGCAAGATCGTTGCATGTATGCTTTTGAATAAGACCGTGCAGATGATGTAAGGCATTGTTGAAATCCCTAAACACCGGAGACATAAGGAAGTTAATCCCTAGTCAACCCCTTTGGACCTTGAAGTAGGAGTCCTTTTCTTTATACACATAAAACCCTCATGTTAGACCAGGGGCATGGTAGTCTTCAGTTAGTTTGGACTTGCGTTCAAATTTCAAGAAGAGAGTATTCCATCGAGTGGTCAATAGTATAATATCATTCTCAAGAGGATGAAATCACGAATTCGAAATGGTTATCCCTTACCCAATAAAAGGAGTGATATGGTCACAAACCTGGCAACAAATCGAGAAAGCAGTGTCACATGATTCGCTCCAATACAAAAAAAAAGATGAAACAAAATGAATAATCAAAAACCAAATCAAAAGCCCGCTAAGTCAAAAGCTTGAAAGTAAGATTGACTTAGGCAAAAATGTCGGGTATCCCAGTGGGTTGCAGACCTAAAGGATCCTCCTAGGCAAAAGTAAGGAAAGGAAAAACAAAAGAGCAAGAAGAGGGTCAATATCAAATTCCTCAGCAAGAGCAAATCCATGTGACTGCAAACAAAAGCAAAAGGTGAGTGGCTATCGCTTCAAACTCTCATTGGGTTACATAACAATCATTACTGATATCCCAAATCCTTTTCTGAAAGATGGAAGCCGGTTTTAAGCTAACTGCATGTAGAATTGGATAACATCATGGAGAATGGATAGGTTAGAATAGGTTTTGAGCCTCATATCCTTTCTTTTTGAAACCGTGAACCAGACCACGTTACAACCCTCAAAAGACCTAATTGAAGCAGAGTTTATTTTGAAAGCATACTATGGTAAAATCGCGTTAAGTTGACTCCTAAATATTTGCTTGTCAATTGTTTTGATACTGATATGACATTCTAATCAGTGATTCATTCACTAAATGTCATAATCTTAGTGAACACACTTGAGTTTTAAAACTTGCATGATCATAACATTACAATTATCATATTCAAAATGAGAATTTTACATTCGAAAAGTCATTTGACATCAAGGAAGCTTACATATTGGAAAGGTTTAACAAATTCATGTATTCCATAGCTCAGATCTCTTCAAGAGTCAGTCCATCTGGGGAAACCACCTCAAGATTCTATAATCTCTCTGAATCAGCCAAATAAAGGCAAAGCTACTTCAAGGCTCATATTTGGGAAGGCCACCTCAAGAGCACGAGAAGTCAATCACTCCCAAGATGGCTAATCAAGAGAATATAGTTTCAAGACGCTGGGGTAAGCCAGTTTGAGATCTTCAGATGATGAGACTACTCCATAATTTGTAACTGGGGCAGTTGGTGCAGATACCCAGTACATTGGGACAAAGGCAGGCTACACAGGTACAAGCTCTGTCCATGTTTCAAACATAATCTAGAGGTATGACAACATCTTTTAGCTTGAAGTAGGTGTCGGAGAATCACGTTTGCATGATCCCATATCCTAGCCCAAAATCCCACCGCTCTCTATATGAGCATCTGGCTTAACCATTGCATAAATCATCATCATGTATTGTTCACGTCGCTTCACTCATGCATATCATTCATCCAGCATAACATGGAGTTGTGTATGCAAATCAAAGGAATCAAAAGCCAGTATTTTATTGGCCTCTTCCAATTCCAAACTTGTCTGGTACCTTTTAAAACCAGCTGATTCGGTACTTCTTTCAAAATCCAACTTGCTTGGTGTCGCAACGCGAAAAACAACCAGCGGGAAAATACAGTTTACAGAGCCTCCACCGACGCTATTCGTCCTATGACGGAAAGGAAACACAGGACTAACCTAAGAAAGGGAAAGGAACGGTCTTACGACCAGAGATTACAAGGTACGGGAGTCGGTTACGCAATGGGAAGGTATTAACACCCCTCACGTCCGCCGTACTCGACGGGATCCATGCTCAAAAGAATAGGAAAAGGTTGCTAATAAACTGCTCAAAGAAATTGAACAAACTGGAATAAACAAAACAGGTGAAAGAAGATGGAGGAAGTGGACTCGGCAGGATGTCGCATCCTGGGCCTACGTAGTTTGTTAGAAACAAACATCAGAGTCAATCGTAGTTCGGGGAATGGGAAACATGCTCATTAGGACATCGCATCCTATGCCTACGTATCTTCTCTATCCAGAGTAAGAAACAGAGCACTCGTAGCTCAGCTAACGCACGCCGAAACAAAACACCGAAAAGAAATGCTGAGACGTCAAAAGAAACGCTCAAAAGGAAACAGAATGCCAATACATGGGCTTACATCCGACTCCAAACAATAGCACACGCTAACCAGCGAACACCAAAGAAAAAGGTTATCAGATTGACAAACTAATAGGGAGTCTGAAACTCGAGCCTAATAGTTATCACACAAACACAAAGAGACGCTGAGACGTCAAAAGAAACAAAAAGGTTGACACACACAGACTCAAAAAAGAAAAAGGTTGCCCGGAGAGATCTCGCTCGATCTTCTGCCTACGTATCTCATCTGGTATGAGAATCAGGGCGACGTAGTTCCCCTTAACAGGGGAGAAACTCTCTCCTAACCAGAGACCAGGGAAACAACAAACTAAAAGGGAGACTAACTCGAGCCTAATAGTTGTCATGCAAACAAATCCCTAGGTTGAGGTCTCTAATCAGAACCTAACTCACACAGGAAGCAAGCCAGCTCAAAAACATCAACGCCAGTGAACAAGTATCACACACTATATCCACACAAGAGGCCCAAACAATGGGTAGGCTTTAGTCAAGAGGGGTCATATCAACCTCGACAAAGAAGCCAAACTGTAAGGGTAAACAGGAGCTCTTAACCACTAACATTGAGAGTTAGGGTGAGCATATCAAAATGGTAATGAGGATGAGACCTCATGCTCTTAACCCTGGCCAGGGTGAGCTCATGACAACGAAAGCCTGGGGATCCAGAAAGAGGGACCCTATTCCACTTGACTGACTCTATACAAAGATCTTTGCTACATGTTCTAGAGCATCAGCACGTAGTGCGAGCATAAAGAACGACTCACTGAATAACAGGGGATTGATTGCTAATCCCTTCTATCTGTCAATTGCCTCTTCACTTAGGAGGACTTATCAAGTAACATGCCTCACTTGGAGGTCTTTGGCACAAATGTAAACAAACACAAACAGTGCCTCTTAAGGAGGACTTCAGCCAAAATGCCTGCCAAAAAGGTGACAGGACTTCCAGATTACATGGAGTAAGAAGGCTAAACTACCTCAGTGGTGTATCAACCACAATCCAAGGCTTAAGCAAAAGCAAAGCTAGCAAGCAACTAATGTACCTGTACAAAAGCTTAAACAGTTAATATCTCAATTAGAAAACCAACAGACAAACAGTGGAACTTTCCAATATTTACAACTCAATGAGCAATGTTCAAGCAATCAAATGAAGCAATGAGCTCAATACTTAGAATCCTACAAAATAATCAAAGGTTAGAATTCATATCATTTGTATCTCACAAAGTGAGACCAAACCAATCATCAAGGCTAATGTCCAAACCTGAAACACAAAGCACAATTAGTTATGTACAAAAACACTAGTGCAAAGACTAGGTCCAAAACCAAATCAAATGATCCAAACAGAAGTCAATCTTTTGCATAATGCATATTTAAACATGTCACAAGATGTCCCCAAAAGGACCAACATCAATTCACAAGGAAAATGCATCAAATAATCAATGTAAGGCAAAGGCAACAAATGTACACCAAAATGGACATCCATATTAGAAAATCCAAATCAAAACAGAAATGCATCCAATGGCCTTGAGATTTTTTATGTGAACTCATCATGTCATGAACAAACAATGTGCAAAAAATCAGATCCAAAAGAGTTCAAATGATAGGTAAACCAAAATGCACAAATTGAATACCAAAAATGTGACACAAATTGTCACACCATATCTTTATGTGTCCAAAACAGTGATAGCATATAATAAAAATCTCAAACCAAAGCTCAAAAGTCACACCACATGTGAGGATCAAGCATGCAAAATTTTAGATCAACTGGATTAAAGATGAGCATTTCACAAAGCATTTATCATGACATATCAATTTGGCACATGGTTCAATCAAAAATTCCCAATTAAAAAATCCAGAAACAAACAAATCATGAAATAAATGCTATAAAAAACTAGAGATCAAAACAAGAATTTGAAAAAAAACTGGGATCAATTTGGACATTTCTACAATTTTTAGTGATTTTGTGAAGTTGAAGAAAATAAATGAAATAATATGAAATAATGGAGGGAAAACAAAATTCAAATGAAAATCAGAAGCTGCATGAGCCAGGAATCAAACACACGCTTCCACAGTCAAAGGCGCCTAAGTGAAACGCTGCGTTTCACTAAATGAGTTGGCAGCCACATCAACAGTCAACAGCACACAAGGCATGGTCAAACAAATGCACGCCAATGATTCACACACGCAGGCGACACACTTAGCATCCACACAAGCACGAATGGAATGAGACGTTTCATTAATCCTCATCATCAACACAGTCAGCGAGTCAAATGGCACATGGCACGGTCAAAGGAATAATAGCCAACGGAACAGACATGCAAGCGCTTACATCAGCAGCTGACAGGGCAAAAACCCTAGCAACATAACCAGACGCCGGAACAGTAGTTCCGGTCGTCTTCTCCGACCATATCCACGACGGAGATTCAAAAACTCTTCGAGAAATTGGCAAATGATACACCAATAGAACCGCCTTACAACATAGAACTCGAATATCCTATTCATTAATCCTAATTCTCCCTAACATTTCTAGATCGAAGAGAAACATAATTGACATCAAAACTTCAATTCATCACCACATGCTAATTTCTTCACCAAAATCAATTCTAAACACATCAACATGCTCATCATAACAAGATCTACACGATTATCACAAGAAATTGGCAAAAGCAAGAGATCGAATTCAACCTACTTGGAAATGGCAGTTGATGTACACGCGTGTTCAAGCCTTTAAAATATCCAGATCTACTCCACTGAACCTCTATAGAAGCTTTAAGCACAAATCACCACTTGAAACCACCTAGATCTAGCTGAATTTCAAACTTCCATTGACATGTTCATGTGCTTGAGTGCCTCGAATTCCAGTACAATTGTCCAATCCAATGGTTGATTCTTGTTCAATGGAGCATGCTAAACATGATTATGCAAGAATATTGAAGAATTATGTAAAAAAAATTGAAAATCAAAGTGAGAGAATTTTGGAGGGAAAATGAGATTTGTGATCTGAAAAGTTAGTTATCAGCAAAAACAGTTAGGGTTTGGCTTTTATATGGTTCACTAATCACAATGCTAATCCAATTTAGGCATTGTTAAACATGATTAGCGAGAAATGAAATGAATTGCAAAAAATGCAAAAGTGTGCTACATGGCCATGCAACACGTGAATAGTACATGCAATGGCTTCAAATTCACTTAAAATCAGCCAATGGTCATGATGGAAGTTGTATTTTGTTTGTATCTTGAACCAAATTTGAATTGTGAGAATTCCCTCCAAAATGCACATGTATGAACAAATGATCATATGAGCTTCTTTCATCAAAGGCAAGGCTTGATTTGGAAAGTATTGGTCAAGACAAGCATTTTGCAAAAAGGATGGACCAATTTGGAGTTTGGAATCAAAAGTTATGCCATGTTGAACTTCCATGTACACTTTGTGATCATTTAGCCATAATTTCTCAACCAATTATCAGATGATCATGAAATAGGACTTCTTGAAAAGGGGAGAGAAAGATCTTCCACTTTCATGTTCACAAAAAATACATTTGAAGCTTCTTTGATGTTGAAAAATCAAATTGAATGTTGACCAGAAACTTGCCATTTTTGGAAACTTGAAATTACAAGTCACTTTCCATTTTTGGAAACTTTTGCCATGGCTTTAAAATCTTCAAGATAGATGTTTAGAATGACAAATGGACCTCTTTTGAACATGATTGAGGTGTCTCAACTCATTTCCCCACCTTATAGCCCTCAGTTGACTTTTTGTGGTCCTTAGATGACCTTGACATGCCCTGATCAGCTTGAACCTCCACCACTTGGGGAAAAGTCTCAAAAATAAAACCCTAGCTCATGTAAGCTCCTTATGACACTCATGTGATCCTAATCCCATGAAAATACCTCATCTCCTTGAGAAACCCCAGCTGGAAGAAAGTCATTGATTAGGGTTGACCAGAGGTCAAAACCCTAATCCCAAGGAACTTGAGGATAAACTCTGAAACCCTTGAGAATGACATAACCATGATGATGGTAATATATCCTTGCAAACCAGATAATGCTCAAGACTTTGAAGAATCAGGAAACCCTAATTGAAATGCAAACCCTCAGATGGTTGATCATCAATCCATAGAAACCCTCAGGCTTGAATCATGTAACTCCTCCATCTTTTGAAAAGACTTTGGAGGATGACCTTCTCACTTTCAGATGATATGCAAAAATGCAATGCCTAATGCTCTAAAATATGAAATGTAATGTGTCAAACTACTCCCAAGAAGAGGAGGGCAAATTTTGAGGTGTTACACTTGGCGTCTTTTAAAGCTCAACTAGCTAGGTACCTCTTTCAAACCTTTAGGGTTGATAACCTTTTTTTTCCAACCTTCGTGGTTGATGAACCTTTTTCGATCTTCAGGATTGATGACTTTTTCCGACCTTTAGGGTTGATGATCTTTGTTCCGACTTTCACGGTTAATGATTCTTTTTCCAAACTTCGTGGTTGATGAACCTTTTTCGATCTCCAGGATTTATGACTTTTTCCGACCTTTAGGGTTTATGATCTTTGTTCCGACCTTCACGGTTGATGATTTTTTTTCCGACCTTCGTGGTTGATGAACCTTTTTCAACCTACATGATTGATATACTTTTTCCCAACCTTCAGGGTTGATGACATTTCTTCTTTTTCAAGCCTCAGGGATTGACTTTGTTTCTAGTTTTTGTACTGATGATTCATTTTGAAACCCCTTGTTTGCAAGAGTATTCCAAAATTTTCATGTTTAAATTTTTATGGGCTCCCTGATTAGCATGCATGACCTCATGTTTCATAAAATGATAAAAAGATACAATTCAACATGCACATCATGACCTTCATTTGCCATTAATATTTCCACAATACATAAAAAAAAACCCAACAAATGAACCCGTAAAATTCAAATTGTCATCCCTACATCCCATATGATCGTCCTCAACAGGTAAATTTTTGGATACTTCGATATTTAATCCATTCATACCTCGAATACTCAAAAATCTCTCGCAATTCGACCATTCAGGTTTAAGTAGATTAAATAGGGGCAGCTGTCATACCCCAAAATTTGCCCTCCCTTTTAGCTTCTCATCTGACTTAGGGCTTGAAACTCATTCATATTTCATTCGTGTGCATCATTCATTCATGATTAACACTTGCTAACAGGCATCATAGATTCAAGGTTTATGGTTGGTAAAAACAAGGGTTTCGCTTGAAGATTGTGGTATTGCACACCTTATGGGATGAAACTCTAATTCTTGACTTTGATCCTATGGGATCTTGTGTTTGACCTTCTATGTAGTTAACCTGACTTATGAACCCTAATTTTTGGTCCATGGTTTGAGGTGTTTCCTGTGGAGCTTTGGGCTTTGTTTGAAACCCTAATCAGGGATAGTTGGTATTCAGGTGCTTTTCTTGTTTGGATTTTTGATCTACTGTTCATCAAAACCATAGTCCTTGGCTTTGATGTTTGTGAACTATATGGTTTGCATTAAGGTAGTGGAAACCCTGGTTGTGGCTCATGGAATTGATACACCAATCGATTTGACTTCTCACCTGGCTTGAGATTCTTGATTGATACATAGCTTTGGACTTTGACTTAGGAAATCCTAATTCATGGTGTAATGTGATTGATTCAAGGCATGCTGGCATCCGTGCTTCATTGAACTCATGGTCTTATGATCCATTTGATCCGAGTCTTATTTCATCCCCACTTCATTAATTACTTTCATGGTTTTAATAAAATGTCAAGATTCATTCATGCTTTGATTTATAGTCCCATGGATACGAATTCAATGTCCATTTGATCAAGTCATTCCATGCCCATTAATTCCATTTCATTCATTCATTCAAACATGTTCAAAAGTGCATTGAAAGCTTTTGTTTCAAGTTGATTTCATAATGAACAAGAAAGAAAGCCAAGCCATTATGCCTCACACATGAACCCATGCATGAAAAACAAGCAAAAACTCATTTTTTTCATGATGGTAATCGATTACCATGTTTGGGTAATTGATTACCTTGCTTCCAGTATCCAAAAAAATCATTTTTTCATGCTGGTAATCGGTTACCATGTTTGGGTAATCGATTACACTACTTCCAGTAGCCAAAAAACCCATTTTTCATGATAGTAATCGATTACCATGTCTTGGGTAATCGATTACACCTAGAACAGTGAGTCAAAATGTTGCATTTTTGAGCAGTAATGCAGTTTCTTTTGCACTCCAAACCAGTCCCAATGTTTGCATCAATACACATTGAAATCTTTACATAATTATGCAATAACCAACCATATCATTCATGTATTGAACCAAGCTCCTAACACTTCAATTTACCAAACATCCCAAGCTAACTCCAAACTAATTCAACTAACTCCAAGCCTCATTTAACCAATTCCAAGCCTCACAAAACTAACTCTGAACCTCAATTTGGTCCAAACTTATAACCTATATAAACACATCACTCTCATTACACAAGGGGGGGCTGAGAACTTGATCATCACTCTCAAATTACTCATTGCAAATTCATTTTTTCTCCTCTCACTTCATCTTCTCCAATTCCTTTACCTACACCAAGGCTCAAATCACTGTAGCGGTAAATTCATGACCATCAAGCTATGGATAAGCTTGACATCAATAAAACCAGATTCGCCATCGCGCTTTTATTGTTTCCAAAGGAAAAGGTAAAAAGTACGAACAAAACCCAAAGATAAAAAGTTTTCAAATCAAAACTAATAAAATGCCAGAGATTACAGGTAAGGTGGTTGGTTACACAGAGGGAATGTGTTAGCACCCAAAGTGTCTTAGGTACTCCTAGGGAGCACTTTTTATGTGTGTATGTGTTCTTGGTATTAAAGATGTTTGATAAAATGGAGTGTGGGGATGAGAAAAGAATTCATTGCTTATATTTTTATGTTTGACAAGACGTTAGGACTTGTGCCTACGTACCGACATAAAAATGAGGGATCAAAACCTCGTAGTTCATGGGAAAAATTTCAAAGTTGGTGAATTGCTTTTAACAAATATGGAATTGAGAAGGGCACCAAAGGGCCAAAGGTTTGCATGGAGTTTTTAGTTATTTTTGTCTTTTTGAAATTTTTAGTCAATATGATTAGATTTATTTACAAGTTTGATTTAAGAAAAAGAGTTTGAAAATTTAATGGCATAAGGTCAAAGCTTATATTTGAAATAAGGTCTAAGTTTGAAATCGCAAGCAAAGAAAGTTTTTGAAAAGGGGGGGAGATTTTGAAATTTAAGAAGTGGGAGGAGATGAAGAGACTAATCCTAAGTATAAAATTAAAAGTTAAGAGTTGAAAAGATCTTACCAATGGGATCAAATCCAACAGAAAAGTATGTCATATAGAAACCCATTTTCCTTTAGACTTTGAATCAAGCAAACAAGAAATTAGCAATATCAGACATCATGAAGATCAAGACATCAAATAAAGATAACCATATCCAAGCAAGCAAATCCCATAGCTAGCGGTCTTCGTTGTCTTCTCATGTACCAGATGAAATACTCCTTGATTAACTCAGAATAAAGCATTAGACACAAGATCAAAATAACAGTTTGCATCAAGACAATGTAGCGGATGAACTCAAACACATCCCAGGTCTTGCATTAGATGAAGAATGTTGGCATTGGCCAAGTCCTTTTTGCATAGGGAATATTGCCTAATCCTAAGTCGAAAAGTTCAGATCAAGATCAACAGACCACCAAATATTTTTTAGGGTTTTTGTTGTTTATTAGGTGTTTTGAGGTCCTAAGACCACAAACCAAAATAAAAAAGCACAAACAAAATATATACAAGATATGGCTCAAATGAGAAAAGCGAAAATGACATAAACATAAGCAAGTTAAATGAAATGTAAATGGCAATGAATGATAAATGACTAGAAATTAAATTGCATAAAGTAAATGACTTTAAAGTAAAACAATATTAGTAAGAGTTAGTCAAATGTTAGTCAAGATTAATTGAATGTTAGTAGTATTTTTTTTGCTTTTTAATTAATTAAGTTATTCTTTGGAGAACACTCAACCATCTATTCACAAGCATGGACCCTTGAACCAAGATATCTTTCATAGGAAGGAAAAAAAGTCAAGTTTCCACATAATACCATGAAAGATGGGAGACTTACAATCTCACTTACTAGAATGCTATGCCTTTAGGGTCAAATTTAGCTCTATGTTAAGCAATTGTAATTGGACTTATATAGAAGTCACAACTATCTGAGGTCGGGCAATAATAATTTAGGTGTTAATGCATGTTAAAGATTTGGTATGATGAACTAAACGTCTAAAACATACCACACACTAAAAGAAAAGATCAAGAGGGATGAAACTATCTCATCCATACTTGTATTGGTTCATTTGACACAAGGCCATTGATGAACCAATTAGCCTTAGGATATTTGAGATTTCATTGGTCAATGAAAGGAATGGGGAAGAATAGGGATGAAGATGAAGAGGGAGGGGAATGAGAGAAACACTAATTAGTCATGGGAGGAATTTTATCAAATTAAAATCATTCATTCATTTTGGAAGATGAAATGTACATTTCATCAATCCCGTAAATCCAATGATTTTAATCCAACAAAAGTCAAATCAACCTTGACCAATGCCCAAACAAATTGTCAAACATCACAATACCATAAAAATGACTCAACATGATTTTTACATAATTAATCAATTAATAATCAGTTTAAAAATGCATAAAAATACAAATTAGTTTGGTCAAAACCTAAAACCTCTTCAAAACACAAAGTAAATGGCCAGGAGATTTATCCTAGGTCAAAAAAGGTCAAAGGACCTTAGACAAAAAGTTTCATTATTTTTGAAAAGTTAGAAGTATTTTTAAATAATTAAAAATATGCACAAAAACATTTAATTCGTGAAAAATATCAAAATTAATCCAAAAAATAATTTTAATTCATAATATGAAAGAGAAAAATATTTCAAGATTTTTGGTGAACGTCCCATATTTTTTGGATTAAAAATGAAATTTCTATGAATTAAATAAAATAATTGGATTAAATGAAAATTCAGAAAATATAAAAAAAACAAGGACCATCAGATCTCCCTCATTAATTGAGGTGGAAGATCTGATGGCCAAGCGCGTGCATTCCACCAAATACCTGAGTCAATGCGCCACACCAATGGTAATCAGAACCAAGCGCCAAGATTAAAACATTTTAAAATGATCAGATGGTTTGGAAGGTGCCAATGCACCACCGGAGCTAGGGCTCTGATCTTCTTCTCTAGTTGACCTCATCGGACTGGTCCACCACAATCCACCATAGAAATGAAAAACAAAGACATGGATTTAAAGGAAAAATGCTCAGGAGCTCGAATACGGCCTCAATTTTCTCCAATTCCAAGTATATAAAAAGATACAGAGATTTGAATTTTGAGGATCATGAACTGAGTTGCTTCGATTTAACCTCAAAGTAATTCAATCTTGTTGCCTATATTGGTAAGACTTCAGCCAACCAAAAATCACAAAGAATAGTGAATAATTGAGAGAGAATCGAAGAGATAAAAATTCTACAAAATCACCTTCGAGTGAGCTTCAAACTTGCTTGATGTTGCTTCCAATTGACCTTGGCTTGGCTTCAAAAGCTCGTAGGAGATGAAAGGTGAGATCAAGGGGAACAAATTTCATTTTGAACACTTTTCCATTTTAAGCTTGGATCATGATGAATTGTGAGGTGGAAGTTTGGAAATTCAAACATATTTGAAAATTTTCTAAGTACCAAGCCAAATGTTCACTTCTTCCACCTTGAATAACTTTTGCTATGGACTTCAAATGGAAATTGTTCCTTCATAAAAGTTGAGATCTTTCAAACCTCTTCAATTTGGTCATAAATTTGACCTCACTTGGATTTGGAATGAAGGAGTTATGCATTTTAGAAGTTGAGGGAAATCACTGGTTCAATGGTAATGGCCCAAAATGACCTATAATATTTCCACTTGGCACATGCATTTGCAAGTTTAATTTGAACTTATTCCAAACATAAAAGTTGAAAAGGACATCTTTAATTTGATTATTGAACTTGAATGGATTTCATCTCATAAAAATTGAGTAAGTTATGATCCTTGGAAGTTGACCTTCTAACTAGGGTTCATACAAAATGACATATAATCTTTCACCATAACAAATGACTTTCCAAGCAAAACTAGCTTCTGACTTCAACATGAAAATTGTTTGGAATGTCATAAGAAGTAACGTTTCTCTTGGAATCATTTTCATATTACAAATATTGTAGGAGATAGGGTCTAGGGAACCCCAGTTTTGACTAGTTGACTTTCTCTTGTCAACCACCATGAACCAACTTGCAAACTTGACATTCTCTTGACATTTGGGACTCATGGAGGATCATATATGATGTCTAGAGTCAATTTAAACCATATCTTGATTGATGTACTTGCATTGAGGGTCTTAAACCCTATATATGAGCTTGATGGAGCATGGGTGAACACACACATTACCTATAAAAGTAACAAACTATACATAGACATATTTTTGGCATTTTGGTTAGTAAATAATGAAAAACAAAGTATGATACAATCAAATATGCTTGGTGACCTCTCCCAATGTAAACCCAGTGAATGAGGGGTAAGGAGGATGCCAAGGTGTGATCCCAAAGCCAATGCAAATGATGAGATAGCATGAGGGATCTTAGGGTCAATATTGGGGTCTTACAACTGCCCCTATTTAAGGACATTCTGGATGAGGATGTAAAGGTTTAAATCTTTGTATCAACTCAGCAGAATGGACTTAAATAACAACATATAGAAACAAATTTTGATCCCTAAGAGACCTCATGATGCATATGATATGGAATGTTAAAAATAACCTCTTTGGGGAAAATATTGCCACAATGGAAAAGAATCCGGAGAGACTACAAGTCCACAGGAGCATAATGCATTCCATAAGGAAAACTCACTAGGCAGACAAAGACTCTGGGGGATAAGTGGTTATGTGTAGGCCAGGCGACGACTTAAAAAATGCTGGAGACACGAAGGGAAATTCATGAAAATAAATCAATGGAAGGACTCAGTTAGGGATAAGGAAAATCTATAGGGGAAACGGGTAGATCAGAACAAAACTGAAATACCTGAACCAAACAGGGGGTGGGAGACTTCACTGAGGAAATACGCACTCAAACTCAACTAGGGAAGAGTGAACTTCAACACAGGAGTACCAGAAGTATATTATCTATTACCAGTTACCGGGTAGGAAGATAATATACCCTGAAGAGGGACATCCGTTATCGGTTAGAGTAAACATATCAAGGATGAAACATTGAGAAAAATGAGGTGTATTCGTTACCGGTTACTGGGTAAGAATGACCTGCTGGGGAAAATAGAATTTATAACTACCTATTACTGGGCAGAAGACCAAAGAGAGAATATTTGTCACTAGTTAAAGTGAACATATCAAGGATAAACTCAAAAGGAAGAATATTTGTCATCGGTTAGGATGAACATATCAAGGATAGACTGCCGGGGAAAAATAGGAAGTATATCTATCAGTTATTGGATAAAATACCAAAAAGATAATATCCGTCACCGGTTAGGGTGAACATATCAAGGATAGACTCAGCAAGGGAAAGCAGGATTTATAACTACCTGTTACTGAGCAGAAGACCGCAAGGATGAGAAAATCCGTCATCGGTTAAGATGAACATATCAAGGATTAACTCTGAGGGGAGAAGTAGGATTTATATCGACCGGTTACTGGATAGGATACCAAAAAGGGAGAAAATCCGTCATCGGTTAGGATGAACATATTAAGGATTAATTGCCTGGGGAAACGTCAAAACGAATCCGCTGAAGAAAGTAAAGGTTAAGATGAACATTACTTTTACCAGATATTGGGAGAAATTAAAGTACTCAAAAATCGAGAGGAATATTACCAGTTACTGGGTAATAGACTCTCAAGGGACCAAAAGTATCTATCTAGGTAAGAGCTAGAAAGAAGCGATCAACAAAGACTCGACCCAATGAGAACATAACTCAAGGGGAGTGAGAAAGATTAAACTCTTTCTACTTAAGGGGATGACACTCTACTATTGAAAGAGGACAGACATACCAAATCTGCATCGGGAAATAATATCACCATAGCGGGGAATCATAAATAAGGAAACAAATGCAATAAAATGCATAATGAAATATCTGACGCATGAATGTGTATGTATATGATTGATGATTATGCTGACAAAACAATCACAAAGCATATAAATATCATAGATCTAAATTACCACTGTAACACTCGGCTAATCTCAACAAGATGGAAACACCGATTGGAGAAAAGATGCTACAAATAATCTGGTTCTGAATAACTCAATCCTGGCTGGGGAGAGAGAAAAGATCTGCTAAGGATTCAATTCGGTGGGAAATTTAGGTTAACACCATATTAAATGGGAGACAGCCTCGCAGCGGACCAAATCAAATACTGCTCAGAATCAATATTGCCGCATCTGAGGATGAATTCCGTCGGGGGGAACTTTGTACGGAGGATCTAGACAAACTGCTGAGGATGTGAGCATTCAACTCAGTTGGGAAAAATTTGCAAAAGGGACCGATCACCAATTCCACTCTACTGGGGAATAAATGATAGATCGTTCGGGAACTATCACCAAACCAACTGCTTGGGGAAGACCAACAAGGCTTCGCATGTCAAGACTTACCTGCTTTTAGACTGCTGTTGATATTCTTTGCTGAAATCGATTGCTTTTTAAAGTAATTATTTTTATATTCTTAAGAAAAATGATTTTAATTTAGTAATTCCTTTTAAAATTATCATCATAAAAATTCAATTTTATTTAGCTGAAATAAATAAGAGTAGAAACAATTAGATAAAAATCTCAACTTTATTTAATAGAATGGTAGTCGGTAAATGACAAGACTCCATAGATCTTTACAAAAGTTGAAAAATGGTAATTTACATGGAAAAGGGGATACATTGAATACAATTATCACTACTCTCCCTACCCACTTCAATATCCACTGTGCTCTTGGCTTTGGTTGAGAATGACGAATCAGAACCAAACGACTTGCTCAAAACTGCTTCAATGATTAGGGCCAACCGAACGTAGTTACTTGCCATAATCCTTAACTTTTTCCTAGATTTCCCCAAGGTGGGTTACTCAATCTAGCAGGATAAACTTTCTATTTTATGTCTCTAAGTTTTGCCTAGATCACCCTTTCGGGTTTTCAATCCATCGAGACGCTCATTTTTGCATAAGCCGCCCTTTTGGGTTTTCAACTTAGCGAGCCGTTCTTTTCTTTTTTAAGCGAGGTATTTCTTGACTGCATCGGCATTCACAAGATGAGTGAACTCTTCACCATCCATGGTTGTAAGAATCAAAGCACCGCCTGAAAAGGCTCTCTTAACAACATATGGGCCTTCATAATTAGGAGTCCATTTGCCCCTAGCATCTGGTTTGAAAGATAGAATCTTCTGGAGCACAAGGTCACACGAGGCCTGACCTTCTTATCAAATGCCTTCTTCATTCTTTATTGATATAACTGACCATGACACATGGCAGTCAATCTCTTCTCTTCAATTAAATTCAACTGATGTTATTTGGTCTGGCACCATTCAGCTTCTGTCAACTTGGCTTCCATCAAGACACGCAGTGATGGGATCTCAACGTCCACGGGGAGTACAACTTCCACACCATAAATAAGAGAGAATGGAGTTTCCCCTATTAAAGTGCGAATGGATGTATGGTACCCATGCAGCAAATAGGAGCATATCATTCTAATCTTTGTAGGTTACCACCATCTTCTGAATGATCTTCTTGATGTTCTTATTTGCAGCTTCAACAACCCCATTAATCTTAGGTCTGTAGGGAGAAGAATTATGATGTCCAATCTTGAAGTCTTTGCAAAGAGCTTCCACCATATTGTTATTCAAGTTAGATCCATTATCCATAATGATCTTACTCGGCATATCATAACGGCATATAACCTGATTCTTGATAAACCTTACAACAATTTGCTTGGTTACATTTGCATATGATGCCACCTCAACCCACTTTGTGAAGTAGTCAATAGCCACCAGAATAAAACGATGTATGTTCGAAGCATTGGGCTCAATCATGCCAATCATATCAATTCCCCACAGGGAGAAGGGCCATGGAGAGGAAATGAAATTCAACAGTGTCGGAGGAACATGAATCTTATCTGCATAAATTTAACACTTGTGGCATTTCTTCACAAACTTGCAACAGTCAGTTTCCATTGTCAGCCAGTAGTAACCTGCTCTCAACATCTTCTTAGCCAAAGCATGTCCATTGGAATGAGTACCAAAGGAACCTTCATGGACTTCAGTCATCAATAAGTCTACTTAGTGTCTATCCACGCATCTGAGAAAAACCATATCGATGTTTCTCTTGTAAAGCACATCACTGTTTAGGTAGAAGTTGTCAGCTAATCTTCTCAAAGTCTTCTTATCTTTCAAAGATGCCCTAGGCGGGTAAATCTGACTTTGGAGGAAACACTTAATATCAAAATACCACGGCTTTTCATCTTTGATTTCTTCAACATCAAACACATGAGCTGGCCTATCAAGATGCATCACAGTCAAATTAGGAACCTCATTCCAAAATTTCACCACAATCATTGAAGCCAACGTTGCAAGAGGATCTGCCATCCAGTTTTCATCTCGAGGGATATGATGAAAATCAACCTTTGTAAAGAAAGTTGAAATCCTTCTCGCGTAATCTCTATAAGGTATCAAACCGGTTTGATTCGTCTCCCATTCACCTTTGATCTGATTCACAACCAAAGCTAAATCTCCATAGACGTCAAGATACTTGATTCTGAGATCAATGGCCTCTTCAAGCCCCATAATGCAAGCTTCATACTCAGCATATTGTTTGTACACTTGAAAGTCAATCTAGTTGTAAACGGAAAATGAGTTCTTTGAGGAGTAATAATCAATGCCCCGATGGCATTACCATAAGAATTAACAGCTCCATCAAATACCATGCCCCAACGGGAACCAGGTTCTGGCCCTTCTTCAAGCAATGGTTCATCACAATCTTTCATCTTCAAGTATAAGATCTATTCATCACGAATATCATAATGCACTGATTGATAATCTTCAATCAGTTGTTGAGCCAAATGGTCAGCCAAGACACTACCCTTGATGACTTTTTGAGATCGATATTCAATATCATACTCGGATAACAACATCTGCCAACGGGCGATCCTCCAAGATAAAGAAGGCTTCTCAAAAATGTACTTGATTGGATCTATTTTAGATATCAACCAAGTAGTATGATTTAACATATACTGGCGCAGACGCTTAGTAGCCCAAGCCAATGCGCAACAAGTCTTTTCAAGCATAGAATACCGAGTCTCACAGTCAGTGAACTTCTTACTGAGGTAGTAAATTGCATACTCTTTCTTCCCAGATTCATCTTTCTGACCAAGAACACAACCCATACTCTCATCAAGCACAGTTAAATACATGATCAGGGGTCTTCCTTCAATAGGAGGAGACAGAATCGGAGGCTCAAGCAGATACTCCTTGATACTATCAAAAGCTTTTTGGCAATCTTCGGTCCAATCACAAGACTGATCTTTCCGAAGAAGCTTGAAAATAGGTGCACATGTAGCAGTTATATGTGATATAAATCTCGAGATATAGTTTAAGCGACCGAGAAAACCTCTGACTTGCTTCTCAGTTTTGGGTACATGCATCTCTTGTATTGCTTTGACCTTGGCAGGATCAACTTCAATACCCTTTTCGCTGACAATAAAGCCGAACAACTTACCAGAACAAACACCAAAAGTACACTTATTGGGATTCAAGCGGAATTTTTACTTCCTCAAACGCTGGAATAACTTCAACGAATGCTCAACATGTTCTTCTTCATTACTTGATTTGGAAATCATATCATCAACATAAACTTCAATCTCTTTATGCATCATATCAAGAAAAAGAGTGGTCATAGCTCTCTGGTATGTTGCACCAGCATTC
Source organism: Lathyrus oleraceus (assembly GCF_024323335.1). Classification (NCBI taxonomy): domain Eukaryota; kingdom Viridiplantae; phylum Streptophyta; class Magnoliopsida; order Fabales; family Fabaceae; genus Lathyrus; species Lathyrus oleraceus. The sequence continues at coordinate 270,861,450 of NC_066579.1, read as the reverse complement.
TTTAAACCGAAAGGCATCACTCTATAACAGAATGTTCCCCAGGGTGTAATGAATGTGGTATTCTCCATATCTTCAGGTGCCATCTTGATCTGATTATAACCGGAAAATCCGTCCATAAACGAAAAGACGTTGATTTTAGCTGTATTGTCTACCAACATATCAATATGTGGCAGAGGAAAATCATCTTTCATACTAGATTTGTTCAAATCTCTATAATCAACACACATGCGGACTTTTCCATCTTTCTTAGGAACAAGAATAATGTTGGCCACCCACTGCGGGTATTCGGAGGTAACAAGGAAACCTGCATCAATCTGCTTCTGCACTTCCTCTTTGATCTTTACTGCCATAACAGGATGAGTCCTTCTCAACTTCTGTTTAACCGGCGGGCATTCTAGCTTTAACGGTAGTCTATGCTCCACGATCTCAGAATCCAAACCAGGCATGTCTTGATAGGACCAGGCAAACACATTGGAATACTCTCGAATAAGATCAATCAACCCCTTCTTAGCCTCTGGACCCAGTTGAGACCCAATCTTGACTTCCTTCACATCGTCTTCAGAACCCAAGTTGACTAATTCAATCTTCTCTTCAAATGGTTGAATGGCTTTTTCCTCATGCTCAAGTAAACGAGATAATTCATCAAATACTTCATCATCAATTTCTTCCTCAGCCTCAAACACAGGGAAATCATAGTTTGGAGAGGGAGTAGGATAATTGTATTCGATGGGTTTGGGAACAAACCTGCATAATAATTTGATATTTTGATTTTAGAGAAGTGAATTGTGACCAAATATTATGCAGATGGAATATTATTATTTATTTATATTTTTTTGTGATTACCATTTTCAGAAAAGCAAAAAGTAAAAATAAAACATCAAATATGTGGATGAATAAAATTGCATTTTATTGATGATAATAGAAATGCCCAACAATGTTCACTTCTCCCTTAGGCATAGGAGAATGAATTTTCTTTAAAATGAAAAACAAATTACTTAGAGCGATGAATAACAGTAGGAACATCAACAGCAACCCAGTTTTTGCAAGTATGGCCATGCGTCACAAAGTTGGCGCAAGCTTCTTCATCATCGTTACTATCCTCGATTACAGCAATTGAGTGTTGATCATTCCTATGAATGAACCCTCCACTTTAGAAACTCGGTTACACATCTTCAGTTTTGACATTAAATGGCCTTGGTTTAAATCCCAATTCAACCATATTCTTGTTCTCAGCAATCTCTATCATTCGCCCCCACTGATTAATGTTGCCAGCCTCAATAGCCTTTTGTGAGTCCTTTAGAGAGGACATAGGTTCCATAGTTTTCTTCTCCTCGGCAATAGACAAGGCTTGGAATGGCGTTTAAACCTCCTCCTCAGCTTCAACGTAAGAGAAGGATGACAAATTGCTCACCAGAAGTGCTTTTTCTCCACCAACATTGACAAGTTTGTCGTTCTTCACAAATTTCAGTTTCTGGTGTAGAGTAGACGTCACAACTCCAACTTCATGAATCCATGGCCTTCCCTATAAATAACTATAGGCCGGGTGGATATCCATTACTTGGAAAGTAATTTGGAAATCACTTGGACCAATCTTCACTAGAAGGTCCATTTCACCAATGACAGTTTTACGGGAACCATCAAACACCTTGAGAATCACGCCAATGTACCTCATTGGGGCGGCTTGATAAGAAAGTCTGGACAAAGTTGACTTTGGAAGCACGTTTAGTGATGACCCAGTGTCAACCAGTACATTGGACGTAGCGTCCTCCTTGCAGTTCATCGAAATGTGTAGAGCCAAATTGTGATTCTTGCATTCCTCAGGAAGCTCTTCATCACAAAAAATCAAATTATTGCAAGAAGTGATGTTGGCAATAATGTGGTCAAACTGATCCACAGTAACACCGTGCTCAACATAAGCTTGCTCAAGCACTTTCTGAAACAGCTCCCTATGTGCCTCAGAGTTCATCAATAATGACATCACAAAGATCTTTGACGGGGTTTGGAGCAGCTGCTCCACCACATTAAATTCACTTGTCTTTATTAGCTTCAAAACTTCATCATCATCACTAGCCCTCAGTTTGTTGGATTCACCAGACTGACACACTGGAGTGCTAACTCGATCTGCTACTGGAATCTCTGCCTTCTTACTGGTTGCAACATCTTCTATCTCCTTCGAGAAAACCTGACCAAACACACGACCGCTACGAGTCACCTTTGCTATATCAGCAATATTCACCACAGAGTCTGCAAGTGGTACAGGAACCTCTCGACCATTCTCAATCATCGTGGCGTTGTACTGATAAGGCACAACTATATCGGATGCATACGGAACAGGGCCCACTAACTGTATAACCAACGGCGATACCGATCTTTTGACATTGTTATTGTTACTGCTATCAACCTCTGAATATCCTTGACAATAACACATCCACGAGGGTTCATACTGCATATCACACAACCACCATGGTCATGCTCACAGTCACTGACCAAACAGATATCCTTATGAATTGCCACCAAATATTGTCTTATATGGTGAACATCATAAACCTTATACTCACCAGGACAACCATCTACCATGTTGACAGAAGCATTACCATGAGCAGATAACGAATTAGATTTCACATTAGGTGCTCGGTCCTCAAAGGTCACCATCCAACTTTTCACAAGCTTTTGTACCTCATACTTCAATGGATAGCAGTTCTCTATGTCGTGTCCAAGGGCTCCCTGGTGAAAAGCACAACGAAGTTCTGGTTTGAACAAACCATGGAAGTGGCTCAGGAATCTATGGAGGATTTTTGGGTTAAATGAGGTTCTTGAGAACCAAGTATGGATATAATTCTGCATACGACATAGGAATAGGGTCAAAGGAGACCTTCTTCCTCTCAAAGTTTTGTTGTTGATTATTGTTGTTGTTGTAGTTGGTTCTTTGTTGCGGTTGTTGTTAACGTTGTTACTGCTGAATTGGAACTGATTGATTGTTGGAATTGTTGGAAAATACAGGAATCACTGATGAAACTTGATGTTGATGTTGACGAGGTTGAGAACTCTTTATGACGTGAGGCCTTCTCTGCCTCCCTACAGTCACTGAATTAGTTTCTCCCTCCTTCCTCTTGGAGAAACTCCCACCATACTTCTTGTTAGACGATGCTTCTTCTTTGGACATACGTCCTTCATGGAATCCCTCTTCTAACCTCATCCCCATGTTTAAAATTTCGGTAAAGTCATTGGGGGCACTAGCAATCATACACTCGTAATAAAACGAGCTCAGCATCTTCAAGAAGACCTTCGCCATCTCCTTCTCTTCCAATGGTGGACTAATCTGGACAGCAAGCTCTCTCTATCTCTGGGCATACTCTTTGAATGTCTCTTTATCTTTCTGAGACATAGACCTCAGCTGATCTCTATCAGGAACCATGTCCACATTATACTTGTATTGTTTGACAAAGGCCTCTCCTATGTCGTTGAAAGTACGGACGCTTGCACTATCTAACCCCATATACCATCTCAAAGCAGCACCAGTCAAACTGTCTTGGAAGTAGTGAATTAGAAACTGATCATTATCAGTTTAAGTTGACATCTTTCTAGCGTACATCACAAGGTGGCTTAGCGGACAAGTATTTCCCTTATACTTTTCAAAGTCAGGGACTTTGAACTTCATCAGGATTTTCACATTAGGTACTAGGCAGAACTCATCAGCACTCTTCCCAAACAAGTCCTTTCCTCTCAGAGTCCTCAACTCTTTATGCAGCTCGAGAAATTGATCCTTCATTTTGTCCATTTTCTCATACACGTATGGAGCCTCAGATGGCTCATAGTGGTAGATGGTATCCTTAACACGAGGCAGAGTATGAACAACTGGAGGTGGCATTGACATGAGGATAGCTTCAACATGCTAGTGAGGGGTTAACCCTATAATAAGCATGGAAGACTCATTGTCCATCACTAAGGATATAGGTGAGTATTACATCTACCTCAAGGATAACTCAAACCTAATAGCTAAAGGTTATGAAAAAAATTTGATTAAGAGAGTGGCCATTGAAACCACAAAAAGTATTTGAATGAGTAGTATTTACCAAATGAAAAGTATTTACAAAATATGGTCAAAGTTGACTTAAAGATTCAATTCAAAATAAGTGTTATGAAAAAAAAGTTTGAAAATCAAAAGCATAAGGCTTAGGTTTCTAATGTTTGAAAACAAATGTTAAATGTTTGCACAAAAAGTTTTGGCTTGGGTTAGAGTGGAGAGAAGAAGAAGAAGGGCTAAGATCCTAAGCATACAAGAGGTGAGAGATAAGAACAAAACCACAAAAGGAGTTCCTCTCTTGAGATCATATTGATGATCCAAGTTTCTCCCATCCTTTGGAATAAGCAATCACATAAGCATAAACTCAAGCAATCATCAATCAAATGAATTCTTGGAAGGCTCTTCAAGGCATCTTGTAACTCTTTCTCTTAGAAGCTCATGGCAATGGTTCCTCAAATTTGAATCAAGGTGGAATCCCTAGCACAAGAACACACACATCAAAGAGTTTTATGAAGCAAATCAAGAATGGGCAAGAGTGAGTTTAGAGGTTTGGTCCTTCATGATCATCTTTCAATATTAAGCATTCTAAAGGCCCAATGCCTAGTTGATCTTTGACTTTTATAGCACTCTAAAGGTCCAATGCCTAGTTGTAACACCCCAAAATTTACCCTCCTTATCCACGCATTCATTTTTAGGTCATTTAACATTAGATACATTGCATTTCATCATGTCAATCGGGATTAGCTCCAAGAAGCTTGAACATCATCCAGGACACTTTGTGGGTTCTATTTAGATGATCAGTCAACACAAGGGAAAGACTTGAGTTACTTCCAACAGGGGTCTATTCGTCAGTCAAAACGTTAATCTTGAAGGAGTAAAGGTTTGTTCATGAGCTGTCATGCTCGCTAGGCGAAGCCCACGTGTTATGCAAAAAAAACGAAAAACGAAAAAAAAACAAAAAACAAAAAAAAAATTAAATAAATAAAAGAAATAATCTCAGACTTGGACCTCTCTCAAAAGCCCACTAAGCTACCAATATTAGGCTATAAATACTAGAGTTTTCTTTGAAACAAAACCCTAGATAAAACCTGGAGAGAAACCTAGACAAAGAGAGTGAGAATTAATCTGCAGCAACCTCCAGGCAACTCTGAAAGGTTCATTCTGACTCACACACTTTCAGCTCAAGCAAACCCTAACTTTGTTTTGCAAATCCAGCCGTGCCATTGATTTCAACCGATCTCTCCAATCAGGTTTGCCCTTATTCCCATTACCTTTGTGCTTTGAAGTTGAATACTCTGAATGTTTGAGGTATGATGGATGAATTTCATTAGGTTTTTTCCCACGGGTTCATAATTATGTATGAATGTATAAATAATACCTTGAATCCTTAATCGTTTAATTTCTGAAGTGTATGCCACAGGGTTTGAGGTTTCTGAAACCAGACTGTTATCCATGAAAAATCCAAAACCCACAGGCGCTCGCTAGCACCTTCGCTAGGCAAGCACGCAGCGACGCTTCGCCAAGCCTTTGCTAGGCGAGACAGTAGCGATCGCGACAATAGCATTTTCTTTTTTTCTGTTTTGCTCTAATCTGACTTATGTTTGTCATAACATGTTTTCTCCTAATCTTTATCGTGTTTCACTAACCCTTTTGTTGAGTTTTTGTGAAGGCTCACATGACTTTTGCAGGGATAGCTCGCTGGATATTCCACTTTGCTTGTGGGATACCATTTGGGAGATTTATTCTGATTGCCTTGTTGGCACGTTTACTTTATACATGTTTGTTTTGTATGTGTTCGTATCCCCACAGGTAACACGGTTCCTTCGTCAAGGACTGACTTTTTGCATGAGCATCCCTAACCCTACCAACTCATTGATTTTTCTTCTCCTAAGAACACGTTAACTCCTTCTACTACAGGCGAGTAAGTCTCCAAAGGTCGAGCATCCGGTAGATTGCGTAGTAACGTCGTTCGTCCAAAACCCAATCCATAACCCCGTAGTTAGCCGAACTACGGCTTGCTCTGATTCTCATTCCAGATGAGATACGTAGGCATAAGACACGATGTCTTAGCGAGCACATTTCCCCCTAACCCCTAGGTAGCCGAGCTACGAAGACTCTGATTCTCATATTCAGATGGGATACGTATGCAGTGGATGCGACATCTGTGCGAGTCATTTCCTTTTGACCCTTTTTTTAGTAAATAGTACATTAGATAAACCCACACCCTTTAGACAAGAACTACAAAAGTGGATCCCGTAGAGTACTACGGATGCATAGGGGTGCTAATGTTGGTGTAAGCCCTAGAGGCGAATACTTTTGGTACTTGTATCGAATTATTTATTAATAATAAAAGGCATTTTCTTTATTATGGTTGATTAATAAAGTCCCTAGAATAGATAGTCCGTTTAATGTATTAAGTGTGACTTAATCATGAGAACACATTAAACATAAGGGCACTGTTCTTAAAGTATCCGTAGTCGAGCTTTAATGTGAAGTGGGATAACATTAAAGCATTAAGACTATTATGTTTGTAGACTGATGATCACATCTCATGGATCATGGATAAAGAGCTATCAAGTCTTAAACATAGGTATGAATATTAGGAGTAATATTTATACCGGATTGACCCGCTATGAGAATACTATATAGAAAGTTATGCAAAGTGTCATAAGTTATTCTCATGGTGATAATAGTGTATACCACTCTTCGACCTGAAACCACTATGGATCCTAGATGTAGAGTCGAGTGCTTTATTGCTGATCCAACGTTGTCCGTAACTGGATAACCATATAGACAGTTAATGGGTACTCCACGAAGCATGCTGAGGGACATAAGTGTCCTAGATGGAATTTGCCAATCCTGCGTAACAGGATAAATGTCTATGGGCCCAATATTGAACTGGACAAGGGTGACACGGTCTATACCTTGTGTTCAATATAGACATAAGGGCAAAGGGGTAATTATACACATAAATATTATCACAGGAGGTTTTGTCAGATCACATGACATTTTCGTGACTTGGGTAGCAGTGATGTGTTGCTAGATACCGCTCACTGTTTATTATGTTAAATGTGTGATTTAATATAATTGCCAACGTCGCGAAAACCTATAGGGTCACACACAAAGGACGGATTGATGAGAGATAGAATAATTAAGGAACATCGTAAGGTACGGTGCACTTAAGTGGAAACGAAATATGGTAAGGTACCAAATACTTAAGTGATTTTGGCATATTATGAGATATGGGCAAAATACACTTAAGTGGGCTTTTTGGCTTGAAGCCCACACAAGTGGTTCTATAAATAGAACCCCTTGGGTAGAAGCACTTCACTCCACTCAGACAGAAATTCAAGTAGAGACTTGGAATTTTGTTTCCCTCTTTCTCTCACTCAAAGCCTTCATTCATAACAGCTAGCACTGCGATTGAAGGAATCCGTTCGTGTGGACTAAGTAGAGACGTTGTCATCGTTCAACGTTCGTGATCGCCCCGTGGATCTGTATCAAAAGTTTTGATCATTATCAGAGATCTGCACCAAAGGTTTGAATCGCCACAAGAGGTAACGATTCTATCACTGATCATGCCCATTCGTAAGGATCACTAAATGGAGAAATTTTTAAATTCCGCTGCGCCTTGGATGGCTATTCTCCTACAGTGGTATCAGAGCCACTTACGAAACCATGAATCTGATATCTGTTTTTGTTATGTAATAATATGATTAAAACAGAATGAATCATAGGTTAAATTGAGATCGATCAAGTTACATATATGTGATATATGTAACTCTGATGCAAAATACATTATATATGATATAATGTTCTTGTTTCGTTCATTCAAAAACCTCGATGATTGTTTTCCTTTGAGCGATCAATGGTCGTTTGCTTCTTGATCCGACATTAGTATGGTGAAGCAATGACGTGTTGATCAATCATACTGAATTAACAATCGAGACGTGTTTGACGGTCTGAAATTGGTGCATTAGGGTTAGTGACGGCACAAGGGTTGTGTTGTCAGAGGGTTATGCGATTGGGGTTTGAACGCATAAGAGTTGTGCTTCCTAAGCACTTTTTGGAACAGTGTTAACCGGTTAACGCGTATGGTTAACCGGTTAACGGAATGCAAAATAATTTTTTTGAGATTTTCAAACAGTGTTAACCGGTTAACGCATTTGGTTAACCGGTTAACGCAAGGCAGAAAACAGTTTTCCAAGACATTTTCAAACAGTGTTAACCGGTTAACACATTTGGTTAACCGGTTAACGCAAGGCAGAAAACAATTTTTTTTCAGATTTCGAAACAGTTAACCGGTTAACGCATATGGTTAACCGGTTAACGCAAGGAAATTTTCACCCATTCGGCTAACTCAGTGCTTTAAAAGTGTCAAGTGTTGATACGAAAAGCGACATCGATTTTAAATGAATTGTTCATTAAAATGTGATGATCGGTCGTTGAAATTTAATTTGATTTTAATTAATTAAAGGAATTGATTATAATAATAATAAAGTGTTTATTATTGTCTTGTGGTGATCGGTGATGGCCTTAGTTTTCCTTTGTTTTATTTTGGGTTTTTAAAATACGACCTGCGTGTCGTGCCTCTCTCTTAATCTCCCAAATGTAACTTCTTTTCTCATCTCACTCCCTCGTATGTAAAACGAGTTTCTTTCATGTAATGTAATGATATGAAGAAAGCAAAGAAGTCAGTGCCAAAGGAACAACCTTGAAGATCTTGCTTGGAGAAGCTTAGATCGTTGTAGGTTAGCTTAGGTTCTCTCATTGGCTTGGGAGAACAATTGCGCTAGGGGCCATAACTGTTTCATTTTTGTTTGTATGTATGTTGATGCATGTGAATGTATGTTGATGCATGTGAGAGACGGTTTATATGATAAACAAGCCGGTGAGATCAGAAAAATTGCAATTCCCTCAAAATTAAATATTAAGTTTATGCTTTCCAAGTTTTAACACTCATCAAGACTAGTAATGGATAATGTAGGTTTCGCCTACGCGAGGTGCATGATCTATATATTAGTAAGGTGCGATGGGATAATTGTAATATCCAACTGTTAAAACAATGGGTCAAACTTAACTAAACAAATTATAATAAGATTATATATATGTTTAGAAGCAAGAGTTGGGAATAATCCATATGATGGATTGGAATAAGGAGTCATTCACCCAACTGTAATTTTCGAGAGTTGTATGAGATACAATTGGAAGGAGTTCCTACCTAAATAACCTAGTTTTGTGTAATCCGCCTACGCGGACTTAGAACGAAGTGAAATATGGATCTCGACCCACTAGAAAATCTTCCAACGGGATTTTCCGAATCAGATGATGAGGGTCATTTGTTTTGAATAAAATAGTGGGAGCATATTTAATTAAAGGCCTAATTGAATATGTCAATGATACTTATATTTTCATTAATCCTTATGTAGATTACCATGACAGCAAACACCTCTAACAACATCCTGCGATCAATCCTTGATAAGGAAAAATTGTCTGGGACAAATTTTCTGGATTGGCACCGAAACCTGAGGATTGTCCTCAAACATGATAAAAAGCTGTATGTCTTGGAGACACCTGTTCCTGAAGAGGAACCTCCTAGTTCTGCACCTAAGGCAGAAAGAGATGCTTATAAGAAGCATGTCGATAATGCCAATGAAACTGCTTGTCTCATGCTGGCTACCATGAACTCAGAATTGCAAAAGCAACATGAGAACATGTCAGCGTTCGATATGATCGAACACCTGAAGTTGCTCTATCAAGAGCAAGCAAGGCATGAGAGGTTTGAAGTTTCAAAATCCCTTTTTCAAAGCAAGTTAGCTGAGGGAGCCCCTGTAGGTCCCCATGTACTCAAGATGATTGGGTATGTGGAAAACCTTGAGAGATTGGGTTTTCCCCTCGAAAAGGAACTTGCAACTGATTTGATCTTGCAATCGTTGCCAGATAGTTTCAGTCAATTTGTCCTAAATTTCAATATGATTGATATGGACAAATCTCTTCCTGAACTACTCGCCATGTTAAGAACTGCCGAGCAGAATCTGAAGTCAAAAGGGGGTCAATTCTGATGATCGGAAATGGAAAGAGACAGAACAAAAGGCCCACTAAGCATAGTGATAAGGGGAAGGGAAAGGAAGTTGCCAATCCCAGACCCACTGCTGCTTTGAAGCCTAGTGGAGGCATAGCAAAAGAAGGCACCTGCTTCCATTGCGGTAAGACCGGACACTGGAAGAGGAACTGCCCAAAGTACCTGGAAGATAAGAAGAATGGAGTAGAGACTTCAACTTCAGGTATTTTTGTTATTAATTTATCTACTTCTGCATCATGAGTATTAGATACTGGATACAGTTCTCACATTTGTACAAATGTGCAGGAACTAAAAAGGAGTAGAGATTTGGCAAAAGGTAAAGTGGACCTACAAATTGGCTATGGAGCAAAGGTTGCTGCTTTAGCCGTAGGAACTTTTGTATTGACTTTACCTAGTGGTTTAATAATTCAGTTAGAGAACTGTTATTATGTACCTGCAATTAGCAGGAATATTATTTCCATTGCTTGTTTGGACAAGTTTGGTTTTTCATTTATAATAAAGAACAATTGTTGCTCAATTTATTTGAATGATATATTCTATGCTACTGCACAAATGAACAATGGACTGTATGTCCTTGATCTTGAAATGCCTATTAATAACATTAATACAAAAGGGTGAAACCTAACGAGTTAAAACCAACTAGGTAATAATATTAAAACTCTTCGATCAGATCGAAGTGGTGAGTATTTAATCCTAGAGTTTGATGACCATCTGAAAGAGTGTGGGATCCTATCCCAACTTACTCCTCCTGGAACATCCCAATGGAAGGGTGTATCTGAGAGAAGAAATCGAACCCTGTTGAACATGGTCCGATCCATGATGAGTCACACCAATCTTCCAAACTCCTTTTGAGGACATACACCATTGACACCAGCTTACACACTTAACCGTGTTCCATCCAAAAAGGTTGAAAAGACACCATATGAGATATGGAGTGGTAAGAGACCACATATGTCTTACATGAAGATTTGGGGTTGCGAAGTTTATGTGAAACGACAAATTTCAACTAAGCTTGAGCCCAAATCTGACAAATGCTTATTTGTGGGGTATCCTAAAGAAACAAGAGGATATTATTTCTACAATCCTTCTGAGGGCAAAGTGTTTGTCGCTCGAACTTGAGTTTTCCTAGAGAGGGATTTTATTTCCAAAGGAATTAGTGGGAGGAAAGTAGAACTTGAAGAAATTCAAGAATCACAAAGTATCGATACACCTATGGAGGAATTAGAGCAGGAAACACAAGTAGTTGTGTAAGAGCAACCTGCTCAAATAGAACAAGACCAGCGTAGGTCAGGCAGGATACGTCACCTACCTGAGATATATGGATATCTGATCAAGGTGATGTATTACTCATGGATCAAGATGAGCCTGTGACCTACTCATGGAATCTTCGTTTTGATGAAACAGTAAAACTGTATGGATTCATCAAGAACGAAGATGAGACTTGTGTCTACAAGAAGGTTAGTGGGAGCATGATCGTATTCCTGATATTATATGTAGATGACATATTACTCATTGGAATCGATATCCCTACCCTGCAACAAGTAAAGTCTTGGTGGGGGAAATGCTTTTCTATGAAGGATCTGCGTGAAGCAGCCTATCAGAATCTATAGAGATAGATCATGAAATGCTTGGCCTAAGTCAGAGTACATAGACAAAGTGCTGAGACGCTTTAATATGAATGATTCCAATCTGGTTATGTGTTTTGCTTAAATGATGGCACTGTGAGCTTGAAAAGTTCAACGCAAGATGCAGTTGCTGATTCTACAACTGAGGCCGAGTATATTGTTGCCTTAAGTGCAGCAAAGGAAGCTGTTTGGATCAATAAACTTGGCATAGTCCATAGCATTGTGGATCCCATTGGTCTCTATTATGATAACAATGGTGTTATCACACAAGCTAAGGAGCCTAGATCTCACCAACGATCCAAACACATACTTAGGCGTTGTGCGAAAATATGTAAAGTACCTACACTTGACAATGTTGCTGACCCACTGACAAAGCCTCTTGCGCAGCAGAAGCATGATGGCCATACTAGATCAATGGGCATACGGGGTATGCCTGATTGGCTCTAGTGCTAGTGGGAGATTGTTGGTGTAAGCCCTAGAGGCCAATACTTTTGGTACTTGTATTGAATTATTTATTAATAATAAAAGGCATTTTCTTTATTATGGTTGATTAATAAAGTCCCTAGAATAGATAGTCCGTTTAATGTATTAAGTGTGACTTAATCATGAGAACACATTAAACATAAGGGCACTGTTCTTAAAGTATTCGTAGTCGAGCTTTAATGTGAAGTGGGATAACATTAAAGCATTAAGACTATTATGTTTGTAGACTGATGATCACATCTCATGGATCATGGATAAAGAGTTATCAAGTCTTAAACATAGGTATGAATATTAGGAGTAATATTTATACCGGATTGACCCGCTATGAGAATACTATATAGAAAGTTATGCAAAGTGTCATAAGTTATTCTCATGGTGATAATAGTGTATACTACTCTTCGACCTGAAACCACTATGGATCCTAGATGTAGAGTCGAGTGCTTTATTGCTGATCCAATGTTATCCGTAACTGGATAACCATATAGACAGTTAATGGGTACTCCACGAAGCATGCTGAGGGACGTGAGTGTCCTAGATGGAATTTGCCAATACTGCGTAACAGGATAAATGTCTATGGGCCCAATATTGAACTGGACAAGGGTGACACGGTCTATACCTTGTGTTCAATATAGACATAAGGGCAAAGGGGTAATTATACACATAATTATTATCACAGGAGGTTTTGTCAGATCACATGACATTTTCGTGACTTGGGTAGCAGTGATGTGTTGCTAGATACCGCTCACTGTTTATTATGTTAAATGTGTAATTTAATATAATTGCCAACGTCGCGAAAACCTATAGGGTCACACACAAAGGACGGATTGATGAGAGATAGAATAATTAAGGAACATCGTAAGGTACGGTGCACTTAAGTGGAAACGAAATATGGTAAGGTACCAAATACTTAAGTGATTTTGGCATATTATGAGATATGGGCAAAATACACTTAAGTGGGCTTTTTGGCTTGAAGCCCACACAAGTGGTTCTATAAATAGAACCCCTTGGGTAGAAGCACTTCACTCCACTCAGACAGAAATTCAAGTAGAGACTTGGAATTTTGTTTCCCTCTTTCTCTCACTTAAAGCCTTCATTCATAACAGCTAGCACTGCGATTGAAGGAATCCGTTCGTGTGGACTGAGTAGAGACGTTGTCATCGTTCAACGTTCGTGATCGCCCCGTGGATTTGTATCAAAAGTTTTGATCATTATCAGAGATCTGCACCAAAGGTTTGAATCGCCACAAGAGGTAACGATTCTATCACTGATCATGCCCATTCGTAAGGATCACTAAATGGAGAAAATTTTTAAATTCCGCTGCGCCTTGGATGGCTATTCTCCTACAGCTAATACCTTCCCTTCGCATAATCGACTCCCGAACCCAAGATTTGGTTGCGAGACCCTGTCTTGTCCTTTCCTTTTTCCAGGTTTACTTCGAGCGTTTCCTTTCCCTCCTTTGGGATAAATAACGCACGGTGGCGACTCTCCTGTCCTTCTTCGCCGGTTGTTTTTTTTCGCATTCCATTTTTCAGGTTGCGACAGCTGGAGACTCTGCTGGGGACCCGGTTTCCCTAAGCGAGTCCCTCCTAGCTTTTGTAGGTTGTTTGTTTATTAGGTGTTTATTCTTTTGTACAGTTACATATCTTTCAGCATTTACCTGCTTTATTGCATTGTGTACATATGACTGTCGTATCTGCTGGTTCTGTTTGTGAGATGAGTTCTATACCCGAACTCGAGTGCACTTAGGATAGGAGAATGGCATAATCTTGTTGACTTGTGTGGAGTTATTCCTTAGCAAGTTGACTTGCAAGCCCATTCACTTGGTAGAGGTCAAGTTGGGATCAATAATGTCACACAAGTAAGTTGTGGTTAGACATTACTTTTTCCAATATAGACCTTAGAAGCCAAGGACCTTAGTTTACCAAACCCATCTTGGCCTATTCGTAGGACGTAGTGCGAAAGTCGTTCAAGTGTAAGATTTGATACGATTGTTACGCGATACTACACTCATAAGAGTCTCTCTTGAGAATATTTTTGGAATACGAGTAGTCGTTCCTCCGATAATATCTGAAAGATGGGATTATGCCTATGGGAACCTTTTGTAGAACTTGTTTGGCAGGTTTAAACCTTAGTACACTCCCTTTGGGTGGTTCTTAACCTAAACTCCATGCTCGTGACTTACAACAAACCCTTGATTCATGGTTGATCCGTTCAGGTATCCTTAATATCAATGAAACTTGGGTGTTGATAAGGTGTAAACCATAATCCACCAAAAATGGATGGTTGATATTAAGGATAACATGATCCATCCCATGACCTTTGTTTGGTGTGCTTTGCTTGATCCTCTTAATTTCTCTCCAGGCAGTGCAACCTGACAGATGTTCAAGCGGATCCAGCAATTCTGATTGACATGCCATTGCATTGCATAACATCATCTGCATATTTGCATCCAACATCTCATGCTTATTCATTTGCAGGGTATTCCCTTTTTAAGGGGGGGCCTTAAAATCGAATAAGCAGTGCATCGCATACCATGCATATTAACCCTTGTTTGTTTTGCAGGTGTCACCGCAGTGTCTAAAGTTTGTTCCCTGTATCAGGAAGTTATTGGTCCCAAGCGAGTTCACAGGTACCCGACAAAGGAAAACCGTCCACGACTAGCAATGGACCAGATACAGAAAGAACTGGCTGATATGCGTGAAAGGATGGATCAGTTCATGACATTGATGACTGGTATGGCAGAAGGCTAGGCGAAGCTGAAGGAATTGGTTGAGCAACCGAGGCCCGATCCAGAGGTGGAAATACCAAGTGCTGAGGGGAACCCTGGTAACCCTGGGAACCCTGGTAACCCTGGGAACACTGATAACCCTGTGAACACTGGAAACGCGGGTAACGCAAATGTTGATGGAAACCCGGGTAATGTTGGCAACACGGGAAATGTTGGGAATGGTATTGGCGGAAGGTACAATGTGAATCAAGGGATTCGGATTAACGGGCGCCCCATTACTGAAGATTGTAAGTATGATCAATTTTCTTTGCACGACGAGGCCCTCGAGACCACTCGCCGTATGGATGAGCTTGCTGAGAAGCTCAAATCTTTGGAGTCTCAAAATTCCTTAGGTTTTGATGTCACCAATCTTGGTCTGGTTCAGGGAGTAAGGATCCCTCACAAGTTCAAACCCCCTACTTTTGAGAAATACAATGGGGCTTCTTGCCCATGCACTCATCTCCAATCTTATCTAGGAAGGTTGGGTGCTCACACTGAAGATGAAAAGCTGTGGATGTACTATTTTGAAGACAGTTTAACTGGAGCTTCTCGTGAATGGTATTCTCATTTGTCTCGTACTACCATCAAGAGCTGGAAAGACTTGGCAGAGGCTTTTGTCAATCAATATCAATACAACTTGGACATGGCTCCAAATCGGACCTTGTTGCAAGGAATGTCTCAGACTGCCAAGGAAACCTTTAGAGAATATGCTCAGCGTTAGAGACAGATTGCTGCATCCGTCCAACGCCCTATGTCTGAAAGGGAGATGGCGGACATGTTCATGAACACTCTTCAAGGCAATTATATCGAGAGATTGGCTGCTTGCCCGTCAATCAGCTTTGCAGAGATAGTGATTGCTGGAGAAAGAATCGAGAGTCTGTTGAAGATGGGCCGAATTCAAGACAACAGTGCTTCCAACTCATCAGTTCCCAAGAAACCGTTTGCTGGTAACGGTCAGCGAAGAAGAGAAGGTGAGACAAGCGTTGTATATGCCGGCAGAAGCAGGGGCAGAGGACGCCCTAATTATTATCAAGATCAAGTGGCCGCAGTCACTATTCCAACACCTGTTCCTCAACCGCAGTATCATCCACAACAGCAACCCAGGTACAACAATCAACAACAAGGAGGTAATCTGGGTCAGCAGAGACCCTATCAACAACGTCCAAGGCAGGCGGACCGGGTCATTGAGCCAATCCCAATGCCTTATTCTGTATTACTTCCCAAGCTGATTGACATGAATCTGGTTACGTTGAGAACTCTGGCCCCACCGGTCGATCCCAACAATCTGCCTAGAGGTTATGATGCCAACGCCAGATGTGCTTTTCACTCCAACGCACCTGGCCATACTACAGATAATTGCAAGGCTCTCCAGCTAAAGGTACAAGATTTGAGAGATGCCCAGGCCATCAATTTTTCTCCGGTGCCTAATGTTATCCAAAACCCGATGCCTGCTCACGGCGGGCAGAGGATTAATGTTGTTGATAGTGGGGAAACTTTGAATTTGGTTTCTGATGTGACTAAAGTGAAGACTTCGTTATCGGTGGTCAAAGACCGACTCTTGAAAGGACAGATTTTCCTGGGCTGTGGGGAAGAGTGCAGAAATTGTCAAGACGCCGAGAACGGATGTGATAGTTTGAGAAGGGGTATTCAGCAACTGATAGATGAAGGTTGTCTTCAGTTCGATCAGACTCGTCCAGTGAAGAATGATGTGTCGACAGTGACGATTTAAATGTTCCCGAGAGACCCGCTCCAACAACAATATATTTCCCAGAAAGTCCAGCACCAATTTACTCTGACAACCCTCAACCGACTTTGATTGGTCCGGTCACCATCGCGGTACCAGGACCTGTTCCGTATGAGAAAGACAGTGCTATCCCGTGGCACTATGGGGCTGATATCTACTGCCAGGGGCAGAAAGTTAACGAAGAAGACATTGACATTGGTAGCTCCGCTGTAGACAATGTTGGAGGAATTGATGGCTTCACTCGCAGTGGACGCCTATTTGCACCATCAACATTGCGCACGAATGCTGAAGCTGAGGCAGCTGCCAAGGCTAAAGGAAAATAGGTATCCACCGAAGAGGTTACTACCGAGGAAGCTCCTCCTAAGACCGCATTATGAGGATTTTCAAGAAAAGTGACTACAAGGTAGTCGACCAGCTAAATCAGACACCCTCAAAGATCTCCATTCTCTCACTATTGATGTGCTCTGAGGCACACAGAGCAGCCTTGTTGAAAGTACTGAATATGACTTATGTTCCCCCAGAGATAACTGTTGACCAGCTGGAGTCGATAGTTCCGAATGTACACACTAGCCATGCGTTAGGTTTCACCGATTATGACCTAACATCTGAGGGAAGGAATCACAACAAAGCCTTGCATATCACAATGGAATGCAAAGGGACGGTGCTTTCCCATGTTTTGGTTGATACAGGTTCTTCTCTGAATTTTCTCCCAAAGAAAGCCTTAACGAAGTTGGGTTGCGATGACGCCATCCGGAGGCCGAGTAATTTAATTGTAAGGGCTTTTGATGGCTCTAAGCGAGTTGTTTGTGGCGAAGTTGAGTTGCCAGTTAAGATTGGACCGCAGGTATTCAAGAGTACCTTTTATGTGATGGATATCCAGCCTGCCTATAGCTGTCTGCTAGGTCGACCCTGGATTCATGTTGTCGGTGTTGTTACTTCTACTCTCCACCAGAAGCTCAAATATGGACTAGAAGGTCAGATCGTCACCATCTGTGGTGAAGAGGATATTTTTGTTAGCCACCTGTCTACGTTTAAGTATGTGGAGATGGATGGCGAGATGCATGAGATGCTGTGTCAGGGCTTCGAAGCCATAATCATCAGTGAGGTCGCGCCCGAAACTGTCTTTTCACCTGAGTCTGAGAAGGTCGGGACTTCTATCTCTTCATACAAGCAAGCTGTTGAAGTGGGTAAGGCTGGTAATGCCCAAGGCTGGGGCAAATTTGTGGAGCCAATCATAAAAGAAGATAAGTTTGGTTTGTGGTATACTCCGGGGTCTCAGAAGAATGAAGTCGGTACTTTCTTCAGCGGGGGTTTGGTTTCTCCCCACACCGTCAATGCTGCAGATGAAGACAAGGCTGACAGCGACTGTGACTTAGATAGCTGGATTCGTTCGTGTGTCCCAGGAGAAAAGCTCGACAATTGGTCGTCTGAAAAAGTCGTCCGGTTTACTCTATTGAAGGAGTAATTTTTATTGTTTTCCTTTTATCACATGCATAACAAAGTCTTACACTTTGACCAAGGTGTAATGACTCATCTGTAGGGCCATCCATTTAGTTACATTTCGCAATTATTTTCATCATCAATAAAGGACAGCTTTTGCAAACAATTTTGTGTTCTCTTTCTTTCAATTATTTTTACTTTTACAAAAACGGCAATGTTTCTTTTTCATGTTTCTTTTTCATGTTTCTTTTTTGTTTTTCTTTCCAAAAAACACCTCGTAAAACTGATCACCCGGATCTCACTGCTAACGACACTGCTATGGCCAAATATGACTTCGACAATCCTATCTATCAAGCCGAAGAAGGGGTTGAGGAAGATTGTGAATTGCCTGAGGAGTTAGCCAGGTTGTTGAAATAGGAGGACCGAGCTATCACACCTTATCAGGAGGTGGTTGAGACCATCAACATTGGTACCGAAGACGACAAGAAAGAGATCAAGATCAGGGTCAGTCTACAGGCCGAGAGGAAAAAACCGTTGATCATGTACTTGACTGTGTTAGAAAGGTCAATGGGTTGTGTGCTCGGTCAGCATGACGAGTCAGGTCGAAAAGAGCATGCAATATACTACCTTAGCAAAAAGTTTACCGACTGTGAACAAAGATACTCACTGCTCGAGAAAACTTGCCACGCTTTGGCATGGGCTGCTCGCCGACTAAGACAGTATATGTTGACTCACACGACTCTATTGATATCAAAGATGGATCAAGTCAAGTATATTTTTGAAAAGCCGGCAGGGTTACTAGGTGGCAAATGATGCTGACAGAGTATGACATCCAATACACTTCACAAAAAGCCATCAAAGGAAGTGTCTTGTCATACTATCTTGTCGCGCAACCGATTGATGATTACCAACCTATGAGGTTCGACTTTCCTGATAAGGACATCATGTTTCTCAAATCGAAAGATTGCGAGGAACCACTCCCGGAGGAGGGGCCTGACCCTGAATCCAAATGGATTATGATGTTTGATGGGACGGTCAACGTCAATGGTCGCGGAGTTGGTGCAGTGTTGATTACACCGGAGGGGGTTCATATGCCATTTTGTGCCAGAATAACTTTTCCCTGCACCAACAATGAAGTCGGACGAAGCAAAATGGGTCCGTTCTCGATACAATCAGCTAAGCCTAGTTGAGGAAAAGAGACTAGCAGCTATATGCCATGGCCAGCTATATCAGAGACGGACGAAGAGAGCGTTTGATCAGAAAGTGCGCCCTCGGGAGTATCGAGTCGGTGAATTAGTACTCAAAAGAATTCTTCCTCCCAACACAGATCACAGGTTCAAATGGACACCGAACAACGAGGGTCCATACGTGGTTAAAAGAGTTTTCTCTGGCAGAGCTATGATACTAACAACCATGGATGGCGAAGACTTCCCGTCCCCTGTCAACTCAGACGCAGTTAAAAAATACTTCGCATAAAATAGACCCGCTGGACAGTTAAAAGAATAGTCTAAGCAAAAAGGGGGCATCCTGACGAACCAAAAAAAAGAATGAAGAGGTTCGGGCAAACATTAGGGATATAAAAAAAAATGCACACCCGGTGAGTCGAAAACCCGAAAGGGCGGCCCAGGCAAAAAAGGGTATCCCGGTGGATTGAAAACCCAAAAGCGCGGTCCACGTAAAAGTTAGGGAATAAGCGAATAACTGCGATCTGAGTTCATCCGGGTTATATCACCGTTTCATTCAATCCGACAATCTTCGAAGGTAAAAGATCGACTAATCATTCACTTGAGAAAGCAAGATGAGCAGAGCGTCTTGAGGACATACGAGCCATAGCAGAGTCGAAACTCGGTGGGACCCCGTTTCCACATTGCCATTAGGATAGTCTCTCTTGTTCAATTTATAGCGATCGCATGTTTCCAGGGATCAGCTTCCTGATGTACTCACCTATTCCTGGCACAAATTTTTCAACCAACAAAAGTCGAATAATTCAGTTAAAAAGCCTCTTTACTTTTCATTTATCAGTTTGTTTGCAAAAGATGTCTGAATTCTTGAGGAAACATATTGCATCTGAATGTAATGGTGGCTTTTGCAGATGACTTGCGCAGGAAAACAGTCAAAATTGCTTTGAATGTGCTTAATCCTGGACGGTGAATTCAAACTGAGTAAATCCCCGGGGCATACGTGTATTTTTTGGTTACAGGTCACAGGAACCGGATGCCAAGTCTGACTCACACACTTTCAGCTCAAGCAAACCCTAACATTGGTTTGCAAATCCAGCCGTGCCATTTGATTTCAACCGATCTCTCCAATCAGGTTTGCCCTTATTCCCATTACCTTTGTGCTTTGAAGTTGAATACTCTGAATGTTTGAGGTATGATGGATGAATTTCATTAGGTTTTTGCCCACGGGTTCATAATTATGTATGAATGTATAAATAATGCCTTGAATGCTTAATCGTTTAATTTCTGAAGTGTATGCCACAGGGTTTGAGGTTTCTGAAACCATACTGTTATCCATGAAAAATCCAAAACCCGCAGGCGCTCGCTAGCACCTTCGCTAGGCGAGCACGCAGCGACGCTTCGCCAAGCCTTCGCTGGGCGAGACAGTAGCGATCGCGACAGTAGCATTGCTTTTTTTCTGTTTTGCTCTAATCTGACTTACATTTGTCATAGCATGTTTCCAGGGATCAGCTTCCTGATGTACTCACCTATTCCTGGCACAAATTTTTCAACCAACAAAAGTCGAATAATTCAGTTAAAATGCCTCTTTACTTTTCATTTATCAGTTTGTTTGCAAAAGATGTCTGAATTCTTGAGGAAACATATTGCATCTGAATGTAATGGTGGCTTTTGCAGATGACTTGCGCAGGAAAAAAAGTCAAAATTGCTTTGAATGTGCTTAATCCCGGACGGTGAATTCAAATCGAGTAATTCCCCGGGACATACGTGTATTTTTTGGTTGCAGGTCACAGGAACCGGGTGCCAAGTCATGAATCCTCACCCCCAAGCGGTTGACAAAGCCTCTCCTCTGCAGAGCAGGTTCCCCAGTAGAGTTGATAGTATTCAGACTGTATATCCCCAGTAGAGTTGACAGTATCCAGACTGTATATCCCCAGTGGAGTCGATAGTGCCAGACTGTATCTTCCCAGCAACAGCGGAGTAGTCGCATACCCAACAGATAAGAGGGTGGTGTTCCAAGTGTTCATCTCGTCCCCAACAGATTATTTTTTTTAACAGATTTGTTTTAATCCCCAGTCTGAGGACGATTAGCATGTTCATATCCCTAGCAAAGGTCAATTCCTACGACATTTCCCCAGGAAGTGCTTTCCTCACAGACTCTCCTCGCAGAGCCTCGCCAAGCAAAGTTTCCATAGTTGATACTTCCCCAGCAAGGTCAACTTTTCAAAAAAGGATGATTTATTTTCGGTGGCTCCCCGGTCCCGGCAGACGGATCGTTCCCCACAGAGCATTCAAGGATTGATACAGCGATCCGCTCCCTTCCAGAGTTGCTTCCCCAAGCAAACTTCTTTTTTCTTTTGCACCATGCGTAACATTTGCATTTGCATTTGCATGCATATAAAACATACACATAAGCTGATAAATAGGTTCTTCAAAGTAGACTGAAAAATTACTTTACAACCAAAGTCATGAGATTCGGCCAGAGGATCATGTGTGTGTGTGACCCAGCATGAGGGTCATTTCGAAGATTCAGCCTGAGAATCGTTTTCCAGAGATCCAGCCTGAGGGTCATTTCGAAGATTCAGCCAGAGAGTCGACTACGAGCGTTATTTCCCCAGCAAGCCAGCTGGAGGAATAGATTGACAGCTCAACAGAAAATCAACCTACAAGAGGATCCAGCCCGCGGATCGCATTAAAAAAACAAAGTCTAATCGAAGAGTCGTTATAACATGTTCTAGCGTGAAGAATATGTACGAAGCCCAAAAGTGGGATATTCTCGAAGCTGCATATCTAACATGAAGACTATAGATTTCGAAAGCGGGTCAACCAGCGCATGCCCCAGATGCGAGATCCTGATGATGGGAATTTATCATTAAAACAATCCAGATCTAGCCAGAAGATCAAAGTCAGGTCTAGCCCGAAGATCGAAAAATAGATAGATTCAGCCAGAGAATCAAAGAAAATAGATTCAGTCAGAGAATCGAAACAATTCAGATCTAGCCAGAAAATCGAAATAGATTCAGCCAGAGAATCGAAACATTTCAGATCTAGCCAGAAGATCGAAGAAGATCTAGCCAGAAGATCGAAGTCAGGTCTAGCCCGAAGATCGGAAATAGATTCAGCCAGAGAATCGAAACAATTCAGATCTAGCCAGAAGATCGAAGAAGATCTAGCCAGAAGATCGAAGAAAATCTAGCCAGAGAATCAAAGAAAATAGATTCAGCCAGAAAATCGAAACAAAGGAGATCTAGCCAGAAGATCGAAGAAGATCTAGCCAGAAGATCGAAGTCAGGTCTAGCCCGAAGACCGGAAATAGATTCATTCAGAGAATCGAAACAATTCAGATCTAGGCAAAAGATCGAAGTAGATTCAGCCAGAGAATCGAAACAAAGGAGATCTAGCCAGAAGATCGAAGAAGATCTAGCCAGAAAATTGATACCGTATCCAGCCCGAGGATCAAAATTAACATCCAACCAGAGGACTAAATTGAGTATAGATTCAGCCAGAGGATCAAAACTCTAGATTAAGTCAGAAGACTGATTCAGATTCAGCTAGAGAATCGGAAGAGAAATAAACAGCGCGGTGTATTTCAGCATTTTTGTGGTGTTCTCGGAGCGCAAATTTTCGGTTTGTCTTTGGTATTCAATCACAGCTCACCCTGTTTATCTGATAAGATGTTCGCTTTCATCCTGCTCGGGTTAGCTGATGACTGAATAGGGGCAGCTGTAACACCCCAAAATTTTCCCTCCTTATCCACGCATTCATTTTTAGGTCATTTAACATTAGATACATTGCATTTCATCATGTCAATGGGATTACCTCCAAGAAGCTTGAACATCATCCAGGACACTTCGTGGGTTCTATTTAGATGATCAGTCAACACAAGAGAAAGACTTGAGTTACTTCCAACAGGGGTCTATTCGTCAGTCAAAACGTTAATCTTGAAGGAGTAAAGGTTTGTCCATGAGCTGTCATGCTCGCTAGGCGAAGCCCACGTGTTATGCAAAAAAAAAAACGAAAAACGAAAAAATAAATAAATAAATAAATAAATAAAAGAAAAATTCTCAGACTTGGACCTCTCTCAAAAGCCCACTAAGCTACCAATATTAGGTTATAAATACTAGAGTTTTCATTGAAACAAAACCCTGGACAAAACCTGGAGAGAAACCTAGACAGAGAGAGTGAGAATTAATCTGCAGCAACCTCCACGCAACTCTGAAAGGTTCATTCTGACTCACACACTTTCGGTTCAAGCAAACCCTAACATTGGTTTGCAAATCCAGCCGTGCCATTTGATTTCAACCGATCTCTCCAATCAGGTTTGCCCTTATTCCCATTACCTTTGTGCTTTGAAGTTGAATACTATTAATGTTTGAGGTATGATGGATGAATTTCATTAGGTTTTTGCCCACGGGTTCATAATTATGTATGAATGTATAAATAATGCCTTGAATGCTTAATCGTTTAATTTCTGAAGTGTATGCCACAGGGTTTGAGGTTTCTGAAACCATACCGTTATCCATGAAAAATCAAAAACCCGCAGGCGCTCGCTAGCACCTTCGCTAGGCGAGCACGCAGCGACGCTTCGCCAAGTCTTCGCTAGGCGAGACAGTAGCGATCGCGACAGTAGCATTTGCTTTTTTTCTGTTTTGCTCTAATCTGACTTACGTTTGTCATAACATGTTTCCAGGGATCAGCTTCCTGATGTACTCGCCTATTCCTGGCACAAATTTTTCAACCAACAAAAGTCGAATAATTCAGTTAAAAAGCCTCTTTACTTTTCATTTATCAGTTTGTTTGCAAAAGATGTCTGAATTCTTGAGGAAACATATTGCATTTGAATGTAATGGTGGCTTTTGCAGATGACTTACGTAGGAAAACAGTCAAAATTGCTTTGAATGTGCTTAATCCCGGACGGTGAATTCAAACCGAGTAATTCCCCGGGGCATACGTGTATTTTTTGGTTACAGTTCACAGGAACCGGATGCCAAGTCATGAATCCTCACCCCCAAGCGGTTGGCAAAGCCTCTCCTCTGCAGAGCAGGCTCCCCAGTAGAGTTGACAGTATCCAGACTGTATATCCCCAATAGAGTTGACAGTATCCAGACTGTATATCCCCAGCGGAGTCGACAGTGCCAGACTGTATCTTCCCAGCAACAGCGGAGTAGTCGTATACCCAACATACAAGAGGGTGGTGTTCCCAGTGTTCATCTCGTCCCCAGCAGATTATTTTTTTTAACAAATTTGTTTTAATCCCTAGCCTGAGGACGATTAGCATGTTCATATCCCCAGCAAAGGTCGATTCCTACGACATTTCCCCAGGAAGTGCTTTCCTCACAGACTCTCCTCGCAGAGCCTCGCAAAGCAAAGTTTCCATAGTTGATACTTTCCTAGCAAGGTCAACTTTTCAAAAAAGGACGATTTTTTTTCGATGGCTCCCCGGACCCGGCAGACGAATCGTTTCCCAAAAAGCATTCAAGGATTGATACAGCGATCCGCTCCCTGCCAGAGTTGCTTCCCCAAGCAGATTTCTTTTTTCTTTTGCACCATGCATAACATTTGTATTTGCATTTGCATGCATATCAAACATACACATAAGCTGATAAATAGGTTCTTCAAAGCAGACTGAAAAATTACTTTACAACCAAAGTCATGAGATTCGGCCAGAGGATCAAGTGTGTGTGTGACCCAGCATGAGGGTCATTTCGAAGATTCAGCCTGAGAATCGTTTTCCAGAAATCCAGCCTGAGGGTCATTTCGAAGATTCAGCCAGAGAGTCGACTACGAGCGTTATTTCCCCAGCAAGCCAGCTGGAGGAATAGATTGAAAACTCAACAGAAAATCAACCTACAAGAGGATCCAGCCCGCGGATCGCATTAAAAAAACAAAGTCTAATCGAAGAGTCGTTATAACATGTTCTAGCCTGAAGAATAAGTACGAAGCCCAAAAATGGGATATTCTTGAAGCTGCATATCTAACATGAAGACTGTAGATTTCGAAAGAGGGTCAACCAGCGCATGCCCTAGATGCGAGATCCTGATGATGGGAATTTATCATCAAAATAATCCAGATCTAGCCAGAAGATCAAAGTCAGGTCTAGCCCGAAGACCGAAAAATAGATAGATTCAGCCAGAGGATCAAAGAAAATAGATTCAGCCAGAGAATCGAAACAATTCAGATCTAGCCAGAAGATCGAAATAGATTCAGCCAGAGAATCGAAACAATTCAGATCTAGCCAGAAGATCGAAGAAGATCTAGCCAGAAGATCGAAGTCAGGTCTAGCCCGAATATCGGAAATAGATTCAGCTAGAGAATCGAAACAATTCAGTTCTAGCCAGAAGATCGAAGAAGATCTAGCCAGAAGATCGAAGAAAATCTAGCCAGAGAATCAAAGAAAATAGATTCAGCCAGATAATCGAAACAAAGGAGATCTAGCCAGAAGATCGAAGAAGATCTAGCCAGAAGATCGAAGTCAGGTCTAGCCCGAAGACCGGAAATAGATTCAGCCAGAGAATCGAAACAATTCAGATCTAGCCAGAAGATCGAAGTAGATTCAGGAAGAGAATCAAAGAAAATAGATTCAGCCAGAGAATTGAAACAAAGGAGATCTATCCAGAAGATCGAAGAAGATCTAGCCAGAAGATCAAAAAAGATCTAGCCAGAAGATTGAAACCGTATCCAGCCCGAGGATCAAAATTAACATCCAACCAGAGGACTAAATTGAGTATAGATTCAGCCAGAGGATCGAAATTCCAGATTAAGTCAGAGGACTGATTCAGATTCAACCAGAGGATCGGAAGAGAAATAAACAGCGCGGTGTATTTCAGCATTTTTGTGGTGTTCTTGGAGCATAAATTTTCGGTCTGTCTTTGGTATTCAATCACAGCTCACCCTGTTTGTCTGATAAGCTGTTCGCTTTCATCCTGCTCGGGTTAGCTGATGACTGAATAAGGGCAGCTGTAACACCCCAAAATTTTCCCTCCTTATCCACGCATTCATTTTTAGGTCATTTAACATTAGATACATTGCATTTCATCATGTCAATCGGGATTAGCTCCAAGAAGCTTGAACATCATCCAGGATACTTTGTGGGTTCTATTTAGATGATCAGTCAACACAAGGGAAAGACCTGAGTTACTTCCAACAGGGGTCTATTCGTCAGTCAAAACGTTAATCTTGAAGGAGTAAAGGTTTGTTCATGAGTTGTCATGCTCGCTAGGCGAACCCCACGTGTTATGCAAAAAAAAAACGAAAAATGAAAAAAAAAATTTAAATAAATAAATAAAAGGAAAAATCTCGGACTTGGACCTCTCTCAAAAGCCCACTAAGCTACCAATATTAGGCTATAAATACTAGAGTTTTCATTGAAACAAAACCCTGGACAAAACCTGGAGAGAAACCTAGACAGAGAGAGTGAGAATTAATCTGCAGCAACCTCCAGGCAACTCTGAAAGGTTCATTCTGACTCACACACTTTCAACTCAAGCAAACCCTAACATTGGTTTGCAAATCCAGCCGTGCCATTTGATTTCAACCGATCTCTCCAATCAGGTTTGCCCTTATTCCCATTACCTTTGTGCTTTGAAGTTGAATACTCTGAATGTTTGAGGTATGATGGATGAATTTCATAGGTTTTTGCCCACGGGTTCATAATTATGTATGAATGTATAAATAATGCCTTAAATGCTTAATCGTTTAATTTCTGAAGTGTATGCCACAGGGTTTGGGGTTTCTGAAACCATACTGTTATCCATGAAAAATCCAAAACCCACAGGCGCTCGCTAGCACCTTCGCTAGGCGAGCACGCAGCGACGCTTCGCCAAGCCTTCGCTAGGCGAGACAGTAGCGATCGCGACAGTAGCATTTGCTTTTTTTCTGTTTTGCTCTAATATGACTTACGTTTGTCATAACATGTTTTCTCCTAATCCTTATCGTGTTTCACTAACCCTTTTGTTGAGTTTTTGTGAAGGCTCACATGACTTTTGCAGGGATAGCTCGCTGGATATTCCACTTTGCTTGTGGGATACCATTTGGGAGATTTTTTCTGATTGCCTTGTTGGCACGTTTACTTTATACATGTTTGTTTTGTTTGTGTTCGTATCCCCACAGGTAACGCGGTTCCTTCGTCAAGGACTGTCGTTTTGCATGAGCATCCCTAACCCTACCAACTCATTGATTTTTCTTCTCCTAAGAACACGTTAACTCCTTCTACTACAGGCGAGTAAGTCTTCAAAGGTCGAGCATCCGGTAGATTGCGTAGTAACGTCGTTCGTCCAAAACCCAATCCATAACCCCGTAGTTAGCCGAACTACGATTTTCTCTGATTCTCATTCCAGATGAGATACGTAGGCATAAGACGCGATGTCTTAGCGAGCAAATTTCCCCCAAACCCCTAGGTAGCCGAGCTACGAAGACTCTGATTCTCATATTCAGATGGGATACGTATGCAGTGGATGCGACATCCGTGCGAGTCATTTCCTTTTGACCCTTTTTTTTAGTAAATAGTACATTAGATAAACCCACACCCTTTAGATAAGAACTACAAAAGTGGATCCCGTAGAATACTACGGATCCGTAGGGGTGCTAATACCTTCCCTTCGCATAATCGACTCCCGAACCCAGGATTTGGTTGCGAGACCCTGTCTTGTCCTTTCCTTTTTCCAGGTTTACTTCGAGCGTTTCCTTTCCCTCCTTTGGGATAAATAACGCACGGTGGCGACTCTCCTGTCTTTCTTCGCCGTTTGTTTTTTTTCGCATTCCATTTTTCAGGTTGCGACACTAGTTGCTCTTTGACTCCAAATTTTTGCATAGGTAAAGTCCTAAGATCTAAGTCCATTTGTCCATTTTTTTGTATTTGGTCCACAACAATCAAACAAAACACAAACACAATAGTATATACACAATTATATGCTCAAATGAGCAAAGAGAAAAGAAAATGAATAATATGTGCAAGAATAATAAATTGCATAAAAGTAAAGAGCAAAAAGTAAAGGTTAATTGTTAATGATTAGTGTTAGTAGTTAGTGCCATAAGGCAAATTTAGCGCTATGTTAAGCAATCGTAATTGGACTTATGTAGAAGTCACAACTATCTGAGGCCGGTCAATAATAATGTAGGCAACAAACACAAGTTAGAAGTCTTGATTAGTGAACCAAGTTCCAACAACTTGCCATGCCAAAAGAAAAAAAAGATTGATCTTGTATTGGTTTAAGCCTTTTGCATGATTTAGGAAACAACCTATCCTTAATGCAAAGCCATTCACTTGATCAATTGATCAAGATGAATTAGATTTGAATCAAAGAAGATTAAATCTCCCTAATCAATGCTAACTTATCAACCTTCAACTCATTGATCAAAAAGAAGAAAGAAGAAGAAGAAGGAGAAGATGAATAATAGAAAAGGAAATGGAAAGAATAAAGTGCATAAGGTGAAATCAAATGTACCAATCCATGTGTGTTGACCAAATGACATCGGAAGTCAAAAACTCAAACAATGAGAAATCAGAAATGGGATGAAGATTGGAGGTCAAACAATAAGCAAAATATTTTTGGCATTTTTAATATTAAAATAAACTTGAATAAAAAATAAAAGAAAGGTCAAACTTCAAAATCACATCAAAGCAACCTTGAAAGGTCCAAGTGATTTATCCCAAGTTCAACAAGGTCAAACAAGGTTTGACAAAAAAATTCAGCATTTTTAAAAGTCAGAAACTATTTTTTATTAATTAAAAATGAATAAAAGTAACCTAATTGAACTAAAATCTCAAATAAATCTCAAATCAATTAAAAAATTGATGAGAATATTTTTCATAGATCCATCATCATTCAAATAGGTTAGGAAAATATTTTTGTATTTTTTGAATATCAAAAACTATTTAAAATGAATTAAATATAACCAGAAAAGAGAAAATTCATAAAAAATATCAAATGACAAAATAAAAGATATTAAAAATCAAAATTAGAAACTAGAAATTATTTGGAGAAGAATGCAATTGGTCCCATATTTTTTGGAATTAAAATGAAGGAGATATGAATTTTTGAAAATAATGGAAATAAAAGAAATTAAATCAGAAAATAGGAAATTCAAAAAAACAAGGAGCGTCTGATCAAGCCTCACTAATTGACGTGGCTGATCAAACGCTCCAGAAGCGCGCGCTCATGGTAGGCTTCAGGTCAATGTGTCACACAAACAATTATTAAAAGTCATAACATTGGACAGTGGAGATTGCATCTGGGAAGAGGGATGAACGATCCAGATTGAATCTGGAGACCAGACGGTGGCCAGCGCCACCGTCTTCTCCGGCCAAACTCCGACCACGTTCAAAAATTGCAGAGCAAAAAGAGGTAACCAAATGACACCCCTGTAACCTTGAATCACACTCAAAATTCCTATAGAGTAAGAAATCTGAGCTGGAAGATTCAGGTATAAAAAATGCAGTTCAATAAAACACAAAATTGAAGTTACCACTAGCTTTCCTCTCAAGTGAGGACTTCAGAAAACACATTGGCCAGGAAAATAGATCAAAGAGTAATGAGTTTCGAAGAGAAAACCAGTTGATGATCACCTTTAAATTCTGGAACTTTGAGCTTGCTTCCTTGCTTCCTTTGGCCAAACAGAAGATCAATGGAGTATGAGAGAGAGGTCTAGGAACTTTAGATCTAGAAATTCAACCTGATTTAGTTGAATTTCAGATCTGAGAAATTGAAGAAAATTGAAATAGTTCCTTTAGGTGTGGCTCGGTTTTGATTTCTGCAGCACTTCAGGTTGATTCATGGATGAAAATTGAATGGAATGGTGCTCTTATTTATAGATGGAGAGGCAAGGCAAGTGTGATTCAATCCGTGTGCATGGCAAATGGATACTCTTTGCATGGGCTTGCATGATCATTCAAAAGGCCCAAATTCAATGCCAAATGCAATCTGAGACATAATTGAACTGAAATGGACGTGTAATTGGCAATGCACAAGCTTGTATAATGAGTTCCAACATGTTATGCACAATTATGCCTAAAACTTCTCCTCTTCGAAAATGCCATTTGCCAAATCCAAACATGAGCATCTGAGTAATGTTTTGAAAGGTCTTGATGTAAGGAACAAATGTTATGTTGGACAAAAATCCATTTGAAGTGTGGAAATTAGTGAATTTTGAGTTTAAAGTGTAAGGTGCAAAACATGCAAAGGCAATGTTTCCAAATTTGGACAATGTTCAAGTCCTTCTGTTTTGATGATGCAAGACCCAAATCAAAAAACCTCCAACATCAAAGTTGTATATATTTTCAAGAACATCAAAATGGACTTAAATGTTTCATCATTTGGATTTTTTATGAAAGAGTTATGGGCACTTGAAGTTGGACTTTTTTGACTTTCAATGCATTTGGTCCAAAGTGACCTATAATGTTTTGCATTATCACATGTATTTACTTTGAGATTTTGAAATTTTGTTCAACATAACATTTGAATTAGACATCTTAAGAGTTCCAATGCATTTGATCCCACCTCAAAATCATGAAAACTGAGTGATTAATGTTCTTGGGAAGTTGACCCAAAATTAGGGTTTCAGTCAAAATGACCTATAATGTATTGGAATGGGAGATGACCTTCCAAGCTTCAAATCAATTTTTTATGAACATGAAAGTTGTTCATATTGTCCTTAAGAACATTTTTTCTTTTGGGATCATCTCCATTTGACCAACCCATAAAAAGTTAGGTCTCAGTGTATTTCAGAATAGTCAGATGACTTGACTGATCAACTTCTCAAGTCCATGACTCATATCTTGATGAATTGATGATTGAGGACACTCAAATAAATTCAAATATGAATGAAATGATTAATTAAATAACTTCCCTTGATTGTATTTGATCATGGGTTGAGGTTGCTTCAAGAGCAAGGCATTGTGGTACACAGATGAATTAGGGTTTCCTTGGGGAACCAACCTCAAACACTTTGACTTGCTTTGATCAAAATGATGGATTAAGATGCTAGGGATGCATATTTGATGGATGAGGGCTTTGGGAACCATTACCATGCTTGCTATCATCTTCACTTGGCCATACCTTTGTACTTATGATCTCCTAGAGGCTTTTGACCTTGTGATTGCTCAAGCTTCAAACAAAAGATGTTAGTGACATATTTTTGTGCTTTTGGTTAATAAACAAAAATGAGAAAAGCAATGATATACAATTCAAGCATGCTTGGTGATCTCAAACCACTCACAAGAGGAGATCCCACCCAAAGGTAAGGAGCCAAGATGCTTACGATCCTTGCGGCAATGCAAATGCAATGTTATGATGCCATGAGGGATCTTAGGGTCAAAATTGGGGTCTTACAATTAACACTTGCTAACAGGTATCATATAATCAAGGTTTATGGTTGGTAAAAACAAGGGCTCCGCTTGAAGATTGTGGTATTGCACACCTTATGGGATGAAACTCTAATACTTGACTTTGATCCTACGGGATCTTGTGTTTGACCTTCTGTGTAGTTAACCTGACTTCTAAAGCCTAATTGTGGGTCCATGGTTTGAGGTGTTTCCTGAGGAGCTTTGGGCTTTGTTTGAAACTCTAATTAGGGATAGTTGGTATTTAGGTGCTTTGCTTGTTTGGATTTTTGATCTAGGGTTCATCAAAACCCTAGTCCTTGGCTTTGATGTTTGTAAACCCTATGGTTTGCATTAAGGTAGTGGAAACTCTGGTTCTGGCTCATGGAATTGATACACCACTCGATTTGACTTCTCACCTGGCTTGAGATTCTTGATTGATACATAGGTTTGGACTTTGACCTAGTAAACCCTAATTCATGGTGTTATGTGATTGATTCAAGACATGTTTGCATTCATGTTTCATTGAGCTCATGGTCTCATGATCCAGTTGATCTGAGTCTTATTTCATTCCCAGTTCATCAATTACTTTCATGGTTTTAATAAAATGTCAAGATTCATTCATGCTTTGATTTATAGTCCCATGGATACAAGTTCAATGTCCATTTGATCAAGTCATTCCATGACCCATTAATTCCATTCCATTCATTCATTCAAACATGTATAAAAGTTCATTTGAAACCTTTTGTTTTGAGTTGATTTCATATTGAACAAGAAAGAAAGCCAAGCCATTATGCCTCACACATGAACCCATGCATCAAAAACAAGCAAAAACTCATTTTTTTCATGATGGTAATCGATTACCATGTTTGGGTAATCGATTACCTTTCTTCCAGTAGCCAAAAAATCCATTTTTCATGATGGTAATCGATTACCATGTCTTGGGTAATCGATTACACCTAGGACAGTGAGTCAAAATGCTGCATTTTTCAGCAGTAATGCAGTTTCTTTTGCACTCCAAACCAGTCCCAATGTTTGCATCAATACACATTGAAATCTTTACATAATTATGAAGTAACCAACCATATCATTCATGCATTGAACCAAGCTCCTAACACTTCAATTCACGAAACTTCCCAAGCTAACTCCAAACCAATTCAACTAACTCCAAGCCTCATTTAACCAATTCCAAGACTCACAAAACTAACTCCAAACCTCAATTTGATCTAAACTTATAACCTATATAAACACATCACTCTCATTACACAAGGGGGAGCTGAGAACTTGATCATCACTCTCAAATTACTCATTGCAAATTCATCTTTTCTCATCTCACTTCATCTTCTCCATTTCCTTTACCTACACCAAGGCTCAAATCACTGTAGCGGTAAATTCATGACCATCAAGATATGGATAAGCTTGACATCAATAAAACCAGAGTCGCCACCGCGCTTTTATTGTTTCCAAAGGAAAAAGGGAAAATTACGAACAAAACCCAAATATAAGAAGTTTTCAAATCAAAACTAATAAAATGCCAGAGATTACAGGTAAGGGAGTTGGTTACACAGAGGGAAGGTGTTAGCACCCAAAGTGTCCTAGGGAGCATTTTTTTCTGTGCGTATGTGTTTTTGGTATAAAAGATGTTTGATGAAATGGAGTGTGGGGATGAGAAAAGAATTCATTGATTATATTTTTGTGTTTTACAAGACCTTATGACTTGTGCCTATGTACTAACACAAAAATGAGGGATCAAAACCCCGTAGTTCGTGGTAAAAATTTCAAAGTTGGTGAATTGCTTTTAACAAAAATTTAATTGAGAAGGGCACAAAGGGGCCAAAGGTTTGAATGAAGTTGTTAGTTCTTTTTGTCTTTTTGAAATTTTTAGTCAATATGATTAGATTTATTTACAAGTTTGATTTAAGAAAAAGAGTTTGAAAATTCAATGGCATAAGGCCAAAGTTTATATTTGAAATAAGGTCTAAGTTTGAAATCGTAAGCAAAGAAAGTTTTCGAAAAGGGGGAGAGATTTTGATATTTAAGAAGTGGGAGGAGATGAAGAGACTAATCCTAAGCATAAAATTAAAAGTTAAGAGTTGAAAAGATCTGACCAATGGGATGCAATCCAACAGACAAGTATGTCATATAGAAACCCATTTTCCTTTGGACTTTGAATCAAGCAATAATCAACAAGCAATTAGCAATATTAGACATCATGAAGATCAAGGCATCAAATAAAGATAACCACATACAAGCAAGCAAATCCCATAGCTAGAAGTCTTCTTTGTCTTCTCATGTACCAGATGAAATACTCCTTGATTAACTCAGAATAAAGCATTAGACACAAGGTCAAAATAACAGTTTGCATCAAAACAATGTAGCAGATGAACTCAAACACATCCCAGGTCTTGCATCAGATGAAGGCTCAATTTATAATAACTTGATTTCAGAATGATGGCATTGGCCAAGTCCTTTTTGCATAGGGAATGTTGCCTAATCCTAAGTCCAAAAGTTCAGATCAAGATCAACAGGCCACCAAATACTTTTAGGGTTTTTGTTGTTTATTAGGTGTTTTAAGGTCCTAAGACCACAAACCAAAATAAAAATGCACAAACAAAATATATACAAGATATGGCTCAAATGAGCAAAGTGAAAATGACATAAACATAAACAAGTTAAATGAAATGTAAATGGCAATGAATGATAAATGACTAAAAATTAAATTGCATAAAGTAAATGACTTGAAAGTAAAGCAATATTAATAAGAGTTAGTCAAATGTTAGTCAAGATTAATTGAATGTTAGTAGTGTTTTTTTGCTTTTTAATTGATTAAGTCATTCTTTGGAGAACACTCAACCATCTATTCACAAGCATGGATCCTTGAACCAAGACATCTTCCATAGGAAGGAAAAAAGGCCAAGTTTCCATACAATACCATGAAAGATGGGAGACTTACAATCTCACTTACTAGAATGTTATGCCTTTAGGGTCAACATTAGCTCTATGTTAAGCAATTGTAATTAGACTTATGTAGAAGTCACAACTATCTGAGGTCGGGCAATAAAAATTTAGGTGTTAATGCATGATAGACATTTGGTATGATGAACCAAACTCCTAAAACATACCACACACTAAAAGAAAAGATCAAGAGGGATGGACCTATCTCATCCATACCTGTATTGGTTCATCTGACACAAGGTCATTGATGAACCAATTAGCCTTAGGATATTTGAGATTTCATTGGTCAATGAAAGGAATGGGGAAGAATAGGGATGAAGATGAAGGGGGGAAGGGAATGAGAGAAACACAAATTGGTCATGGGAGGAATTTTATCAAATTAAAAACATTCATTCATTTTGGGAGGTGAAATGTACATTTCATCAATCCCCTAAATCCTATGATTTTGATCCAACAAAAGTCAAATCAACCTTGACCAAGGCCCAAACAAATAGTCAAACATCACAATACCATGAAAATGGCTCAACATAATTTATACACAATTAATCAATTAATAATCAATTTAAAAATGCATAAAAATACAAATTACTTTGGTCAAAACCTAAAACCTCTTCGAAACACCAAATAAATGGCCAAGAGATTTATCCTACGTCAAACAAGGTCAAAGGACCTTAGACAAAAAAATTCATTATTTTTGAAAAGTCAGAAGTATTTTTAAATATTTAAAAATATGCACAAAAACATTTAATTCATGAAAAATATCAAAATTAACCCAAAAAATAATTTAAATTCAGAATATGAAAGAGAAAAATAATTCAAGATTTTTGGTGGAAGTCCCATATTTTTTGGATTAAAAAATTTCATTATTTTTGAAAAGTCAGAAGTATTTTTAAATATTTAAAAATATGCACAAAAATATTTAATTCATGAAAAATATCAAAATTAATCCAAAAAATAATTTAAATTCAGAATATGAAAGAGAAAAATAATTCAAGATTTTTTGGTGGAAGTCCCATACTTTCTTGGGCTACAAGTCAAGCAGATGGAAGACTCTATCTTTCTATCTCAAAGTAAGTATGCCAAGAACATTGTGAAGAAGTTTGGAATGGAAAATGCAAGCCATAAAAGGACACTTGCTCCTACTCATGTGAAAATCTCCAAAGACGAAAATGGTGTCAGTGTAGATCAGAGTCTATACAGAAGCATGATAGGAAGTCTCCTATATCTCAAAGCAAGCAGACCTGACATTGCATTGACTGTAGGTGTTTGTGCTAGGTATCAAGATGAACCAAAAGTCAGTCACATAAACCAAGTGAAGAGAATACTGAAATATGTCAATGGCACCAGTGACTATGGGATGTTATATACTCATGGATCTGGATCCATGTTGACTGGGTTCTGTGATGCTGAATGGGCTGGAAGTGCTGATGATAGGAAAAGCACATCTGGGGGATGCTTCTTTTTGGGGAACAATCTGATTTCATGGTTTAGCAAGAAAAAAAACTGTGTATCTTTATCCACTGCTGAAGCTGAATACATAGAAGCTGGGAGTAGTTGTTCTTAACTGGTATGGATGAAGCAGATGTTGTCTGAATACAATGTCACACAAGAAGTCATGACATTATACTATAATAACCTGAGTGCCATAAATATTTCCAAAAATCCTATTCAACATAGCAGGACAAAGCACATTGACATTCGTCATCACTTTATCAGAGAAATAGTAGAAGAGAAGATCATAACTCTGGAGCATGTTACTATTGAAAAGTAATTAGCTGACATTTTCACTAAAGCTTTGGATGCCAATCAATTTGAATGTTTAAGGGGGAAGTTGGGGATCTGTGTTCATGAGAACCTATAGAAAGCAAAGGAGTGTGTGGTTATCCAAGAGGATATTTCTGCCTGGGAAAACTGTGTTGTGGCAAGGAAGCTATTCGGATGCTGATGTTTGAAAGATTGAAGTTATAAGGTCACCTTTGGTCAATTTTGACTAAAAAGGGGGAGAAGTGCTTGATATGGAAGCTATTATGGAAGTTGGATGTGGCTGGACTAGAGGACAGCTATTTTTAAAAGAAGTGCACAGGTGCTACAACAGAATGGTATTCTGTTTTTAGATGTCAAAGGGGATATGTCTGATATGGTGTACAGGTGTTGATGTTGAAGCAGATGTCAGTATGACAGTCTGGCTGGTACAGGTGTTGGAGTTACAACAACTGTTATTTGATGAATGCACATATTTAGAGGGAGAAGAAGTACCCTTGTGCATTGTGCATTTGTGTGTCTTACTAGTTGCATCCATAACTAGTAATTCTGTTGTTTGTTGCACAGATTTAGGGGGAGGAGAAGTACCCTTGTGCATGAGTGTATTAGTAGCCATAGCTAGTAATTGTTTTACTTCTGCTGCTGATTAAACTTCTGTTATGTTGTTTAACTGCTGATAGTTTGCCTTGTGAACAAAAAGGACAGATATATATTTTAGCCAAAATTTGCCAAAGGGGGAGTTTGTTGATTCTAAGTGTTGGCAGCAATTTTGGTAAAACAAAGAGTGTTCACAAGATGTCATGTGTGATGTCTTAACATAAGATATCCTATGTACCTGTTGGAGTTCAAGAACATGTGCATGCAGGATTGTTTCAGAATGCCACATACAATGACAAGGCTTCTGATATGGATGTACCTGCTGGAGCTTAAATGAAAGACATGTTCATGCAGGATTGTTTTAGATGACATACACAATGTCATGGCATCTGATGTGGTTGTACCTGCTGGAAGTTATAAAAGGAATTATTAGATTATGCAGGATTTTTCCAGGATGTCAGACCCGATGTCATGACATCCTGTACACAGAACATTCAGTATGAATGTCTGGTGTTTTGTGATTGCACAATTAATGGCAATCTTTGGATGATTGAAGATATGGCTAGATGGCGCATTCAATCATGGATTACAACCAGATTTACTTATTTTCCAAGGAGATCTATACAACTGTTATAAAAAGATTTGATTGGAAAATAGATTTAGGGTTTTCAAGATGTCCAAGCCCAGCTGAGAGCTTCTATAAAAGGGGACTTAGAAAACCTGTTTGTGTTGGTGTAAGCCCTAGAGGCCAATACTTTTTGGTACTTGTATCGAATTATTTATTAATAATAAAAGGCATTTTCTTTATTATGGTTGATTAATAAAGTCCCTGGAGTAGATAGTCCGTTTGATGTATTAAGTGTGACTTAATCATGAGAACACATTAAACATAAGGACACTATTCTTAAAGTATCCGTAGTCGAGCTTTAGTGTGAAGTGGGATAACATTAAAGCATTAAGACTATTATGTTTGTAGACTGATGATCACATCTCATGGATCATGGATAAAGAGTTATCAAATCTTAAACATAGGTATGAATATTAGGAGTAATATTTATACCGGATTGACCCGCTATGTGAATACTATATAGAAAGTTATGCAAAGTGTCATAAGTTATTCTCATGGTGATAATAGTGTATACCACTCTTCGACCTGAAACCACTATGGATCCTAGATGTAGAGTCGAGTGCTTTATTGCTGATCCAACGTTGTCCGTAACTGGATAACCATAAAGACAGTTGATGGGTACTCCACAAAGCATGCTGAGGGACATGAGTGACCTAGATGGAATTTGCCCATCCTGCATAACAGGATAAATGTCTATGGGCCCAATATTGAACTGGACAAGGATGACACGGTCTATGCCTTGTGTTCAATATAGACATAAGGGGAAAAGGGTAATTATACACATAAGTATTATCACAGAAGGAATTGTCAGATCACATGACATTTTCGTGTCTTGGGTAGCAGTGATGTGTTGCTAGATACCGCTCACTGTTTATTATGTTAAATGCGTGATTTAATATAATTGTCAACGTCACGAAAACCTACAGGGTCACACACAAAGGACGGATTGATGAGAGATAGAGTAACTAACGAATACCGTAAGGTACGGTGCCCTTAAGCGAGTTATAGAGCATCGTAAGGTACGATGTACTTGAGTAGAATAGGAAATATGATAAGCTACCATGAGCTTAAGTGATTTTGGGCATATTATAAGATATGGGCCAAAATACACTTAAGTGGGCTTTTAGCTTGAAGCCCACACAAGTGGTTCTATAAATAGAACCCTTGTGAAGAAGCAAAAATTTGCGGTTGCATTATTTTCGTTTTCTATCACTCTCTCTCTCTCACTCAAAGCCTTCATTCGTACCAGCTAGCACTGAGATTGAAGGAACCCGTTCGTGTGGACTGAGTAGAGACGTTGTCATCGTTCAACGTTCGTGATCGCTTCGTGGATTTGCATCAAAGGTTTTGATCGTCACAAGAGATCTGCACCAAAGGTTTCAACCATCACAAGAGGTAAATATTCTATCACTGATCATGACCATTCGTAAGGATCTCTAAAGGAGAAATTTTAATTTCCGCTGCGTTTTGGACCGCAAGTCTCCTTCAGTGGTATCAGAGCCACTTACGAAACCATGACTCGGATAGCTGTTTATTTTCTGTATTAATATGATTAAAAGACAGAATGAATCAATTAATTAAACGAGTAATTAAATATGGCATCATGAGTGTACGAGTTGGATGAATGATGTTGACTATGCTTCGGAATCCGACATTAGTATGATGAAGCAGCGATACATCGATCGTCCATAGGTTACACAATTGAGACCGATCAACTTATATATGATATAAGTAATCCTAATGCAAAATACGGTATATGTGATATACTGTTTCTGTTTCGTTCATTCGAACACTAAATGATTGTTTTCCTTTGAGCGATCAATGGTCATTTGCTTCGGAATCCAACATTAGTATGGTGAAGCAATGACCTGTTGATCAATCATACTGAATCAACAATCGAGGTGTGTTTGACGGTCTGAAATTGGCGCATTAGGGTTGGTGACGGCGCAAGGGTTGTGCCGTCGAGGAGTTGTGAATTTAGGGCTTTTTGGAAGAGGTCTGAAGACTGTTTCAAAGTTCTATTAGTTTGGCCGCGTGAAGCTCGTGTGACGAGTGTAACAGGCGTAACAAACTGGATGCGTGACGGTCGTAACATGCCCATGACGGTCGTCACACTCACATTGCCTGTGACGGTCATCACACGCCTGTGACAGTCGTCACACTCCCAGAGTCAAAATTTTGGGGTTCCTGTTTTGTGACTACGCAAGGGTTGTGTTCATGCAAAATAATGTCCATTTCAAATGAATTGTTCATTAAAATTTTGAACCACCGTCCGTTGACCGGGCAGCAGAACCCCCGGCTAACTCTGCGTAGTGTGATCGGTCGCCGAAATTTAATTTGGTTTTAATTAATTAAAGGAATTAAAATTTAATAATAACAATGTGTTTATTATTATTTCCTTGTGGTGATCAGTTATGGCCTTAGTTATCCTTTATTTTGTTTTGGGTTTTAAAATACGACCTGCGTGTCGTGCCTCTCCCTTTGATCTCTTAATGTAACTTCTTTTCTCATCTCAAACCCTCGTATGTAAAACGAGTTTCTTCTGGAATGTAATGTTATGAAGAAAGAGAAGAAGACAATGTTATGAAGAAAGAGAAGATTTCAATATCAAAGGAGGACAATCTTGAAGATCTTGCTTGGAGAAGCTTAGAGAAGAATTCAATATTAAAGGAGGACAACCTTGAAGATCTTGCTTGGAGAAGCTTAGATCGTTATTAGGTTAGCTTAGGTTCTCTCATTGGCTTGGGAGAACAATTGCGCTAGGGGCCATAACTATTTCATTGTGTATGTATGTTGATGCATGTGTATGTATGTTGATGCATGTGTATGTATGTTGATGCATGTGAGAGACGATTTATATGATAAATAAGCCGGTGAGATCATAAAATTGCAATTCCCTCAAATTAAATATTAAGTTTATGCTTTCCAAGTTTTAACACTCATCAAGACTAGTAATGGATAATGTAGGTTTCGCCTACGCGAGGTGCATGATCTATATATTAGTAAGGTGCGATGGGATAATTGTAATATCCAACTGTTAAAACAATGGGTCAAACTTAACTAAACAAATTATAATAAGATTATATATATGTTTAGAAGCAAGAGTTGGGAATGATCCATATGATGGATTGGAATAAGGAGTTATTCATCCAACTGAAATATTCGAGAGTTGTATGAGATCCAATTGGAAGGAGTTCCTACCTAAATAACCTAGTTTTGTGTAATCCGCCTACGCGGACTTAGAACGAAGTGAAATATGGATCTCGACCCACTAGAAAATCTTCCAACGGGATTTTCCGAATCAAATGATGAGGGTCATTTGTTTTGAATAAAATAGTGGGAGCATGTTTAATTAAAGGCCTAATTAAATATGTCAATGATACTTATATTTTCATTAATCCTTATGTAGATAACCATGACAACAAACACCTCTAACAAAATATTGCGATCAAACCTTGAGAAAGAAAAATTGTCTGGGACAAATTTTCTGGATTGGTACCGAAACATGAGGATTGTCCTGAAACATGATAAAGGGAAAGGCAAGGAAGTTGCCAAACCCAAACCCACTATTGCTGCTATGAAGCCCAGTGGAAGCATAGAGAAAGAAGGCACCTGCTTCCATTGCGGTAAGACCGCACACTGGAAGAGGAACTGCCCAAAGTACCTGGAAGATAGGAAGAATGGAGTAGAGACTCCAACTTCAGGTATTTTTGTTATTGAAATTAATTTATCTACTTCAGCATCATGGGTATTAGATACCGGATGCGGTTCTCACATTTGTACAAATGTGCAAGAACTAAAAGGGAGTAGAAAATTGGCAAAAGGTGAAGTCGACCTACGAGTTGGTAATGGAGCAAAGGTTGCTGCCTTAGCCGTAGGAACTTATGAATTGACTTTACCTATTGGTTTAATAATTCAGTTAGAGAACTGTTATTATGTACCAGCAATTAGCAGAAATATTATTTCCGTTTCTTGTTTGGACAAGATTGGTTTTTCATTCATGATAAAGAACAATTGTTGCTCAATTTATTTGAATGATATATTCTATGCTACTACACAAATGAGCAATGGACTGTATGTCCTTGACCTCGAAATGCCTATATATAACATTAATACTAAAAGGATGAAACCTAACGAGTTAAATCCAACTTACCTTTGGCATTGTCGATTAGGCCACATAAATGAGAAACGCATTTCCAAACTCCATAAAGATGGACTCTTGGACTCTTTTGATTATGAATCATATGAGACATGCAAATCTTGTTTAATTGGAAAGATGACAAAGTCTCCATTCACAGGAAAAGGTGAAAGAGCTAATGATCTTTTGGCCCTCATACATACTGATGTATGTGGTCCACTGAACACACCAGCCAGAGGAGGTTTTCAGTACTTCATCACATTCACTGATGATTTCAGTAGATATGGTTATGTGTATTTAATGAAACACAAATCAGAGTCCTTTGAAAAGTTCAAAGAATTCAAGAATGAAGTACAAAACCAACTAGGTATGAATATTAAAGCTCTTCGATCAGATCGAGGTGGTGAATATTTAAGCCTAGAGTTTGATGACCATCTGAAAGAGTGTGGGATTCTATCCCAACTCACTCCTCCTGGAACACCCCAATGGAATGGTGTGTCTGAGAGAAGAAATTGAACCCTGTTGGACATGGTCCAATCCATGATGAGTCACGCCGATCTTCCAAACTCCTTTTGGGGACATGCGCTGTTGACAGC
The DNA here is from genome assembly GCF_024323335.1 of Lathyrus oleraceus. Taxonomy (NCBI): domain Eukaryota; kingdom Viridiplantae; phylum Streptophyta; class Magnoliopsida; order Fabales; family Fabaceae; genus Lathyrus; species Lathyrus oleraceus. The sequence goes on along the minus strand of NC_066579.1, from coordinate 270,819,116 downwards.
AGCTTACACACTTAACCGTGTTCCATCCAAAAAGGTTGATAAGACACCATATGAGATATGGAGTGGTAAGAGACCACATATGTCTTACATGAAGATTTGGGGTTGCGAAGTTTATGTGAAACGACAAATTTCAACTAAGCTTGAGCCCAAATCTGACAAATGCTTATTTGTGGGGTATCCTAAAGAAACAAGAGGGTATTACTTCTACAATCCTTCTGAGGGCAAAGTGTTTGTCGCTCGAACTGGAGTTTTCCTAGAAAAGGATTTTATTTCCAAAGGAACCAGTGGGAGGAAAGTATAGCTTGAAGAAATTCAAGAATCACAAAGCATAGATACACCTATGGAGGAATTAGAGCAGGAAACACAAGAAGTTGTGGAAGAGCAACCTGCTCAAGTAGAACAAGACCGACGTAGGTCAAGCAGGATACGTCAACTACCTGAGAGATATGGATATCTCATAACTGATCAAGGTGATGTATTACTCATGGATCAAGATGAGCATGTGACCTACCAAGAGGCCATAACTGGTCCCGAGTCTGAGAAGTGGCTAGAAGCCATGAAATCCGAAATAGATTCCATGTACACCAACCAAGTTTGGACCTTGGTAGAGCCTCGTGTAGGGGTTAACCCTATAGGATGCAAGTGGGTCTTTAAAAAGAAGACTGACATGGATGGTAAGGTACATACCTATAAGGCAAGACTGGTTGCAAAAGGATATAAACAAATTCATGGGGTTGACTATGATGAAACCTTTTCACCAGTTGCAATGCTTAAATCTGTTCGGATTTTACTTGCTATCGCTGCATATCATGATTATGAAATATGGCAGATGGATGTCAAAACTGCTTTCCTTAATGGAAATCTTCTTGAGGATGTGTACATGACACAGCCTGAAGGATTTGACATACCAGAGGAAGCCCAAAAGATATGTAAGTTACAAAGATCAATCTATGGATTGAAGCAAGCTTCCAGAAGCTGGAATCTTCGTTTTGATGAAACAGTAAAGCAATATGGATTCATCAAGAACAAAGATGAACCTTGTGTCTACAAGAAGGTTAGTGGGAGCATGATCGTTTTCCTGGTATTATATGTAGATGACATATTACTCATTGGAAACGATATCCCTACCCTACAACAAGTAAAGTCTTGGTTGGGGAAATGCTTCTCTATGAAGGACCTAGGTGAAGCAGCCTATATATTAGGAATCAGAATCTATAGAGATAGATCACAAAAACTGCTTGGCCTAAGTCAGAGTACATACATAGACAAGGTGTTGAGACGCTTTAATATGCATGATTCCAAGAAAGGATTCATACCTATGCAACATGGTCTGTGTCTATCAAAAACACAATCCCCTTTAACTAAGGAAGAAAGGGATCGCATGAAAAAGATTCCATATGCATCTGCAATAGGATCTATCATGTATGCCATGTTATGTACTCGACCAGATGTCTCATATGCTTTAAGTGCAACGAGTAGGTACCAATCTGATCCTGGTGATGCTCACTGGGTAGCTGTCAAGAATATCCTTAAGTATTTAAGAAGGACTAAGGACTCATTCTTGATATATGGAGGTCAGGAAGAGTTAGCTGTAATTGGATACACCGATGCTAGCTTCCAGACATATAAGGATGACTTTAGATCCCAATCTGGTTATGTGTTTTGCTTAAACGGTGGCGCTGTGAGCTGGAAAAGTTCAAAGCAAGATACAATTGCTGATTCTATAACCGAGGCCGAGTATATTGCTGCCTCAAGTGCAGCAAAGGAAGCTGTTTGGATCAAAAAGTTCATTAGTGAACTTGGCATAGTTCCTAGCATTGTGGGTCCCATTGGTCTCTACTGTGATAACAATGGTGCTATCGCACAAGCCAAGGAACCTAGATCTCACCTACGATCCAAACACATACTTAGGCGTTATCATCTCATTCGAGAGATAATAGATAGAGGAGATGTGAAAATATGTAAAGTACGTACACTTGACAATATAGCTGACCCACTGACAAAGCCTCTTGCGCAGCAGAAGCATGATGGCCATACTAGATCTATGGGTATTAAGGGTATGACTGATTGGCTCTAGTGCTAGTGGGAGATTGTTGGTGTAAGCCCTAGAGGCCAATACTTTTTGGTACTTGTATCGAATTATTTATTAATAATAAAAGGCATTTTCTTTATTATGGTTGATTAATAAAGTCCCTGGAGTAGATAGTCCGTTTGATGTATTAAGTGTGACTTAATCATGAGAACACATTAAACATAAGGACACTATTCTTAAAGTATCCGTAGTCGAGCTTTAGTGTGAAGTGGGATAACATTAAAGCATTAAGACTATTATGTTTGTAGACTGATGATCACATCTCATGGATCATGGATAAAGAGTTATCAAGTCTTAAACATAGGTATGAATATTAGGAGTAATATTTATACCGGATTGACCCGCTATGTGAATACTATATAGAAAGTTATGCAAAGTGTCATAAGTTATTCTCATGGTGATAATAGTGTATACCACTCTTCGACCTGAAACCACTATGGATCCTAGATGTAGAGTCGAGTGCTTTATTGCTGATCCAACGTTGTCCGTAACTGGATAACCATAAAGACAGTTGATGGGTACTCCACAAAGCATGCTGAGGGACATGAGTGACCTAGATGGAATTTGCCCATCCTGCATAACAGGATTAATGTCTATGGGCCCAATATTGAACTGGACAAGGATGACACGGTCTATGCCTTGTGTTCAATATAGACATAAGGGCAAAAGGGTAATTATACACATAAGTATTATCACAGAAGGAATTGTCAGATCACATGACATTTTCGTGTCTTGGGTAGCAGTGATGTGTTGCTAGATACCGCTCACTGTTTATTATGTTAAATGCGTGATTTAATATAATTGTCAACGTCACGAAAACTTACAGGGTCACACACAAAGGACGGATTGATGAGAGATAGAGTAACTAAGGAATACCGTAAGGTACGGTGCCCTTAAGTGAGTTATAGAGCATCGTAAGGTACGATGTACTTGTGTAGAATAGGAAATATGATAAGGTACCATGAGCTTAAGTGATTTTGGGCATATTATAAGATATGGGCCAAAATACACTTAAGTGGGCTTTTAGCTTGAAGCCCACACAAGTGGTTCTATAAATAGAACCCTTGTGCAGAAGCAAAAATTTGCGGTTGCATTATTTTCGTTTTCTATCACTATCTCTCTCTCACTCAAAGCCTTCATTCGTACCAGCTAGCACTGAGATTGAAGGAACCCGTTCGTGTGGACTGAGTAGAGACGTTGTCATCGTTCAACGTTCGTGATCGCTTCGTGGATTTGCATCAAAGGTTTTGATCGTCACAAGAGATCTGCACCAAAGGTTTCAACCATCACAAGAGGTAAATATTCTATCACTGATCATGACCATTCGTAAGGATCTCTAAAGGAGAAATTTTAATTTCCGCTGCGTTTTGGACCGCAATTCTCCTTCAGTTTGTACACACAACCAAGACTGAGCGAAATATAGAGAGAGAGCTAGGGTTTGTGTCTGTTTAGTCTTAAGACTTGTAGGTCATTCAAGTCATCCATTGATGATTGAATTGGACTGATTTTTGGTTGTAATTTGTCACTCTAAAGTTGTTAAGCAAGAGTGTGTGTCTACTTGATCAAAGCTGTGAAGCAAGATCAAGTGTGTGTCTTCTTGATCAAAGCTGTGAAGCAAGATCAAGAGTGTGTCTTCTTGATTTAAACTGTGAAGTAAAATCAAGAGTGTGTAATTGAAAAGTATTTTCTTTTCACAAGGGATTGTGGTTTAAAATCACTGGTGTGTGATTGTAAGGGAAGTGAGTGGGGTCTCATATCTAAGAGTGCTTAGGTAGAAGTTGCACGGGTAGAGATTAGGTGAGAAAGACTGTAACTTGTTGAAGTGTATGGAGAGTCTTTGAACTAATTCTATTTTAGTGAATTTCCTTCCTGGCTTGGTAGCCCCCAGACGTAGGTGAGTTGCACCGAACTGGGTTAACAATTGCTTGTGTTATTTTCTTTACCATTCTGTTTATTTTATCCATTGTGTGTTAGAAGATATCAGTGTCGTAACATTACCTTCGACATCTTATATCTGATACCAGAATTTCAGATAAAAATAGTGAAAGCGCTTTATTAAATTAATTTGGAGATTTTAATATTATTAGAAAGTGATTTTAAAACTATTTTCGGACGCGTTCATAGGTTTAAGATCCGGTTGGCTGAGCATATGCCGAAAACCCTTTTATGTTAAAAGTTTCCAATCAAAAGTATTTTTCAACTGAGTCTTAGAGGTAATTATATAAAAAAGGATTTTTTTTCACTTTAACGTAATACGCGACCGGTGCAGTGTGAGTGACTGGTATAGATTAGAGGTTAGGTTCGGTTCCGATTATGCTAATGCGACAATTCCTTTTTAATTAACTCTTTTTCAAGGAAGAAAATATTTCCCCATAAGTAAATATATTTAGAAACAATAGGAGTATTGTTTAATTGATGTGAATTACATTCTAGTATCATTTTCTCTTAATTTATCTTCACTAATTTTAATTCCTGTGTAGCCTATACACCTGTTTGATTTGTCTTAGATAAACACCGTAACGATAGTAATCAATAGATTGACATTGGTCTCTATGGGATTTATAATCTTTTATATTACTCTGACGTATTCTATATACTTGCGAAAAGCACGCATCATCCATCACTTCAAGGGACTTCTCATGTTGTTTTTATTTATCAATTATGGTATTGTTAATTGCACTATGAGTAGCTAAGCTTCTCTAGGTTAGGTTGTGTTATGATGAACCTCTTTATATATTGTTGGATTATATGTTGATTTGACCATTATATAAACATATTGATCTATAATCTTATTCAATTGCTTCTTGTTCGTAATGGTTTTTATATGAGATACTCTTTTAATCTAATTTTGGATACATAGGGAATACTGACCATTAGCCTATGTGTTAGACCTAGGGAAATTATTGTACTTACATTGGTTGAATAGGTATATGAGACCCCGAGTAGTGGCATAGAGAATTAACGTTCTATACATCGCTTAACCCTGCTTATGTTGGCGAACTAGGGATAAAAATCTCATAGTAGTGGTTAGTAAGTTATTTCGTGATGGATCGGCTATAACAACTTTGTTAATTCGACGTAGGGTTATAATGCTTAGATTATTCATACATGGCATCAAACATCAACAATAGAGGAATAGGGGATTCTAGAAGATAACCTGACCACTTTCGTGACATTGTTTACTCATTTATTTACTTTTCACGATGAAACTCGACCCCCCTTTTTACTATTTTTTATAAATTGCACACATTTTGTCTTGCTTGGAGGCAGTCCCCGTGGATTCGATCTTTTTATTACTTCGACATTATCGGTACACTTGCCGAGAAGTCATCAAGTTTTTGGCGTCTTTGTCGGGGGACTTTTGATTTTTCAACAAGGTGAGGTTTGTGCAACTATTTTTTATTTTTGGTCTTTTTAATTCTTGTTTTAATTTCTTGTTTATCATAGTGCTACTAAGATACTTCCTATTTGTGTATATGGAGTTCAGGATCACCATTAATTCCTTTGGATCCAGAAATTGAAAGAATCTCATGTGCTCTCAGAAAAGCAGTTAGAGAAGCAGCTCTAGACGGAGGAATACCAGAAGAAGAGCAACTATCAAGTTCTTATGACTCTGAAGAAAAAGTCATGGCAACTGCACAACATCTCACTATGGGGGACTACTGTAACCAAACTGATGAAGGACATGTTTCTAGGGGGTTTGTATCGGAAGCCCTGCTAACTTTGATATTAAAAATATTTTACTTTCAGGTTTAAGAGGAAATCCGTTTGACGGGAACGCGATTAAAGACCCATGGCACATCTTGCATGCTTTTATGAAACTGCTTCAATGTGCAAACCGACTGATGTCATTGAAGACCAGGTTAAATTGAGGTTGTTTGGGTTCTCACTAATTGGAAGGGCATAAGATTGGTTACTTTGCCTTCCGAATGGAACAATCCAGACTTGGAAGAAATTGGAGGATAAATTCCTTGAGAGAGATTTTACCACTACTCAGTTTACCGAGCGCCGAGCAGAAATTTTTAATTTTGAGCAACAGGAAATTTAGTTACTTTATGACGCTCGGGAAAGATTCAAACTTTTGTTTCATAGATGCCTGAATCACAACATGAATAATATGGAGCAGATGCAAAACTTCATCAAAGGTCTCAAGAGTCAAACTCACATGTTATTGGATGCTTCAGCGGGAGGTACTATCCGCCAAATGACTGAACCACAAGTAAAATACCTCATTGATAAGATATATATGAATAAGTACCATTCGAAAAGCGACAGGTCAGTCAAGCTTGAAGTTGTGGGCACGCCTAAAGGTATGTTACCCTTTAATACCCATACTTATCTTTTAGCTCAAATTGAATTGTTAAATAAAAATCTAGCTGAAAGAAGCTTAGGTAGAGCTAACATGAGCCAGGTGAAAGCACTTAGGTGTGATTTCTATGGAGGAGAGCATGCAAATGGAATGTGTTCGTTGGAAGGGATAAGTAAGGAGGTCCAGTTTTCTAAATTTCAAAAGAACAACCCATATTCTAACACGTACAATCCAGGTTGGAAAGATCACCCAAATTTTCATTGGAATAATAATCAAATTTCAAATGTTAACCAAGGAATGCAACAAAGCCAACAAGCTATGTTTTAAAGGAAGTCATCACAATTGGAAGACACCTTGCGGAATATTATTAAAGTCATTCAAAGTAACTTTGATCAGGTAAATAGGAACCATGAGGAAATAAGTAAATACCAGGACGTGTAACACCCTTCTAAAATACCCCAATAATTAATTAATTCAACAAAATATAAATCAGAGTAGATATGCAATTTAAGGGTGTCACACTTGACACTTCACACCATTCACCATAATAACTTGTCATGCTCATTTATTAATCAAAATAAAACATTGCATAATACGCAGCGGATAGAGATCAAATCAATCATGCAAACCATGTAACACATTACATGTAAAGTTGTTCAACAACCAAAATGAAAACAAAGTAAAACATCCCGTCCCGATGTTACATCTACCAGAGCATGACCCACTAAGGAACTACACTAGACTCCAAGCACTAGCTTCTACTCAATCACTGCTCGTTACCTGAAACAGAGTTGTAAGGGTGAGTTCCTCAATCGATATAATAAGCATTATAAAATATCATGTAATGCTAAGTAAATTAACACATTTCATCACCCTAATCATATCACACATTCAGCAACGGCAACATCAACTCATAATCATACTCAACACAACACAACACAAAACACACGTGTAATATTAGAATACATCCATTCATATTATACGTCATACATACATTATGCAATGAGACTCCATGCTTGCGGTACCGACTATTCGTGAACACATAGTTCAACCTCACCGATCAAATCCAGATACGGCTACCAAGCTCACTAGTCCCACTCATTTGAGACCTAGTGACTCACTCACTAATTCCTCGCCATGGGAATTAGCTACCACCCCAAGGGCTATGCTATGCACGCTAAATCACCTAGCATGCAAACATCAACAACAATCCACAATAACTCACTCACTAATTCCTCACCATGGGAATTAGCTACCACCATAAAGGCCATACTATGCACGCTAAATCACCTAGCATGCAACCATCAACAACAATCCACAATGGACATATGCTCACACTCTAAGCCATAAACAGTCCATTCACAATTGCATACATAACAGATACATTCACAGTATTATGCATACCATCATACATCATCAGCATATTTATCACAGAATCATATTCATATCATGCCAAATAATAAATCACAGTATTAGCACACTCTACTAATACCTATACTGCTCAAAACAACGGGAATTGATCCCTACTATATCATACACCAATATAGGCCAATCATTAAATATGTCCACAATATTTAAATATCAAATTTTCACTTTTCCAACAGTGTTAACCGGTTAACGCCCTGGGTTAACCGGTTAACGCAAAACAGAACACGCTTCCTGGCACATTTTAACAGTGTTAACCGGTTAAAGCCCTGGGTTAACCGGTTAACGCAAGACAGACAGCAATTTCTCATAATTCATAACAGTGTTAACCGGTTAACACCCTGGGTTAACCGGTTAACGCAAGACAGAAAGCTGTTCCTGCGCTAACACGAACAGAATGCAGAATTCCCGCATTTTCCGCCGTCGGAGGACTTCCGGACCTCCGATTTCAATTCCGTAAAAAGCTACACGTCCAGAAATTTACGACTCACCCACATATAGATTCAATTACAGTTTTAACATAACTTATTCATCACCATTTACAGCATTCCTCATCCCAATTAGGGTCAATTCAATGGCTTATTACTACCCATTACATGTTAACCCATAATACCCATTAAACGACGATAAACCCCCCTTACCTGAGTTAATCCGGCAAATCCTTTACTTCAAGCTTCTCCCTTCTTCAACCCCTGTTCTCTTGCTCTTCCTCTTTGCCCTTTTCTCGCTTTCTGTCGCTTCTCTGGTTTTCACGTGAAAAAACCCTTTTTACCAAATGGAACCCTTTACATATATTCCAACTTTATTATTCCAATAATAATAATCCAATAATATTCCAATTATTTAATTAAATTAATAAATATTCTATTAACTTAAATTAAATAATTATCATATTTTATCGGGGTGTTACAACTCTCCCCCACTAAAAGAGTTTTCGTCCTCGAAAACATACCTCAAGCGAATAACTCTGGATAAGACTCCTTCATCTGACTCTCAAGTTCCCAAGTCACATTGCCACCTGCTGGTCATCCCCAAGCTACCTTTACCAAAGCAATCTCTTTACCCCGCAACTGCTTCAACCCTCGATCCTCGATCCTCATAGGTGATGTTTCAACAGTCAGGTTATCTCTCACCTGTACATCATCTACTTGGACCACATGCGACGGATCAGGAATGTACCTCCTCAACTGAGACACATGAAAAACCTCATGCAAATTCGCAAGTGACGGAGGTAAAGCGATACGATAGGCTACCTCCCCTATCCTCTCCAAAATCTGATAAGGACCAATAAATCGAGGTGTCAGCTTCTTCGACTTCAAAGCTCGACCAACCCCAGTTATCGGAGTAACACGAAGAAACACATGATCTCCCTCTTGGAACTCAAGTGACTTCCTCCTCTTGTCGTGATAACTCTTCTGACGACTCTGAGCAATCCTCATCTTCTCCCGAATCATCTTAATCTTTTCCGTAGTTTGTTGACCAATCTCCGGTCCAACCACATCACTCTCACCGGACTCATACCAACATAAAGGTGTCCGACATCTCCTACCATACAAAGCTTCAAACGGTGCCATACCAATGCTCGAATGAAAACTATTGTTGTAGGTAAACTCAATCAAAGGTAAATAACAATCCTAAGCACCTCCCTTTTCCAAAACACAAGCCCTCAAAAGATCCTCCAGTGACTGAATCGTCCTCTCAGTCTGACCGTCAGTCTGCGGATGATATGCAGAACTCAATCTCAGCTTAGTTCCTAAAGCCCTCTGCAAACCTTCCCAGAACTTCGATGTAAATCTAGGATCTCTGTCCGAAACAATACTCGACGGAATACCATGCAAACTTACAATTTTCTCAATATACAACTCAGCTAATCTCTCTAACGGATAATCCATTCTGATCGGAATGAAATGAGCCGATTTTGTCAATCTGTCAACAATCACCCAAATAGCTTCAAAATTCCTAATTGTCCTCGGTAAACCAGAAACAAAATCCATACTGATACTATCCCACTTCCACTCTGGAATAGCCAACGGTTGCATTAGCCCAGACGGCTTCTGATGCTCAATCTTTGACTTCTGACAAGTCAAACAAGAATAAACAAAACTCGCAATTTCTCTTTTCATTCCCGGCCACCAAAATAACTTTTTCAAATCATGATACATCTTCGTAGCCCCAGGATGAATACTCAGGCCACTACGATGTCCTTCCTCAAGAATACTCTTCTTAAGTTCGGTAACATCCGGAATACACACCCGATTACCAAATTTCAAAACACCATTCTCATCAACTCTGAATTCACCACCTTGACCTTGATTCACTAGAGTCAACTTATCAACCAAAAGCACATCGGATTTCTGACCCTCTCTAATCTCATCCAGAATACCACTCGTTAACTTCAACATTCCCAATTTAACACTATTGTGAGTACTCTCACACACCAAACTCAAGTCTCTAAACTGCTCAATTAAATCCAATTCCTTAACCATTAACATAGACATATGCAATGATTTCCGACTCAATGCATCAGCCACTACGTTTGCTTTACCCGGATGGTAATTCAAACCAAAGTCATAATCCTTCAGAAACTCTAACCATCTCCTCTGTCTCATATTCAGCTCTTTCTGATCAAACAAATACTTTAAACTTTTATGGTCACTGAAAACCTCAAATCTTGACCCGTACAAGTAATGCCTCCATAACTTCAGAACAAATACCACAGCCGCCAACTCTAAATTGTGTGTCGGATAGTTCCTCTCATGAACCTTCAGTTGTCTCGAAGCATAAGCTACAACTTGCTTATTCTGCATCAAAACACCACCCAAACCCAACAATGAAGCATCACAGTAAACCTCAAATGGTTCCGATGGACTTGGTAATATCAGAATAGGAGCAGTAGTTAACCTTCTCTTTAACTCTTGGAAACCTTCTTCACATTTTGAGTCCCAAACAAACGCTTGCCCCTTTCTAGTCAACATCGTCAACGGTAATGCCAACTTAGAAAATCCCTCAATGAATTTCCTATAATAACCTGCAAGTCCAAGAAAACTCCTTATCTCAGAAACTGACTTCGGAGCTTCCCACGTAGATACCGCTTCTATCTTAGAAGGATCAACAGCAACACCACCTCTTGAAACCACATGACCAAGAAAACTAACCTCTTCTAACCAAAATTCACACTTGGACAGTTTCGCAAATAACTTCTTTTCTCGTAGAACTCCTAAAACCACTCTCAAATGTTCAGCATGCTCTTCTTCAGATTTCGAATACACCAAAATATCGTCAATAAACACCACAACAAACTTGTCTAGGTACGGATGGAAAATCCTATTCATATACTCCATAAATACCCCAGGCGCATTAGTCACACCAAAAGGCATTACAGAATACTCGTAATGTCCATACCTTGTTCTGAAAGCAGTCTTCTGAATATCCTCAGTTTTCACACGTATCTGATGATACCCCGATCTCAAATCTATTTTGCTGAACACACTCGCACCAACCAACTGATCCATCAAATCATCAATCCTCGGCAAAGGATACCGATTCTTGATCGTCACTTTATTCAGTTGCTTGTAGTCCACACACAACCTCATAGTACCTTCTTTCTTCTTAACCAATAACACTGGTGCGCCCCACGGTGACACACTCGGACGAATAAATTTCTTATCCAACAGATCTTCCAGCTGACTCTTCAATTCAGTTAACTCAACAGCAGACATACGGTACGGAGCCATCGACATCGGCCTAGTACCAGGTACCAAATCAATCGAGAACTCAACTTCACGCTCTGGCGGTAATTCATTCACTTCTTCTGGAAACACATCAGGAAAATCACACACCACGGCAAGATCGCAAATCACCAGTTTATCTTTAGCCTCCAAAGTCGCTAACAGCATAAACAACTCTACCCCATCTGCTACTGCCTCATTCACCTGCCTTGCTGATAGAAACAAACTCTTTCCTTCCTCAATCTCAGGAAAAATCACAGTCTTATCGAAACAGTTGATATAAACTCGGTTAAGCACCAACCAGTTCATACCCAAGATAACCTCAATCTGCACTAGTGGGAGACACACGAGGTCCATCCCAAAGTCTCTACCAAAAATACTCAAAGGGTAATTTAAACAAACTGAAGTAGTAGTCACTGAACCCTTCGCAGGAGTATCAATCACCATACTCCCATGCATCTCAGATATCTCTAATTTAAGTTTCACAGCATAATCCAAAGATATAAAGGAATGAGTCGCACCTGTGTCAATAATAGCTACAAGAGGAAAGCCATTAATATAACACGTACCTCGGATCAAACGATCATCTGCAGAAGTCTCAGAACCCGATAAAGCAAAGACCTTGCCTCCCGACTGGTTCTCTTTCTTCGGCTTAGGACACTGTGGGCTAATATGACCCACCTCTCCACAGTTGAAACAAGTCATAGTCTTCAACCGACACTCTGCAGCCAAGTGACCACCTTTGCCACACTTGAAACACTTCTTCTCAGTACTGGTACACTCATGGATACGATGTCCAGCCTGGCCACATCTGTAACACTTAGCAGGGGCACTGGAGTCTCCCCCACTAGGTCTCTTCATCCCACTCTGTCTCTGGAAACCTTTGCCAGCTGCATACGGCTTCCCACGATCATTCTGATTCTTGCCTTTCCTATCAACCCTCTGCTGATAGCTCTCCGCTCTGGCCTTGGTATCTTGTTCAAAAATCCTGCAACAGTCAACCAACTCAGAAAACACTCTAATCCGCTGATACCCAATAGCCTGCTTGATCTCGGGACGTAACCCGTTCTCAAACTTCACACATTTTGAAAATTCCCCAGTAGCCTCATCATAAGGAGTGTAATACTTCGACAGCTCTGTGAACTTAGCAGCATACTCAGTAACAGACCGGTTGCCCTGCTTCAATTCTAAGAACTCTATCTCTTTCTTTCCTCTGACATCCTCCGGAAAGTACTTCCTCAGGAATCTCTCTCTGAACACCGCCCAAGTGATCTCAGCACCCCCAGCAGCTTCCAACTCAGTGCGGGCAGCAACCCACCAATCATCTGCTTCCTCTGACAGCATATGCGTACCGAACCTGACCTTCTGGTTATCGGCACACTCAGTCACTCGGAAGATCCTCTCGATCTCCTTCAACCACTTCTGAGCACCATCTGGATCGTATGCTCCCTTGAACATTGGAGGATTGTTCTTCTGGAACTCACTCAGTTGACGAGCAGCTCCCAATCCCACAACATTCGGATTCCCTCCAAGTACTCCAGCTAGCATACCCAGAGCCTCAGCAATCGCAGCATCGTCTCTACCTCTTCCAGCCATCTCTATTCTGAAAACCCAACAAGCTAAAACAATAAGTACTGATAGGGTTACACAACACCTATCACGTACAGGGAAACAGAATAATTACGACTCGACTCGACCGACTATGCTCTGATACCACTAATGTAACACCCTTCTAAAATACCCCAATAATTAATTAATTCAACAAAATATAAATCAGAGTAGATATGCAATTTAAGGGTGTCACACTTGACACTTCACACCATTCACCATAATAACTTGTCATGCTCATTTATTAATCAAAATAAAACATTGCACAATACGCAGTGGATAGAGATCAAATCAATCATGCAAACCATGTAACACATTACATGTAAAGTTGTTCAACAACCAAAATGAAAACAAAGTAAAACATCCCGTCCCGATGTTACATCTACCAGAGCATGACCCACTAAGGAACTACACTAGACTCCAAGCACTAGCTTCTACTCAATCACTGCTCGTTACCTGAAACATAGTTGTAAGGGTGAGTTCCTCAATCGATATAATAAGCATTATAAAATATCATGTAATGCTAAGTAAATTAACACATTTCATCACCCTAATCATATCACACATTCAGCAACGGCAACATCAACTCATAATCATACTCAACACAACATAACACAAAACACACGTGTAATATTAGAATACATCCATTCATATTATACGTCATACATACATTATGCAATGAGACTCCATGCATGCGGTATCGACTATTCGTGAACACATAGTTCAACCTCACCGATCAAATCCAGATACGGCTACCAAGCTCACTAGTCCCACTCATTTGAGACCTAGTGACTCACTCACTAATTCCTCACCATGGGAATTAGCTACCACCCCAAGGGCTATGCTATGCACGCTAAATCACCTAGCATGCAAACATCAACAACAATCCACAATAACTCACTCACTAATTCCTCACCATGGGAATTAGCTACCACCATAAAGGCCATACTATGCACGCTAAATCACCTAGCATGCAACCATCAACAACAATCCACAATGGACATATGCTCACACTCTAAGCCATAAACAGTCCATTCACAATTGCATACATAATAGATACATTCACAGTATTATGCATACCATCATACATCATCAGCATATTTATCACAGAATCATATTCATATCATGCCAAATAATAAATCACAGTATTAGCACACTCTATTAATACCTATACTGCTCAAAACAACGGGAATTGATCCCTACTATATCATACACCAATATAGGCCAATCATCAAATATGTCCACAATATTTAAATATCAAATTTTCACTTTTCCAACAGTGTTAACCGGTTAACGCCCTGGGTTAACCGGTTAACGCAAAACAGAACACGCTTCCTGGCACATTTTAACAGTGTTAACCGGTTAAAGCCTTGGGTTAACCGGTTAACGCAAGACAGACAGCAATTTCTCATAATTCATAACAGTGTTAACCGGTTAACACCCTGGGTTAACCGGTTAACGCAAGACAGAAAGTTGTTCCTGCGCTAACACGAACAGAATGCAGAATTCCCGCATTTTCCGCCGTCGAAGGACTTCCGGACCTCCGATATCAATTCCGTAAAAAGCTACACGTCTAGAAATTTACGACTCACTCACATATAGATTCAATTACAGTTTTAACATAACTTATTCATCACCATTTACAGCATTCCTCATCCCAATTAAGGTCAATTCAATGGCTTATTACTACCCATTACATGTTAACCCATAATACCCATTAAACGACGATAAACCCCCCTTACCTGAGTTAATCCGGCAAATCCTTTACTTCAAGCTTCTCCCTTCTTCAACCCCTGTTCTCTTGCTCTTCCTCTTTGCACTTTTCTCACTTTCTGTCGCTTCTCTGGTTTTCACGTGAAAAAACCCTTTTTACCAAATGGAACCCTTTATATATATTCCAACTTTATTATTCCAATAATAATATTCCAATTATTTAATTAAATTAATAAATATTCTATTAACTTAAATTAAATAATTATCATATTTTATCGGGGTGTTACAGGACGCATCTATCAAAAATATGGAGATGAAGATTGGTCAGTTATCCAGACAAATAGTCGTTTCGCCAAGCTCGAGTGAAGGATTCACAGGTAACACCATAGACAATCCTAAGAATGAAACATGCAAGGTTGTTGATACAAATTTAGGGGTGATTATTGAAAAGGGTAAAGATGAGATAGACAAAAAAGAGAATAACAATAAGGTGACCAAGAGAAAAAAGGATTCACCCTTGATCAACTCACTAATAAAAACTCCCCTTGGAGAAGAACAAAGAAGTAGATCCTGACTAAGGCAAACCCTCCTTTACTGCATTACGTAAAACTATTGTACCCGATAATTAAAAAGAAACCGGTTCAAGATGATGAAGCATGAATATTTTCAAAGTTCAAGGAAATGTTAGCTACTTTTCAAGTAAGTATTTTGTTCCATGAAATTTTAGAACTAATGCCTAAGTTTGTTAAATTTATATAGGCATTACTAAAGGGGACGAAAGTGAAAATGATCAAGGAACAAGTAAACATGACTGAAAAGGATGATGTGGTAAAATCTCAATCCTTACCACCTAAATTAAAAGACCCAGGTAAGTTTACTATTTCATGTAATGTCGGTGGAGTGAATATTCCATATTCCTTATGTGATATGGGATCTAGCATAAATGTCATGCCACTGAAAACTGTCAAAGAATTAAAAGTGGTTGAGATCAAACCGAGTAACATGTGATCAGTCACCATTTATGTTATGTATCTTGTCACTTATTCGGCAAAAACCCAGGTAACTTTTGTTACTTTGTCTTAATTAATGGTTTGTTGAGTTTATTTCTTTTACCAATAGTTAATTTTACTATTTCATCATCGTTAATGTCATTTCTAATTTTTGTCGCATTTTACGCTTTGGGTGTGGGTCTTTTCTGCATTTTAGGTTCAAGCAGGTGTCGCATCCGCGAAAAACAACCGGCGGGCTAAAACAAAACAAACAGAGCCGCCACCGTGCGTTATTTATCCCAAAAGAGGGAAAGGAAACGCTCGAAGTAAACCTGGAAAAGACATGGTCTCGCGACCAAAGAGAGATGGGATCCGGAGTCGGTTACGCGAAGGGAAGGTATTAGCACCCCTACGCATCCGTCGTACTCGACGGGATCCACGCTCAAAAGGAAAGAAGAAAGGTTGCTAAAACTGCTCACAAACATCACACACACACGCTGAAAACAACACAGGTGAGAGAAAAGGGGAACGGGCTCGCTAGGATATCGCATCCCATGCCTACGTATCTCATCTGGAATGAGAATCAGAGCTACCATAGTTCGGCTCACGCACGCCGAAACAAAACACACACAAGAAACCGACTGCCAATCGCTGGACTTATGTCAGGCTCCACACACACCGGCAAACATGGAAACCGAATGCCAATCGCTGGACTTACATCAGACTCCGAACCAACAAACACACACAGGAAACCAAATGCCAATCGCTGGGCTTACGTCAGACTCCACACAAACAAACGCCAATAGAATACGGACTGCCAATCGCTGGTCTTACATCCATATCCTAACACACACAAGAAGGTTAACACACAAACAAGTTAATAGGGAGTTAGGAACTCGAGCCTAATAACTGTCAAGCAAACACACACCAAAAAGGAAAAGGGTGCCCGGAGAGATCTCGTACGATCTCCTGCCTACGTACCTCATCTGGTATGAGGATCAGGGCAACGTAGTTCCCCTTAACAGGGGAGAAACTTTCTCCTAACCAGAGACTGGGAAATGACAAACTAAAAGGGAGACTGACTCGAGCCTAATAGTTATCATGTCATCCACAATGGTCCTAGGTTGAGGTTTCTATCTAACTTGCACAGGCTGTAAGCTATCCTAAACATCATAAGCAAAGCGAAGCAAACATACACACAATTAGCACACACTATATACAAACAAAGTGGGCTCACACAAGGTTAGGCTGTGAAACACAAGCCAACTGGAATCGGGTGATGTTAGCTC
The DNA here is from genome assembly GCF_024323335.1 of Lathyrus oleraceus. Classification (NCBI taxonomy): domain Eukaryota; kingdom Viridiplantae; phylum Streptophyta; class Magnoliopsida; order Fabales; family Fabaceae; genus Lathyrus; species Lathyrus oleraceus. The sequence goes on along the minus strand of NC_066579.1, from coordinate 270,801,963 downwards.
TTAACCCTAACATTGAGAGTTAGGGTGAAGCAGATGAAATGGGAGGTGAGGGTAAGACCTCACAGCTCTTATCCCTGGCCTGGGAGAGCTTCAGACAAATGAAAGTGGGAGTTCAGAAAGTTGGAACTCTTCTCCACATATGACCGACTCAACAAAGATCTTGGGTTAATATCCACAATGCATCAACACAAGGTGTGTGAGCAAAGTGGATGACACATTGAATAGCAGGAGATGGACTACACATCTCTTTTATCTGCCAATTCCCTTATCAAAGGACTTTTCCTGCTTGGCACAAAAATAAACATACACAAGCATTGCCTCTTAAGGAGGGCTTCAGACAGGTGCCTGCCCAAGTAACAGGACAGGTCTTCCAGACTACATGAAGTCAGAGAGTTATACCTATGTGGTTAAGCAACCAAGCAAAAGCAAGTTCAAATTGAACTTAAGCAACTTATGTACCTGTTGAAACATCACACAAGTCAGTTAAACTGTACAGACAAACAGACAACATTAATATCAACAGTCAAACCCAATGATCAAAGGCATAAGCCAACAAGTCAAACTCAAATGAGTTAACAACCCTACAAAACACACAACGTTAGTAGTCAAAAGCAAACATCAAATGCTCATGTGAGGTTGCATCATGAACCATATAACCTGGATGTTCAACCTGAAATCAAAGCTCAAAGATGAGACAAACCACTAGGTCAAGGCCTAGGGTCAAAGAGGGAGAAAAAATCCAAAACAGAACATGAAAATGGACATGAATCAACTTCAATCAATTAAGAACATCATCCAAAAGGTCTCATGTCAATATCATTCACCAATTCCATTTCATGAACAAAATATGGCAAGGTATGCACATTGAAAGCACATTGTGACAACAGAATGAACAAATGCACAATAAATAAAAAATGATTCAATTAATTCCAACAAAATTCATGGGTAAACAGAACATACAACATGATCATCACACAAAAAATTAGAGCATTTGGACATGAGTAGACATGGTAATCAAATTCCATAAGGCAAGGCAAGCAAAAACAAGTTCAAATGGGGCACAATTTGGTACATCAACTTAGCACAAGCCTAAAACAGAATTGGCAAATGATAAAGAATTCAAACCAAATCCACAACAAACTTCAATATGTCTAGAAAGAGTGTGCAAAATTTCACATTCATAGGATAAAGCACAAGCATTTCAAAAAAGATTGAAGTTCAAGACTATTCAAAAGTTCAAACATGACTATCCAGAATGAAAAATCTCAATCAAATAAGAAATTAATCCAAAAATTCCACAAAAATTCATGATCAATCACAACATGCATATTAAGCACCATACAAAAAATAAGAACATTTGGAATTCATTTGATAGGGTAGACACATAGCACAAGATGAACATCACAAGGTGTGACACACATTGTCACACCTAACTTAGAAAAATCATAACTCAGCAATGGCAATCGATAAAAATGCAAACTCAACACCAAAATGTCCAGCAGGATGTTTAGCTTAAGCATGTAAAATTTGATGAGCATTGGATTAAAATTGAGCATTTCACAATTGATATATCAAAGCAATGTCCAAAAAGCATACATGTACAAGAACCCTAGGGCAAAATTAAATCCAGCCAGGCACAATTTGTGAAAAAATATTCATAAAATTCTAGACACAAAGTGTGACACAATGAAAAAACAACCATATTTTTTGAATCATTATTTATTTAATTATGAATTTTTAAAGTGAGAAAAAAAATGAAAAAAACATGTGGAGCACATATGAACATGACATGGAAAAGAAACAAATAATGCATGGCCTTTTGAAAAACAAGACGCCGCCTGGAATCGAACCAGGCGCGTTTTCAAATTGCAAGTGGCGCGCCTGCATGGCATTTTCGTGCAACCAATGAGCATCCAGCATGAGCGAAACATAAGGCCATGCTTTCACGTCCAGCAAAAATCGTTGCATTAGCTACTGTATCTTCTTCTCCACAAATTCGCGCGTGTGAACAGTACGAGTTCATCATCATCATGAAAAAATTTCTTATTTCTTAAAATTAAACATACTAATTGGTAGATCTTTCATCACATAACAATAATCCACAATTATTTTAACACGAAACAACACAATATGCAAGAATCGAAGGATTTAAGTTTCACTACCAAAACTTCAAACACACGTAACTTCATGAATATTCCACCAAATCACTCGATTCAAAGTGCAGAATCATCACCATTAAGAGATCTACAAGAATCACACAACAATTGCAAGAAATAAAGAGATTGAAAAAGTGACCTCTTGAAGTGCAGTTCTTGAATCCACGTGTTTCAGCGCCTTGCAATGCTTCCAATGTGTTCTAGCAAGCTTGTATGAGTGTATGGATGAATTCTTGAGGCTTGATTGCACTTGATTCAACAAAATTTTCATTCCATCATTGATGACCTCAAGCTATGGACATGCTTCAAACTACACGAATTGCTGTGATTCTAGCTTCAACACAATGATGCTAGATGATGAATCAACCAAGAAAAATGCAAAGTGTTTGAAGAAATTTTGAGAAAAAGTGAGAGAGAATTTTGAGAGACTTTGGAAATTTCTAGATCTAGAATTGAAAAGTGTGAAAATTCTGTTATGATTTGTGTTATATATGCTTCACTAATCATGTTTAATTAACCTCTAATCAAATACTAATGAAAAATGGTTAATTTGGAGGTGTTTTGCAAAAATTATTTTTTCACCTTATGCATGGCATGGCATGTGAATAGTGCACGAATTTGCAATGTATTTTCACTCAAAATGATGTTTTAAGGCCAATGGAAGCAATGCCATGTTCAAAAAATGCACACATTTCAAATTCTATTTTTCCCTCCAAAAATGCATTGAATTTTCAAATATTTATGTGAATGGAATGCATGTCATGTAATGCCAATTTTGGAAACTATAGGTTGAAACAAGAATGTTACAAAAAGAGCCACATGATTTGGACTTATGGTTTGAAAGTTATGCCCCTTTCAAGTTCCATGTTCACTTGACCAAGATTGATCCAGATCTCTTCGACCATACATGAGAAAGCCATGATCTTGGACTTTTTGGAAATGGGAGAACAAGATCTACAACTTTCATGTTCAACAAAATTTCATTTGAAGCATTTTTGATGATGTAATCTTGAGGAGAAAACCTTTCCATTTTTGGCAATTTCAAATTATAAGTCACTTTCTATTTTTGGAAAGTTTTGTCCTGACTTTATTTTCTTCAATGTTGATGTTTGAAATATCAAATGAGACTTGTTTGAACATGAATGAAGTATTCCTAACCACTTCCCACCTCCAAATCCAACAGTTGACTTTTGGTTGACTTTTTTAGTTGATAGATGACTTGGTCATGCACAGATGAACTTGAGCCTCAATCTCCTGATGAAATGGCTCAAAAATGAAACCCTAGCTTACACAAGCTCAATAAAACCATATGATCCCCATCTCAATGCAAAACCCTGATTGGCACAATATAACTGATTAGGGTTGACCAGAGGTCAAAACCCTAATCCCAAGGAATCTTATCAAGAACAATGAACCTCTTGGTGATGATAAGACCATGATGATGGTGATGTACCACTTCAACCAAGATAATACCCAATCTACTTGAGGAACCAAGAAAGCCTAATTGAAGCACAAACCCTCAGATGGCTAGTGATCAATTCATGAAACCCTCAGGCTTGAATCTTTTAACTTTTCCATCTTCTGAGAAAGACCTAGGAGGATGACTTGCTCAATGTTTCCACATGATATGAAAAGATGTAATGCCTAATGTCCTACAAAATGAAATGCAATATGCTAAGCTAGTCCCAATAGAGGAGGGCAAATTTTGAGGTGTTACAGCTGCCCCTATTCAATCCATTGTGAACCTGTCGATATGAATAGCCTCGACTTTCAGATGATTAGGGTGAAGAGTGATTTAATACCAAGAACAGACGAACAATTTGCACTCTGATGGGAAATAATTAACAATGCCTGTCAGAATCGGCAAAGAAGCAATCTCGAAAGAAGAACCCGTCTGGTACGGAGAAAAGTCGGCCTGAATACCGAACAGAAACTTGACCTGTATACCAAAATAAATGGTAACACAGGAATAACCATGGCCTGAACGCCGCTCATCAGTCTGAATACTGAACATCAGAATATGAGAGTATAGACGTTGGTCTGAATACCGGGAGATTGGCCTGAATGCCCAACAACTGTCCTGAACACCACTTCGGTCTGGATACCGGAAAATTGGCCTGAATGCCACAAGCTGCATCGATCTGAACTTCGGAAGCTTCTTCGATCTGAATATCGGAAATTGGTCTGAATACCCACCTCAGCCTGATCGCCGGAAACTGGCCTGAGTGCCACAAGTTCTCCGACCTGATCGTCGGAAACTTCTTCGATCTGAAAATCGGAAACTGGCCTGAACACCACAAGTTCTTCGACCTGATCGTAGGAAACTTCTTCGATCTAAAAATCGGAAGCTGGTCTGAATACCATAAGTACGTCAACCTGAACGTCGGAAACTTCTTCGATATGAAAATCGGAAACTGGTCTAAATACCACAAGTTCTTCGACCTGAACGTCGGAAACTTCTTCGATCTGAAAATCGGAAGCTGGTCTGAATACCACCTCGGTCTGAATACCGGAAGCTGGTCTGAATACCATAAGTACGTCAACCTGAACGTCGGAAACTTCTTCGATCTGAAAATCGGAAATTGGTTTGAATACCACAAGTTCTTCGACCTGAACGTCGGAAACTTCTTCGATCTGAAAATCGGAAGCTGGTCTGAATACTACCTCGGTCCGAATACCGGAAACTCGTCTTGCCTGTCAGCATCGGTAGAAAGGAACAGTGATACATGAAGCGGCACGCGTGCCAACGACCCATGCTGGGGATAACAAACCACGAACCGGCTATTCTCTATTCAACCCTAGCCAACGAACACTTTGCGCTTAGCTGGGGATTATTCTCCTTTTTTACTTTGCTTTTTGAACCCCGAAACTTCTTGGATTAACATTCCCATCTCCGCTTGACAGAAACTCTTCCTCCAATATCGCACTACTGGGGAATACTGTTGATTCAAAATCACGATGCCAAGCTCCTCGGAGCAACATCTCCACCATCTGGCGAAACCACCTGTCAAACAATAACCATGGTCTGAGACTAGCTCATGCTTGCAATGCTGATGCATGATATTTTTTAGCGTAATGCTCCATAATCATGGAAATGCTACGTGATTTATTTATGCAATATGTTATGCTTATCTACATGATGAATTCATAAATAGGCATCCCCCTCAAGGGACTCTTCTGGGAAGCTCGAGGCACTCTGCTGAGGAACTCGCCATTGCTCCAACTCCACCCTGCTGGGGAATAACACTGTTGATGGGAAATAGGCCACCCTTACCAGGGATAACCTCCTCTGCACCCGGTCCGCTTGGGGACTTCGCTGGGGAAGGAACCACCACGCACTCTGTGGGGATAACGACAGTCTCTGACTCGCTAGGGATACAACAATCCCGACTCTGCTTGGAGAAACCCCTACCAATAGATACCTCTGCTGGGAAATAATAACCTTCAGGCCTTAACTGCTGAGGAAATACCGATCTCAAACCTGCTGGGGGAGACAACCATCCCACCCTTGCTAGGGAAAACACAGACCTCGAATCTGCTGAGGATGTAACCATCCCAACTCTGCTTGGGGAAACCAGGAAAATCTGGCACTGAACACCCGTCAACTCGTCGAACCAGGGCATTCACCATCCAAATCCAATGTCAGCTTTCCGATTTTGAGAACTCCCAGACTCGTTTGGACTTTTCTGATTCATCACCTTGTATTCCCGACATCTCCGTACTCCCCGGAGAGCTAACTCCTTAAATTGGTATAAACTTTCTAATCTTCCGACTTTGAAGAGTCTTCTTGATTAATATCCAGGATCGTCGTACGTCCTCACCGTCTTTTCACCTTCCCTCCCCTTATTCGTCCCTGATCGGACTCCTCGGGGATCTTTCGTCAAAAGCTTCCACATTACAACCTGCAAGTGAGTGAGAATATCTAACAGTATCTGCAAAAGAGATCGTTAGATAAAAACGTGTCCCAGGCGTGTCAAGATTTCAACACTTGGGTCACTCAACCTTCCGAATAAGATTTCAAGTTTTCAATCTTATAAACATGCATAGGAAGGGACCTGTACGTCTTAAAATGCAAAGATTCTTTATCACAAACAATTGTATGTTTTTGCAATCAAAGCGGTAATGAAAACAAAAACAAAATTATTTGACTGAATATGCATTTTATTGATTGAAAAAGTGTGACTCAAACTGAGCAATACAAAGGAAGCAATTCCTGAAAAGAGGTAATTGCGCACAAAAGGAAAATCTATCCTAATGGCAATGTGAACCCGTGATCTCATCGAGTTCCAACTCGGTTACACCCCACATGTCCTCAGACTCTCCATGCTTTCTGCCTTCTGAACAAGACGCTTCCGATTGATCCCTACCGGGTATTATCCATGTCGTATCCGAAGTACAAACGGTCATGCCAGATGCAGTTGTTCGTTTCAATCCCTCTTTTGCCTGGACCACCCTTTCGGGTTTTCAGTCCACCGGGATACCCTTTCTTGCCCAAGTCGCCTTTTCAGGTTTTCGACTTGCCGGGTGTACATTTTTCATTTTTATCCCTAATTTTTGCCCGAACCTTTTCATCATTTCTTTTTTTGGTTCGCCGGGATGCCCATTTTTGCCTAGACTATTTTATTCTTTTCGTCCAGCGGGTCCCTTTATACGAAGTATTTTTTAACTGCGTCCGCATTCACAAGGGATGGAAAATCTTCGCCATCCATGGTCGTTAACAACAAGGCTCCGCCAGAGAAAACCTTTTTGACCACGAATGGACCTTCATAATTAGGTGTCCATTTTCCCCTTCGATCGTTTTGAGGAGGAAGGATCCTTTTCAGCACCATATCACCTACGTGATACACACGAGGTCGTACCTTTCGGTCAAAAGCACGCTTCATCCTCTGCTGGTACAACTGCCCATGACAAATGGCCGCCAGCCTCTTTTCCTCAATCAGGCTTAACTCTTCGTACCGGGTCCTGACCCACTCAGCCTCTTGCAATTTCACGTCCATCAGGACTCTCAAAGAAGGAATTTGAACCTCAACCGGTATCACCGCTTCCATTCCATACACCAACGAGAAAGGCGTTGCCTCAGTAGATGTACGCACCGAAGTTCGATACCCATGCAATGCAAATGGCAACATCTCATGCCAGTCTTTATAGGTCACAACCATCTTCTGCACAATCTTCTTTATATTCTTATTGGCTGCCTCAACCGCCCCATTCATCTTTGGACGATAAGGAGAAGAGTTGTGATGTTCGATCTTGAATTCTCGGCACAGTTCTGCCATCATCTTGTTGTTCAAATTAGAACCATTATCAGTAATGATTCTTTCGGGAACTCCATATCTGCAAATGATGTCTCTTTTCAAGAACCGGGCAACGACCTGCTTTGTCACGTTCGTATAAGAGGCTGCTTCCACCCACTTGGTGAAGTAATCAATAGCCACTAATATGAACCGATGCCCATTCGAAGCCGTAGGCTCTATCTTTCCGATCATATCAATGCCCCACATAGCAAACGGCCACGAAGACGACATCAAGCTCAACGAATTTGGAGGTACGTGCACCTTGTTAGCATAAATATGGCATTTATGACACTTCCGCACGAAATTGAAACATTGGGCCTCCATTGTCATCCAATAATAACCTGCCCTCAGCAGCTTCTTCACCATTGCATTCCCACTGGCATGGGTACCGAACGATCCCTCGTGAACCTCTTTCATCAATTGGCTTGCTTCTTTGTCATCAACACATCTGAGCAAGACCCAATCAAAATTTCTCTTGTACAAAACCCCATCCTTATTCAAATAGAACACCATAGCTAACCTCCGCAGAGTCTTTCGATCCTTCTTAGATGCTCCTTCAGGATACTCTTGGATTTCCAGATAGCGTTTGATATCGTAATACCACGGCTTCTCATCATCAGGCGTTGTATCAACAGCAAACACATAAGCCGGTCTATCCAGATGTCCCACCTCAACACTGGGGAACTGATTCCACCACTACACCTTAATCAAGGCGGCCAGAGTAGCCAAAGCATCTGCCAACGGATTCTCTTCTCTAGGCACGTGATGCATTACCACCTTGGTGAAAAACGTCAACAATCTCCTCGTATAATCCCGGTATGGAACTAAATGAGATGATGCGTATACCATTTTCCATTAACCTGATTCACAACCAAAGTCGAATCTCCGTATATAACAAGGTTCTTGATCCTCAAATCAATCGCCTCTTCAATCCCCAATATACAAGCTTCGTATTCAGCTACGTTGTTGGTGCACTCAAATGTTAGCCGGGCAGCAAAAGGAATGTGGGATCCTTTCGGCGTAACCAAAACAACACCAACACCGCTACCATTCACGTTAACGGCCCCATCAAACATCAGAATCCATTCGGATTCAGGGTCAGGCCCCTCCTCCGGGATTGGTTCCTCGCAATCTTTCGATTTGAGAAACATGATGTCCTCATCAGGGAATTCAAACTTCATCGGTTGATAATCCTCAATGGGTTGCTGAGCGAGGTAATCAGACAATACACTCCCCTTGATCGCCTTCTGAGAGGTGTACTGGATATCATATTCTGTCAAAATCATTTGCCACCTCGCAACCCGTCCGGTCAATGCTGGCTTCTCAAAAATGTATTTGATTGGATCCATCTTGGAAATCAATAAAGTGGTATGAACCAGCATATACTGTCTCAGTCGGCGAGCAGCCCAGACCAAAGCACAACAAGTTTTCTCGAGTAGTGAATATCTTGTTTCACAGTCGGTAAACTTTTTGCTAAGGTAGTATATGGCATGCTCTTTTCGACCAGACTCGTCATGCTGCCCCAATACACACCCTATAGACCCCTCGAGGACCGTCAAGTACAGAATTAACGGTCGTCCCTCCACAGGAGGCATCAGAATCGGAGGCTCCTGCAAATACTCTTTTATTTTTTCAAATGCCGCTTGGCAATCATTATTCCACCTGACCGTTTGATCTTTCTTCAACAATTTGAATATCGGTTCACACGTGGCTGTTAGATGAGATATGAACCGCGAGATGTAGTTCAATCTACCTAAGAAACCACGAACCTCTTTCTCCGTTCTCGGTTCAGGCATTTCTCTTATTGCTTTTACTTTAGCAGGATCAACCTCGATTCCTTTTTCACTTACAATAAACCCCGGCAATTTACCGGACCGCACTCCGAAAGTGCACTTGTTCGGATTCAACCTCAGTCTGAATTGTCTCAACCGGTCAAACAACTTGGCCAGATCTACCAGATGCCCCTCTTCTGTTTGGGACTTTGCTATCATGTCATCAACATAGCATTCAATTTCATGATGAATCATATCATGAAAAAAAGTCACCATGGCTCTCTGATAAGTAGCATCGGCGTTCTTGAGACCAAATGGCATCACCTTATAGCAGAAAGTGCCCCACGGTGTGATGAACGTTGTTTTCTCCATATCATCTGGCGACATTTTGATTTGATTATAGCCAGAAAATCCATCCATGAAGGAAAACACCGAGAATTGAGCTGTATTATCTACCAACACATTAATGTGAGGTAGTGGAAAATCATCCTTCGGACTAGCTCTGTTCAGATCCCGGTAGTCCACACACATTCTCACCTTCCCATCTTTCTTCGGTACTGGCACAATATTTGCGACCCAAGGTGGATAATTAGTGACAGCAAGGAAACCTGCATCCCACTGCTTCTGCACTTCCTCTTTAATTTTCATGGCCATCTTAGGTCGAGTTCTGCGCAACTTCTGCTTCACTAGAGGACAATCTGCTCTCAACGATAGCTTGTGCACAACGTTATCGGTATCCAACCCTGGCATATCTTGATAAGACCAGGCGAAGATGTCGACATACTCTTTCAACAATGCTACCATTCTGCTCTTAACACTTCCCTCCAAAGCAGCCCCGATTTTCACCTCTTTTCTGACCTCGTCGGTACCCAGATTCAAAATTTCAACTTGCTCCTCATGCGGCTGAATCACCTTCTCCTCTTGTTTTAACAACCTGGCTAATTCCTCCGGCAGTTCACAATCTTCTTCGCTTCTTCTTCGGCATGATAGATCGGATTGTCGAAGTCATATGAGGGTGTAAAAGGATTGTTATCAACGAGATCCAGCGAGAAATCGCATCTGCATGAATGTTGATTCATGCATTGCTTTAGAACCGAAGCGAGACAAATTGGAAAGGAAAATGAAAACATTGCCATTTTTATTCATTTTGTTTTTTAAACTGCAAAAATAACTGAAAAATAGGGAACACCGCTTTTAATTGAAAAACATCCATTTATTTATGATGCAAATTTTCAAAATGAAACATGAGGTGGCCCTTACAATGAACCATTACGTTTCGGGCAAAACGTATGGCTTCCATGCAAATAAAATTGAAAACAAGAAAAATATTACTCTTCCAGCAGAGTGACAATGATGATCTTTTCAGCCTTCCAGTTCTGGACTCCCATCCCTGGCGCGCACGACTTTATCCATCGATCAATTTCACTGTCACTGTCAACTTCTTCACCCACCATACAGATGTGATCTGGATCCAGCATTCCAACACTGGTGAACGTGAATGACGGACGACATCCTCTACTTTGTCCAGACGAGCCTCGGCCCGGCTGATAACCCACTCCGAATCTATCTTTCTTGGCGGAGATGTCCATCATCTTCCCCCAACCTGGAGCTTCCCCACTCTTCACCACCTCAGCGGCCTGTTTATACGAAGAAATGGACGGTTTCTCCTCCTCTTTTGCAAAAAGAGCATTCTCTACCTTGACGGTTTCGAACGCTTGACTTGAGGTCTCCCAGATCTCACCGTCCATTTCCACGTATTTGAACGATGACAAGTGGCTGACGAAGATATCCTCCTCTCCGCAAACGGTGACGACCTGCCCGTCCCAGATATACTTCAGTTTTTGGTGCAAAGTCGAAGTCACTGCCCCAGCAGCATGAATCCATGGGCGACCCAATATGCAACTGTATGCCGGCTGAATATCCATGACATAGAATACCGACTTGAACACCTCGGGTCCGATCTTCACCGGGAGCTCAACCTCTCCAAACACCGCCCGCTTCGAACCATCGAAAGCCCTCACTATCAGGTCAGTGGGCGTCAGGATCAATCCTTCACAGTTCAGCTTTGCCAAGGCTTTCTTTGGCAACACATTTAAAGAGGAGCCGGTATCAACCAATACGTGCGAGAGCACGGCCCCTTTACATTCCATTGCGATGTGTAAAGCCCGGTTATGATTCCTCCCATCCACAGTCAGATCCATATCAGTGAACCCCAGCCCATGACTGGCATTAACATTAGACACCACCGTCTCTAACTGATTAATTGTGATCTCCTGGGGAACATAGGCTCTCTTCAGGATTTTCAGCAAAGCCTCTCTATGCCACTCAGAGCTCAGCAATAATGACAAGATCGAGATCTTGGATGGGGTTTGCTGCAGATGGTCAACAAGTTTGTACTCTGACTTCTTGATGATTCTCAGGAATTCCTCCTCTTCATCATCAAGTTCTCTCTCCGACCCACCAGGCGCCGGTGCAACCCTGAACTCCTATAAGAGGCACATTGGGAAAACTCCCACAACTGTAGATAAAGTTTCGTCCAGCCATACCATTGTGAGTCCAAGCTATGTCCTTGGCTCGCAAACCCATCAACCTGATTGACCACTTGACGGTAGGATCAAGAGAAGCAAAGGCACCTCGGGAAGGCAAATACCCCATAAACCACTTGTGTAACAACTGAGCACAACATCTAATCAATCCCCAACGCCGTTTCTCGTTCCGATTATGGACCGAGTAATAGACATCTCCAACCAGAGTAGGAACAGGATTCCTCTGCATAAACAATCTGATGGCATTAATGTCCACAAAGTTCTTCTGATTAGGAAACAGGATGGTCCCATAAATGCTCACAGCAATCAAAGCACAGACAGTCTTCCAATTACCCATAACAGCATGCTCCTTGGCTTTAGCCTCCAAGAAACTCAGATGAAAACCAGGCAATTTTCCCTTCTCCTTCAAACCCTCCTTGGTCACCTCTGGGCTCAAATAAAGAGCACGAGAAATCTCAGCAACATCAAGCTCCCCTTTAGTGACATAGAAAGGAATCTGATCTCGGATCTGAATACCCAGGATGCTAGCATAATCCTCCATCAAGGGCCCCAACAAGTAATCCGGGAAGACAAAGCATCTCAAGCCCGGGTCATAGAACTGGAGAAGAGTATGAACGACGCTCTTATCACTGTCCGTGAGCCTGAAAACCAACTTCAGAATACCACCGTATGCCTCCCGGAACAACCCCACATGGTCAGGTGTAATCAATGTTATCATATCTCTCAGCACGCCAATCTCTGGGTTGAAGAAACTGTAGACAACATCATCCTTCAAGCCGGTCCTCATGTCTGGAACAAAGAAGTCTCTCAACCAGGATCTCAATCAAGAATGTCCCTGCATATGGATAAACACGTGTTAGATGCAGATAAATGCAAAATGTGAATGATGCTGATGTATGAATGCAATGCATTGTGCCATCCTCCAAGTCATTTGATCATCTGTTGCACTGAGTTACAGCCTCTGAACTGATCACCACCATCTGAAGGAATATGTAACCACAAATCCCACTCAGGGTTCCGAAATAAACGGAACTGAAAGATACATCACCATCATCACCAGAGAACCACTGATCTGATAACCACACAATCATCTGAACCAGCCCAGGGAATCCCGAAATAAACGGATCCCCACTGATAAATACCACGGACAGAACTCCGGCGTCTCGGAAATAAAAGTCCATAAATCCGACTTATAAATAGGACTCTGATCAATAACTGAACCATTAGTCACCATCAAAGTCACCATCAGAACATGCATCTGTAAGAATCAAACCCTCCCCTCACAGGTGAATTCTAATCAGGTCATCCTAAGGCGGATAATAGTCTCGACAATCGGGCAAAGATACTCAATGGGTTTGCCCTTTCGGGTGTGCCGTTGTAGCTCTCTTAAGATCATCTAAACCAAAGATCCGGGAAAGAACGGTCACCGAAGTCAACAGCTCAAAAGAGGTAACCCGACCAAAGTGGAATACCCCACAAAGGAAGAGCACTCTCCAATGAACCTCGTCCGGCTTGTGGTATGTCACGTTGCAACAATATGCTGATAAAGCAAATGAGGAACGTGAGACCACGCTAATCCTAGGTGTATACTCGGGCCTGGGTTTTAGCCCCACTCAGAACACCCCCCCCAAAACAGAGAAACCACTTGTACAGAGGACAGCAAAATGATAGTATGATGCATGCAAACATTTATGCAAATATGTACACAACATAACGAATGCAATAAATAGAGCAACACAAGCAACCTAAACTATCCTAGAGAACGCTAGGAGAGACTCGCTTAGGGAAGATGGACCAGCAATAGGTCAACTTCTATGTCCCCAGCAGAGTCGCCAGCTGTCGCATCCGCAAAAAACAACCGGCGGGCTAAAACAAAACAAACAGAGCCGCCACCGTGCGTTATTTATCCCAAAAGAGGGAAAGGAAACGCTCGAAGTAAACCTGGAAAAGACATGGTCTCGCGACCAAAGAGAGATGGGATCGGGAGTCGGTTATGCGAAGGGAAGGTATTAGCACCCCTACGCATCCGTCGTACTCGACGGGATCCACGCTCAAAAGGAAAGAATCTCATCTGGAATGAGAATCAGAGCTACCGTAGTTCGGCGCATGCACACCGAAACAAAACACACACAGGAAACCGACTGCCAATCGCTGGACTTATGTCAGGCTCCACACACACCGGCAAACATGGAAACCGAATGCCAATCGCTGGACTTACATCAGACTCCGAACCAACAAACACACACAGGAAACCAACTGCCAATCGATGGGCTTACGTCAGACTCCACACAAACAAACGCCAATAGGATACGGACTGCCAATCGCTGGTCTTACATCCATATCCTAACACACACAAGAAGGTTAACACACAAACAAGTTAATAGGGAGTTAGGAACTCGAGCCTAATAACTGTCAAGCAAACACGCACCAAAAAGGAAAAGGGTGCCCGGAGAGATCTCATACGATCTCCTGCCTACGTACCTCATCTGGTATGAGGATCAGGGCAACGTAGTTCCCCTTAACAGGGGAGAAATTTTGTCCTAACCAGAGACTGGGAAATGACAAACTAAAAGGGAGACTGACTCGAGCCTAATAGTTATCATGTCATCCACAATGGTCCTAGGTTGAGGTTTCTATCTAACTTGCACAGGCAGCAAGCTATCCTAAACATCATAAGCAAAGCGAAGCAAACATACACACAATTAGCACACACTATATACAAACAAAGTGGGCTCACACAAGGTTAGGCTGTGAAACACAAGCCAACTGGAATCGGGTGATGTTAGCTCTTAACCCTAACATTGAGAGTTAGGGTGAAGCAGATGAAATGGGAGGTGAGGGTAAGACCTCACAGCTCTTATCCCTGGCCTGGGAGAGCTTCAGACAAATGAAAGTGGGAGTTCAGAAAGTTGGAACTCTTCTTCACATATGACCGACTCAATAAAGATCTTGGGTTAATATCCACAATTCATCAACACAAGGTGTGTGAGCAAAGTGGATGACACACTGAATAACAGGAGATGGACTACACATCTCTTTTATCTGCCAATTGCCTTATCAAAGGACTTTTCCTGCTTGGCACAAAAATAAACATACACAAGCATTGCCTCTTAAGGAGGGCTTTAGACAGGTGCCTGCCCAAGTAACAGGACAGGTCTTC